>NC_134356.1:212049835-212649835 GCF_048569485.1 Anomaloglossus baeobatrachus | reverse complement strand
TACACGTTGCAACGTCGTTACCGGCAACGGATGTGCGTCACTTTCGATTTGACCCCGAAAATATCGCAGTAGCGATGTCACACCGTGCAAAGTACCCCTAAGAACTGCATCCTCACCGGGATGCAGGACCTACCCCCTGGGACCTGGAACACCAGTGCCAGCAACACCTAGACACACCAAAATCACAAAAGACAAAAAGACATAAGGGAATGGCCACCTAGACGGCGGAGCCAGACCAGAGGACTAGACAACCTGGTCGGAGGGGACAGCAGACAGACTATAGTAGTGAGTGAAAGTGGAAAGACGTGCCTATGAAACGCCCACACCGGGGCTTGCAGGGCTCGCACGGTCACCGGGCTGGTGGTATTCGGGGTCAGGCTGTGAGTGGCCCAACCCGGCTTCCGTGACCCCCGGTGCGTTTCAATAAAAGGAAAGTCCGACAGTCAGTCCGGTGTTACAAGGGGGGTGGAAGGAGGGTAACGGGGTTCCTGGAGAGCATGACATCACTCTCCCCCAGGAAACGGTTCGGGACGGGGACAGGGGATGCTTGCAGCACCTCCCGTGGTTTGCGGCCAGGTGTTCAGCCGCCGCTGGGCAGTCTCTCTCCGGGGCAGGTGTTACGGGCAGCCAGATGGAATCGCTCCCCACGGGTGGCCCCGGGAGGTTTATGAGACCCAGGGCAACAGTCCTCAGGGACACCGGGGGCACAGGGCGGCGGCATTACTCACAGCAGTCACGGAGTGCAGTTCCAGTTGTTCTTTATTTAAAGTCCATTCCACATCACACCCGGGTGCTGGTCCTCACCGCCTGTAGCCTTTGGTCGGTCCCGGGCAGGTAGGAGGAAGGGGCCGGTGGAGTGATCTGGGGGTCCATCTCTCTTTCGGTGCGATAATGCTGTCCCCGTGGCATGGAGCATCTTGGGGACCCGCCGCCATTCTGTCTGTCTCTCTTCCAGTAGCGGACACACACCAACCGCCACCGGGTACAACTTTCTCCAGGGATCCCCAGTCCTCAGCTCCACTCCCTTCCTCTAGGTGTTATCAGCCCTGATCTCGTGGCATCTCCTCAGCAGGGAGCTGTCCTGTGTAAGTCTGCACTCTGCTGCAGCCTCTGACGTTCTGCCAAACTTTCTGTGTGTTCTGCACTAAACTCACTCCTCTTCAGGCCCCCCTCCCCTTGGTTGTCATCTGGACCTGCCTGTATCCAGCCACCTGCTCATTAAGGAAGCAGGATGAGTCATGGACTCAAAACTTCATGCTGCAAAAGCTATTAACTTCTTCCTGCCAGTGTGATGTGAGTGTGTGTTGTGGGGACTCTTCTTCCTCCTGCCCGGGAAAAAAGGGGTAACATTTAATACCCTGTAACGACCCGTTTACAGGGGCGTTACACCTAGAGCTGGGTCGTGTAACGGTGGCCCGGGGGCACAGGAGAGTGGTCGCCAGGGCAGGTACACCCGAGTACCGCTGGGACCAGAGCACCGACAGGGCACAGGGCTCTAGGTCAGGTCCAAGAGATTGGGATCCCCAATTGTTACCATGGCAACTCAAAATCATCATGACAACATCTTGATGACCTCTGGGTCACCCATCTGCTAGTGCATTGCAATGGATTATACCAGTGATTAGTGTAATAAACGTTAATGGCCCAGAGAGGGAATAAGTAATAAAGTTAAAAAAAAGTTTAAAAAATGTTAAAAGTATGTTTTTTTAAAAAAATCCCAAAATAAAGAGCAAAAAGATGAAAAAGTATTATACCAATATATATATAGTATATTCATATTTATGTTAAAAAAAATAAAAATATACACATATTTGGTATCACCGCGTCCAGAATGATCTGGTATTTTTTTATAAACTGCAACACTAGTTAACCACTTTAGAAAACAATGTAAAAAAAAATTAAATGTGGCAAAACCTATGCTTTTTCATCATATCACAAAAAAGTGGAACAAAACGTAATTAAAAAGTCGCATGTAAACAAAAACAAGCCACAATACATCTGTCAACAGAGTAATAAAAAAGCTATAGCTCTCAGAATACAGCAATGCAAAAAAAATTTATTTTTTCTATGAAATTGTTTTATGGCGTAAAAGTGGCAAATCATAAAAAACAATATGGTACTGTTACCGAGCTGAAAGCTGCCAGGATTCTTTTTTCTACCGGAGACCTTCCCAGATCTATTCGTTGGTACTGTAGTTCCTGAGCTCAGGCCCTGCAGGTATCTTTCTGTTTTTGCAAGTGTGCACACTTATACGGTAGTGGTTTTGGCGCCAAAACGGGTGTAATACGCAGCAGTCACGGCTGCAGAACTGAACTATAACTACTGTTGTATTGCAGGTGTTTAACCCCTGTTTGATCATATGTATGAGAGGAAAGTGTGCCGCCCCAGCAGCGGATTGAACCGCTCGGATCCGTGGGCAATGTCCGTTCGTGGCTCGAGGGTCTCCGGACCTGGGGGCTTGGGGCCACACTCTAAAGTAAAAGGGGATATTTACAGGGAGATGATAGTTTGCGACACCATCCATGGTGTGTGGTAATTAGGAGTACCGCCGCTGCCATTGTTGGGAGTACCCGGGGTGATGGAATGAGGCAGCAAAGTGTCGTTATCCTCCACGGGTAGGGGTATGCCCCGGGGCTCTGGAAGATGATACTGGGTGCCATGACGGGGAGATCACATGTACTCACTCAGCCAATAAGCAGACGCTGACAACCGGGTAAACCAAGTCTCTAGGTGCCGCAGCCTCTCAAGGGGAGCTTGTCCGGGTCCCGTCCCCTGCAGTGCTGCCTGGTGATTTGTGATCTGCCTCCTGGCACAAAGTTTACATTCACTGTAGTGGCCCGATAGTCTGGAACTTGCCAGGCCCCGCTCCCCACTGTGGCTAAGTGTGGGAGCCTGCTCTCAGGGCTCACGCTTGGGATTTCAGTGGGCTGCGTATATGGAAGGTCCTATCCCCCTCGTTGCGCTAGTGCCCCGATTCTGGAGCTAGTGGCAAGAGTTCATAATGGCTCCGCTCTCCGCAGGTTAATTGCCGGGTTGCCTGAAGCTTCTCCCCGACCTAGGGTTCATGTACCGCGCAGTACCTTTGGTTTTGACCGGTGATAGGACCAGGCTGCCGACCGTTCACTCAACAGGTCCAGGCACCTTGCCTCAATCCCCTGCGACCGGGGATCCGACTCCTCTAGGTCCAGACCACCGTCTGCAACCTAGACAGCTACTCTGGGGAGCCACAGCTCCCTGCTTCCTCCACTTCACTCTCCTTCACTCCACTTCACTCTCCTTCAATGCACTTTACTGCAGTGACACTCTCCTGACCCCCCCAGGTGGGCGACCCTATTCTGCTTAAGCCGCCCACTTGTGTGTCTCGTGGGTGTGGTGCATGGTGTTCCTAGGATTTGATCTGCTGTTGGAGGCAGCACTGCAAGATGGGGACCCAGAACCATGAGGGATTTGAATATGTGAAGCCCCACAGGTGTAGTGTCGGTGCATTACCTTCAGGGACTCCACTCAGCTGGATCTTGTCACAGGTAGGAGATCTTCTTTTAGGATTGTCGTGACGCCACTCTCAGAATTGCGGTCAGTGGGGACCGCCACTGCAGGTTAAGGGATGCCTGGGGCTGATGGTGGGTGCAGCCAGTTGTAATAGCCTCCTGAGAGTGAGGCAAGCCCCAGGGCCCTGTATAGGTGCGTAGTACCACAAGGCGCAGAATAACTCCACACACGCAGAATGTCTTTCAGGGGTTTTACTCACTTCAGATGGCAGGGTGAGTAACCCGGGCGTAGCTGGGATGAACCAGGCTGGAACCAGGTATCCTTCAGGCTGACTTCTGATGGTGACTACCAACTCGCCTTCCTTAGCCCTTGGTGGTTTGGGGTAACCCCGACTTTGAGTCCCTATGGGGGTCACCCAGGGAAGATGCTGCAGCCTCTCTCCCCTTCGTTTGCCGTTTGCTTGTCGCCTAGACCAGATCACTCCAGCTGCTTGCCTCCTGTGACCTATGGGCCCTAACTGTGGCTACGTGGCTGCGGCTTTTGTGGTGTTGTGGCGTGGGCTTTGAGAGCCCCACACCGGCAGGTTTAGCAAAAGAAAGCTGGATCTATCTCCGCTTCGGGATCTGCCGCCCGTTTGGGCCTGGTTCTCCCTAGCAGTCTCCTTACTTCCCACTCTGTGCTCTCTCTCTAGCTGGAGATGGGTTTCGGGTAGCCCTCCTAGGTGACCGTTCTCCCCCGTCGGTAGCCACTGCGCGGACGCTGTCAGACTACAGCAGCCCAGGGGAAGGGGTCAGCTCTCCTCGGAGCTCCCTGGACTCTGCTCTGAACCGGCTCACATCTGGGACCTTCACTGCTGCTCCTGTCAGAGCTTCACTTTCCTGCTCCTCACTCCTCCACACTCTGCTGCAGACTCTTTACTCCTCCTTCTCTTTTCCCTTTTGTGCCTGCCTACGCCACCTAGCAACCAGACTCTCTTACCACACCCCTTGAGAGGAGATGGAGGCTTTTGGCCCCCTCCACTATTCCAGTGGAGGTGAAGGCTTTTCCCCCTCCTGGGATCCCTAGGGGTCCTCTCATAGGTACATGTGTGAGACCTGATCACTATGCGCCTGTGTACCACACCCCGGTCAGCCTTCTGGACTACCTGTATTGTACTGTCCCCAGCATGGGTGCAGTACTCAGTGGTGCCTGACCAGGTCAGGGGCGCCACATTCCCCCTTAGTTATCACCAGCACGTCCTCGGGCTGCAAGACAACATTTTAAAAATGCATAAAACATTAAAACATGTAAAACATTTAAAAGCACCAGGTACCATACATCATTACCCTCCACCCACAAGTCCGTTAACCCACCCAAACCCTTTCAGGAGGCAGGTCACCGGTCCTTTTGGTAACCAGATCTGGGCCATCTACTTCCCCAGACCTTTCCTCCAATCTGCCTCTCCCGTTGGCCGCGGCTTCAGCCACTTCTGGCAGGATGTAGAGGCGGCTTTCATGGGCTGGTGGTTTCAGGGTATACCTGGCTTGGTGGATCCGCGCCTTCAGCCTCTTCTGGCAGGATGCAGAGGCGGCCTCCACAGTTGGTGCTGACCAGGTACCCTCTTTGTGGTGGAGAGCCAGGCCCCATAAACAGGCATGCTCTCTGGTCGCAGGTGAGCCAAGGCCCTATATACGGACGGGCTCCTCCTGGTTGCAGACGAGCCAAGCCCCTAAACAGGCTGACTCTGGTGGTGGTGGTGCCCTCTGGTGTAACTATTTACACCGCGAGAGTTTGTGGCTATAGCCAGTTCATAGCCTTAAGGTTCATTTCTCACATCAGTTTATGTGGGCACATACTTGAACTTTTAAAACGTTGCAAAACAAACTTTCCAAACTGGTAACTTGCTTTACTTTACATGAACTTATGCAGATTCCTCCTCACCAGGGCTTGGGCCTGTAGGGCTGCGGCACCTGTTGGTTTCTTGACCTTTTTCCTCATCTGTAGTGGTCTCATCATTAGGTCTTTGGTCTTTTCTTTCTTTATTACTGTCTTTCCTTTCTTCTTTGGGACATGGTACTACATCTAGCGCGTACCAGCCTCTTTCGCCTTGATGCAGGGTAAACTGTACGGAGTCTCCCATTTTTAAGTTTCTGCCAGGGTGTCCTCTGGGCAGATGAGCTCTCACATCTCTTCTATTGACGAAGATACCTTCTTTGATACCAGGTGCAACAATGAACCCGTATCCTGACTTCAGGCTAAAGTCTTCCACAATTCCTCTACAAAGGGGTCCTCTGACCTGTGCTTTGGCTCTTCTCAGGAACCGTTTTTCTTCTAGGTCTCGGGCCGTTATGTCATCTCTTTGCTCTGGGGATGGCGGAGCAGGTGACAACTGGTTTCTGCTACGGCGCCGTGTCTTGCGGGCTTGATTCTGCTGGGTGGCTGCTTCACTGCTGGCAGGCTCCCAGGTGAGGTTGCTGGATAAATCTTCCTCTTCATCCCAGCGAGAATATGGCAACATCTCCGGCTCTGGGCATGGATCCACTGCTGGTGGCTCCTGAGTCAGCTCCTCAGTTTCCTGGCCTCCTCTCCCCCTTAGTTCTTCTTGGCACTCCTTTGGTGGCGGTGCTGGGGATGAACTTCCTTCAGCAGGCCCAGGCGGGGGACTCTTTGGCGTGATTGCTGCAGGGGTTGCCGGAATCCTCTTGGGGGTGTGCGGAGGGAGCATGTACTGGTCCACCAACCATTGTGGAAACTTGACCTCCATGTCAGCCTTCAGCTGCCAGTATGCGGGGTCCTCCCCCAGCGTGGGCTTTCCAGCAGGGACCTCTTTGGACTGGGGAGCGGTGTCTGCTCTGGCCTTGCAGGCCGGGGTAAATGGTGATGCAATCTCTTGGCGGGCCGCGCCCTGTATGGCGGCGGCCTGGTCTTGGCGGGCCGCGCTCGGCATGGCGGCGGCCTGGTCTTGGCGGGCCGCGCCCTGTATGGCGGCGGCCTGGATCGGCGTCGCAGCTGCGATGGGATCTGTGCAGGCTGGGCTGGGCGTCGCTGCAGGGACCGGGTCTTGGTGGGCCGAGCAGGGCATCGCTGCGGCGGCCGGGGCTTGGCGGGCCGAGCAGGGCATCGCTGCGGCGGCCGGGGCTTGGCGGGCCGAGCAGGGCATCGCTGCGGCGGCCGGGGCTTGGCGGGCCGAGCAGGGCATCGCTGCGGCGGCCGGGTCTTGGCGGGCCGAGCAGGGCATCGCTGCGGCGGCCGGGTCTTGGCGGGCTGCTTAGGGCATCGCTGCGGCGGCCTGGGCTTGGCGGGCCGCACCTGGCGTGGCTGCGGCCTGCCTCAGCGTCGCCGCGCCGGGCGCCTCTTCAGGGACCGCGGGCGTGGCAGCAGGGGTCGGGGCACTCGCGCGGGCAGGGGCATCACTGGACTCACCCATCGGTGGCATCATCGGGGTCTGAGTCGTCGCCGTCCGGTCTGGCGCTCGGCGCGCGGCTCTCCCTTCATAGGCCTGAACCGCGGCAGCCATCTCCAGAAGTTCCATGCGTTCTTCTCTGATCTGCTCCACAACCCGGGTCTCCAGTCGGTCGCAGAACTGGGCCAGCTCTCGATACCACCAGGCAGCGGAGCCCGGTTCTGGGTTTCTGCGGTCAGACGCCATTTCTTCTGCGCCCTCTTCTGTACGATTTCCCAGCAGTGGACTCGTCGTTGCCTCTAGTAGCAAGCTGTTCAGTTTCCGCTCTGCCTTTTTCAGCAGCTCCTCTCCCAGCAGCAGGCTTCTGGCTCCCTTTCTGTCCCGACGTCTCTGGACGCTTCCGCTCTCTTCACAAGCGAGGTCAGAACTCTGCAGGGGATCTCTGGGTAGCCACACCTCTTCGTGGGCGGTAACTTCTCCCAGCGCGGGCTGCTGTTGTTTTTCGGCGCGCTTTTCATGGTGGCAATATGGCGGCGCTTCCAATTTTTCAAGCGGACCGCCCAGGCACATGGTCACCTGTCTGAACAGGTCTAGTCCTTATCCTGTTCGTGACGCCAGATGTGAAGCCCCACAGGTGTAGTGTCGGTGCATTACCTTCAGGGACTCCACTCAGCTGGATCTTGTCACAGGTAGGAGATCTTCTTTTAGGATTGTCGTGACGCCACTCTCAGAATTGCGGTCAGTGGGGACCGCCACTGCAGGTTAAGGGATGCCTGGGGCTGATGGTGGGTGCAGCCAGTTGTAATAGCCTCCTGAGAGTGAGGCAAGCCCCAGGGCCCTGTATAGGTGCGTAGTACCACAAGGCGCAGAATAACTCCACACACGCAGAATGTCTTTCAGGGGTTTTACTCACTTCAGATGGCAGGGTGAGTAACCCGGGCGTAGCTGGGATGAACCAGGCTGGAACCAGGTATCCTTCAGGCTGACTTCTGATGGTGACTACCAACTCGCCTTCCTTAGCCCTTGGTGGTTTGGGGTAACCCCGACTTTGAGTCCCTATGGGGGTCACCCAGGGAAGATGCTGCAGCCTCTCTCCCCTTCGTTTGCCGTTTGCTTGTCGCCTGGACCAGATCACTCCAGCTGCTTGCCTCCTGTGACCTATGGGCCCTAACTGTGGCTACGTGGCTGCGGCTTTTGTGGTGTTGTGGCGTGGGCTTTGAGAGCCCCACACCGGCAGGTTTAGCAAAAGAAAGCTGGATCTATCTCCGCTTCGGGATCTGCCGCCCGTTTGGGCCTGGTTCTCCCTAGCAGTCTCCTTACTTCCCACTCTGTGCTCTCTCTCTAGCTGGAGATGGGTTTCGGGTAGCCCTCCTAGGTGACCGTTCTCCCCCGTCGGTAGCCACTGCGCGGACGCTGTCAGACTACAGCAGCCCAGGGGAAGGGGTCAGCTCTCCTCGGAGCTCCCTGGACTCTGCTCTGAACCGGCTCACATCTGGGACCTTCACTGCTGCTCCTGTCAGAGCTTCACTTTCCTGCTCCTCACTCCTCCACACTCTGCTGCAGACTCTTTACTCCTCCTTCTCTTTTCCCTTTTGTGCCTGCCTACGCCACCTAGCAACCAGACTCTCTTACCACACCCCTTGAGAGGAGATGGAGGCTTTTGGCCCCCTCCACTATTCCAGTGGAGGTGAAGGCTTTTCCCCCTCCTGGGATCCCCAGGGGTCCTCTCATAGGTACATGTGTGAGACCTGATCACTATGCGCCTGTGTACCACACCCCGGTCAGCCTTCTGGACTACCTGTATTGTACTGTCCCCAGCATGGGTGCAGTACTCAGTGGTGCCTGACCAGGTCAGGGGCGCCACAAATACTGCACTAAGGGAAAAGTGCATGCAGTACCCTGTGACGACCTGATAGTTCAGGGGCGTCACAACAGAAAGAGGATAGATATTTAGCTAAGATTGTTAATTGGTATGCTCGTCCAGAGACAGGTCCTTATTGCACCCCGTGATCTACACTCTCTAGTTTCTTCTTGGAGTTTTGGCTAGGTAAATTGTGTTCTGGTAGTTTCTGAGCTATTGGAAACGGGTCATTATGGTAATGCACAGAAACGTTTCCTATGTTGTGCTCCAGTTCTGTTTTGGCGGTAAGTATTCAGCATCAACATGAAGCCATATTGCAGTCATTGAATAAAAATATTTTTTCAAAAGGAGTGGAAAAACTACAGAAAAACGTCTCCATAAAAAATACTTTATTTTTTCCATTGTATATAAATAGAACATTAAAAAGACAAACACTTATTAATTAGTAGAAGTGCAATTGTTCATCAATTTGGGTTTCTCAGTACTTGGGTCACGCTGGCAGCGGCTCAGCACCAGCAACACGACAGGCCACTGCAGTAATTAGAGCTGCCCCTTTTCCAGACCCATCTTCAGAGAGATGAAACGTAACCTCACACTCTGGGGCCAGCATCTTCACCGTCGTTTTAACCACTCCAGCAAAGCTATAAATGGAGAAAAAAAGACATAAGTCTCACCATTTCATCATTGGACAACATACTTACCAACTTAGGCTGGATGTACACGATCATATGGCATCTGATGCGAGAGCATCCCACTGTACTGCCAGCGTGAGCTGTGTCATGCAACTGTGATCTGATCCTGCGATCAGATCACAGTTGCAGAGGAGAGGGCGGGCGCTGCAGAGGAGAACGAAGAATTAATCTCCCTATCTCCTCCATTGTCAACTGATGAGATTATCGCACTGCACACGGATGTCATCTGAGTGCAATCCAATTTTTCACTCCCACCCATAGACTTGTATGGGAATGAGTGACACGTCTCTTGCTTACAATCACAGCATGCTGTGATTTTTCACCCATCCAGAATCTGGATGAGAGAAAAGCTGACCATCTGCTTTCCCTCATTAAATAACATTGGTCCGAGTGCGAAGAGATTTTCTCACAGTGTATGCACTCGTCTGAGTCATACACTCGTGTGAGGGTTCCCATAAACGGAAAGTGTCATCAGAAAATGACCCACTGCTTTTATGTTCAAATATATTTAATAAAAGTATGGTTTTGTTTTCAATTTTCCTTATCACTGTAAGAAAAAATCTGAAATCTTGTAAGCGTCACAGTGGGCACTAAGACTAAAGGATGCTTTACACGCTGCAACATCGCTAATGATATATCGTCGGGGTCACGTCGTTAGTGATGCACATCCGGCGCCGTTAGCGACAACGCAGCGTGTGACACCAAGGAGCGACGATCAACGAGCGCAAAAAAGTGAAAAATCGTTGCTCGTTGACACGTCGCTCCTTTTCCAAATATTGTTGCTGTTGCAGGACGCTGGTTGTTCGTTCGTTCGCTGTGTGTGACACCACAGGAACGATGAACATCTCCTTACCTGCGTCCACCGGCAATGAGGAAGGAAGGAGGTGGGCGGCATGTTCCGGACACTCATCTCCGCTCCTCCTGTGCTATTCGACGGCTGCCGTGTGACGTCGCTGTGACGCCACATGAACCGCCCCCTTAGAAAGGAGGCGGATCGCCAGCCAGATCGACATCGCAGGGAAGGTAAGGTGCATTGTATTGTGTGTGTGTGTGTGTGGGAGGGGGGAGGGGTAATGGGGGAGGTGCATTGTATTGTGTGTGTGTGTGTGGGGGAGGGGTAATGGGGGTGCATTGTATTGTGTGTGTGTGTGGGGGGAGGGATAATGGGGGTGCATTGTATTGTGTGTGTGTGGGGGGGGAGGGGTAATGGGGGGTGCATTGTATTGTGTGTGGGGGGAGAGGTAATGAGGGGTGCATTGTATTGTGTGTGTGGGGGGAGGGGTAATGAGGGGTGCATTGTATTGTGTGTGGGGGGAGGGGTAATGGGGGGTGCATTGTATTGTGTGTGGGGGGAGGGGTAATAGGGGGTGCATTGTATTGTGTGTGTGTGTGTGTCTAGGGGGTGATAGGGGGGGGCATTGTATTGTGTGTGTGTGTGTGTGTGTGTAGTGGGTGATTGGGGGGGCATTGTATTGTGTGTGTGTGTGTGTCAGAGCTGTGTGTAAGAAACAGTACTGTGTGTGTATATATGAATTATAGCAGTCTGTGTGGCCCCCCCCCCCAGAACTATATGGGTTCCCCAGAGCGCTATGTCACCCATCCCAGTAATGAGTACACCACCAGAGCTGTTTGCCACTCCAGTAACGTCTATGCCCCCTGCCCCTCCTGTAATGTATATATTGTAGCCCCCAGCCCCTCCTGTGATGTATATACAGCAGTGCTGTCAGTGTGCAGTCTTGTCTGTTAGTGACAGCCATCGTGAAACACAGCCAAATGTCCTGAAGGAGCTGGATGGAAACAAGCGGGAGAGGTGAGTGAGGCTGCTGGCGACTTCCCCCATATTAATACCTGTAAGGGCTCATGCGCACGTAACTGCTGAATATTCTGCAGCGATTTGACAGCACATGTGCGCGTCAAATCGCTGCAGAAACACTGCGTAATGGATGCAGTTTTTCTGTACAAAAAAAGCCGATTTCCTGTGCTCTGGCTGCTGCCCCCACCATAGACAGAGTGGGAGCTGCATCCATAGCGCACGGAATAATTGACATGCTCCTTATATGAACGCACAGATTTGGGTCAACATTTTAGCACCCAAATCGCTGCATTCATAAAAGCAACGTGCGCACGTCTCATGCACAATCTACATAGATTGTGCAGGGGATGCAGGACGCATGCATTTACACTGCAGTGCTATACGCAGCGTAAATGCATGGAATTACGCAACGTGCGCACGAGCCCTAATGCGTCTGTGTCTGCATGTATGTCAGTGTATATGACCGTGCATATATTTGTCTGTTTATATGTATTTTTCTGAATTTGTCTTCAAATATGTATATGTACGTATGCCTGTCTGTGTGTGTGCTTGTCTGTGTGTGGATGGGGTCCACTGAGACTCTTTCACCCGGAGGCCACAGAAACCTGGAGCCGGCCCTGGCTGCCTTAACATTGGGATCAATAAAAAATATGTGAGTAAAGCTTTACACGCTACAATATATCTAACGATGTGTCAGCGGGGTCACGTAAGTGACGCACATCCGGCATCGTTAGTGATATTGTAGTGTGTGACAGGTACGTGCCACCCTGATTGTGCGTTAAAACGTTGGTCGCATACACGTCATTCATTTTCTAAAAATTGAACGTCTGGTTGTTCATCGTTCTTGAGGCAGCATACATCGCTCCGTGTGACACCCCGGGAACGATGAAGACAGGTTACCTGCGTACCGCCGGCAATGCGAAAGGAAGGAGGTGGGCGGGATGTTTACGTCCCGCTCATCTCCGCCCCTCCGCTTCTATTGGCCGGCCGCTGTGTGACGTCGCTGTGACGCCGAACATCCCTCCCACTTCAGGAAGAGGATGTTCGCCGCCCACAGCGAGGTCGTTTGGAAGGCAAGTGCTTGTGACGGGGGTTAATCGTTTGTGCGACACGGGCAACAAATTGCCTGTTCCGCACATACGATGGGGGCGCGTGCGATCGCATACGAGATCGCATATGTAATTGAAATGTGTAAAGCAGCCTTAACTCTACTTTCTGTGTTTATGTGATGGCTGTGAGTTATCCTGGACTGTGTCTGCATTGTAGTACTGTAAAACTGAATGTGGCAGAACAGGATAAGATACATGTTCATTGGATTTATATCTAAATGCTACAGTTCGTGTGTGATGCCCTGGGCAAGCCAGGGGTCACAGGTCATCACACCACCACACCCTACACCCCAGTTAGGAACACCAAGGCTACCAAAATCCTTGTTGCCTTCCTCCAGGGGCTGATGTTCACACCAGGGGGTGGGCCAGGCGGTTGGCTCCGCCCACCGAGGAGTTCACAGCCCTGGACGCGGGAGGAACCAGGCAGTTGAAGTCTAGCTGAGGGCTAGAGTGGAGTTTAGCTCAGGCAGAGCTTGAGTGAGGAAAGTGAAGTGAAGTGGAAGGAGTAGTGAAGCTAAAGAGAGAAGCTGAAGTAACAGTTGTAAAGCCTGAAGTTGGTCCGGCTGTGTGCCCGGACAGTTACAGCAAGGTCAGCAGACGGCAGTGATAGTCCGCAGGGGTGACTGCTCGGAGGTTGCTGGAAGGACCGCGGACGGGTAGTGGCCCGGCGGTCTGGAGCAGTATACGAAGAACAGTCAGCACCAGGGCAGGGGCCTTTCGGATCCCGGCAAGGCTAGGAGTCGCCATAATTTGCCAAATCCGTCAGTGAAGGGGACGTCTGTCTCCAAACAACCAAGTCCCGATTGAAGGCAACAGTCCGACCATTACGGAGAAACACCGCCACCTCCAGGGCACCAGTTTCTCAGGGCCAGCGCCTGCGGGCAAAGCAGGGCTCCTCCGGCCCATATCCAAGCCGGGGAGCGGGTTACCGGTGGGAACCCATCGCAACCATCATCAACTTAGGTGCAGGACAGAGGGACCGTCACCGTCACCTACTGGGGAAAGCAAGTGCAGCCGTCCGTGGGAACCGTCTTTCCAGCCGTGTGTTTTACCGAGAACTGTGTCATCATCTCAGGCTGGGTGAGTACCACAGTGCCCCAAGGCACAGCGCTTCCCCCGCGTCCCTGCACCCCACCAAGCCCTGCATCAGCCACCTAATCACTGGGCCCCGGGATCACCAACCCCTACCCACGGAGGGGCAACACAACAACTGGCTGCTCCATACCATCCTTCCCGGGATCCCCATACAGAGCAGCGGTGGTGTCAACAAATCACCACAACCGTGGGTGGCGTCACGGACAATAACCAATCCCCACACCCAAAATCCCCTTTCACTCACGGGCGAGGAGCGCCGCTAGAGTCCCCGGGATCCGGCCCATCGCTCGAGCCACCGAGCAGCAGCAGGCCGCAGCAGCCGCGGCAGCCGGACCCGAGCAGCAGTGGGAGAGCGCGGTGTCCCCTCCTCCGCCCGCGACACGTGCTCTACTGTTATGGCTAAAAATGTTAACGTTATGGGGCCCCCACCAGATTTTCTGCCCAGGGGCCCCCACCAACCTTAATCTGGCCCTGGCGATATCGGTACCGATATCACAGCGTGTAAAGTACCCTTAATTGTAGATGCATACTTCCAGTTCTTTACAGAAGACTTTTCATTAGCCTCATTATCTTTACAGACAGGATTACAATGAAGGATACATCACACCTATATAAATATAGATAAAACAGGACCCACCATTCAGAATAGGTGATTGTCAAATCTCACCTCCTCATCTTCCCTACACAATGACCTTTGCTCAGAGCATACAACTCAATAGGGCCAGACCCTAACCCTAAGCTGCTTAGGGCCCTTTGGGCTGCTGAAAAAAACAGAATGGGGAAGTCTAATATTAGGTCTAGTACCCATTGTAAAAATTGCAAGATAATACAGATGGTGACCTAAAAAAAGTAAATAAAATGTTTTGACTTTAATGAATTTTGATAATGTTTAAACACAAAAAACTCATTTAAACAATGGGTGGCTTTCTAATGACATTTTCCCTTTAAGCCTAATATGTCCAAAGGAGGTTTTTTTTTCGTAGGAGTAATATCACTGGAGACTTTCAAAACATTAAGATTTAATCAAAGAAAGGAATTTGGTAGCATTTCACAATACGGACAGGAGCTTCCTTAAGGCTACTTTCACACATCAGTTTTCTGTATTCAGGCACAGTCCTTTTTTTTGCCGTATCCAACGTTTCCGTTTTTGTTGTGCAAACCGGAGCAAAACGGACCCACCGGATCCGTTTTTTAGCGGATACGTTTAGGACGGATCCGTTAAAAAACGGATCCGGTGGGTCCGGTTTGCATCCGTTTTGCATCCGTTATGTCCGTTTTTTGACGGATCCGTTTTTTAAACACTAAACAAACAATTAACGAGTTCCGTATTCTGATTGGCTATTGGGAACATATAGTATATATACAGTATTTTGAAGCATATATGACAGAATGAAGACAGAGGCAAGCAGAAACCATGGATGCTATTCTTGCAAATTACACAAAGATCGCTGCAGATTTTATATTTGAGGCAAATCGCTTGGCTATCATCGTCAGAGAAAAGGAGCGACAGCGACTGAGGCGTCAGCGACATCGACGCTTTTGGATCCATCCCCTGACTGCACAGAGACTGACACGTGGGGTGTTTTCAACCCTATACCTGGAGCTCCGTGGAAACCATGAAAAATTCACAAGCTATGTCCGGATGTCAGTGATTAATTTTGACGTCCTCCTTGGCCTTGTTGCGGACAACATCCGTAAAACGGACACCTACAGCCGGTTCTCTATAACACCCGAGGAGCGTTTGCTGGTTACGCTTAGGTAAGTTTTTTTTTTTTAAATTGTATCCTCCTGTAAATTGACTTTTAACTGTAATGTGTTTGCTATTATTTTTTTATAATTATTGTCTTTCCTTTACAGATTCCTTGCAACTGGAGAGTCGCTTTCATCCCTCCACTACCAGTTTCGACTAGGAATTTCCACCATCTCGGGAATCATTAGAGACACTTGCCAAGCCTTGTGGGATTGCCTCCATGATGATTTCATCCCCCAGCCCACCAGGGACAGATGGCTTGCAATTGCTGAACAATACTATAACATTTGTCAGTTTCCAAATTGCCTTGGCTCAGTGGACGGCAAACATATAAGAATTGTGAAACCAGCTGCTTCGGGGTCAGAATACTACAATTATAAAAAGTATTTCTCAATTGTCCTAATGGCAATAACGGATGCGGACTACAAATTCATCTCAGTGGACATTGGCGCATATGGGAGATCCAATGACTCTCAGGTCTTCAAAATGTCCCCAATGGGGCGGCGAATCTATGGGAATACTTTTGATTTCCCTCCTGCAAGACCTCTTCCTGGCACATGTGAGCCCCCAATGCCCTTTGTTTTTGTGGCCGACGAAGCCTTTCAACTCTCCCAACATCTATTGAAGCCATATGCAAGCCGTGGATTGACGCAAACCCAAAAAATATACAATTACAGATTATCCAGAGCCAGAAGAATGGTGGAATGCTCCTTTGGGATACTAACCAGCAAATGGCGAGTGTTGTTAACAGCCATTAATTTAAACATTGAAACTGTGGATGAAATTGTGAAAGCATGTGTGGTACTGCACAATTTTGTTTTAACAAAGGAACCTTTGTCCTTGGATGACCAGAGTTTGGAATCCACCACTTTGTCTGACTACACCAGTCCTGGATTTAGGAGTAGTGTTGCCTGTTCCACAATCCGTGACAAATATGCTGACTATTTTGTGTCCCCAGAAGGTAGAGTAGATTGGCAAGATCAAATGGTGTAAGATCTTTGTTTAGTTTTATAACAAATAAAAATAGTTAAAAATAAATTAAAAAATATCTTGTTAACTTTGTTAATTTTAATCTTTCACTCGCTTTAAAAATTTGTAATTTTTTCACCGTCAAATTACAACATGTTATGTTTTTGTATTACCTTATTATTAACTTAACTTGCAAAATAATATTCACCCCCAAAAAAAACAAGAACAAATAAATACTTTTCAACAAAAAACTTTTATTTTTATTACAAACATAAGTTATAAATTGGTATATCTGGGGCTTGGGGTGGAGATAGTACTGGAGGGGCTGACAGGTGGGAACACACGCACAGTTGGAGTATTGAGGGTGGAAAGTGGTGTTGGTGGTGGTGGTGGGGAAGTAACAGAAGGTGAAGGTGTGGTTGAGAAACCAAGAGGGAAACCAGGAGATGGGATGGGATTTGGTAAGGATTGAGGGGTGGAGTGGAGGGATTGGGAGACAGAAGAGGTGGCGGGTGAATTAGTGGCTTGAGTTGGGGTCATGACGGGTGTGGAAGGCGAGATGTGGTAGTGGGTAGGAAGTGTAGGGGCAGATGTGGTTGGGAGCTGGTACTGGGCCGCAGGCTGGTACTGGGCAGCAGGCTGGTACTGGGCAGCAGGCTGGTACTGGGCAGCAGGCTGGTACTGGGCAGCAGAGGGAGTAGGGACAATGGCTGGAGGGGGGGCAGGTGCTGGAGGAGGGGTGGGTGGAGGTGGTTGGGAGTCAACCTGCGCCAGAGCCTGCCGTGTGGCTTGCATTACATGCATCTGCTGGTCAAGAGATAGCTTTTCCATGCGCTCTAGTACGGCTTGAAAAAAACAATGATTGGGTGATTTACTTGCATCTAAATGCAGCCTGTCCAGACGCGTGCACAATTCGTGTGTATTTTTTTCCATATTGGCATTTATGAAGCTAAAAGATGCACGATTTTGTTCTGATAATAATTGAATGGCGTTCTGGAAGGCTGCATTTAGATGCAAGAACTCGGGCGCATAGCTCTTTTCCTGACCCCTATGACGCTGACGCCCAGAACCCAAAGGTGTTCTACTGAGGGCAGCAGTGTCAGAGGGGTGGGGTAGGGGAAAAGCTATCTCATCACCAGCAGCTTCAGGTAATGAAGTCTCACGGGAAGCTCCAGCGCAGGTGGATGGGACAGATGTAGATGGAAGGGAAGGTTCAGATGGGTGGGGTCTGTGCGTGTGTTCACCAGTGGCGGACTGTTCAGGGATTGCTCCTGTCGGGTTCGATGCAGGCTCCTGAGTGCTGCAGACGGTGCTGGTAAAAAGAGGAAAAACAAAATAATAATTAATTTAATTGCTATACAGTGCCACAGAAAAAAAAAAAAAAGGCAAAAAAAATCAGACATAAAATATTGTACTTTGTACATATTTTGGGGAATATTTACCTTCTGCACACCATAGTTGTCCGGAGGAACGACAACGCTCTAAAGTAACGGTACTTCGATCTGCGTCCTCCGGATCCACTCGGGGCCTGCATCTCTTGATTTAACTCCTTTTTGAAGCGATCCCTGATAGACCGCCACCGCTTTTGTAGTTTGTCACCTGAAAGTGGAAAACACAAAGTGGTTAGTATACAACACATTACATCCTGCAGCATAACCTACTGAACTGTGAATACTTACGCTGTTTCTTCTGGCCACGAGAATTGAGCTCCCCCCAACCTTCTACCGCTGCGTGGCATACCTCGTCCCAGAGTCGACGGGTTACGATAGTATCAGCGTGGCGGCGGTCAGCCATGTTCCACAGCGGCTCCCTCTCTCTAACTTCATCGATGAGGAGGTCGATGTTGATAAATCCGGCCTCCTCACCGTCAGAATCGGGAGCACGCTGTGATGCCTGTTCAAAGAAAGAAAAAAGAAATTAAAAAAAAAAATAGACAAAAAATCACACTGACATGAAAAAAAAAACCAAAAAAAAAAACTTACAGTATGACCACCGCCACCTCGACGACGACCCTGGGACGGTCTTGGGGGAGCTCTATCGTGAGCCCTAGAAGTTGAAGCCTTTAGTGAATAAAAAAAAAAAAACATTATTTACTTGTGTTTGGTGTGCTGTGGTAAACAATTCCTGTATGAAACTTACACTCTGACCGCCCGCTCCGTGTATTTCTCCACCCCTTCCGTCCTCTTCTGGCAGCATCTCCTGTGATGTTTCGGCCACCTGTGTAAATGTCGTTTATTTAAAATATTTTTTTGTTTTTTTAAAAAAAAAAAAAAAAAAAAAAAAAAAATACCTCAGTTTGTGAACCGAAGGGCGGGCTACCAGAAGACGACATATTTTATTACAGGCCACGCACACCAACTTGATGGGCCAAACTTTTCCAACAAAACTGCACCTGCAAAAAAAGAAAAAAAAATGTCTAAGTACATGTACGCAGCTCACAGCAGTGATCTGTGGACAGTACTGTGGACATTACCTCTGGAACACTGTCCTCCAAATTCGCACTGACTGCAAACGGACACAGGAACTGGCTGTCCTCAAATTTTCCAACAAAACTACACCTGCAAAAAAAGAAAAAAAAATGTCTAAGTACATGTACGCAGCTCACAGCAGTGATCTGTGGACAGTACTGTGGACATTACCTCTGGAACACTGTCCTCCAAATTCGCACTGACTGCAAACGGACACAGGAACTGGCTGTCCTCAAATTTTCCAACAAAACTGCACCTGCAAAAAAAGAAAAAAAAATGTCTAAGTACATGTACGCAGCTCACAGCAGTGATCTGTGGACAGTACTGTGGACATTACCTCTGGAACACTGTCCTCCAAATTCGCACTGACTGCAAACGGACACAGGAACTGGCTGTCCTCAAATTTTCCAACAAAACTGCACCTGCAAAAAAAGAAAAAAAAATGTCTAAGTACATGTACGCAGCTCACAGCAGTGATCTGTGGACAGTACTGTGGACATTACCTCTGGAACACTGTCCTCCAAATTCGCACTGACTGCAAACGGACACAGGAACTGGCTGTCCTCAAATTTTCCAACAAAACTGCACCTGCAAAAAAAGAAAAAAAAATGTCTAAGTACATGTACGCAGCTCACAGCAGTGATCTGTGGACAGTACTGTGGACATACCTCTTCCCTGGAGCACTGGACTGGAGGACAGCAGAAGTTGAAGTCAGGAACCAACGGCAGGAAGTGTGTAGAATGTGCTGGATCCTTTTATAAGTTTTGTGATGATGAAAAAAAAAATTTGCGCATGCTCTGTTTACCAAACCGGATGCGGTCACCGCATCCGGTTTAAACCGCATTGCGCCGGATCCGGCATGCATAGACACCCATTGTATACAATGCCGTATTGCGCCGGATCCGGCAGAATGCGGTTTTTTTAAGGGGACAAAAAACGTTACATGATACGTTCTATCCGGCCGCCGCATTCAATTATTTTGCCGCATCCGGAAAAAAACGGATGCAACGCAAAGCCATCCGGTACAATCCGGCAACAATGCAAGTCTATGGGGAAAAAAAGGATGCGGTACCGGATCCGTTTTACCCGTTTTTTTCCGGATTGAACCTGATGGCAAAAAACTGATGTGTGAAAGTAGCCTAAGACGACCTGGGAAACGTTATTACGCTCGTTTCTCAAAACAAAGGCGCTGTACATTCTAAAATGGCAAGGATAAAAAAATAACAGCGATCTGTACAACTTTTAGTAACTGAACTCCAAGTCTACAAGTCACAACATCTAGATAGAGAGTTGACTCATTGTTCTCAAAGGACTGCTAAATAATTCTAGTTTCACAGTCCAGCCAAGCTCCTAGCACAGTAATATAAATGTCAGTTTTACATTCAGGCTAAGGATTGCAGTATAAATAACCCATTTCAGAAAACGATGGATTACAGTCAGAATATTCAGATATAAAACTATATGACCAAGCCTGTAAGTGCCGACAGAATCTATCCCCAGTGGTGCGCATACAGGAACTGGGGATCGTAGAGTCTCCCTTTGCATGACTACATGGCTCGAATTACTACTCCAATATTTAGAAGTATAACCTAAAGGTCGGCAAGAAGAGACGGTGATGAAGGTCATAGGAGTTCACTGAAGGATCAGGCTACAGCAGCATCCTGGATGTACACAAATTAGCAAAAGAGCGGGATAATTAAAAACTAGGTGCAATTATTCTTTTTAGGTTTACACGTTTTTTGTGGAAACTTCCATATTGTAGATGCACGTCTCCTACTAAGATAGCACAGTAGCGTGTGTCTCATGGAATCTGCAGTGAATGGGAGTCAATGGTCACAGAAACGTCAATAGACTAACAATATCTCTCAAGATGTGATCCCTGCAATAGTCAATCCAAATCCCACACCAGTGAATGACGCAAGAAATACATAAAATGCCAAATTTGTATGTAAAGTGTTGCTATCCCTTTTTATCCGGGTCACCAAAATGACAATGGAGCCCAGCGTTGATCAGACCCATTGGGAAACCCTATGATTCCCTGGTGGGCCCCCATGCTAGATATAGAGGGGGCCACCAGTAAACATGGCCATTAGAATGAACACGGGCCTATCAGAGGCCAAACACTTCAGCGCGTGGTGCTTACAGGTGGCGTTAAAATGGCTGATTGCCTATCAAAGTCTGGAGGCCATTGAAAGTCACTGTTATGCGCTGCCCACTGACATCTGTGCAGAGCGCATCGGAATCACATTAATGATTGCAGTCTCCAAAAGCCTTTTAAGGCCACTGGTATGCGCCACACATTGACATCAGCTCTGATAGGTTGGTAGCCTTTTTAATGACCGTGCCAGATATGAAGCCACAATAGAAATCCGGTGGAGCACAGAAAGTTGAGAAGAGAGTTAAGAAGAGTATCCCCCTTCTTCTGTGAATGGGTAGAGTAGTGGAAAGAGGGGTCCAGGATGGGGTAGCATAGGGGGCCAGGACAGGAGACATTAATAAATAAAGGGGACAGGATGGGAGACAATATTAAATAAAGGGAGCCAGGATGGGAGACATTATTAAATACAGGTGGTTAGGAAGGGAGACATTGTTAAATAAAAGGGACAGGAACCGAGATAGTATGAAGTAAGCGGGACAGGATGGACGACATTGTTAAAAAATAGACAGAATAGGTAACATAATTACTACATCAGGGCCAGAATGAGAAACATACATTATAGGGTTGTGGTGGCAAGTGGGGGACATAATGACTGTAGGGGCCAATTCAGGGACTGCTGTAATATATTTTACTTTTGAGGATACTGTCTTACATGGGGGGAACAAAAGTGAGGGAGGACTGTGGAGGGCGGCACTGTCGCTTTTTTTCATCATCTGATGTTGTTTAGAAAAAAGTTGGGAATGTCCCCTGGAAGCAATCAGCTATAGATAACTGTGTGTAATTTTCTGGAGAGACAAGTTTTGGATGGAAGAAGTGATAATGGTCTGCACTGGATGAAGAGGAAAAGTGAGGATGAATTACTTTAACTAGAGACTTCACTGGTAAGTCAGTGTATTACATGTACAAGCACACTATATACTATATACAGTTAGGTCCAGAAATATTTGGACAGTGACACAATTTTCGCGAGTTGGGCTCTGCATGCCACCACATTGGATTTGAAATGAAATCTCTACAACAGAATTCAAGTGCAGATTATAACGTTTAATTTGAAGGTTTGAACAAAAATATCTGATAGAAATTGTAGGAATTGTACACATTTCTTTACAAACACTCCACATTTTAGGAGGTCAAAAGTAATTGGACAAATAAACCAAACCCAAAAAAAAAAAATTTATTTTCAATATTTTGTTGCGAATCCTTTGGAGGCAATCACTGCCTTAAGTCTGGAACCCATGGACATCACCAAACGCTGGGTTTCCTCCTTCTTAATGCTTTTCTAGGCCATTACAGCCGCAGCCTTCAGGTCTTGCTTGTTTGTGGGTCTTTCCGGCTTAAGTCTGGATTTGAGCAAGTGAAATGCATGCTCAATTGGGTTAAGATCTGGTGATTGACTTGGCCATTGCAGAATGTTCCACTTTTTTGCACTCATGAACTCCTGGGTAGCTTTGGCTGTATGCTTGGGGTCATTGTCCATCTGTACTATGAAGCGCCGTCCGATCAACTTTGCGGCATTTGGCTGAATCTGGGCTGAAAGTATATCCTGGTACACTTCAGAATTTATCCGGCTACTCTTGTCTGCTGTTATGTCATCAATAAACACAAGTGACCCAGTGCCATTGAAAGCCATGCATGCCCATGCCATCACGTTGCCTCCACCATGTTTTACAGAGGATGTGGTGTGCCTTGGATCATGTGCCGTTCCCTTTCTTCTCCAAACTTTTTTATTCCCATCATTCTGGTACAGGTTGATCTTAGTCTCATCTGTCCATAGAATACTTTTCCAGAACTGAGCTGGCTTCATGAGGTGTTTTTCAGCAAATTTAACTCTGGCCTGTCTATATTTGGAATTGATGAATGGTTTGCATCTAGATGTGAACCCTTTGTATTTACTTTCATGGAGTCTTCTCTTTACTGTTGACTTAGAGACAGATACACCTACTTCACTGAGAGTGTTCTGGACTTCAGTTGATGTTGTGAACGTGTTCTTCTTCACCAAAGAAAGTATGCGGCGATCATCCACCACTGTTGTCATCCGTGGACGCCCAGGCCTTTTTGAGTTCCCAAGCTCACCAGTCAATTCCTTTTTCTCAGAATGTACCCGACTGTTGATTTTGCTACTCCAAGCATGTCTGCTATCTCTCTGATGGATTTTTTCTTTTTTTTCAGCCTCAGGATGTTCTGCTTCACCTCAATTGAGAGTTCCTTAGACCGCATGTTGTCTGGTCACAGCAACAGCTTCCAAATGCAAAACCACACACCTGTAATCAACCCCAGACCTTTTAACTACTTCATTGATTACAGGTTAACGAGGGAGATGCCTTCAGAGTTAATTGTAGCCCTTAGAGTCCCTTGTCCAATTACTTTTGGTCCCTTGAAAAAGAGGAGGCTATGCATTACAGAGCTATGATTCCTAAACCCTTTCTTCGATTTGGATGTGAAAACTCTCATATTGCAGCTGGGAGTGTGCACTTTCAGCCCATATTATATATATATAATTGTATTTCTGAACATGTTTTTGTAAACAGCTAAAATAACAAAACTTGTGTCACTGTCCAAATATTTCTGGACCTAACTGTACAAAGCTCCTGTTCATAATGTCATCGGTGACCCTGTATTACTGAACACTGTACACTATATACAGAGCACCTGTGTATAATGTCAATGGTAATCCCTGTATTACCTGTACACTAACAGTATATACAGATCTCCTGTGTATAATGTCACCAGTGGTAATATTAGCGTTACTAGAATTATGGTTTTATTTATGATCATTATTGTAGTATTACAAGTAAAATATATCTTTGTAGTATTATTCAGTCACTAAGTGGTGGTAATATGTGGTTTGGTCATGGTGTGGTGGTATTTGTCCTTTGTATGGGGTATTATTTAGTCCTTTTGTGATGATAATATGTTGTCTGGTCATGGTGGGACAGTATATGTCCCTTATTATATGTGGTATTATTGGTCTTGATAAAGTGGATTGTGTTGTGTTTGGAGATCACTTTTTCTCTCCCAGTATCAATAAGGGGAAGATTCTTTATTTCCAAGAGATTAAATACTTGGACCTCTAACCTCTCACTGTCCTGTGAATATTACACAGTAGCAAATATGGTCTTACAGAGGTTCTCTGCTGAAAACAACTAATCACCTCTTCTTAGGCCACGTTCACATGTTCAGCATTTGGTTAGTATTTTGCCTCAGTATTTGTAGCCAAAATCAGGAGTGAGTGAAAAATGCAGACGTGGTCCACGTTTCTATTGTACTTTCCACTGATTGTTCTTCTCGTGGTTTTGCCTAAAGGCTGCTTTACATGCAGCAACATCGCTAGCGATGTCGCTAGCGATAGCACCCGCCCCCATTGTTTGTGCATCACGGCAAATCGCTGCCCATTGCGAACAATATCGCTGGTATTCGTCACACAAGCATACCTTACAAACGACGTCACTGTGGCCGCCAAACAACCTCTTTATTAAGGAGGCGGTTCGTGCAGCGTCACAGCGACCTCACCCAGTAGGACACCAATTTAAGCGGAGGGACGGAGAGCAGCCACATTAAGGTCACTCCCACCTTGTTGCCGGAGGACGCAGGAACGCTATTGTTAATTTTTCCTGGGGTGTCACACGTAGCGATGTGTGCTGCCTCAGGAACAACGAACAACCAGCGTCCAGAACAAGAAACGATATTATGGAAATGAACGACGTGTCAACAATCAACGATGTGGTGAGTATTTGGGATCGTTAGCGGTCGCTCTTAAGTGTTACACGCAACGACGTCGCTAACGAGGCCGGATGTGCATCAAGAATTCCGTGACCCCAGTGATATCTCGTTAGATATGTCGTTGCGTGTAACGGGGCCTTTACAAATACTGATGTAAAATGCTGACCAAAAACTGAACATGCAAATGTGGCCTAAGGATAAGTGATAAGTTATTGATTGGTGGAGGTCCGACTGCTGGCACCTGCACCGATCAGCAGAATGTGCAACTTTTATCCCCATTAGGCTTGTGCTCATGTATGACTTGACCCCTGATCCATTCATTCCCTCAGTGGCTGCCGAGCACTGCACTTGGCTTTTTCTGCCAGCTGCAAAGAGGATGAGTGGAGCTGTGGTCACACATCCTACCTGACGATTAATTTTATAATGGGGATAAAAGTGTCCTGTCAGGGATAAAAGTTCACCTTTCTTCAAATCGGTGCAGTTTCCAGTGGTTGGATTCCACTAATCAATAAGTTATCACCTACATAACCTGTAGATCTGTGATAACATGTTTTCACCAAAGGACCCCTTTAATGCAAATCAATGTAATTGTACATCCCAGTTATGTAAAGAAGCCTCCTGTATTTTACAGTCGATGCTCCATTATAATGGGGATAATGGCTTACAGGTAATTGCATATGGCTTAAGCATATGTCCATAGAGTCAATTCTATTTGTGGCCACAGACACCCCCAGACCAGGCCTGATGGAGCCGCTATATTTCCTGTCCTCTGTTGACTTTGTTGAAGTCTACACAGCAAAGCCAACAACTGGGCTGCTAAGCAGGAAAGAAAATGTGTGTGGGCTCAAGTGATCAGTGAAAAGGGGAAGGCCAGTAAAAAATTTTAAGTGGCCTGCAACAAGGCGGTAAAAATAAATGTTGTAAAATATATATTGCACACACATTATAAAAAGCTAATTTAAAAAGAAATGTTTAAAATGTTCCCTTTAAATTCAACTGTTCGATTATTAAAAGGCTGTCAATTATATTGAGCTGTCTACATGGGCAAGTAGGTCATAGAAAGATGATTGAAATGATGATTTGTTATACAGTATGTGATCCGATGTCTTATTCCAAAGAAATCCACATTTTTCATAATATGTAAATGAGCTGTTATGATCTATGGGCCGGACACTCCCTAAGAATCTGCCAACAGAGCTTATTTTAAATGGAAAATGGCATTACCAGAGTGAGACATGTAATGACTGACAGTCTGCTCTCCTGATATAGATAGATAGATAGATAGATAGATAGATAGATAATATCGATAATAGAGTTGAGTGAGTACCTAGCTATTCGTACTCGCTATACTCATAACAAGTACTGTCTAATACTCGTGTATTTGTTCCGAATAGCATGTGCATGCAAGTCAATAGGGAATACTAGCAAAGTAACGAGTAAGGCCACTCTCACATCAGCATTATTTTGCTGGAAAGCCGGATCCGGCACAAATGCGTTTCAGCTCCATTCATGTACAATGGTATTGCGGCAAGATGCGGTCACATGCGGTCACGTGTGTCGCACGTGACCGCCTGTGACCACGATTCCATTTTAAATGAATGGAGCTGAAACGTATTTGTTCCGGATCCAGCTTTCCGGCAAAATAACGCTGATGTAAAGCCGGCCTAAGGCTGCTTTCACACATCCGGTTTTTGCTGTGCAGCACAATCCGGCTCTTTGCAGAAAAAACGCAACCGTTTTTTTTTTTGCCGCCGGTTGCGTTTTTTTCACATAGACTTTCATTAGTGCCGGATTGTGCCGCATGACCTTGCGTTCGGTCCAGTTTTTGCCGGATGCGGCATATTTAGCCCATGCGGCGGCCGGATGGAACGTTGCCTGGCGCGTTTTTTTGTCCGGCAAAAAAAAAACGTATTGGGCCGCATCCGGCCGATGCGGCTTTTTCCAATGCATGCCTATGGACGCTGGATGTGGCGCGATGCGGCAAAAAATGCATCCGGCCGCCGCATGCGTTTTTTTGCACTGCGCATGCTCAGTAGCGTGCCGCAACCGGCAAAAACCGGACTGGCCGCATGTAAAAACTTATGCAAAGGATGCGGGTTTTTCGCCGCATCCGTTGCATAGGTTTTAAAGCCGGAATTAGCCGCACTGCTAAAACCGGATGTGTGAAAGCAGCCTAAGCCACATTCCGCACTATTCGCTACTCGCACGATTAGTGCAGCATTCGGGTTACTCATTACTTTGCCAGTTTTGCCGCATTGACTTGCAATGCACACGCTATTTGGAACAAATACGCGAGTATTAGACAGTACCCCTTATGAGTATAGCGAGTACCAATAGTTAGCTACTCACTCAACTCTAATAGATATGTCTCACATTGGTAACTTAATTGTTCATTTAAAATAAGCTCTGCAAGCAAATTCTCAGGGAGATCTGTGTCCTACACATAAATCTTCATAGCTCTTCTGCATATTAAGAAAAATGTGGATTTCTTTAGTATAAGACATTGGACTACAGATATCAAGGTCTCATTTGATTCACCTTTCTATTACCGACATGCCCATATAGACGGCTTAGGAAGGTTGAGCCTCGTTTTAATTGATATTTCCATCTACTTACTGGGGATGCAGCTTGTACAAGGTTCCATCCACGCCTACTGTGATTCCGAGATGCTCAAGGCCCCGATTTTCTCTGATTTTCTCGACAACAGCAGCAATGCCAGACGCACATAGTTGAGCTGCTCTTTTTGACACTATGGTACAAACCTCCTTCACTAGCACTGTATCGTCACACGTGCTCTTCAGACCCAACTCATCTAGAATGGAGCGAACCTGCAGCAGACCAAGGGTATCACTGAGGAGGAAACAGAAGCCTATGTAAATGTCTACAAGTCTGTATCACCTCCGGCACAATTCACGGAAAATCAACAATCTCAGCATGACATAATTCAAAGAAGGAAACTAATCAGAAATATGTTAATATGGCATGACAGAAAATAAATTATTTCTGTGGTTTATTTTAGAGTCAATCAAAAACAAAAACACACATCACGGTACACAGACATTCACAAAATTGAGTGTTTGCTAGTTTTTAAGGGATTTTCTGGAATTTGTGACAATTATTTAGCTAGGAGCAGAGAATTTGATTAAAAATAAACAGGAAAAAAAACCAGTATCATTAACCTGTTCATTGCTGTAATAGCCAACCATCTAAAATTTTGCTCTGTGGTCACATGATAGGTCTAGCATTTTTAAGAAATTATGAAATGTGGTGGTAGCTTCAATGTTACCATTTTGCATTTTATGTTACTGTTAGAACTTTTTTCAATTTTAACACTGGTTTTACTATATGTTACCTATGTTATTTCCACGTATTATTATGTACTAGGTGTAGTACCCGGACGTTGGCTGGGATAGTAACTGTCTCTCTGTCTCTCTTCAAGTTTCTGTCTGCCTCTGTCTGTCTGTCTCTGTGTGTCTGTATAAGTTTCTCTGTCTGTCTCTGTATCAGTCTCTCTGTCTGTCTTTATCTCTGTGTCTCTCTCTTTCTCTGTATCTGTCTGTGTCTGTCTGTCTCTCTCTGTCTGTCTCTTTCCCAGTCTGTCTCGTTACGGGTCTGTCTATTTCCCCGTTTGTCTCGTTACGGGTCTGTCTATTTCCCCGTTTGTCTCGTTCCCCGTCTGTCTCGTTCCCCGTCTGTCTCGTTCCCCCTCTGTCTCGTTCCCCCTCTGTCTCGTTCCCCCTCTGTCTCGTTCCCCCTCTGTCTCGTTCCCCCTCTGTCTCGTTCCCCCTCTGTCTCGTTCCCCCTCTGTCTCGTTCCCCCTCTGTCTCGTTCCCCCTCTGTCTCTTTCCCCCTCTGTCTCTTTCCCCCTCTGTCTCTTTCCCCCTCTGTCTCTTTCCCCCTCTGTCTCTTTCCCCCTCTGTCTCTTTCCCCCTCTGTCTCTTTCCTCCTCTGTCTCTTTCCTCCTCTGTCTCTTTCCTCCTCTGTCTCTTTCCTCCTCTGTCTCTTTCCCCATCTGTCTCTTTCCCCATCTGTCTCTTTCCAGGTCTGTCTTGTTCCAAGTCTGTCTCTTTCCAAGTCTGTCTCTTTCCCCGTCTGTCTCTTTCCCCATCTGTCTGTCTCTTTCTCTGTCTCTTTACTTGTCTCTGTCTCTTTGCCTGTCTCTTTACTTGTCTGTCTCTTTACTTGTTTCTGTTTTTTTCCCTGTTTAGTTTCTTGTCTCTGTCTCTTTCCTTGTCTCTTTCCTTGTCTGTCTCTTTCCCATCTGTCTCTTTCCTAGTCTGTGTCTTTCCCTGTCTCTTTCTTTGTCTCTGTCTCTTTCCCTGTCTCTTTCCCTGTCTGCCTATGTCTTTCCCTGTCTGTCTGTGTCTGTCTCTCTGTCTGCCTCTTTCCTTGTCTGTCTCTTTCCCTGTCTCTTTCCCTGTCTGGCTGTCTTTTTCCCTGTCTGTCTGTCTCTGTCTGTCTCTCTGTCTGGCTGTTTCTTTCCCTGTCTGTCTCTGTTTTTTTGTCTGCCTTTTTCCCTGTCTGCCTGTGTCTTTTCCTCTCTGTCTGTGTCTGTCTGCCTTTGTCTGTCTCTTTGACTGTCTGTCTCTCTCTGTCTCTTTCTATATCTCTCTATCCACCTCACCACTGGCATCTTACTACCTCACACAGGTTTTTAATAGGAGCTGTGATTGGTTGCTATAGGAACAAAATTAATTGTTAGTATAAGAAGCTTCTAATAGCTCGCAGCTCCATTGACTTTAATGGAGGCAGGATTTTTGGAGAGTAACTGTAAAGCATGGGATTAAATTTTCCCGTCCAAACATAGTCTATGCCGTTCCCTGAGTCACATGGAGTATCTGTGAAAAATTTTGTGATTGTAAATGCGACGATGCGGATTCCTTTAGCGGACATACATACATACATACACACATACACTCAGCTTTATATATTAGATTAATTATTTTCTTTCTGCAGGGTATTTCCTCATTATTGTTAGACTATATATAAAAATAGTATTGGTAGATGTAAGATTATTACAAAAATTATAGTTACTAAAGTTAGGGACCATCATGTCCAATCATTGCCCCTATTCGGACAAACCATTGGTAGATTCTGTTTTCAGTACCATCAGTACTTGGTTGCTCATGTCACCTCCACCTCTAAAACATCTCTAAAATTCGACCTTTTTTTTACAGTTGACTCTGCAAAACTCTTACTATCATTCTTATTCATTCTCATCTCAAGTATTGCTACTCTCTACTAATCTGCCTCCTTACTACTATACTTTCCCCTCTCCAATCCATCCTGAATGTAGAAGCCAAAATCAAATTCCTCTCCAACCGCTACACTGGTGCCTCTACCCTGTTCCAGTAATTGCACTGGTTACCCATCTGCTACAGAGTCCAATATAAACTTATCTCTCTCACGCACAAACCTTTCTACAGTTTGACTCCAACCTACTTCTCCTCCGTCCTCTGTCTATCACCCTACTCGTGCCCTCCATTCCACTAATGACCTAAGACTAATATCCTCTATAATTCAAACCTCTCACTCCCATCTCCAAGACATCTTGCAAGTTGCACCACGTCTCTGGAATGCATCATTAAGAGCAATTCACAATATCCACAGTTTTATGTGTGACCTTAAACACATTTCTTTAGACTGCCCTATAACCAATCTAGCTATTTTTGTTTTGCCCTTACAAAATTTTCGTCCAAATCTGCTCCTTTTTATCAACTGTTTACACAGCCTCTATGCACTCTGTATCTGTACTTCTATACATACTGGCTGCTAACCGTTCCATAGAGCATTATTTGAATACCCGATAGCTGAACCAGACAATATAAGCACTTTTTACCATTTCCCTTTAGTGTCTCCCCTATTTCCTAAGAAACTGTAAGCTTGCAAGCAGGGCCCGCACTCTTGGTGTCTGTTGAATTGTGTTAAGCGGGCTTTACACGCTACGATTTTGCTACAGCAATCTCGTTGGGGTCACGGATTTTGTGACGCACATCCGGCCGCTGTAGCGATGTCGTAGCGTGTGACTTCTAGGAGCGATTTTGGATCGTTGTAAAAACGTCCAAAATCACTCCTCGCTGACATGGGGGTCCGCTGCCAGTTATCGCTGCTGTTGCTGGGGTGAAGTTGATCCTTGTCCCTGCGGCAGCACGCATCGCTACGTGTGACGCCGCAGGAACGAGGATCATCTCCTTACCTGCCTCCCGGCCACAATGCGGAAGGAAGGAGGTGGGCGGGATGTTATGTCCTGCTCATCTCTGCCCCTCCGCTTTCATTGGGCGGCCGATTTGTGACGTCGCTGTGACGCCAAACGGACCGCCCCCTTAGAAAGGAGGCGGTTCGCCGATCACAGCGATGTCAAAGGGCAGGTAAGTACGTGTGACGGGCGTGCGCGATTTTGTGCGCGACGGGCAGCGATATGCCCGTTGCGCACAAACGATGGGGGCGGGTCTCATGCTAGCGATATCGGGCCGGATATCGCAGCATGTAAAGCCGCCCTTACTCTTTAATGTCTCATATTGTCTGTACATTGTAAAGTGCTACGGAATATGTTGGCGCTATATAAATAAAAATTATTAATATTATTATCCTGTTTGGGGTACACACCAATAGTGTCAACTAAGTAGCCTATGTTATTTTCATGTATTATTATGTATTAACTATTTTCTTTCTCTAGGGTATTTGCTCATCATTGTCATACTAGATTTTGTTGGCTAATGGCCACACTGTGAATATACACCTGCACATTGCACTTATATCAACAGTGGTGCTAGCCCGTTTTTTAGTTTTGCTTTAGTTCCTTGTATTTTGTAAACGTGGGGCGTGCCACCCCAAGTTCTCCCTCTTTTGGACTGTGATTTTGTCTATATAGCTTTCCATGGGCAGGTGTAAAATGGTCAGGCCTAAGTCCTGCTCTGCCCCCATCAATTTTGAGGCCTGATGGCAAATAGAAATGTGAGCTACTAGAGCTAGGACTATCCTGATTAGGTACACCTTGTCGTGGGGGGATTGCTTTTAGACATTTCTAACCAAAACAGAGTCAACTAAGTATCTTATATTATTTGCACGCATTACTATTATTTACTTACTGCAGGGTGTCTTTTCATTGTTCTTAAGCTAGGTTTTGACGGTTAAAGGTCAGAGAGTGAATGTGCACCTACAGATTACACATACTGACAGGTGTGCCAGTCCATTTTTTCAGTTTTGCTCATTACAAAACTGTGTAAAATCTAGCAAACAGATGCGCTAAAGCTGTTTCCTAATTTTTTTTAGTCCTGGGTGTTCTCACTATTGCACTTCATCACATACATAATAGATACATTCATTTACCATTTTTCAGGAGAGACAAATAAGGAATATTTATTGCATACATTATAAAATGACATACCTTTCAATGCTTGATAAAAACTTGGTAGGAAAGAGACCTCTTGTATTCAGCTTGTCGGAGATTCTGCCACCAAATAGAACTTTTTCTTGGGTGAGTTTTATTAAAACCTGGCGCACAATTTCTCCCAAATACATTCCGCTGATCATTTTCTCATATCTAAAATAAAAGAAGCATATGGGGCCCGTCAATTTCACTGAGTCTATGATGCCGGTGGTTGGAAATTAAATTATGTCTCCCCCATTTTATCATTTTTAGGTTCATAAATTCTGTTTAATCCATTTTGCAGCTCAGGTTTCCAGATATAATGTTCTACATAAGCGTTTTTGCGCTTTTTTTATGCCAACAAAAAGATGTTGTTTACAGTACCAGCAAAAGCTATGAGATTTCAGAAATCTCATGCACACGCTTTATTTGTTCTGACTCAATTTGGGAATTGCAGCATTTTTGTAATGTTTTATCATCCATGAAAAAACGCAACAACACTGTAAAACTGGTTTTGCTGCATTTTTACTGCATTTTGGGGGATTAAAGCCAATTTTATTAAATACGTAATGTAGACAAATCACCCATATAATCTACACCCAAAACCTCAGCTGAAAAAACACCACAAAAATGCCATAAAACCTGTGTTTTGAATGCAGTGTTTTTACTGTCAACAAAGCATATTTTTTCTGTAGAGAAAGAAAAAAAAAACACTATGAGGGGCACTGCAGCCAAAATTTGAGATGCTGCCACCTGACTGCGGGCCCCCTATGTTAATTTTAGGTGGTTTCTCCCCCTGGAAAGACTCACCAGATACCCCCCTCCCGGCTCCTGTGGTATGATGTGCTCTGATATAAGTCACTGCGTTGCCCAGCTTCCGGTCTCTTTGTTCCTGGACCCGGACCTGTTTGGGCGGCTGGTGGAGTGTACCCGCTTCGGAGGGCGGTAAGAGAGCTGTCAGCAGGGAGGGAAGAGTGTTGCCCACGGCGCTTTAGCTGTGAGCGGCTCCCTCCCTGCTGAGGCACAGGTGATATGGCTGGCGGGCGGTGTTTTCAGGGAAATACCCGCTCGCCGGTCTGCCTGTGCTCGCAGGCTGACACAAATCCCCCCATCAGCAGGGAAGGAAGCGTCCGACTCACAACGCTGTTAGTTGTGAGCGGCTTCCTCCCTGCTGAGGCACAGGTGACATGGCCGGCGAGCGGTGTTTTCAGGGAATACCCGCTCGCCTGTCTGCCTGTGCTCGCAGGCTGACACAAATCCCCCATCAGCAGGGAAGGAAGCGTCCGACTCACAACGCTGTTAGTTGTGAGCGGCTTCCTCCCTGCTGAGGCACAGGTGATATGGCCGGCGGGCGGTGTTTTCAGGGAAATACCCGCTCGCCGGTCTGCCTGTGCTCGCAGGCTGACACAAATCCCCCATCAGCAGGGAAGGAAGCGTCCGACTCACAACGCTGTTAGTTGTGAGCGGCTTCCTCCCTGCTGAGGCTCCAGCTGGGTGTGCGGGCGAGCGGCGTTCTGAGTGAACTACCCGCCCGCCGGTCAGCTGGAGCCCGTCCCTCAGTTTGCAAAGAGCGCGAAAGCGCTCTTTGCTTAAGGCACCGCCCACCCGCCGCCCTGTCTCTGCCAGCGGTGGGGGCGAGTGCAGACTGTGAGCCGGCGCGGTCCCTGATGCAGCGCAGGTGGAAGCGCTGCAGTAGGGACCCGCCGGCTTTGTGTGAATAAAAAACCCCGTGCCCCTGATCCCTCCACTGCCCTGTCACCGCTGCCCTGTCATAAATAAATAAATTATACATACAAAATAAATAAATTACAGCCTCTAATGCAGCTCGGATTGGAGGTGCTGCATTGATGTATGTGCTGACTGCTGAAGTCAGCAGAATCCACATCCCTTATTGGTATCCCCAGACAAGTATTAAAAAAAAAAAAAAAAAATTAAATAAATTATAAAAATAAATAAATAAATTATAAATAAAGAATAAATAAATTAAATAAATAAATTATAAATAAAATAATTAAATTAATTAAATTAAATAAATAAATTATAAATTTAAAAAAAAAAAAAAAAAGCTCCCTTACATTAGTGCCAGCTTTTTTCTTCAGAATTAACCCTTGGTGCTGTCCCGCGGCGGGATTGATGAGCATCTGAGGTACATTGGACAGCGGAGTGCTGTGGGAATTGGGCAGGAACATCTGGAGTCCGGCCGCCCCCCTTTTATTCTGCACAATCTGGCAAGCACCATTACGTGGGATTGCGGGGTGGAATAAGCGCCCTGGGGGGGGTCACGTGATGTCACCAGGCAGCAGGTTTTCCGCCCTATTCAACATTCTGTATTTAAGCTATCATGACCGGCACTATAGGTGTACTGAGGAAATCATACACCCACCTTAATAGGCGCTATAGTAGCTGCCATTACTACCTCTTGTGGTCGGCATTCCGCAGTCGGTTTGCTTTTACTGTAAAGAACCCTTCTCATTTAGCTGCGGTAGGAGGAAGTAATGTTCCAGTCCTGTATGGTGACCACACACGATTTATGCATAAAAATGAGATCTCCTCCTCCATTCCTTGCAATAATCTAGTTGTCTCCTTGAACCGACTAATCTCAGAATGTCTACCCACCGCCTTTTGATAATAAAAAAAAAAAAAAAAGTTGAGCAGAACTGGATCCCAGATTTTAGATGTGGCCTGTCAAGTGATTTATAGGTGGGTTACATTATGTTGGGCGCACAGGATATCACCTCTCCTTGGTATACATTCTAACTTAGGGCTGTAGTTAACAAGGTGTAAGCTATGTTCGTCATTGATAACTTTATGGTAATAGCAAAGCGTATTTCTGTGCATTTTCGTGTTTGTTGGAGTTTCAGTTCAACAGACGAAAATGAACATGTGAGATGCGAGAATTGTCAATTTTATGCAAGTGCATAATTATGCCCGCCAGTATTTCCTGAGCAATTATGTCCACATAAATAGCCTCAAAAAAAAAAAAAAATACACAATTTTAGTTTAGGTCTCAGGTGTGTACAACTGACCAGTGTTTTCCCATGTGTTAGTAGACAACAATCATTCTAATACTAGATTATAGAGGGTGTCAAGCAGCTTCATTATTTGAAGCACCTATTATGAAATTTAAAAAAAAAAAAAAAATTATGGAAAAGCCCCTCCTTTTGGGTTTGACTTTGTTTTGGAAGGTTTTGCCGCATGGAAATAGCGTTTATCGGCTATTACCCATCGTATGGAGGTTTATCTTTCGGCCCCTGCGGTTCCTTAGGTATGAACTTCAACTTTGCGGTTAAGGTCATTTCTATTGCTGTCATTGTTTCCAAGGCGCCTTTCATAGGCTTTCCAGTGAAGGACTAAGCGGCAGGATCACGTTACCCGGTATCGGTACATTGTTCCAACCCTAGGTGCGGTAAGTTTAAATTTTATTTTCCGCTACATGGAATCAGGCACCTGAAAAGGAGGAACTGATTGGCAGCTGAATTTTCTTTAAGCTTCAACGGCTACATTCGCTTCAAGAGCAGTAACGGTTGAATCGATAGGGGGTGTATTTAACAGCAGCAGGTATGGCTGTTTGGGTTTGTTTTCAACACAACGTTAAAAAAAAAAAAAAAACAAAACTGTCTAACCACCTGTTTACAACTTTCCTTTTCAGTAGAGGGCTGTTTAGGCTTTTCGGTTTTTAGAATGCGCATAAGTTAACGAAAGGTTAAAGTCATACCAGGTATCCAGTTGCCGTGATAGTATGGTTTACTCTCTATTGATTTTCCAATTCCAGGTATCCTCCTTAACTCCGTTCGCTGGCAGGTCCAAAGGGTTTTGATTCTTTAAATTCGTAATGGTACTCCCATCGAAAGGAGGCCGAGGACCCGGCCTCTCGTTACAACACAGACATGATGGGCTTATAGTAGGGTATGCAGCGAGTGGGGTTTACCAGGCGGGTGAAAAGCATGATGATTTTCAAGGGATCCCTTGCTAGTGTATAACCGGCAGTATTTGGTGATTCTACTTCACTAACGGGTACCATTTTTTCTTGTTATGAGCAAACTGGTATGGGGGTTTTTTGCCCTGAAATTTTTTCAGTTGGGGAACTGGACCTGCGTGACCAAGGCCTAGTGGGACCCACGGTTTGAAATGGGTAGTGGTTTAGCGGCAGGTGGGTGGATGTCAGGAGGCCTAATACTCCTGGCCGTTTGTTGATCTTATAAGGTATCGGGCCGGGTGGTTACGTCCATTGTGGTCTTGATCTTAAAGCTTAGTCACACAGGTTGAAGAAAGGCCTAGGTCTATCTAGCCAAGCCTGTCTTTCCTCACAGTTTTGGGATCTTTTTCCCCACCTCTGGTTGGTATGCCTAAGGTGTTAGTGATAGCCCTCAGATGAACAGGGATGACGGGGAGCAATTTTTAACCATGAAGATTTTTTCCCATATTTGGCGGGAAATTTTATGGCGGTGAATTGGTGATGGTTGTTATTGTGGGTGCGATAGTTGCAGTACCTGAGTTGTAAACACCCCCCCCCCTTCCAGAACTGGGGTGTTGCTGAAGCTTTGGGGCAAGTGTGTATGAGCGTGGTTCCAATGGGATGGGTTTGGCAACGCAAATGCATTTTGAGGAACGTCCGTACTGAGTTTGTTTTATAAACCGTCACTAGTAGAAGGGCAGGAGGCTACTGACTGTCATATAGGTTAGCATAACATTACATACGTTTCAGATTTGTGTATTATAAAAAAAAAAAAAACGCGAGTTCTTGCCAAATCAACCCCAAGAGAATTTTGATGGTTTCGAGAGTTTTTTCCTTTCTGACAATGTTTTCCTTTTCAGATGTAAGTCGGCCTCGGTTTCAAGCTTAGGTCATGCCCGTACTTTTCGGGCAGCGGGAAAAGGTGATCCTCGCTCTGGCGGTTGGTCCGTGTTTTCTATTGGCCCGGATGTGCTTGGAGAAGTTGCCGGGAGCTGGTTGAGCTGAGTGTGCTATCTGAGGTGTTCAGGATTGTGGAGCCGCCCTCCACAGTTGACTTGGCGACACAAGTAGATGTCACAGATTTGGTCTCCTGCAACCTAGCTGCGCTTCGCCTCGTACCCTCATCCGATCAGAGATGGTACAACTTTTCCTGTTATTTTCCTAATTTAAGATGGGCAAGGCAGAGGTGATTTTCAGCTCATATTGGAACGTATCCAAGGAAGGATGTGTTACGGGGCTGTCCTTGGTGCACGGGCAACCAGTGCCTACCTAAGCTGATCGTGTAAAATATATATATATAAAAAAAAAATAAAAAAAAAAAAATTGGTGTGGTACCGCCAGCTGGAGGTTATTAACTTTGCTGTCCTTATGAGGGAGCGGGTGCATTTTCCATGATGCAGTTTTCGGATGGATTAATGGTGGGAATGTGCGAGGAGATGGCTCAGGTATTGTGGTTTTTGGGGGGGGTCGCAGCTTGCTAGCGCTGTGCTGCTCCTTGGCGGAAGGGGTAGGAAAAGTGGTGGTGAAATACCTGCACCGGACGGCCGGTGGCGGAAAATTTCCCAAAACCCCATGGTGTTGGCTGGTAATGCCTAATTTGAAAGCTGCCACCATAATTTATGCCAAAGTAAAAGATGAGAGTGTTTTTTCCCTATGCCTCTCCATAAGTGAAAAATAAAAGTAATTTAATTTATAAAGAACTGTGTGGTGTCTTTCTAGGGGGGAAAAGGTGGTGTTTGGGTCCTGGCAGTCTAGAAATGCTGTAAGTATGTTCACATAGCCTAAATATTCAATGCTGGTAAAATTGGCATTTGTGTTTTCCAGATCAGGAGTTCTGGTGACTGCAATTGTTACAATCGTAAATGAATGTCTCTGATGGAATCAACATCGAGAAAAGCAAAGTGTCTTCCATACATGAATGGGATAGCAAAACATACAACTTACAGGGGTTTTCACATGAACAAAGTTAATTTTAATCAATAGATCTTGGAATAATAATAATTTCCACAATTGGATGTGTTTAAAAAAATGTTCCTGTGCTGAGATAATCTTATAAATGTGCCCCTTCTATGTACTGTGTAATGGCCGTGTCTGACCGTACAGGGACATGGTCTGATCATACCATATCCCCTGGGCCGGGGATGATGCAAAAGAGTATAAAGACATTACAGTATGGGATCACAGCTGATTGTGAAGTAAAACATTTTTCCCTGGCCCAGGAGGTTTTACTTCCTCCCCTGCCCAGGAGATGTGGTATGATCAGACCATGTCCCTGTACGGTCAGACACGGTCATTACACAGCACATAGCAGGGGCACATATAAAAGATTATATCAGCAAAGGAACATTTTTTTTAAACACATTCAATTGTGGAATTTATTATTATTCCAAGAGCTATTGATTAAAATTAACTTTGTTAGTGGGAAAACCCTTTAAAATTAAATAGGTAAACACATTTTTTAGCTATTTTTCACCTGTAAAGAAGGGTTGCGTCGGGTAAACCTCAATCTGTCTGTCTAACCCTTGCCATCCCCTTGGACAACTCATGAGTTGATTGTTATTTGTACAACCGCCAATTGGCTACATGCAAGATAATCAGTGGTCATTTATTGGCCTGTTTAGACAGGCCACAAACACTCTAAGCATTCAGAACAATCATTAGTATGATCACCGTGACCATAGAATGCCATGTTGGCCACACATCACATGTTTACATGGTGCATTGTGCTGCCCATAAGTATGATTTTTAAGCTGGCTTAAAAATCAATCATCTGATAAAAAAATTGTTTAAAAGAACAGAGAGTCCTCAGTGGTTGATACCTTTTAATGGCTAACTGAAAAGATGGTAATAATTGCAAGCTTTCGAGACTACTCAGGTCTCTTCATCAGGCATGGTATAACACAAAATCTGAAGAGTCACGTATTTATACACAACAGGACTTAGAATAGTGCAGAATGTACCGCATCTTTATGGAATACTGGCTAACACGGTACAAAGATATATTTTACTTGTATCAATCATCTGATAAACATTTTGTTTGTTCATATGAACTTGTTGATCTTGATCTTGTGCCGTGATTATTGGCGGGCCATAGCTATGATTTATGGCTACCTACAGGGATCATGTGAACTGTTGCAGAGCTTGTGCTTTGGTGCTCTCGCCGCATGACTCATATATACTGCAATACAGGCACAATAAGTCGTAAAAGTTGACAATCACTGGAAGACCATTGAACTCATGGTATTAGAAGGAGAGGATAAATCTTTTTATGACAATTTATGATATTTAGATGAAAATGTACCGCCCCCGCGACAGCCGACGGGCTGCTAGGACCCGGATCCGCGGTGGCTCGAGGCATCTCCGGATCCGAGGCGGGGTCACGTGGCCACTCGAAATTAAAAAGGGGGTTGAAAGGGTGGATTGGATAGAGTTCGTGACGCCACCCACGGGTCGTGGTAAAAATGGGATACCACCGCTGCTGCGTGTAGCAGAGAGGGAGAGCACCCGGGAGTGATGGGATGGCAGATGTAGATGTTAACCCCTCCGTGGGCAGGAGAAGGTGTCCCGGAGCTCGGTGGTGGCTGGCTGGGGACCCGTTGGGAGCAAAGGGGCACACCGTACTCACACAGTCCAGAGATACTGACACTAGGTAAACCAAAGTCTTGAATGCCCAGCAGCCTTTGTCCAAACACACTGGGTCCGTGTTCCCTTGGAGTTGCTGGTTGGTCTGAAGCCTTGTTCTTTGGCACTGTGTTTAGTTTTGGTTCATCCCTTTCGCCTATAACTACTTGGGTCCCGCTCACCTGCGTGGCTAGTGTCGCCGGCGGAGGGGCCGCGCTCGCTACACTCGGGTCTGCGGCTGCTGCTGCTCGGTGGCTCGAGTGGTGGGCCGGACCCGGGGACTCGAGCAGCGCTCCTCGCCCACGAGTGAAAAGGGGGGTTGTTTGTTTGGGGAGATAGTCCGTGATGCCACCCACGGGTCGTGGTAATAATGGGCACCACCGCTGCTGGTGACGGGGATCCCGGGAGCGATGGCAGGGAGCAGCTAGGATGTTGGTTCCCCCTCCGTGGGTAGGGGTTGGTGATCCCAGGGCCCGGTGGTGGTACGGGGAGGCAGGGTTGCTGGGGTGCAGGGTTGCAGAGGCAGCGCGGTGCCGGATGGCACTGTTGTACTCACTCAGGCACAGATTCACAGAGTCTCTGGTAAACCAAACGGCTGGATGGATGGGTCCCGCAGCCTGCTGCAGTGTCTTGGCTCTCCCCGGACAGGTTGATGGTGGCTGTCTTTCCCTGCACCTTTGTGGAATGTCTTGACTCAGATGGTTTCCCAACGGTAGTCTGCTCCCCGGCGTGTATGTACCGAAGGAGCCCGTTTTGCCCGCAGGCGCTGGCCCTTGGATCTCTAGCCTATGGCAGTGGCTTTTTATCTTCACTGTGTGGACTGTTGCCTTCTGTCGGGTCTTGGGTGTTAGGGAACCCCTGCGGTTCCGGTCACTCTCGGATTTGACCGTTGTCGGTGGCTCCTAGCCTGGTCGGGGTCCAATGGCCCTGCCTTTGTGCTTGGTACAAATCTGCTCCCCGGCTCGGTACCGGCGAGCCACCACCCGTCCCCAGTCCTACGGTTACGCTGACTTGCACCACCTCCTGCAGACGGCCACCACCGTCTGCCGACCTTGCTGACAGTGCCTGGGCTCCTACCCAGACACTAGCAGTTCCTCCACTCCAAACTCAACTCCTCACTCCACTTCCACTGAACTCCAAAACTCAACTCAACTGACTGCTTTTCCCGCCTCTAGGCCTGTGAACTCCTCGGTGGGTGAGGCCAACCGCCTGGCTCCGCCCCACCTGATGTGGACATCAGACCCTGGAGGCAGGCAACAAGGATTTTGTTTGACTGATGTAGACTATCCAGGGGAGGAGGTGTGTGTGATGTTGTGTTTGTGACTACCTGGTTAGTCCAGGACGTCACACTAGCAGGGTGAGCTTGCTCTCAGGGTTCACGCTTGGGATTTTCTGGACAGTTTTGGGAAGTCCTATCCCCCTCGTTGCGCTAGTACCCCGATTTTGGAGTGAGTGGAGAGCGGTCATGAAGATTCTGTCCTCGTCGGGTGAATTACTGGGCTGCATAAAGCTACTTCCCAGCCTAGGATCCACGTACCCCATCGTGCCCTGGCCCCTGCCCAGTTGTAGCACAAGGCCGCCGATCTGCCCTCCGTGGCAGTACCGTGCCCCTTGCCACAACCCCCTGCGACCGGGGTTCCAGCTCCTTCCAGGCCAGGCCAACGTCTGGCACCTGGGACGGGTACAGTAGCTCAGCTCTGCAGCGTGACCTTTTCCTGTCACTGCTCACTGCCACTCTCTCCACTACTCTGACACTTCTGGCCCTCCTTCTACCATCTCTCCATCTGGGCGGCCCTATTCCCCTCAGGCTGCCCAATGGGTGTTTGGTGGGTGTGGTGCAGAGTGTTCCTCAGGATTTGTGTATACCTGTTCTTAGCAACACCAAAGTGACAGGACCCGTAACCAAGGAGGAGCGGGTACCATGCAGAAGGACAGATTGCACGGGACCCTTGTGACGACCTTATAGGCCACGGCGTCACAAAAATAATCAGTAATTTTTTTTAGAACTCCCAATAACCTTTTAAATCAAGGCTCCATTTACATTAGTTGATGCGGCACTTCTACAGCTACAGATCAGTAAACAAGTTGACGATTAGTGGTTACCTGCCTGTTTATGCAGGTAGACTGCACTGTCATGTGCACTGAATGATTTGTAATGAATCGTTCATTGACCATAGGTGTCATTGTTCTTGGCAAGGTGAGTCCTGTTTACACATGATAATGCACTACTGTCAGAAGAGCATTTTGCTCATTCATCAATTGATTGGTAGCCTGTTTAAATAGCACAGTTATTGTAAAAGTTTTCCAAGGAGTGCTCGTTTAGAATAATATTGCAGTGTAAATACACCTTAAAAAATGGTATGTGTAAAAAATGTTTGTAATTTACAATATTGAAATAAAATATTAATAGGATTGATCATAAACCTTTGTTTTCCAGGATTTATTGAGTGGTTGTCAACATCTTGATCAAAAGACGTAATAATATCATTCAGACACCCATTGTCTCCAAATGCACCCCACTCCATATTAATGCACATTAGTCCATCATCTCCATCCAGAAGCTCTACATTTTTCATTTCTTCCATGTAACAAGCATTAGTACCAGTACCTGTAAAAAAAAAGACAATTATAAATTCTAATTTGCTATTCAATATTACTACAGCAATCTTCTGAACCAGACACTAAATCTGAAAATGGTTTAGGAAAAGAAACAAAAACACTTGAAGCTACTTGTCCATGTCCTTGATTCTCCAACTTCCAATTAGCATGTCAGAATAAAACAACTTTTTTGATGGTCCAAAGGGCAGAAAGAGCACAATGAAGCAATCTTGTATTATTTCTCCTGATTAGAGGTGGCCCACTGCAAAGCAGTGGCCATGTCAATGTAAATCTGTGACAGAAGACTTTTTCTAAATACCTTCTGTTGTCAATTCTGCCTATGAGCGGCGCTATTGCTGTCCACTCATCCTCATCACATGACCCAGGCTGCAGTGACCTCTGATGTCCTGTGATGTCACGTCAACTTCCTGAATGCCACATCATTTTCCTGAGTGACTGGGCTGTGGGCAGAGTTTCACCACACATCACAGCCCAGCATCACTTGTGCTTGCGGTGCTCTGCGGTGAAGGAGAGAACGCATGAGATGATGGGCTGTGATATGCGATGAAACTTTGCCCACAACCCAGTCACTCACGGAAACTGGGTCCCATCTCGGCGATGCCAGATCAACTTCCAATTCCAGAAGTTGAGGTGGCATCACTGGACATTAGAGGTCACTGCAGCACAGGTCACATGATGGGGATGAGCGGACAGTGATAGCGCCTCTCACAGGCAGAATTGACAATAGAAGGTATTCAGAAAAAGCCTTCTGTCTGAGCTTTACATTGATGTGGCCACTTTGCTTTGTAGTGGACCACCTCTTTAAGGCTCAGTCTATTGTGGGTTACAGCACATGAAATGACATGCAGTCAGATGAGGATGGTAGTTGCTGGGGTGCATAAATACAGACTTATCATCAGCTTCAGGGGTGTTAGGATACATAATTGTAAACTTTTTTAATTTTTCATATTCAGGGTGCCTCAGTACTACCAGGTGAGGATTTGTCCTATTGTGTTGTAAGGGGTAGTCGAACCCCTGGTAGTGAAGGAGCAGTTTTCCCCCCCCTAAAAACGCCACAGTAGTATGGTGGCAAATTGTAAATGTTAATGGTAAAATGTTACCTGTCATAAACTGTTTCCCCACTAGGTGCCAGTGTAGAGCAGTGGTTCCCCTGGTAACAGTGGCAGGGAATGAAGGGGCAGGGCAGCCTAGGTGGGGAAGGAAGGGTTCTGAATGCAGAGTCCAGTGTGCAGTGAGATGTGACTGGAGAAAGAAGTCTGAGGTGACGGGGCAGAGTGTGGAAGTGGTGCAGTGGCAGAAGAAGTGGAAGAGTCAAGACTAGTCCCAAAGCCGGTAGTGTGTACTACAGTGCAGTGCAGCTATCAGGGGGATAACAAGTGGCCCCTGCAGGCGAAGGGTAGTGCCCTGACAAAGACGTGAAGGTAAATGGGAACGCCCGTAGAAAACAAGTGAAGTAGTTCCCCCGCAAAGAAGTGGAGAGGTGAGAACTTATCCGGAGCCGGTAGTCTGTGCTAGATCTGCCCTATAGTAAATCCGGGTTCAGTGTGCAGCTACTAGGGGGTTAACGCATGTCCCCTGCAGGCAAGGGAAAGTTACCGGGGAAAGAGGAAACCGTCAGCAAGAAGTTTAACCTGTAAACCAAAGTGACTTGATGCTGAAAGGTGTAAAGAAGAGAGGAAGCTGTGTTCAATAAAATGTTTCTTGGTTCATCAACTGCCTGTCTGTGGCTCTTTACTGGGAGTGGTGAAGAGGCCTGTGAGCCGAGATAAAAAGGTGTTACCGAGAAGCAAATTGCCCACATGGAAGCGTTCCTGCCACCTACACTCTGCCCCACAAACAACACCTCTGTTTTAACAGTGACGGCTGGGCTGGGGGTCAGCCTGCTGCCCCCTGGGCGGGAGACCGCGACTACACCCCCTGAGGCGCCCCCTGCCCCCGTTACAAACTGGCGTAGTCGGCAGGATGAGGCCTGCATGCAAGAAACCCCGACCAGAGACCGTGAGGAAGATCAAGTGGTGCCTGACGTGCTGAACGGGTCACAAGATGGCGGCAAGATGGCGGCCGTCCTCATGGACTCAGTGGAGGCGCGTAAAGTTGGCGCCAAACGAAAAGTGCTGGGCTGGCCTGGGAGGAAGAAGCCCGGAGTGCGCCACCCAAAGAGGGGAGGTACTTGCCCCAAGAAGCTGCAGAGGTCTAGAGACGTGGGCGGCGCCGCAAGAAAGAAAAGGCGTCGCCAACGCTATGCAGACCTGGTGGGTGAAGCCGGGGGTGGAGTGTGTGCTAAAGCGGGAAAAGAAGAACCGCCTCCACCTTCCCCGGCGCCATTGCAATCCCAGCAGCAGAAGCAACAGTTCCAGTTACCTGTGCTACACAAAATGGAGGCCAAGACAGACAAGCAAGCCGTAGCGGGTGCGCTGGTGCCCGTAGGACGCGGAAGAGGACGTCCGATGGAGAGCTCGGTGGGAGAGTTACCCACCATCACGTTGCTGGCAAGCATGATACCGGCCGTGACTGGAGTCTCGGAGAAACCAGCGAAGGTCACGTTTTTTACCTCATGGGATGCCGTTACCGGGGAAACGACGACGGAAGTCCGGGCCACCTACAAGTCCCGGCTGACTCTGGGGAGCGGGCCACCAGGAGCATCCGTACAGATTCCGGAGGCGCCCACGACTGTTAAGGTAGGCCCTCTGCCCCAGGAGTTAAGGCCCCGTACTGGCAAGATATCCCAGAACCAGAGGTAATCGTCCGGAAGAGAGTGATTTGTTTGCCGTTGAAAACCGGTACTGTTGAAAACTGGTGAATGTTTCCAGTTACAGTAACGTTAAAAGTACTGAACCCGGGAGGAGCTTAATGCAGAACTGTGCGTGGACTCCTTCCGTGACTGTTAAGAAGGAATCTTGTTGTCTTGTTGTTTTCTGCCCACCCAAAGACCGGGAGCGCTTGGAAATAGCCTCCGGGCAGATGTGCGACTAAGACCGGGAGCTTCCCTGGAGGGACTCCGGGCACCAAACTTGTGTGCCAGTCTGTGTGTTTTAAGTATTGTGTTTTCCTACATGTGTTGTTTTGCAGGTACGAACCTCGCCAGGAGGCTGAGGTTAAAGAGGGGAGGAATGTAAGGGGTAGTCGGACCCCTGGTAGTGAAGGAGCAGTTTTTCCCCCCCTGAAGACGCCACAGTAGTATGGTGGCAAATTGTAAATGTTAATGATAAAATGTTACCTGTCATAAACTGTTTCCCCACTAGGTGCCAGTGTAGAGCAGTGGTTCCCCTGGTAACAGTGGCAGGGAATGAAGGGGCAGGGCAGCCTAGGTGGGGAAGGAAGGGTTCTGAATGCAGAGTCCAGTGTGCAGTGAGATGTGACTGGAGAAAGAAGTCTGAGGTGACGGGGCAGAGTGTGGAAGTGGTGCAGTGGCAGAAGAAGTGGAAGAGTCAAGACTAGTCCCAAAGCCGGTAGTGTGTACTACAGTGCAGTGCAGCTATCAGGGGGATAACAAGTGGCCTCTGCAGGCGAAGGGTAGTGCCCTGACAAAGACGTGAAGGTAAATGGGAACGCCCGTAGAAAACAAGTGAAGTAGTTCCCCCGCAAAGAAGTGGAGAGGTGAGAACTTATCCGGAGCCGGTAGTCTGTGCTAGATCTGCCCTATAGTAAATCCGGGTTCAGTGTGCAGCTACTAGGGAGTTAACGCATGTCCCCTGCAGGCAAGGGAAAGTTACCGGGGAAAGAGGAAACCGTCAGCAAGAAGTTTAACCTGTAAACCAAAGTGACTTGATGCTGAAAGGTGTAAAGAAGAGAGGAAGCTGTGTTCAATAAAATGTTTCTTGGTTCATCAACTGCCTGTCTGTGGCTCTTTACTGAGAGTGGTGAAGAGGCCTGTGAGCCGAGAGAAAAAGGTGTTACCGAGAAGCAAATTGCCCACATGGAAGCGTTCCTGCCACCTACACTCTGCCCCACAAACAACACCTCTGTTTTAACAGTGACGGCTGGGCCGGGGGTCAGCCTGCTGCCCCCTGGGCGGGAGACCGCGACTACACCCCCTGAGGCGCCCCCTGCCCCCGTTACAGTGTAATTGATGAAATTGGAAACCGCAATGATGATCACAATGTGGACAAAAGTATCAGGATACCCTTCAGTCACTGAATTCCATTCCAAGTGTATAAATCCAAGTACTTAGCAATGAAGTCTGCCTACTCAAATAATTGTGAAGCAATGGTTTGATCTGAAGAGCTCATGGAACTAGAGCATGGTACTGCAATAAGATGCAACAAGTCAGTTTGTGAAATTTCTTTCCTCTTAAATATGTCACCATCAACTGTGAGTGATGATGAAAAGCAGAAGTATTGAGGAGCCACAGCAACTCTGCTACGAAGTTAAGAACATGCAAAGTTACAGAGAGGGGTTGTGGAGTGCTGAGGCATGTAGTGCAGAAAAGTCACCAATGCTCTACTGACTCTGGCATTAACATCAGCACAGGAACTGTGCATCAGGAGCTTCATTGAATGGGGTTTCACGGCTGAGCAGCTGCATTCAAGCTATTAATCACAAAGCACAATTGCCAAACATCTGATGTAGTGTTGTAAAACATGCCCCACTACTTTATTTGGAGTAGTGGAAACGTGTCCGTGAAGTGACCGATCATGCTACAAAGATGGTGGAGTTTGGCAAATGCCAGGAAAAGGTTACCTGTCTGACTATTAGTTTGATGAGGAAGAGATAATGCTTAGGGTTGTTTTTCAGGCATTGATCTAGTTCCAGTGAAAGAAAATCTTTATTTCAGCATACAATTTTATGCTTCCAATTTTGTGAAACATTTTGGAAAAGGTCATTATTTGATCCAGTATGACTGGGCCAAATGCAGAAAGCAAAGTCCATAAAGAGATTGTTAAGGCCATAGTCGCACTTGCGAGAGACTCGCGCGAGTCTCGCATCGCATCACCCGGCATGGCCACACACTCTCCTTGACAGGAGGTGTAGGCCGTGCCGGGTGATGCGATGCGAGACTCGCGCGAGTCTCTCGCAAGTGTGACTCTGGCCTAAAAGTGTTTGTTGTGGAAGATTTTGACCTTAACTCTATCAAACACCTTTGGAATTAACTGGAGAATGAGAACTATGCCCTCTTATCCAACATCAGTGTGTGACCAAACAAATGTTCTTCTGGATTACTGGGCATTAATTTCCCTGAGACACATTCCAAAAACTTAGAAAAAGCCTTGAAAAATCATAAGAACTCCTGAAGGTGTAATATGTAGCTGTCCCAATACTTTTGTTCTTAAAGTTTCTTACCTACTATTAGGCCTACTTCACAGGCTGGATCATCATATCCACAGGACATCATTGTTCCCACCGTATCATTCACAAGCGCTATAACATAGAAGTCAGCGTTCTGTAAAATATAGAGCACAAATAATCACTATGGGAAAAGAGAAACCTGAATAAGACAGAAGGCATTCATCAAACTGCTATTACCTGTTTCCGTACTGCAGCTTCTCTGAGCAGCCGGACCACATCTTCTCCCACACATCCTGAAGCACTGAAACCCTTTGTCCAAGAAATCAGGATGCCCTAATTTAGGCGAGAAAACTCTTAAGTACCTGTGCAGTTGGTTTAAGAACAAGGATATATTTTTTTTTATATATATCTTACCTGATCTAGACTGTTCTGCTTACAAGGAAAGGAGAATGTAAAACCCAAGGGCAATCTTTTCCCTTGAAGATTATTTTCTTTTTGAAATTCTGTTATGCAATTCACAATGTGATCGAAGAGCTGAGAAGAGAGGAAAAGGAAAATAATTAGTTGTATAGGAATCTCGAGATCAGCAAATGCACAATCCCATCAGTTTTCATTTATTACTTTTCTAGTGGTGAAGATGAAAACAAATTGAGGTCAGGTTTTATATCCCAGGACAAAGAAGATCTCAATGCCCTATCTATGAACACATGGTCAATTCCCCACTACTAGCTTGCCACCATAAGGGTTGCAATGATCTTACCCAAAGATGCAAATGGGTATAAATTAACAAAAGTGCAAGGACTGAAATAGTTCAGAAGTAAGATTTTAACACCACAAAACATTCACACATGTCGAGATTTGGATTAGAACGCCTTCACATATCAGTGATTCCGGTATGTACAGTATGACGTCCATTTTCATACCTACCGGAGTCACAGACATACACAGATCCATTCAAATCAATGGGTCTGCGTACACATCAGTGTTTTCTCATGGACGTGTGTTTTCCCCGGCAGCACAGATGTCACACAAGCCACATACTGATTTGATCCGTGTGACATCAGTATGACACGTACCAGAGAAAACAAGTGTCTTTGAAATAAAATTATTTTCTATACTCTTCTGTCTACAGCGCTGCCGTCTTCGGCGCTGCTTTAACTTGCTTCCAGGTCTGCTCATTATGCTCATGAATATTCACTGCACCGCGGACCTGGAAGCAGCAGTGCCGAAGACATGAGCAGCGGGGACAGCAGCGCTGGAGACAGGTGAGTAAAAAGTTCCTGCTCTCCGTGTGCTATCACGAATAGAACACGGTAAACACTAGCGTGCCAAAATCATGGCCCACTGATGGGCAATATACGCCTTCAACAAGGCCATGCAAAACACAAACGTTTTTCATGGATGTGTGAAGGGGGCTTAACAGTGTAAAATCCTAGGATAGTCTGCATTCAATGGGGTTTCTGCATTCAATGGGGTTTCTGCATTTCTGTTCACATGCAACAGGAAAGAGAAGAAAAAAAAAAATTTGGACAGACATGCTAAAAATTAAGCCCACTGAACGCCAACTGAATTTGTGGCGCCCCTGACCTGGTCAGGCACCACTGAGTACTGCACCCATGCTGGGGACAGTACAAAACAGGTGATCCAGAAGGCTGACCGAGGTGTGACTACACAGGCGCATAGTGATCAGGTCTCACACATGTACCTTTGAGAGGACCCCTGGGGATCCCAGGAGGGGGCGAAGCCTCCACCTCCACCCGAGGGGTGGAGGGGGCGAAGCCTCCATCTCCACTCGAGGGGTGTGGTAGAGAGCCTGGTTGCTAGGTGACGTAGGCAAGAATAGGAGAGGAGGAGCAGTGAGCCAGTTTAGTGTGCAGCTCAGGCAAAGCAGACGTGAGGAGCAGACCCTGGGGCTGTTGCAGTCTAACAGCGTCCGCGCAGTGACTACCGACGGGGGAGAACGGTCACCTGGGAGTGCTGCCCGAAATCCACACACAGCTAAAGAGAGAGCAACGGAGTGGAAAGTAAGGAGACTGTCAGGGAGAACCAGGCCCAAACGGGTAGCAGGTCCCAGTGCAGGGATAGATTCACCTTTCCTTTGCCAAACCTGCATGAGGGGGCACTTTACACCCCCAAGACAACACCACAGAGTCCGCAGCCACGTAGCCAAAGTTAGGGCCCATAGCTCACAGGAGGCAAGCAGCCGGAGTGACCTGGTCCAGGCTACAAGCAAACTGGCCAAAAAGAAGGGGAGAGAGGCACCAGCAACTTCCCTGGGCGACCCCAGCAGGGCTTCAAGCAGGGGTTACCCCAAAACACAACGGGCTAAGGAAGGCGAGTTGGTAGCCACCCTCATAAATCAGCCTGAAGGACACCTGGTTCCAGCCTGGTTCATCCCAGCTACGCCCGGGTTACTCACCCTGCCACCATCAGTGAGTAAAATCCCTGAAAGACATCCTGCTTGTGCGTGTGAGTCATTCTGCGACTTGTGGTTCCACACACCTACACGGGACCCTGGGGCCTGCCTCACTCTCAGGAGGCTATTACAACTGACTGCACCTACCATCAGCCCCAGGCACCCCTAACCTGCAGTGGCGGTCCCCATTGACCGCAATTCTGAGAGTGGCGTCACGACAATCAAAATAGAAGATTTCCTACCTGTGACAAGATCCAGCCGCGTGGAGTCCCTGAAGGTAATGCACCGCTGCACCGACACCGAGCCTCGGGGCCCCACAAATTAATCCTAATATAGATCCGTTGCACATTCAGAAGTACGAATGTAAAAATTCATAGTGGCTTTATTGCCAATTTGTGAACTGCACCCAATATTCATATATAATATACATATGTAATACAGTACTACGGTTTCAACAAAATAAAGTCTTTTTTGCCTTAGTGCATTTAACAGTAAGTAGTAGCATTAGCAGAAACCTGGTGGGCATGTACATCTATACGCCATGGCTGCTGAACCAGGGCAATAATGACTAGGACACATGCAATTGTGAAGGCCTAGTAATCACAAGAGGCACCCAGGATGCTGGCATATGAGTGAAGGGAAAGTTTGCACTGCCTTGATCAAGTTGCCAAGGAGTACCAAAGGGAACGCTAGACCATGAGCAATCATTTTACTTGGCTATTTGTATTGACTAATAAACCCAATTTAGGTTATACATCTGGCAGGTTACCATATGCAGCAAGTCATAAATAATCATTAAACCGTACTTCTTCTCCAGTTCCTTGGATTTTTTCAGTTGGCAAGGCAAAAGTTTTGCTTTTTATTTGTACTCCTCTCTCATTTTTTACGCCCACGTGTGTATATAAAACACGGAAGTTGGTTCCTCCCAAGTCAAGAGCTAGAAATTCTCCACGTTCTATAAAAGATTAAAATGTTTTACAATTTTCAACAATTTACTACATAAAAGTGACAGATACTTAGTTTATTAGTTACCCGTTCCATTTGGTGTAGCGCGCACAAATGTGGGGAGCATCTTCACAATAGCTGCAGGTTGTGTACATTTTTGAAGACCAATTTCCATTTCATTTCGCATGCGTTTTTGGATTTCTTTTAGTTTTGCCTGGGTCATAACAAAAGGTTCTAAGATTTTATCAATTAATTGTCTTTGGTCAGCAAGCCGCTGCGCTACAGCCGTTACGATTGCTGTGCCTTTTCCACTTCCATCTTCAGACACTAGAAACTTAATTTGGCAGCCTGGAGCCAACTCCTTCAGAGTCTGATTGAGATGTTCACTAAACCTGTAATATAATCAAGGGACGCAATTTGATATTTTATCAACCATCATCCGGTTTACCATCATGAAGAAGATGGTCAATGTGAAAGTTAGGCCTTTTTCACACATCAGTATTTATAAGGCAAAACTAGAAGTGGAACCAACACAGAACAACTGTATTTAAAGATTTCCCACCTGTCCCACCTTTATTTTGGACCCAAGTTGGGCTTACAAATAGTAATGAAACCATAAATTGATTCCTAAATAAGGCAGTGATTCACACAACTGTCTACTAGCCATTTTATGGCAGAAATTCCAAGTCCAACAGAGTCAACTGATGCAAACAGCTTCATGTATACCTATGAGATTGGTAGGTGAGGACAGAAGACAAACAGTTGGTCCAGGAATTGGGGCCATAACAAAGCTGTTATAAAGTCTTGGGTATAAGCCTTAGGCAGGCTTTACACGTTGCGACATCGCTACCGATATATCGTCGAGGTCACGTTGTTAGTGACGCACATCCAGCGCCGGTAGCGACATTGCAACGTGTAAATCCTAGGTGCGACGATGAACGAGCACAGAAGCGTACAATATCGCTGATCTGCGTAACGTCGTTCATTTCCATAATGTTGGTTCGGCCGCAGGTACGATGTTGTTTGTCATTCCTGCAGCACCACACATCGTTATGTGTAAACCCGCAGGAACGACAAACATCTCCTTACCTGCGCCCACCGGCAATGCGGAAGGAAGAAGGTGGGCGGGATGTTATGTCCTGCTCATCTCCGCCCCTCCGCTTCTATTGGCCGGCCGCTTAGTGACATCACGGTGACATCGCGGTAACGCAGAATGTACCTCCCCCTTGAAGGAGGGATTGTTTGGCGGTCACCGCGACGTCGCCGACCAGGTATGTGCGTGTGAAGCTGCCATAGCAATAATGTTCGCTACGGAAGCGATCACCAGATATCGCATGTGCGACGGGGGCGGGTGATATTGCGCTCGACAATGCTAGCCGATGTTAGTGATGTTGCAACGTGTAAAGTACCACTTAGTTCTTATACTGCTTCAGTTCTGAAATAAATGTGAAGATATGGACCTAATGTTTGATAAAATTTGCTGATGAAGATAGAACAAGCATTTCTAGCCTTATGCTTTTTTCCCCGCAAATTAAATTATATCGGACTAATTAAGAACTAGCAGAGGATATACTATATTATAGCCTGTATAGCTGGACAATAACCCAGTAAATAAGATAATATACCACACTGATTGTTAGATTAAAGAGATTTCTACTTCTTTAAGGGGTGCTTCACACACAGCGAGCTCGCTGCCGAGATCGCTGCTGAGTCACGGTTTTTGTGACGCAGCAGTGACCTCATTAGCGATCTCGCTGTGTGTGACACTGAGCAGCGATCTGGCCCCTGCTGCGAGATCGCTGCTCGTTACACACAGCCCTGGTTCGTTTTCTTCAAAGCCGCTCTCCTGCTGTGACACACAGATCGCTGTGTGTGACAGCAAGAGAGCGACAAATGAAGCGAGCAGGGAGCAGGAGCCGGCGTCTGACAGCTGAGGTAAGCTGTATCCAAGATAAACATCGGGTAACCAAGGTGGTTACCCGATATTTACCTTAGTTACCAGCCTCTGCAGCTCTCACGCTGCCTGTGCTGCCGGCTCCGGCTCTCTGCACATGTAGCTGCTGTACACATCGGGTTAATTAACCCGATGTGTACAGCAGCTAGGAGAGCAAGGAGCCAGCGCTCAGTGTGCGAGGCTCCCTGCTCTCTGCACATGTAGCTGCATTACACATCGGGTTAATTAACCCGATGTGTACTGTAGCTAGGAGAGCAAGGAGCCAGCGCTTAGTGTGCGCGGCTCCCTGCTCCCTGCTCACACTGGTAACTAATGTAAACATCGGGTAACCATACCCGATGTTTACCTTAGTTACCAGTCTCCGCAGCTTCCAGACGGCGGCTCCGTGCAAGCGCAGCGTCGCTTGCACGTCGCTGCTGGCTGGGGGCTGTTCACTGGTCGCTGGTGAGATCTGCCTGTTTGACAGCTCACCAGCGACCATGTAGCGATGCAGCAGCGATCCTGACCAGGTCAGATCGCTGGTCGGATCGCTGCTGCATCGCTAAGTGTGAAGGTACCCTAAGTGATGGCATTTCTAAGGCATATGCCATTAATTGATGATTGCTGGGGAGCCAACATCTGGCACCCTCATTGATATTAAGAATCAAGAGGCCACAGTGATGTGTCAGCATTGTACTACCTTTCTATTTTCAGTCTAAAATGATATTGCAGATTTCCTCTTTTACAGAAATCTTTTACAGAATAACAATTTTTCTGCTTGCTTGCTCCTTATCACGTGACATGGGGTGCATCTACAAGGGTTAATTTACCTCCTCTCACTCAACCAGCACTGGAACTTGGTTTTAGGCTGACCCTGACAGTCCACACAATGTGCTGCCACCACTCATCAAACCCAAAGGGGTGATGAGCACTTGAAATATGCTACTGTCTGACAATCAACTCCATGTAAGGCTATGGACTCTTTAGAGCAAGCAAGGATCAAACATATTAACGTTTTAAGCTTTAATATAAAAAATACTGTGCTTACAATAATAGGTATAAAAGATAAAGCTAAAACAGCACACAAATATGCAAAACAGCTCTAAAATAAAAAGAGAGAAATAACAGAAATACTCAAACGTTCCAGGCTAAAGTAATATTTTGTTTCCTTGAGGGAAGGATACATGAATTATGGAACAAAATCAGCACCGGCTGACCCCCACATATGAACATCTTCCTAGTCTGGCCCAGGTTTTGTCCTGGGCTCATATTTCCAGGATGGCCTAGATTATAATATTACGGTTGATGATCTGTAACTGGACAGTGGCCTAATTTAGGGCAAGCATATTGCATTGGAAATACTTTGTGTCTACTATTCCACCTACCCCCCCTCCAGATAGTATGTGAGAAATATCAACCCTGGCTACAATGACCAACTGCCCACACTTTGAAGCTTAGACTTAAGGGTGCTTTACACGCTGCGAGATCGCTAGCGATCTCGTTAGCGATGTGACACGCCAGATCGCAGATAAGATTTGCCGAGATCGCACATAGGTCATTTTGTACCACCCGTCACATGTGCAATCTCAGCAAATCGTATGTGCGATCTGGCGTGTTACATCGCTAATGAGATCGCTAGCGATGTCGCAGCGTGTAAAGCACCCTTTAGAGTCCATATTTTGGCAATAGATAAGTAACCACAATACAGAGCTCTACAACCCTAATTGCTGCCCAATAGTGAAGCTATGGTATTATACCAAAGAGCTGACAGACATTTTAATCTCTTACTTTGGGTTGGTCTTGTAAACAGAACCGTCCACTCCAACAGTCATGTGTCCCATGGGGTCATGATGAGTATTCTTAATGCGGTTGGCAACTGCAGCAAGGCCAGCAGCACATAGCTTTGCAGATCTCGTGCACACGGCACTGCATACATCCTTCACCAGGTCACAATCTTGATTAGTTGGCTTCAGTCCCAAAGAAACCAAGAGAGTTTTAGCTTTTCCTAGACCAGAGGTGTCACTGTACAAGATGTAAAATATGTAAACATTTAGAATCATAAAACAAAAAACTCAGAATATCAGAATACTGGCACTTCCCAATAAGCTTAGGGTATGTGCACGCGTTGTCTGTCAAATACCGGCGCACCCGCTGAGTTTTTGAAGCAGCAGACTTTGACATCCTTTGATGTATTTTCTGATGCTTTTTGCAACTGCCCAAATTTGTTTTCTAAATGTATGTATTAGAAAAAAGAGTGGCTTTTGTTAAAATGTGTTAAAAAAAACTGAACATGTACATCAAGTCATTTTTTTTAAATTGCACCGCATGTGTTAATTTTTTGCCATATTTAGTGCTTTTTCAGGTAGGTTCCAAGGAGAATCCACCTGAAAAAGATGTTGTGTGCACGCCTAGAACTTGTCCAGATGTAAAGTTTTCGATGTGTGTTTTTACATATACATTTTTTCAAGCCAAATGAAAGTGTTTTACCAAAATGAATGAGATTTACAGGGAACCTGTCACCAGATTTGGGGCCTGTAAGCTGTCGGCCACCACCAGTGGGCTCTTATATACAGCATTCTAACATACTGTATATAAGATCCCAGGTCACTGTATAAAACATAAAAAACACTTTAGAACACTCACCTAGGGGGCGCAGTCCGGTGCAGACTGGTCAAATGTGTGTCGCCGTTCTCCGGTGCCGGCGCCTCCTCTTTCGGCCATCTTTGTTCTCCTTCTTCTGAAGTCAGTGTGCATGACGCGTCCTACGTCATACACACTCACCGGCACTGAGGTCCTGCGCAAACGCACTTTGATATGCCCTACTATAGTGCACCTGCGCAGGACCTCAATACAGGCCTGGTGCATGATGTAGAATGATGTACACCGGCTTCAGAAGAAGGAAGCCCAAGATGGCCGAAAGAGAAGGCGCCAGTCCCGGAGAACAGAGCCACAAATTTGACCAGTCTGCACCGGACCACCCTCCTAGGTGAGTATTATAAAGTGTTTATTATGTTTTATAAAGCGGCCTGGGCTTTTATATATAGCATGCTAGAATGCTGTATATAAGAGCTCACTGGTGGTAGCTGCAGCTTATAGGCCCCAAATCCGGTGACAGGTTCCCTTTAAAAAAAAATATATATATATATATATATATATATATAATTTTTTAAATGCTGCATGGCAATTCTTTCACCAGTTTTTCTCCCAGTTAGTTCAAATGGCTTAGCACCAAAATAATATACCTGCGTTATTCATGCTGAAAAAAAAAGCATCAAGACCTCTACATATTATGAACATACATTTACAATATGTGGCTTTTTGAGAATAAAATGGCAATGGACATAAATGAGTGACTGCAGTGTGGGGCCCCGAGGTTCGGTGTCGGTGCAGCGGTGCATTACCTTCAGGGACTCCACGCGGCTGGATCTCGTCACAGGTAGGAAATCCTCTATTTTGATTGTCGTGACGCCACTCTCAGAATTGCGGTCAGTGGGGACCGCCACTGCAGGTTAGGGGTGCCTGGGGCTGATAGTAGGTGCAGTCAGTTGTAATAGCCTCCTGAGAGTGAGGCATGCCCCAGGGTCCCGTGTAGGTGTGTGGAACTACAAGTCGCAGAATGACTCACACGCACAAGCAGGATGTCTTTCAGGGATTTTACTCACTGATGGTGGCAGGGTGAGTAACCCGGGCGTAGCTGGGATGAACCAGGCTGGAACCAGGTGTCCTTCAGGCTGACTTATGAGGGTGGCTACCAACTCGCCTTCCTTAGCCCGTTGTGTTTTGGGGTAACCCCTGCTTGAAGCCCTGCTGGGGTCGCCCAGGGAAGTTGCTGGTGCCTCTCTCCCCTTCTTTCTGGCCCGTTTGCTTGTAGCCTGGACCAGGTCACTCCGGCTGCTTGCCTCCTGTGAGCTATGGGCCCTCACTTTGGCTACGTGGCTGCGGACTCTGTGGTGTTGTCTTGGGGGTGTAAAGTGCCCCCTTATGCAGGTTTGGCAAAGGACAGGTGGATCTATCCCTGCACCGGGACCTGTTACCCGTTTGGGCCTGGTATCTCCCTGACAGTCTCCTTACTTTCCACTCCGTTGCTCTCTCTTTAGCCGTGTGTGGATTTCGGGCAGCACTACCAGGTGACCGTTCTCCCCCGTCGGTAGTCACTGCGCGTACGTTGTCAGAATTGTGTAGAGCTACAGGGTCTGCTTCTGCCCTCCCTGAACTTCACCACTCAACTGTCCTCGGCTCACTCTTCCCTCCTCTCCTGTTCTTGCCTACGTCACCTAGCAACCAGGCTCTCTACCACACCCCTCGAGTGGAGATGGAGGCTTCGCCCCCTCCACCCCTCGAGTGGAGATGGAGGCTTCGCCCCCTCCTGGGATCCCCAGGGGTCCTCTCAAAGGTACATGTGTGAGACCTGATCACTATGCGCCTGTGTAGTCACACCTCGGTCAGCCTTCTGGATTACCTGTTTTGTACTGTCCCCAGCATGGGTGCAGTACTCAGTGGTGCCTGACCAGGTCAGGGGCGCCACAGCAGCATAGTGAAATGCATGTTGAAATACTGAAATACTTACTTCTCAATATCTGACACATCATGGGTTTGTATTGCTTCTTTGGTAAGTAGTTGAGGTGTTGTGATGCCGCCAAACAGTAGACCTTTATTCGCCAGTTTAATAATTATTTGACGCACAATTTCTCCCATGTACAATCCACTAATCATCTTATCAAACCTGCATATGAACAAAAGATGGGCAAGTATATAAATTGCCTTTTATGATGCTATTAAAAGGACTTTCCATTTCACCATACACTAGTTGTAGCTGGTGAAAGGAAAAATCAGTTTACAGCCACTGCCTAAAACCATATGCAATTATAATACAAGTAAATTGAGTTTTCAAAACCCTATTTGCACATTGCAAAAATATCAGTATGACAATGAGATTCTCAAATCTCTAGCATTCTCATTCTTCTTATTATTACAGAAATCACCCTTCAAAGAAGCAGGGTGAAATTCACAACAAAAAATATTAGTAATGCAGTCGTCGTGAATTGGTTGCCAAATTTGCAACCAAATCTGAAGTGGAATATTCTCTGAAAAGTGTGAACATACTGTCATACGCTGTCCGAATCCGCCTTTGCAGATCGCTACTACCATGTCGGACTCTACTACTGAGTCCGACAAACAACCTATCATGCGCTGCCCAGATTGGCACCTGCAGTTTGCTACTACCAGGTTGGACTCTGTACACACTTCAGACTCTAACTAGTCACTGGACACCAAAAGGAAGATTGCCACTGATGCCAGGATATCGCAACAGCCAAGCAGATGCTATCTTCGGTGATAACTCAGGAAACTCCCCAGTCTTAAGTAGGAGGAGACCAGCTGAAGATGGTGATTAGCAACCTCATTCTCTGAGAAGCCACACACTGCTCCAGGAGGCATTAACTCCTAAAACGCCTATAGTGGTGATATAACAGCCAACACCCGGTAGGACAGAGCTCCTCAATAGAAGCCAGTTTGATTGTTAGAATCTGAAGTGTGTACAGAGTCCAACCTGGTAGTAGAAAACTGCGGGTGCTGATCCGGGAAGCACATGATAGGTTGTCTGTCAGACTCAGTAGTGTGGACAGAGTCCAACATGGTAGTAGTGATCCGCAAACACAGATCCGGACAGCACATGACACATACCCTTAAAGGAGTTGTGCACTACTAGGGCAACCCCTTCTCATTCCACATGTTTCTTCCCAAGGTAAAATAATAAAGGCTATACTCACCTCCAGTGCCGACACCTTTCCAGCAGTGTCCGGGTTCATGGTGCCTGGGTTCACATGGGGTTGTGACGTCATGTGAGCCCCAAGTCCAATCAGTACCAGCTTCCTTCTCCTCGCCTTTGGACCAAGCGAGTTAATCAACAGGAAGTGACCACTGCAGCTGTATTCACTTCCTGTTAATTGTTAATTTGGTCTGAAGGCAGGGAGAAGGAAGCTGGTACTAATTGGACATGGGGCTAGCGTGATGTCACAACCCCACGTGAACCCCAGCACAGTGAGCCTAGACACTGCTTTAAGGGTGCCAGTATGGAAGGTTAGTATAGGCTTCAAATGTGGAATGAGAAGGGTTTGTTCTAATAGTGGACAACCCCTTTAAGCTACTGAAAATTACTGTTTGTAGAAAGAAAGCAGAGAAATGTAGTATCTATTAAAAGCAGAAAAACCTTTCAAAACCCAGCATCACACTAAGCACGAAACCAGTTCCACTTTCAATTAGCAATGGGCTTTTTCTGTGATACTAAGAAAATATATGAGGACCATTAGAATAAATTATAATTCCCAGAGTAAAATTGAATTATTATAAAATACATTTTTTTTAAGAAGTTATTTTTCACATTCTTGCTAAAAGCTTTCCTTAAAGGATGTGAGAAACTTTAATGAATTAAAGCAAAGGAATGGCTCTGTCCAATACTTTGTTTCCCCGTCTGACCACCTGCATAATTACATTTTCTTTTGAGGTTAAAACAAAGATGTTCCATATTAGTAACGTCTGCACACAGGAACATCCTACTGTACTTAGATCATTTTGCTACAGTTAATTGGAGATCAACATCATATAGGGAAGGTATAAAATATGTGCTAGGAGTATAATTAGCTCTCAGATGTTCAAAGTCCGTCTAGCGTATTATTCTCCACATTTGAAGATGAAGGTTTTGTAATTTTGTAAGCCCCTTGCAGTTTGCACAGTATGGAAGGCATTTGGTTGAACTAAATGGGTTTCTGAACAAAAACTCTATTAGGCTACAATGCCTTTATAATACAACCTTCGCTCACATTTTACATTTGACTATTTGGTGGGTCACATTTGTTTTCTGATATGTCTTATGAGTCAGCTGTCACACCCAGTTCAGATAAGCGCATGGTATATTGTCCATTTTTCATCACGGACTAGTTTCAACCTTATTACTTTTCAGGTCCACATTTTTTAGAACCATATTTATACAATAGTTTATACTGTACATGGTCAAATATTGTTCTGTATTAATAATGGCAATGTATCCATAAAAATCTGATATAATACAAATAATCCATAAGGGATCCCATTTTTTCCTGTGCACCCATGGACTTGAATAGGAGAGTCTCACCAAACTAGGAAAGAGAATATTGCATACTGTAATTTGTCTCTTTTTCACATGGCCACTTGTTGCTTGTGAGAAACCTCATCTGATCAGCCTTATTGAATAATATTGGTCTGTGTGCTATGCGATTTTAAACAGACAATACACGCACATTTAATATAAAAAGGGTGGTGCACTAGTTATTTTTCCAAGGCACATCAATATTATGTTGAGAAACAAGGATTCTCTCAAATACCTTGTTGTGCCCGTAGTGCCTGTGACTGGCCTTATTTTGGTCCACTCATCCCCTTCTCGTGATCCCTGGGCTTTGTGACCTCTAATGTCTAACTTCCAGTTGACCTAGCATCACCGAGCCTGGCCCCAGTCTCCTTGAGTGACTGGACTGTGGGTGGCATTTCACCGGTCATCACAGCCCAGCGTCAAAGCCCAGCGTCACAGCCCAGCATCTCCCTGCTTCCTCCTTCGCTGCAGAGTGCCGCAAGCAGGAGCAACACTGGGTTATGACGAGCGGTGAAATGACGCCCACAGCCCAGTCACTCAGGAAGATTGGGGCCGGGCTCGGTGATGACAAGTCAACTGGAAGTTGACTTGACATCACCCGACATCAGAGGTCACAAAGCATAAGGTTCACAAGAAGGTGATGAGCGGACTGCAATAGCACGTCTCACAGGCGCTATTGGCAATACAAGGTATTTGAGAGAAACCTTGTTTCTCAACATAATATCTATGTGGCTTGAAAAACTAAGTAGTGAACCACCTCTTTAATGTTCGGTTGAATAATCATTGGATCTACCAGTGTAAATGATTCTAAAAAAAGGCTCATTTAATTTGTTCCAGGTGTATTTTCTTGTACAAATTTACCCTTTTAAAACATAGGATGTATATAAGTGCTAGGTCGCCTCACTCCCTGTAATTTAAGCTTGTGCAGCGAGCCCACATTATCGACCACACATGTCTGCTGATCTGATCAGCAGACATGTGCAGCTAACAGGCACAGGTGGATTGGATCCTGTTAACCCCTTAGATCACGCTGTCAAACTCTGACAGCACAAGCTAACGCACTCCAGCAGGGATTGTGCTGATTCCCACCACCATCAGAGACCATGTAATGTGATCACAGGGCTCCAATGGGTTGGCATGACTGTGTGCGGTCAGCTGATGACCCCTGTTGCTGACATAACTCACTTCCTGTGAATGCCAGCAGAGTGCCATTATTCACAGGAGATGAGCATTTCTGCTGATCAGAGTGAGGCTGAAGCATCGCTTCAATGACCAGAAACAATCTGGTAGTGCAGGCATAAAGTAACCTAAGGCGCACTAGTAAAATCAATTAAAAAAAAGTGTTTTGGTTTTTTTTTTGAATATGAAAATATAATAAAATAAAAGTTCAAATCACTCCCTTTTTGCCCCCATTGAAAATAAAACAATAAAAAAACAATGAAACAATACATATTTGTTTTTTCCAAATTCAAAAATGCCCGATCTATCAAAATATAATATCAATTAATCTGATTGGTACACGGCACAGCGATAACATTATCAAAACGCCATAATTATGGTTTTTTTCGTCGCCGCAACATTTCATTGAAATGCAATAACCGGTGATGAAAACATTGCAGCTACCAAAAAATGGTATAATTAAAAACACCAGCTCAAGATGCAAAAAATAAGTCATTACTGAGTCCCACATCCCGAAAAATGAGAATACTATGGATCTCGGAAAATGGCGACAAAAGCGCAATTCTTCTTTTTGTACTAACTTCTAAAAATATTTTTTTAAAAGGAAAGTAAAATTACACATGTTCGGTAGCTATGAACTTAAGGGGGCTTTACACGGTAGCGATATCGCTAGCAATTTGTAGCGATAGCGAGCGTGTAAGTACCCGCCCCGTCGCGCATGCGATTGTTTGTGATCGCTGCCGTAGTGAACATTATCGCTACGGCAGCGTCACACATACTTACCTGGTCGGCGGCGTTGCTGTGACTGCCGAACAATCCCTCCTTCAAGGGGGAGAGACGTTCGGCATCACAGCGACGTCACCGCAATGTCACTAAGCGGCCGGCCAATCAAAGCGGAGGGGCGGAGATGAGCAGGACGTAACATCCCGCCCACCTCCTTCCTTCCTCATTGTGGCCGGCGGCAGGTAAGGAGACGTTCCTCGCTCCTGCGGTGTCACACATAGCGATGTGTGCTGCCGCATAAGCGATGAACCACCTGGATAAACAACCCTTACCGATTTTTGAGTTTGCGACAACCTCTCCATGGTGAACGATTTTCACCATTTTTGAGGTCGCTTAAGGTCGCTGGTCAGTTTCACACGCTGCGATATCGTTAATGACGCCGGATGTGCGTCACTAACAACTTGACCCCGACGACAAAACATTAACGATATCGTAGCATGTAAAGCCCCCTTTATACTGACCTGGGGAATCATAATGACAGGTCAGTTTTACCATATAGTGAACATGGTAAATAATAAAAAAAGACAATTGTGCAATTGCACTTTTTGTTTGCAATTTCACCGCATTTGGATTTTTTTACCCTGTTTTTCCAGTACAATATGGGGCAGAATGAATGGTGTTATTCAAAACTACAACTCGTCATGCAAAAAACAAGTCGTCATATGGCTCTATTGAAAAAAAGAAAGTTATGGGTTTTGGAAGATGGGGAGGAAAAAACGAAAACGAAAAATCGATAGGTGGGGAACGGGTTAGAGCTGCACTTAACAGCCTGACCACCAAATTGAATTCTCCAAGAAAAAAAAAAAAAAGGTGCTGGGACAGGAGAGTTGGAGTCGATGAAATAGCTGATTATAAATATTAGGCACAACATAAACAAGAAATTAAACATGAAAATTATTCCAGCTGCAGTCATTAATTACCGTATTTTTCACTTTATAAGACGCACTTTTGTTCCCCCAAATTTTGGGGGAAAGTAGGGGGTGCGGCTTATAATCCGAATATATGGGAATTGGTGTATATATATATATATATATATATATATATATATATACACTACAGAGTCCAGGGGAGGGGTGGGGGCAGCTCTGGAGTGGTGCTGGGGGCTGGTGTAAGCTGCAGGTGTCAGGGGGAGATCTCCTGCTCCCGCTCATATAATATGCACTGCCGCTGTCCATCACCGTGGTGCTGAAACTGCACCGCGGTGATGGGCTGGGGTAGTAGCGCATATTATATCTGCCTGCGCCCCCATTTGATGGCACATGCCCCCCCTGTGTTAGATATGGCCCCCATGCTGCTGCCCATAGTAAAATAAAAAACTCTTTATTTACCTCCTCCAGCGTGTCTCCCCAGTCTCTCTGCTGCCGCTGTGATCAGGCGCATGCAGAGATGCTATCACTCTGCTGTGCCGATCACATGACCGGCACTGAGAACCAGGAAGTACAGGAGCTCAGCAGCACAGAGGGAGACACGAGGGAGGACAGCACTGGAGAAGGTAAGGAAAGAGTGTTTTATTTTACTATGGGCAGCAGCATGGGGGCCATATCTAACACAGGGGGAGTTGTGCAATCCATAGGGGGCCATATCTAACACAGGAGGAGGTGTGCCATCCATAGGGGGCCATATCTAACACAGGAAGAGGTGTGCCATCCATAGGGGGCCATATCTAACACAGGAAGAGGTGTGCCATCCATAGGGGGCCATATCTAACACATGGGGAGGTGTGCCATCCGTAGGGGGTCATATCTAACACAGTGGGAGGTGTGCCATTCATAGGGGGCCATATCTAACACAGGGGGGAGGTGCCATCCATAGAGGGCCATATCTAACACAGGGGGAGGTGTGCCATCCATAGGGGGCCATATATAACACAGTGCCACTGTGCCAGCAATAGGGGACGTGTTCCAACACAGGGGGTCGTGTGCCATAAATATGGGACGTGTTCCATCAATAGGAGACATGTGCCAGCAATAGGGGACGTGTGCCAGCAATAGGGGACATGTGGCATCACTGGGGGACGTGTGCCAGCACAAGGGGGCTATATTCAATATAAGGGGGACATATCCAAATTAAGGGGGTTAATTTTAGGATGGGGGCTATGAGGGACATATACCCTATATGATTTGTTAGATGGACACTGGCATTATAAAACGGACCCCATTTAACAGAAAAAAAAAATTCTCTTTTCCTTCACCAAATTTGGGGGTGCGTCTTATAATCAGGTGCATCTCATAAAGCGAAAAATACAGTATTTATTAATTGGATTTTCACACTTTTTAGAAACTTACCAAACTTCAGAAAAATGAATAATTATACTAGGGTACAACTCTTGCCTACCTTTGCTTTCCAGGGGCATGAGACGTCTGGTCTATTTGACAGTCATACTCCGTTTCGATCTCTCTTAACTCTCCGTTGTCACCAAGTGATCCCCATTCTACATTAATGCACATTTTACCTTCATCTCCTTCTACAGACTCTACATTTCCCATTTCTTCCATGTAGCAGACATTAGTACCAGTACCTGAGAAAAAAAAACATTAATCATCAACTAGACATGTAACACATCCCAAAAAAACACTCACACTCTTCAAATGTCCAATTACTCCCCCAGAAAACTTACCAACAATGAAGCCAACCTCACAGCTATGATCCTTGTAGCCACAACTCATCATTGTGCCAACTGTGTCATTGACAATGGCAATAACGTCAACATTATGTACCTGTAAGATTCAGTAGATAATTAATTTACCACTCTAGAACAAGCCTAGTCAGAGGACTATATGTATTAGCCTTACCTCCTGCCTATGAATAGCATCTTTTAATAACTGAACCACATCTTGTCCCTCCACACCAGAACAGTGAAATCCCTTGGTCCAAGAAATGAGAACGCTCTATGTAAAAAGTAATGAATCAGAGGGTTAAAGGGATCAACTCGTTTTATTTTTTTATTCAAAGTATTTAGCACCAAGAAATCTATTGCTGTATACTCATCAACACTTCTTCTAGATATCGATTACATATCGATTACATTAGTACACTGTGTGCAGACTTATTAGGCAAGTTGTATTTTAGCGGATTTTTTTTTATTATTGATCAACAACTATGTTCTCAATCAACCCAAAAGACTCATAAATATCAAAGCTTAATATTTTTGGAAGTTGGGGTGTGTTTTTTTTAGATTTGGCTATCTTAGGAGGATACCTGTTTGTGCAGGTAACTATTACTGTGCAGAAATATTAAGCAACTTAATAAAAACCAAATATATTCCCATCTCACTTGTTTATTTTCACCAGGTAAACCAATATAACTGCACAAAATGTAGAAATAAACATTTCTGACATGCAAAAACAAAACCCCAAAAAATTAGTGAATAATATTGCCCCCTTTTACTATGATGACACTCAGCAGCCTACCATCCATAGATTCTGTCAGTTACTTGGTCTGTTTATGATCAACATTGCGCGCAACAGCCATCACAGCCTCCCAGACACTGTTCCAAGAGGTGTACTGTTTTCCCTCCCTGTAGATCTCACATTTTATGGGGGACTACAGGTTCTCTATGGGGTTCAGATCAGGTGAACAAGGGGGCCCTGTTATTATTTTTTCATCTTTTAGACCTTTACTGGCCAGCCACTCTGTGGAGTAGTTGGATGCTGTCACGCTTCCCGGTCCCCTGGTCCCGTCCTCCGTGCCTGCACCCTCCTTGTGTCCTGCTCCCCGCTCCCGGCGCTCCTCGGCAACATGGGACACACAGTCGGGCGCTCCTGCTTCCTCCTCACCGCTTCCTGGACTGGCTTCTGGCACACGGGCCTCGCGCATGCGCATTAGGGCGCGCGCGCGGTCATTGACCCTTTCTTAAAGGGCCAGCACCCAGAAACAGGATATTGCATAGACAGGTACAGGGTATATAAGGTTTCTCTTTCCTGGTGGGCGGGGCCTGTTCTACGTGTTTAGCAAGCTAGTGTTCAGGTCCCCGTATTGCTTTGCTCTGTGCTTTGCCTTGCATTAACCCTGTCCTGTCTCGTACCGCCTATCCTGCCACGCCAGTCGCTCCGAACCAAGTCTATCCCTGGACCCTGGCGGTGATGTGGGGCCCCGAGGTTCGATGTCGGTGCAGCGGTGCATTACCTTCAGGGACTCCACGCGGCTGGATCTTGTCACAGGTAGGAAATCCTCTATTTTGATTGTCGTGACGCCACTCTCAGAATTGCGGTCAGTGGAGACCGCCACTGCAGGTTAGGGGGTGCCTGGGGCTGATAGTAGGTGCAGTCAGTTGTAATAGCCTCCTGAGAGTGAGGCATGCCCCAGGGTCCCGTGTAGGTGTGTGGAACTACAAGTCGCAGAATGACTCACACGCACAAGCAGGATGTCTTTCAGGGGTTTTTACTCACTGATGGTGGCAGGGTGAGTAACCCGGGCGTAGCTGGGATGAACCAGGCTGGAACCAGGTGTCCTTCAGGCTGACTGGTGAGGGTGGCTACCAACTCGCCTTCCTTAGCCCGTTGTGTTTTGGGGTAACCCCTGCTTGAAGCCCTGCTGGGGTCGCCCAGGGAAGTTGCTGGTGCCTCTCTCCCCTTCTTTTTGGCCCGTTTGCTTGTAGCCTGGACCAGGTCACTCCGGCTGCTTGCCTCCTGTGAGCTATGGGCCCTCACTTTGGCTACGTGGCTGCGGACTCTGTGGTGTTGTCTTGGGGGTGTAAAGTGCCCCCTCATGCAGGTTTGGCAAAGGACAGGTAGATCTATCCCTGCACCGGGACCTGTTACCCGTTTGGGCCTGGTATCTCCCTGACAGTCTCCTTACTCTCCACTCCGTTGCTCTCTCTTTAGTCGTGGGTGGATTTCGGGCAGCACTACCAGGTGACCGATCTCCCCCGTCGGTAGTCACTGCGCGTACGTTTGTCAGAATTGTGTAGAGCTACAGGGTCTGCTTCTGCCCTCCCTGAACTTCACCACTCAACTGTCTTCGGCTCACTCTTCCCTCCTCTCCTGTTCTTGCCTACGTCACCTAGCAACCAGGCTCTCTACCACACCCCTCGAGTGGAGATGGAGGCTTCGCCCCCTCCTGGGATCCCCAGGGGTCCTCTCAAAGGTAAATGTGTGAGACCTGATCACTATGCGCCTGTGTAGTCACACCTCGGTCAGCCTTCTGGATTACCTGTTTTGTACTGTCCCCAGCATGGGTGCAGTACTCAGTGGTGCCTGACCAGGTCAGGGGCGCCACATTCCCCCTTAGTTATCACCAGCACGTCCTCGGGCTGCAAGACAACATTTTAAAATGCGTAAAACAGTAAAACATGGTAAAACGTTTTAAAACCAACAGGTACCATACATCACCACCCTCCACCCACAAGTCCGTTAACCCACCCTAAACCCTCTCAGGCGGCAGGTCACCGGTTTCTTTTGGTAACCAGGTCTGGGCCATCAGCTTCCCCAGACCTTTCTTCCCATCTGCCTCTCCCGTTGGCCGCGCCTTCAGCCACTTCTGGCAGGATGTAGAGGCGGCTTTCATGGTCTGGTGGTTTCAGGGTATACCTGGCCTGGTGGAGCCGCGCCTTCAGCCATTTCTGGCAGGATGTAGAGGCGGCCTCCACAGTTGGTGCTGACCAGGTACCCTCTTTGTGGTGGAGAGCCAGGCCCCATAAACAGGCGTGCTCCCTGGTAGTGGTTGTACCTCTGGGGTAACTATAAACACTGCGAGAGTTTGTGGCTATAGACAGTTCATAGCCTATGGTCCATACACAAGGTGCAAAAGGATTTTCTCACATCAGTTCATGTGGGCACATTTCTTAAACTTTTCTATAACGTTGCAAACTTCAAACTTTAACTTGCTGTACTTTCGTATTTAACTTTACTTTTGTTTACCAGGGCTCTTGCCTATTGGGCTTTGGCACCTGTCGTCATCATCTGTTGTAGAGATAGCAGGATCTCTGTAGGGGTTCCTGGTACATGGTATGACATCCAGTGCGTACCACCCTCTTTCTCCTTGATGTTTTGTGAACTCGACCAAATCTCCCTTCCGTAGGTCTCTTCCTGGGTGTCCTCTGGGCAAATGGGCTCTAACGTCTCTCCTGCTTACAAATATGCCCTCCTTTACACCAGATGCTACTATAAAGCCATATCCAGACCTTAGACTGAAGTCTTCTACAACTCCTCGACAAAGTGGACCTCTGACCTGCGATTTGGCCCTTCTCAAGGACCGCTTTTCCTCTAAGTCTCTGGCCGTGACCTCGTCCTTCTCCTCGGGAGACTGCTGTGCAGGTGGATCCCTTGTCCTGCTGTGGCGCCGTGTCCTGCGGGCTGGGTCCTGCCTGGCTGCCACCTCACCGCTTGCAGGCTCCCAGGTGAGGTATCTGGACAAATCTTCCTCAGCGGAGGATGTCGGGCCCTCTTCATCCCAGCGGGAGTACGGCAGCATCTCGGGCTCTTGGACTGGTGCTGCATCCACTGCTGATGGCTCTGGGGTCAGCTTCTCAGCTTCCTGGCCTCCCCTCCCCCTTAGTTCTTCTGGGCACTCCTCTTGTGGCAGTGCTAGGGATGGATTTTCATCAGCAGGCCAGGGCGGGGGACCCTTTGGCATGAATGTTGCAGGAGTCTTCCTGTGAGTATGCAGAGGGAGCAGATACCGGTCCACCATCTCCTTTGGGAAGTGGGCCTCTAGATCAGCCTTCAGCTTCCAGTATTCGGGGTCCTCCCCCAGCAGGGACTTCCTAGCAGGGACTTCCTTGGGCTGGGGAGCGGTGTCTGCTCTGACCTGGCAGGCCGGGGTAAATAATTGTACAGTCTTGTCTTGGCGGGCCGAGCCTGGCGTGGCAGCGACCGGGTCTTGGCGGGCCGAGCCTGGCGTGGCAGCGGCCTGGTCTTGGCGGGCCGAGCAGGGCATCGCTACGGCGGCCTGGATTGGCGTCGCAGCTGCGATGGGATCTGTGCGGGCCGGGCTGGGCGCTTCTGCGGCCTGGATTGGCGTCGCAGCTGCGATGGGATCGGTGCGGGCCGGGCTGGGCGCTTCTGCGGCCTGGATTGGCGTCGCAGCTGCGATGGGATCTGTGCGGGCCGGGCTGGGCGCTTCTGCGGCCTGATTCAGCGTTGCCGCGCCGGGCGCCTCTTCAGGGACCGCGGGCGTGGCAGCAGAAGTCGGGGAACTCGCGCTGGCAGGGGCAATATAGGACTCACCCATCAGGGCCACCATCGGGACCTGAGCCGTCCTGTGGGGCACTCGTAGCGCGGCTCTCTCCTCATAGGCCTCAACTGCCTCAGCGATTTCCTGCAGCTCCGCACGTCCTTCCCGGATCTGCTGCACGATCCTCGCTTCCAGTCGGTTACTGAACTGGGCAAGCTCCCAGGACCACCAGGCAGCGGAACCTGGCTCTGGGCTCCTATCTTCAGACGCCATCTTCACCGTGTCGTCGCTGTTCTGCAGATCTTTTCTCAGCAGCAGGCTTCCGGCTCCCTTTCTTTCCCGACGTCTCTGAACGCCTCCGCTCTCATCACTTGCGAGGCCAGGACCCTTCAGGGGATCTCTGCGTAGCCACACCTCTTCGTGGGCGGTAACTTCTCCCAGCGCGGGCTGCTGTTGTTTTCCAGCGCGCTTTTCATGGTGGCAATATGGCGGCGCTTCCAATTTTCCAAGCGGACCGCCCAGGCACATGGTCACCTGTCTGAACAGGTCTAGTCCTTATCCTGTTCGTGACGCCAGATGTGTGGGGCCCCGAGGTTCGATGTCGGTGCAGCGGTGCATTACCTTCAGGGACTCCACGCGGCTGGATCTTGTCACAGGTAGGAAATCCTCTATTTTGATTGTCGTGACGCCACTCTCAGAATTGCGGTCAGTGGAGACCGCCACTGCAGGTTAGGGGGTGCCTGGGGCTGATAGTAGGTGCAGTCAGTTGTAATAGCCTCCTGAGAGTGAGGCATGCCCCAGGGTCCCGTGTAGGTGTGTGGAACTACAAGTCGCAGAATGACTCACACGCACAAGCAGGATGTCTTTCAGGGGTTTTTACTCACTGATGGTGGCAGGGTGAGTAACCCGGGCGTAGCTGGGATGAACCAGGCTGGAACCAGGTGTCCTTCAGGCTGACTGGTGAGGGTGGCTACCAACTCGCCTTCCTTAGCCCGTTGTGTTTTGGGGTAACCCCTGCTTGAAGCCCTGCTGGGGTCGCCCAGGGAAGTTGCTGGTGCCTCTCTCCCCTTCTTTTTGGCCCGTTTGCTTGTAGCCTGGACCAGGTCACTCCGGCTGCTTGCCTCCTGTGAGCTATGGGCCCTCACTTTGGCTACGTGGCTGCGGACTCTGTGGTGTTGTCTTGGGGGTGTAAAGTGCCCCCTCATGCAGGTTTGGCAAAGGACAAGTGGATCTATCCCTGCACCGGGACCTGTTACCCGTTTGGGCCTGGTATCTCCCTGACAGTCTCCTTACTCTCCACTCCGTTGCTCTCTCTTTAGTCGTGGGTGGATTTCGGGCAGCACTACCAGGTGACCGATCTCCCCCGTCGGTAGTCACTGCGCGTACGTTTGTCAGAATTGTGTAGAGCTACAGGGTCTGCTTCTGCCCTCCCTGAACTTCACCACTCAACTGTCTTCGGCTCACTCTTCCCTCCTCTCCTGTTCTTGCCTACGTCACCTAGCAACCAGGCTCTCTACCACACCCCTCGAGTGGAGATGGAGGCTTCGCCCCCTCCTGGGATCCCCAGGGGTCCTCTCAAAGGTAAATGTGTGAGACCTGATCACTATGCGCCTGTGTAGTCACACCTCGGTCAGCCTTCTGGATTACCTGTTTTGTACTGTCCCCAGCATGGGTGCAGTACTCAGTGGTGCCTGACCAGGTCAGGGGCGCCACAGTGACTTCGGCGGATGTTCCACCACCTCTGCAGCTCCGCCAGTCTCCAGTCTCTGGCTCCGTTCGGTGACCCGTTCCATCGCTCAGCAGGTTCCGGATCCCGCCTGACCCTATCACCCGGCCTCGGACCCTGAGCCTCGTCACCCGGACTACCGTCCAGAACTCCGTGGGTTCAGCATCATCCACCTTTCCTGCTTCTCTATGGACTGTCCAGCTACCTATAGTGCTCCGGCTGCCGTACATCAGGACCCTCTGGCGGGGTGACCAGCTTGGCTGCCTTCTCAGGGGAAATCGGTGTACGGTCCAGTGCTTCCACCACCCGGACGTAACAGATGCATGTGATGGAGCATTGTCCTGCATTAAAATCACGTGTTTTTTGAACGATACTGACTTCTTCCTGTACCACTGCTTGAAGAAGTTGTCTTCCAGAAACTGTCCGTAGGTCTGGGAGTTGAGCTTCACTTCATCCTCAAACCGAAAAGGTCCCACAAGTTAATATTTGCTAATACCAGTCCATACCAGTACCCCACCTCCACCTTGCTGGCGTCTGAGTCGGAGTAGAGCTTTCTGCCCTTTACTGATCAGCCTCTGGCCCATCCATCTGGCCCATCAAGAGTCACTCTCATTTCATCAGTCCATAAAACCTTTGAAAAATCAGTCTTAAGATATTTCTTGGCCCAGTCTTGACGTTTATTTATGTTTCTAGTTCAAAGGTGGTCGGTTTTCAGCCTTCCTTACCTTGGCCATGTCCCTGAGTATGGCACACCTTGTGCTTTTTGATACTCCAGTAACGTGGCAGCACTGAAATATGGCCAAACTGGAGGCAAATGGCATCTCGGCAGCTTCACGCTTGATTTTCCTCAATTCATGGGCAGTTATTTTGCGTCTTTTTTGCCCAACACGCTTCTTGCGACCCTGTTGGCTATTTGTCATGAAACGCTTGATTGTTCGATGATCACGCTTCAAACCTTTGGCAATTTCAAGTCTGCTGCATCCCTCTGCAAGACATCTCACAATTTTGGACTTTTCAGAGCCCGTAAAATCTCTCTTCTGACCCATTTTGCCAAAGGAAAGTAAGGTGCCTAATAAGTATTCATCCCTTATTTAGGGTGTTGATGTCATTACACCACACTCCTCCTCATTACAGAGATGCACTTCACCTTATTTACTTAATTTGTAGTTGGCTCTCAAGCCTATACAGCTTGGAGTAGGATGACATGTATAAAAAGTATCATGTGATCAAAATACTCATTTGCCTAATAATTCTGCACACAGTGTATTGTAGGAGAAGGCACAAAAGAATGTAATAGAGCATCATCATATTGAAAACTATCTAAATATAATGTTAGACAATAACGAATGTGTCTGACCCAGGATTATTATTCTAAACCCCTCCAAAAATGTGACAAAAATATATACAAATTGATCTTCTCTTTGTTTATAAATAATAATACGTAACTTTGGATGAATTACACCAAGAAGTCACCAAAGAGTTACATAAGATAAATAGTAAAGAAGAGTAAATTATATTGAAAACTACTATTAACCTTAACCCCTTCAGCCCCCAGCCTGTTTTCACCTTAAAGACCCGGCCATTTTTTGCAATTTTGACCAGTGTCACTTTGACAGGTTATAACTCTGGAACACTTCAACGGATCCTGGCAATTCTGAGATTGTTTTTTCGTGACATATTGTACTTCATGTCAGTGGTAAATTTAGGCCGATATGTTTTGCGTTTATTTGTGAAAATTTCGGAAATTTGGCGAAAATTTTGAAAATTTTGCAATTTTCAAAATTTGAAATTTTATGCCCATAAATCTGAGAGATATGTCACACAAAAAAGTTACTAAATAACATTTCCCACATGTCTACTTTACACCAGCGCAATTTTTGGAAAAAAAAATTTTTTCGTTAGGAAGCTAGAAGGGTTCAAAGTTCATCACCAATTTCTCATTTTTCCAACAAAATTTACAAAAAAACATTTTTTAGGTACCACATCACATTTGGAGTGATTTGAGAGACCTAGGCGACAGAAAATACTCAAAAGTGACCCAATTCTAAAATCTGCACCCCTCACTCTTCTCAAAACCACATCCAAGAAGTTTATTAACCCTTTAGGAGCTTCACAGCAACCAAAGCAATGTAGACGAAAAAATGAAAATTTTACTTTAACACAAAAATGTTACTTTAGCCATAAAAATTAGTATTTTCACAAGGGTATCAGAAAAAATGCATCATAACATGTATCGTGCATTTTCTCCTGAGTACGCAGATACCCCATATGTGGTGGTAATCAAATGTTTGGGCACACAGCAGGACTCGGAAGGCAAGGAGCGCCATTTGAATTTTTGAGTGCAAAATTAGCTGCACTCATTAGCGGACACCATGTCGGGTTTGAAGACTCCCTGAGGTGCCTAAACAATGGAGCTCCCCCACAAATGACCCCATTTTGGAAACTAGAGCCCTCAAATATTTTTTCTAGATGTTTGATGTGCACTTTGAACCCCTGGGGGCTTCACAGAAGTTTATAACGTTGAGCCGTGAAAAGAAAAAAAAAAAATTTTACCACAAAACTGTTGCTTCAACCAGGTAGCTTTTTTTATCACAAGGGTATCAGGAAAAAATGCACCATAAAATGTATTGTGCATTTTCTCCTGAGTACGCAGATACCCCATATGTGGTGGTAATCAAATGTTTGGGCACACAGCAGGACTCGGAAGGTAAGGAGCGCCATTTGAATTTTTGAGTGCAAAATTAGCTGCACTCATTAGCGGACGCCATGTCGGGTTTGAAGACTCCCCGAGGTGCCTAAACAATGGAGCTCCCCCATAAGTGACCCCATTTTGGAAACTAGAGCCCTCAAATATTTTTTCTAGATGTTTGATGTGCACTTTGAACCCCTGGGGGCTTCACAGAAGTTTATAACGTTGAGCCGTGAAAAGAAAAAAAAATTTTTTTTACCACAAAACTGTTGCTTCAACCAGGTAGCTTTTTTTTTCACAAGGGTATCAGGAAAAAATGCACCATAAAATGTATTGTGCAATTTCTCCTGAGTACGCAGATACCCCATATGTGGTGGAAATCAAATGTTTGGGCGCACGGCAGGACTCGGAAGGCAAGGAGCGCCATTTCACAGCAAAATTGGTTGGAATTATTAGCGGACGCCATGTTGCGTTTGGAGACCCCCCTGAAGTGCCTAAACAATGGATCTCCCCCACAATTGACCCCATTTTGAAACTAGACCCCTCATGGAATTTATCTAGCTGTTTAGTGAGCACTTTGAACCCCTGGAGGCTTCACAAACGTTTGTAATGTTCAGCCGTGAAAATATTTTATTCTTTTTTTTACCACAAAATTGTTTTTTCAAACAGGTAGCTTTTTTTTCCACAAGGGTATCAGGAAAAAATGCACCATAAAATGTATTGTGCAATTTCTCCTGAGTACGACGATACCTCATATGTGGTGGAAATCAATTGTTTAGGCGTACGGCGGGGCTCAGAAGAGAAGGAGCGCCATTTCACAGTAAAATTGATTGGAATTATTAGCAGACGCCATGTTTCATTTGGAGACCCCCTGAGGTGCCTAAACAATGGAGCTCCCCCACATGTGATCCCATTTTGGAAACTAGACCCCCCCCCATACAAAAAAAATTAGTTTGGCGAAATAAAAAATAGACATCAGTTAAAAAAAAAAAAAAAAAAAAAAATGAGCGCCTGCCACTAAGACCAGTGCCAAACGTGAGAGCAATGCACGAGTCTCGCATCGCATCATCCACTCCAGTCTGGAAGCAAGCAACTGCGCTGGATAATGCGATGCAAGAGGGCACGGCAGCGGATGGAAGGGCGGCAGATGAGAAAGGGCGCAGCGGATGGTGGCTGGGAAAAGGCGCAGCGGATGGAGGAGTGGCAGAGGATGGGAAAAGGCGCAGCGGATGAAGGAGCGGATGGAGGAGCGGCAGAGGATGGGAAAAGGCGCAGCGGATGGAGGAGCGGCAGATGAGAAAAGGCGCAGTGGATGGAGGAGCGGCAGATGAGAAAAGGCGCAGCGGATGGAGGAGCGGCAGATGAGAAAAGGCGCAGCGGATGGAGGAGCGGCAGATGAGAAAAGGCGCAGCGGATGGAGGAGCGGCAGATGAGAAAAGGCGCAGCGGATGGAGGAGCGGCAGATGAGAAAAGGCGCAGCGGATGGAGGAGCGGCAGATGAGAAAAGGCGCAGCGGATGGTGAGCGGCAGATGAGAAAAGGCGCAGCGGATGGAGGAGCGGCAGATGAGAAAAGGCGCAGCGGATGGAGGATGGGAAAGGGCGCAGCGGATGGAGGAGCGGCGGAGGATGGGGGGGTGGGAGGTGAGATTGGGGATAGCTACCTTACAGGATGGATCTAGGCAGCAGGATCACAGCAGACAGAAAAGGCAGCAGATGAAGGAGGGTGAAAAGGATGGGAGAGAGCAGGCAGCAGATCAGGGAGGGGGCAGAGTCTGATGGGAGAGAGCGATGGCACATGGAGGGGGGGAAGGCAGCACATGGAGGGAGGGGGGGGAAGGCAGCACATGGAGGGAGGGGGGGGGGAAGGCAGCACATGGAGGGAGGGGGGGGAAGGCAGCACATGGAGGGAGGGGGGAGGGGAAGGCAGCACATGGAGGGAGGGGGGAGGGGAAGGCAGTACATGGAGGGAGGGGGGAGGGGAGGCAGCACATGGAGGGAGGGGGGAGGGGAGGCAGCACATGGAGGGAGGGGGGAGGGGAGGCAGCACATGGAGGGAGGGGGGAGGGAAGGCAGCACATGGAGGGAGGGGGGAGGGGAGGCAGCACATGGAGGGAGGGGGGAGGGGAGGCAGCACATGGAGGGAGGGGGGAGAGGAGGCAGCACATGGAGGGAGGGGGGAGAGGAGGCAGCACATGGAGGGAGGGGGAGAGGAGGCAGCACATGGAGGGAGGGGGGAGAGGAGGCAGCACATGGAGGGAGGGGGGAGAGGAGGCAGCACATGGAGGCAGCACATGGAGGGGAGGCAGCACATGGAGCGGAGGCAGCACATGGAGCGGAGGCAGCACATGGAGGGGAGGCAGCACATGGAGGGGGGGAAGCACATGGAGGGGGGGAAGCACATGGAGGGGGGAAGCACATGGAGGGGGGGCAGCACATGGAGCGGAGGCAGCACATGGAGGGGAGGCAGCACATGGAGGGGAGGCACCACATGGAGGGGAGGCAGCACATATAGGGGGGGCAGCACATGGAGGGGGGGCAGCACATGGAGGGGGGGCAGCACATGGAGGGGGGGCAGCACATGGAGGGGGGCAGCACATGGAGCGGAGGCAGCACATGGAGGGGAGGCAGCACATGGAGCGGAGGCAGCACATGGAGCGGAGGCAGCACATGGAGGGGAGGCAGCACATGGAGCGGAGGCAGCACATGGAGCGGAGGCAGCACATGGAGCGGAGGCAGCACATGGAGGGGGGGAGCGGAGGCAGCACATGGAAGGCGGCAGCCGATTAGGTGCAGTGGTAGCCGATGGAGGCGGCGGCCGATCGGGTGCAGCGGCGGCTGAAAAAGGTGGGTGCGACTGAAAGGGGACGGTGGCGGCGGGGACAGCGGCGTGTAAAGTGGCGTGGCGGGCAGGGACAGAGGCGGGAATAGCGGCGTGGCGGCCAGGGACAGCGGCGGGAACAGCGGCGTGGCGGGCAGGGACAGCGGCGGGAATAGTGGCGTGGCGGGCAGGGACAGCGGCGGGAACAGCGGCGTGGCGGGGAGCAGCGGTGGATCGGCGGGCAGCAGCGGTGGATCGGCGGGCAGCAGCGGTGGATCGGCGGGCAGCAGCGGTGGATCGGCGAGGAGCAGCGGTGGATCGGCGAGGAGCAGCGGTGGATCGGCGGGGAGCAGCGGTGGATCGGCGGGGAGCAGTGGTGGATCGGCGGGGAGCAGCGGTGGATCGGGGGGGGCTATAACTTACCGATGGGCAACTACAGCGACCGCTCTCATCAGCTTTCACGGATGGAGTGAAGCTGAGGGTAGCGGTCACATGCAGGTCACCGGCACAAGATCCACAGTGATTGGGAGAGATCGGTCACAAGGCCGGTCTCTCCAATCAGAGCTGGGGGCGGGTGAAGCATCGATCACCCAGCTCCAGCCAGTCATCAGTGCTACAGCAGCACTGATTATGGCTGGATTTCAATGTGTCAGCCATTTTCAATGGCTGACACATTACAGTGACTGTAATTGGCTGAGCGGCGTTCGTCAGCCAATCACAGACTCTGTAGGTTCGGGGAGGAGGCACCACCCCTCCTGAGGTCAGGCAGAGGTCCCCTCCTTCCCGAATCCACCGTTTAAGTAAACAAATTTCACTCCCCGGGGCTCCGGGACCGCGATTTCGCCAGGACGTACTGAGTACGTCATGGGTCGTTTAGCACCATGTCACCATGACGTACTCAGTACGTCCAAGGTCGTTAAGGGGTTAAAGTAATATATTCTGTACATATATCAGCACTAAGGTAAGGCACTAGGGTGGCATGGTGGCTCAGTGGTTAGCACTGCAGTTTTGCAGCACTGGGGTCCTGGGTTTAATTCCCGCCAAGGACAACATCTGCAAGGCGTTTGCATGTTCTCCCCATGTCTGTGTGGGTTTCCTCTGTTTTCCACCCACACTCCAAATACATACTGATAGGGAATTTAGATTGTGAACCCCAATGTGGAGAGTGTTGCCACTATATGTAAAGCGCTGTGGAATTAATAGCACTATATAAATGAATAAGTATTATTATTATTATAAGGTAGTAGACTATAAAATCTACTGAGGTAAAACTTGCAAATAACAATAAAATTCCCCCCTGATGAAGGAAGGCGAAACGTGTGTCAGGTGTTCTACCATCATAGGGTTTATAAGGATATTCTGATGGTCATAGTGAGTATATGATTATTTTGCTATCATTACTCTAACTATATTCAAAACTAGATTACTTATTTACACTACTTAGTATCTGATAACACATGGTTCACTGATTGCATTATGGAATATTAAGCCGGTTATTTACATCTGTAAGTTCCATGCCTTTTGTTTTCGGAGTGATGTATGTATAGAAAATATTACTTGGTGGTCAGTTGGAATTTGGAATGTAACTTAATTTTCTGTACTTGTTCTAGTTATCCTATGCTAACGTATTGTGGTTTCCTTTTGTAATCCTACCAATTTTATGTAATATCTTATATTATTTTATATTTTTTCATAAATAAAGATAAGATTAATTTATACGTACTTTTTTGTCCAGTTTGATATTTGGTTTACTAAATATTGCAAATCCCCTCTTCTCTTTAATACAATGTTTTTTATCTTATGGTATTTATCCTGAAATCATCTATCAAAGTGTAAAAAGTGCTAAACACTCAAGTGCTACAAAACATTTTCGTAACTCTATTTCTCTCTTAAAAGTGATTAATGCGTTGGTATTTTCTGTGTATGGAGTACACCCCTTTATAGAAAGGGTTCACTAAAAGTATTCCCTTTAAAAAAAATAGTATATGCAGTGCCTACAAGTAGTATTCAACCCCCTGCAGATTTAGCAGGTTTACACATTCGGAATTAACTTGGCATTGTGACATTTGGACTGTAGATCAGCCTGGAAGTGTGAAATGCACTGCAGCAAAAAAGAATGTTATTTCTTTTTTTTTTTTTTTTTTTTTTTAAATTGTGAAAAGTTTATTCAGAGGGTCATTTATTATTCAACCCCGCAAACCACAAGAATTCTGTTTAGTTCCCCTAAAGTATTAAGAAGTATTTCAGGCACAAAGAACAATGAGCTTCACATGTTTGGATTAATTATCTCTTTTTCCAGCCTTTTCTGACTAATTAAGACCCTCCCCAAACTTGTGAACAGCACTCATACTTGGTCAACATGGGAAAGACAAAGGAGCATTCCAAGGCCATCAGAGACAAGATCGTGGAGGGTCACAAGGCTGGCAAGGGGTACAAAACCCTTTCCAAGAAGTTGGGCCTACCACTGTTGGGAGCATCATCCGGACGTGGAAGGCTTATGGAACTACTGTTAGCCTTCCACGGCCTGGACAGCCTTTGAAAGTTTCCACCCGTGCCGAGGCCAGGCTTGTCCGAAGAGTCAAGGCTAACCCAAGGACAACAAGGAAGGAGCTCCGGGAAGATCTCATGGCAGTGGGGACATTGGTTTCAGTCAATACCATAAGTAACGTACTCCACCGCAATGGTCTCCGTTCCAGACGAGCCCGTAAGGTACCTTTACTTTCAAAGCGTCATGTCAAGTCTCGTCTACAGTTTGCTCATGATCACTTGGAGGACTCTGAGACAGACTGGTTCAAGGTTCTCTGGTCTGATGAGACCAAGATCGAGATCTTTGGTGCCAACCACGCACGTGACGTTTGGAGACTGGATGGCACTGCATACGACCCCAAGAATACCATCCCTACAGTCAAGTATGGTGGTGGTAGGATCATGCTGTGGGGCTGTTTCTCAGCCAAGGGGCCTGGCCATCTGGTCTGCATCCATGGGAAGATGGATAGCACGGCCTACCTGGAGATTTTGGCCAAGAACCTCCGCTCCTCCATCAAGGATCTTACGATGGGTCGTCATTTCATCTTCCAACAAGACAACGACCCAAAGCACACAGCCAAGAAAACCAAGGCCTGGTTCAAGAGGGAAAAAATCAAGGTGTTGCAGTGGCCTAGTCAGTCTCCCGACCTTAACCCAATTGAAAACTTGTGGAAGGAGCTCAAGATTAAAGGCCACATGAGACACCCAAAGAACCTAGATAACTTGGAGAAGATCTGCATGGAGGAGTGGGCCAAGATAACTCCAGAGACCTGTGCCGGCCTGATCAGGTCTTATAAAAGATGATTATTAGCTGCAATTGCAAACAAGGGTTATTCCACAAAATATTAAACCTAGGGGTTGAATAATAATTGACCCACACTTTTATGTTGAAAATTTATTAAAATTTAACTGAGCAACATAACTTGTTGGTTTGTAAGATTTATGCATCTGTTAATAAATCCTGCTCTTGTTTGAAGTTTGCAGGCTCTAACTTATTTGCATCTTATCAAACCTGCTAAATCTGCAGGGGTTTGAATACTACGTGTAGGCACTGTATAGTGGCCTTGGTATGGTTGAAGAATGCAGAGGCACACAGGACTCAGTTCACCAACTTCATAGGAGTTGAATTGGACAGAGATACATGTTCCTTTTTGTCCGTTACTAAAGGGGGCTTTACACGCTGCGACATCGCTCAAGCGATCTCATTGGGGTCATGGAATTGGTGATGCACATCCGGCCGCGTTAGCGATGCCGTTGCGTGTGACACCTATGAGCGATTTTGCATCGTTGCAAAAATGTTCAAAATCGCTCATCGGTGACATGGGGGTCCATTCTCAAATGTCGTTACTGCAGCAGTAACGAAGTTGTTCCTCGTTCCTGCGGCAGCACACATCGCTCCGTGTGACACCGCAGAAACAAGGAAGCTCTCCTTACCTGCTCCTGCCCGCAATACGGAAGGAAGGAGGTGGGCGGGATGTTCGTCCCACTCATCTCCTCCCCTCCACTTCTATTGGGCGGCGGTTCAGTGACGCAGCTGTGATGTCGCTGTGACGCTGAACGGACCGCCCCCCTAGAAAGGAGGCGGTTCGCCTGTCACAGCGACGTCGCTACGCAGGTAAGTAGTGTGACGGGTCTGGGCGATGTTGTGCGCCATGGGCAGCGATTTGCCCATGTCGCACAACCGAAGGAGGTGGGTACCCACGCTAGCGATATCGGTACCGATATCGCAGCATGTAAAGTGGCCTTAAGCCCTGATGTCTCTTTCACACATCAGTATATCTGATCAGTATTTCATTAGTATTTGGATGCCAAAACCAGTTGTATCTACAAAACACATAACAGGTATCAATCATTCAAGTATACTTTTTCTCTATATGTTCCACTCCTGGCTTTGGTATACAAACACTGATGCAAAATACCAATGTGTAAATGAGGCCTTATAGCAAGTACTACTCACCTCACCCCCTACCACACACACTTTCTATTTAGTTAAGACATAAGCATTATTCTAGACACAACTGCTTCTTTTCTGCCTTTCTGCATTTGTCTGACATTAACTAGTGGAAAAAACCTGGATATTTGGGGACATGAATGTCTTTTTTAACGCTATGTGCCTGCAGGTATGGAGATAATCTGCAGCTCAATAGTGTTCTAAACCTGTGCAGTTGCAGCTGCAGGGAGGAAATAAACTTTTTTCCACCTGGCAGCCTTCGTCTTTCAATCATAGAACCGCTTGATACACAGGGAACAGCATCTGTATTATCACCCAATGATTGCCATTTCTGAAGTGTTTCAGTGCCAAGCCTACTGTCAGTCAGTGCCGGGGTGTGGTTACAACCGCTGTTCACTATGTACTGAGCAGTAACTGCAGCTGCGCCAGCTGTGCCTTTATGACTAAAAGCATGAGGCTCCAAGGAGCAGCAAAGTTCATTTCCTCCCAGTAGCCAGGCTTTCAGTGCGGCAATTGCAAAGCTTTAGATTGATATTAACCTGTAGATTACCCACATATCTGCAGGTCAATAGTGTTTTTTTCACATGACTGGTTTCCTTTAATAGGGAACGTGACAGCTGCCTGATTCATAGTAGTGGTTGTCAAAGTGTAGACTGGAGGAAAAACGGGTTTAAAAACCGCGCTAGTAAACCACGAGCAAGGATGTAAATGAATATTTTTCTTTTATTTAGATAATTCCAACGCGTTTCGGAGACCCATCTGTCTCCTTCCTTAGGGAAAAAATAATTCTTTTTCCCTGAGGAAGGAGACAGATGGGTCTCCGAAACGCGTTGGAATTATCTAAATAAAAGAAAAATATTCATTTACATCCTTGCTCGTGGTTTACTAGCGCGGTTTTTAAACCCGTTTTTCCTCCAGTCTACACTTTGATATCCTTTGCTCAGACACGGGGCCGCTGCTGAACCACTAAAGCACTCATCCACGTTCTCTAAAGGGTTGTGACTGGCACAACCCAGCCAGGTGAGTGTGTTTTTTAACCCTTTTTCCCTCTGCCCTGTAAATCGGGTAAGACCCTATTGCGCCTTTTCTCTCCTACTACAGCTTCTCATAGTAGTGGTTGTACAATTTCAGCCATATATCTCTGAAAAACATACTTTAATAGCCACCAGGGATCAAGCCACACAAAAGGCCAGTCAGACAGGTGTATCACCGATGGCTTCTCCCATCTCCTTGCCCTGGACTATTAGGTCTCTACCTGTACACACGCAGCGAGACACCCGTCATTCCCAAGCAGTGGGTGGGGAGAAGCCGCCGTTGATATGCTTGTCTGACAGGCCTCCTGTGCGGCTAATAAGGTATGTTTTTCAGGAATATCTGGCAGCATATATCAGCTGTCCGGTTAGAGTCGAATAGGAAACATTCAATGAGAAGCATTCTTACCTTGTCTAACTGACTCTGCTGACAAGGGAATGAAAAAGTGAATCCAAGAGGGAAAATTCTGTGTTTGAGGTTTCGTTTTTCAAGGAAACGGCCAAGACATTCAGCAACGTGATCAAACAGCTGTGGAGACAACAGCAAAGTGAAATAATATTTACATTTTTTACCTTTGTACCTTACTATATTTTTTGAGGATTAGTTTCTACACGTGATTTTGGCAATGCAACATAACAGATTGTAATACATATTAGTAGCTCACCAGAGGCCCCAGCTATTTCTAGCCAGCGTTAGAATAGAATATGTAGATTGTAAAGAGCCTGTCATCATAAAATGATTTTTCAAACCATCTCCTATGCTCTTTGCACCCTTTGCCCTTTCCCATTTACTTGTTTTGCATCTGTGTCCACCGTGTTCCTTTAAAGTCAGAGCTGTCCGACAAGGATGAGGAGGGTAGAGATGGATGCAAAACAAGTAGGTGAGAAGGAGCTCCAAACTGCTTAGCCATGATAAGGTAGCACTGGGAGCCTGTACGCTGTCTGGACAGTTATCTTGTACTGACATACTCCCTTCTAAAAAGATAGATGTGTGTATATGCTCCCAGATACTGTCTGGATGTGAGTGCAACTAGTCAAGCTGTAACACTAAGGCTACGAAAACGGATCCGTTTTTGTTTTTTTTTTCATGCTGAGAGAGAGAGAGACGCCACCATCACCGCACATGCAGGCACTACCTCGCACGCATTAGCACCGCACATGCCGGCACTACCCCACACGCATCATCATCGCACACGCCAGCACTACCCCGCATGCATCATCACTGCACACGCCAGAATTACCCCGCACACATCATCATCGCACACGCCGACACTACCCTGCACGCATCATCACCGCACACGCAGGCACTCCCGCACGCATCATCACCGCACACGCAGGCACTCCCGCACGCATCATCACCGCACACGCAGGCACTCCCGCACGCATCATCACCGCACACGCAGGCACTCCCACACGCATCACCGCACACGCAGGCACTCTCGCACGCATCATCACCGCACACGCAGGCACTACCCCGCACGCATCACCGCACACACCCCGGCATTACCTCAGTGATGTCCCCGCTGCAGCGCGACTCCCTTCAGTTTCTGCGTGGAGCTGATAGAGAGCAACGGTGTTCTACTGCCGCTCTTGTCAGCTTCATGTAGCAGAGCTGATAGCGTCGTGGGACCTCTGTGCATTACGTCGGACCTGGAGGGGTATTTGGGGATTTTAATAAAATGGAGAAAGAGGGTGTTTTTTTTGTCTTTTTTTCCAAATAAAGGATTTTTTTGGGTGTATGTGTTTATTTACTTTCACTTACAGTTTAATCATGGAAGGTGTCTCATAGACGCCTGCCATTATTAACCTCTTATTATCCCGATTGCCACCGCACCAGGGCAATTCGGGATGAGCCGCGTAAAGTCCCGGGACTGTCGCATCTAATGGATGCCGCAATTCCGGGCGGCTGCTGGCTGATATTGTTAGGCTGGGGGGGCTCCCCATAACGTGGAGCTCCCCATCCTGAGAATACCAGACTTCAGCCATGTTGCTTTATCTTGGCTGGTATCAAAATTGGGGGGACCGCATGCCGTTTTTTTAAATTATTTATTTATTTATTTTACTGCACAATATAGACCCGCCCACCGGCGGCTGTGATTGGTTTCAGTGGGACAGCTGTCACTCAGCGTGGGGGAGTGTCTGACTGCAACTAATCATAGGCGCCGGTGGGCAGGGAAAGCAGGGAATACCAGATTGAATAATGGGCGGCCGGCATTTTCAAAAGAGGAGAAGCCGCCAGCAGTGTGACAGCCGTGCAGCGCCGCACCCGTGATCGGTGAGTGGGTGAGAGTGAGTGAATGAGTCAGTGAGTCAGTCAATGAGTGAGTGAGTGAGTGAGTCAGTGAGTGAGAGAGTTTGAGAGAGAGTGAGTAAGTGATTGATTTTCTGACAAGCAATGAATTTATATCACTTCTGGGCATGCTCAGAAGTAAAAACTGGATACGGTACATGCATCTGGTGTTTGAAGCATGCCACTGTATCTGGCTCACATAGACTTTCATTATGCGCCATGCCGCACAGCGCCGCACCCGACGCTATGCTGTTTTTTGCCACTGGCAAAAAACGTTCCTCTCTGCGTCCTGTGTGGCCACCGGAGTGATGATTTTTGCCACATCCGGCAAAAACCGGATCAAATGCAAGTACATGCGGCACAATCTGGCGCTAATAAAAGTCTATGAGGAAAAAACGCATCCGGCGGCAAAAAAAACGGATGCGTTTTTCCCGCAAAGCGCCGGATTGTGCCGCACAGCAAAAACCTGATGTGTGAACATACCCTAAGCAAGAGAATTCAAAACCACAATCTTCTTAGAAAATGAGATTATTCCATGTATACTTTGGGAACTTTGACCTTTTTAGCATTTTATCCCCATTTACCAGATTTAGGACCTACTTAAAGGGGTTGTCTGGTCTAAATTCAGATGTTTGCAGTCACTCTATGTAACTGTAGACTCGTGAATCCTTACATTATGCATTGTGTGTGCTGTGAAGATTTTTCGGTGTCAGAACCGGGAACAGTGGTCACATGGCCACGAGTATGTAATATGCATACTGCCGGTAAGAATCCAACTAGGAAGAGATGGCCTCACTCAATGCAAGTGTATTGAGCAAAGCTGCAATCTAGTCAGATTCTGGCTGGGCTATGTGTAGCGCCCCTGAAGCAATCAGGGAGCTACAAGGTACTGCATCCCCACCAGGATGCAGGTCCTACCCCCTTAGGGACACGGAAACCCAGTGCTAGTAACACACAAACACACAAACCCCAGTTTTTCCCCAACATTCCCCCATATAATGGTACCCAGCTAGGGTCAGACCAATGGATGGCTGCCTAGAGGTGGGGCCAGCCCAGTCTACTAGTTGACCAGGTGGGAGGGGCGGACTGTGGACAAAAGAGAGAAGGAGACAGTAGAGTAATGGAGTAGGAGAGAGACAGTGAAAGTGGACAGGAAATGACTGCTGTCGTGTGGGTGTAACGGGGTGCCAGGGGTGCCTCGGGGGTTGTAGTCGTGGCCCCTTTTTTTGTCAGGCCAACCCCCGGCTCCGCCGTCACTATTGGGACAGGGGATTTTTCTGTGGGGCAGAGTGTGGTGGAAAAGAGCATACTATCAGCCGCAGGAAGACTCTTCAGGCAGGGTTCAGATAAACCAAACGACATCTTTATTGCACAGAGTTTCACAGACAGCTCAATGCACGGATTTTGTAGCGCACGGTCACAATTCCTGTCCGGGGAAATCTTTCCTTGTTGTCTCCTCTAGTGGGGATGTGCCCGGCTACTCCACTTCACCTAGGCTCCCACTCCGGCTAACACAGACTGGACCCACACAAATTCTGCTTCACCCTTGAGGACACTTCTTCTCTTCTTCCCTTCTTTCTTTCTTTCTTTCTGCCCACTCAGCTCCACACTCTGCCCCTGGCTGTTCCTTCTCCCCCGTCCCGGAATCAACTGACTTCAACACACACACACTTCTCTCTCTAAGCTGCCGGCTCCTCCTCTCTCCTGCCCTGTTTCTATGGGGACAGCCGTCCCACCCGGGCTCTAGGGGAAACCCCACTGCACAGTAAAAACATGTTTATTAATAACATCAACAGTAACTACCCCAGAGTGAGGTATCTTCAGGGGGAAACTGCACCTCCTTGTAAGGGGTCTGCCCACCCCTTACATTCCTCCCCTCTTTAAGCCTAAGCCTCCCGGCAAGGCTCGAACCTGTAAAACACAATTTAGCAGCAAGGCAAACTTTGGATAAAACTTTAAAACCTTCATAAACAAAGTCAACCACTGAGCGCCCAAGCTCTGCGCCCGGAGTCCCTCCTGGGAGCTCCCGGTCTTTGTAGGCAGGGTGCCCGGAGGCTTTCATAGCACTCCCGGTCTTAGAAGGCAGGAACACAAAACAGCAAAGTCTTCTTTAACAACGCGGAGGGAACCCCTGGCTCAGTCCAGCGTCAGGCTCCTTCCGGGCTCAGTAGCTTGAACAGGTTGCAAACAGTAGAACTTTTCCGGCTCTGAACAATGCCGGTATTTAACATAAACATGTCCTTTACCTCCGGTCATCATGGTTCACTCGGGGTGGTAAGCGCGCTGCCATTCGGCCCGCTGAGCCCTCACATAATCGGAAAGGGACTGACCTGGCAAGCGGCGCAGCCTCCGGAATGGTTCGTAGTTGACTGGTGGTTCTGGCGCCTCTGTCTCTGGTTTTGCCTCTTCAACCCCTGACGGGGGTGACGGGGTCGCTGAACGGGACGGACGGGGACTACCCACGACGATCACCGGGTGTGTGACCATACTCTGGTGGATCGCTAACACCGCCGGTGTCCCCTTGTCTGGGTCAGCACTCAGTCCTGTCATGACTTCTGGCGACACCGCCAGCGTGTTTCTCGGCCGGGAAATCTCAGCCACCACCGGTCTCTGCTGTGTACGTCTCCGGTACTGACACTCTTCCCATCCGATCTCCTGCAGACCTTCCTGTAATGGCGCCGGGGACGGTGGAGATGCTGGGGAAGGTGGAGGCGGGCCTTCTTTTCCCGCTCTTGTATACGCTCCACCCCCAGTCTCACACATTAAATCGACCCAGCATAGGCGACTCTTCTTTTTCTCTGTACTGCCACCCACTTCACATATCTTCATCAGCATCCTGGGGCCAGCACCTCCCCTCTTTGAGCGGCGCACTCCGCACTTCTTTTTCTTCACCGGCCAGCCCCAGGCTCTTCTTTTGGTGCCAATTCTTCGCGCGCTCACTGTATTCGTGAAGACGACGGCCATCTTGCCGCCATCTTGTGCCCGGTCCAACGCCTTAGGCACCACTTCTTCCCACCATGGGATCGGAACCCTTCGCCAATAATCCGGATCCTGTGCCCTAGGCACCACTTGGTCTCCATCTTCTTGCATTGGGACCCCTTGCATATAATCCGGATCCTGCCAACTACGCCACATGTAACGGGGTGCCAGGGGTGCCTCGGGGGTTGTAGTCGTGGCCCCTTTTTTTGTCAGGCCAACCCCCGGCTCTGCCGTCACTATTGGGACAGGGGATTTTTCTGTGGGGCAGAGTGTGGTGGAAAAGAGCATACTATCAGCCGCAGGAAGACTCTTCAGGCAGGGTTCAGATAAACCAAACGACATCTTTATTGCACAGAGTTTCACAGACAGCTCAATGCACGGATTTTGTAGCGCACGGTCACAATTCCTGTCCGGGGAAATCTTTCCTTGTTGTCTCCTCTAGTGGGGATGTGCCCGGCTACTCCACTTCACCTAGGCTCCCACTCCGGCTAACACAGACTGGACCCACACAAATTCTGCTTCACCCTTGAGGACACTTCTTCTCTTCTTCCCTTCTTTCTTTCTGCCCACTCAGCTCCACACTCTGCCCCTGGCTGTTCCTTCTCCCCTGTCCCGGAATCAACTGACTTCAACACACACACACTTCTCTCTCTAAGCTGCCGGCTCCTCCTCTCTCCTGCCCTGTTTCTATGGGGACAGCCGTCCCACTCGGGCTCTAGGGGAAACCCCACTGCACAGTAAAAACATGTTTATTAATAACATCAACAGTAACTACCCCAGAGTGAGGTATCTTCAGGGGGAAACTGCACCTCCTTGTAAGGGGTCTGCCCACCCCTTACATTCCTCCCCTCTTTAAGCCTAAGCCTCCCGGCAAGGCTCGAACCTGTAAAACACAATTTAGCAGCAAGGCAAACTTTGGATAAAACTTTAAAACCTTCATAAACAAAGTCAACCACTGAGCGCCCAAGTTCTGCGCCCGGAGTCCCTCCTGGGAGCTCCCGGTCTTTGTAGGCAGTGTGCCCGGAGGCTTTCATAGCACTCCCGGTCTTAGAAGGCAGGAACACAAAACAGCAAAGTCTTCTTTAACAACGCGGAGGGAACCCCTGGCTCAGTCCAGCGTCAGGCTCCTTCCGGGCTCAGTAGCTTGAACAGGTTGCAAACAGTAGAACTTTTCCGGCTCTGAACAATGCCGGTATTTAACATAAACATGTCCTTTACCTCCGGTCATCACGGTTCACTCGGGGTGGTAAGCGCGCTGCCATTCGGCCCGCTGAGCCCTCACATAATCGGAAAGGGACTGACCTGGCAAGCGGCGCAGCCTCCGGAACGGTTCGTAGTTGACTGGTGGTTCTGGCGCCTCTGTCTCCGGTTTTGCCTCTTCAACCCCTGACGGGGGTGACGGGGTCGCTGAACGGGACGGACGGGGACTACCCACGACGATCACCGGGTGTGTGACCATACTCTGGTGGATCGCTAACACCGCCGGTGTCCCCTTGTCTGGGTCAGCACTCAGTCCTGTCATGACTTCTGGCGACACCGCCAGCGTGTTTCTCGGCCGGGAAATCTCAGCCAGCACCGGTCTCTGCTGTGTACGTCTCCGGTACTGACACTCTTCCCATCCGATCTCTTGCAGACCTTCCTGTAATGGCGCCGGGGACGGTGGAGATGCTGGGGAAGGTGGAGGCGGGCCTTCTTTTCCCGCTCTTGTATACGCTCCACCCCCAGTCTCACACATTAAATCGACCCAGCATAGGCGACTCTTCTTTTTCTCTGTACTGCCGCCCACTTCACATATCTTCATCAGCATCCTGGGGCCAGCACCTCCCCTCTTTGAGCGGCGCACTCCGCTCTTCTTTTTCTTCACCGGCCAGCCCCAGGCTCTTCTTTTGGTGCCAATTCTTCGCGCGCTCACTGTATTCGTGAATACGACGGCCATCTTGCCGCCATCTTGTGCCCGGTCCAACGCCTTAGGCACCACTTCTTCTTCCCACCATGGGATCAGAACCCTTCGCCAATAATCCGGATCCTGTGCCCTAGGCACCACTTGGTCTCCATCTTCTTGCATCGGGACCCCTTGCATATAATCCGGATCCTGCCAACTACGCCACATGTAACGGGGTGCCAGGGGTGCCTCGGGGGTTGTAGTCGTGGCCCCTTTTTTTGTCAGGCCAACCCCAGGCTCTGCCGTGACTATTGGGACAGGGGATTTTTCTGTGGGGCAGAGTGTGGTGGAAAAGAGCATACTATCAGTCGCAGGAAGACTCTTCAGGCAGGGTTCAGATAAACCAAACGACATCTTTATTGCACAGAGTTTCACAGACAGCTCAATGCACGGATTTTGTAGCGCACGGTCACAATTCCTGTCCGGGGAAATCTTTCCTTGTTGTCTCCTCTAGTGGGGATGTGCCCGGCTACTCCACTTCACCTAGGCTCCCACTCCGGCTAACACAGACTGGACCCACACCAATTCTGCTTCACCCTTGAGGACACTTCTTCTCTTCTTCCCTTCTTTCTTTCTTTCTTTCTGCCCACTCAGCTCCACACTCTGCCCCTGGCTGTTCCTTCTCCCCCGTCCCGGAATCAACTGACTTCAACACACACACACTTCTCTCTCTAAGCTGCCGGCTCCTCCTCTCTCCTGCCCTGTTTCTATGGGGACAGCCATCCCACCCGGGCTCTAGGGGAAACCCCACTGCACAGTAAAAACATGTTTATTAATAACATCAACAGTAACTACCCCAGAGTGAGGTATCTTCAGGGGGAAACTGCACCTCCTTGTAAGGGGTCTGCCCACCCCTTACATGGGGGCAGTAATCTTTGCTCAGGACCCACTAACCAGAGACAGGTGCAGAGGAAGAAGGCACCAGATTATTAACTGGCACTGGGACTAAAGGAACCTGGAGGTGAAACCAGCCGGCTCCAGGTAACCAGTTACCATCTCCGGACAGTTAGTAAAACCAGTTGCACTGAACTTTTGTGTGGACTCCCTTCTTCAAACACCTGTCACAACACCTACCCTCTGGGGCCCGGCCCTGCTTGCGGAGAGCCTACCATCCATACACATAGCCGCAACACCGCAAGTGGCGTCACAAGCGAACATTACTTAAATTCCCCTGTAAATACCTCCTTTACAAAAAGGGCCCAAGACACGAAACCAGGAAATGGCCGCCACCGTGACAATCCCCAGACGTACACCGCCCTGACATTCTATCAGCTTTATTTTCTTTTTTCTCCGAAACCAATTGAGAGTTTCCTTGTCTGTGTGTTTGGAATCTGTAACATGGAGTTTTGCACAACCTTCGCTAACTTCGCTGACTGTCATGGTGGCTTTGGACTCAGATTGCAGATTCTGACACTCTGCTTGATGGTTTCTTTGGTGTCTGACATCAACACAGGCAGACTCAAGCATTGATCTGCTGTATGGTAATTCATAGGCAGGCTAGCAAGAGGTAATCTCTGCTAGACTAATTGCTCCTATAATCACATGTTGTAGGAAGACCTATTTCATCTGCTCCCTTTATATTTATAATGTTGGAATCCTTTTACTCAAGACAACTATAGTTTATTCTGTGTTGGTCTGTGAGGTGTGGTGTCCCAAGCTCTCTGGTGAAAGTTGTGTTTAGTGGTGTTTATGTTTGGTGTGATTGTAGCATGTAGCCCTATTGTTTTTTACTTCCTTCCTGCTCTTGTTTTCCTCCTGAATGTCTTATTGTCTTATACTGTGTGTGCATGCTGAGTGACAGAATGTTGGTGTTTCCGTTGTCTGTCTTTTTCTGTGGTTTCAACATACTCCTGTCCCATCCCTTCTTGGGGAAGGGGGAACGGGAATTAGATCAAAACTGATCAGAAGCAGGGCCAGGAAGAAGACTCAGGCCTCTTCTAAATTAGGAGTATCCCTGAGAGCTCCATTTCCCTACTATCCCAAAGTAATTGTAACACTATCATTGTCTTGCTGAAGTGTCTACCCTGATTTCATCTATATCAGTCTGGTAGATGGCAGAAGATTTTCATCAAGAATGACTTGGTACATTTTTCTATTCATCCTTCAATTATACAATTATTAGAAGTTTGCCAATGCTGTATGCTGAGAAAAGTGCCACTGTTGATATGGTGTTTTTTGGGTGATATGCTATGATATTTGGCCTTCAAACATGGTGTGTGTTGTTGTATTCAAAGAGTTCAATTTTGGTCACATCTGACCAGACTATATTCTCCAAGTATGATACAGGCCTGACTAAATGTTGTTGAACAAACTTGAAACGCACTTGAACATGCTTTTTGTTCAGCAACGGAGCCTTGCGTGGTGAGCGTGTAAACAGGCCAAGGAGATTGAGTGCATTACTTATTATTTTCTTTGAAACAATTCTACCTGCTGATCAGATCTTACTGTAGCTCTCCACAGGTGCTCCTTGGCTTTTGGACAACTATTCTGATAATTTCCTTTCTCTCCTCTGTCTGAAACTTTGCAGGGGCAACTGGCTGTGGCTTGTTTATGATGAAATTATGTGCTTTCCACTTCCAGATTATGGCCCCAACAATGCTCACTGGGATTTTCAATTGTTTAGAAACTCTCTAGAAGCTAATGCCATCAGTATGTTTTGCAACAATAAGGTTGCAAAGGTTTTGAGACAGCTCACTGGTTTTACTTATCATGTGATGTTTCTTGTGAGGCACTTTGCTAATGAGACACCTTTTTATAGGCCATCAGATAAACCAGCTGATGATATCTTTCACTAAAAGGCAGAATTGCTTTCTAAATCCTTATAGATTTCAGTTGGTGTTATAACTTTCCATATTTTTTTCTACCTCTCTTTTTTCATGTGTTGAATACTTTTTCCCTGTGTCATTTTTCATTACTACAAATCACTTAATTTATGGACCTCTATGGTTTGATTTATTTTACTGTGTGGATTGGATAGATTGTTACTGACATCTCTTGAAAAATTTATATCCATAGCCCTTTAGAAGCATATTTACTTAAAAAAAATGGTGATGTGTTCAATACTTATTTCACCCATTGTATATCTAAATACATATAAGTCAAGGAACTTAGGATTTTTGTGAAACTATAAAACTTTCCTTAAAATGCAATTTACAACTGTACAATAATAAGACATTTCTTTTTATCCCTGTTAAAGTGTAATACATTGTTTGCATGTGTTATTACTAAACTATATGTCGTTACCATTGCATTAACATAAGCGTTGGGAAATTTCCAGCATCAATGTACACTGCTACTAACACGTTATTGCTTAAGAAAAAAATCCTTGATAAATAATGGCATGTCTGTCATCAAGGTTAACACTGGTAATTAAGGCTTAACGAGCCAGCATGATAGCCCTACTTTCATGCTGAGGCAGATTTTATATACTATTAGTTTAAAGAATCTAGTATGAAAACAAGAGTACAAATCTTTGCCTAATAGCTACTTAGTCAGTGGCTGTTGTCATTTCTGCAAACGTAGTTTATTTAAAGGAGGAAAAAACCTCACCCACCGCGGAAAGAGTTTCTCCAGGATAAAAATCTAAAAATTGCCTAAATAACAGACCACTAGAGTTCTCCAGCGGGCAGTGTTTCATCCCTAATCTTACATAATTTTTGGGGAAAAAAATGCATTAAGTCATTCATAGATTTCTTCATATATGAATGTTTTCTCCACAATTCTGCAAATACATTATACTTAATACAGTTTTTTTTAAATTAAAAGAATGCACACAAAAAACTTGCAGAAAGGGTGAAAAGTGTGTAAAGGGGTACAAGTCTCATTCCCACTTGTGCACACGATGTCTTAAAGAAATGGATAGAGAAGCTAAGGGTTTCTTAGGGAAAGCCACTTCAAGAAAAAGACCTCCGTTTTAAGGGTGCTTTACACGCTGCAACATTGCTAGCGATTAGTAGTGATGTTGCGAGCGATAGCACCCGCCCCCATCGTTTGTGCGACATTTGGTGATCGCTGCCGTAGCAAACAATACGCTACGAATGACGAACAACCAGCGGCATGCACCACCAACGATATTATGAAAAGGAGCGACGTGTCAACGATGAACAATTTTTGACGTTTTTGCGATCGTTGATCGTCGCTCCTAGCTGTCATACGCTGCAATGTCGCTAACGACGCCAGATGTACATCACTAATGACGTGACCCCGACGATATATCGTCAGCGATGTTGCAGCGTGTAAAGCACCCTTTAGTCTTGAAGTGGCTTTGCCGCAGTTTTTAGCCATGGCCTCACAGCTGGCCTGTACTTTAAACCAGGGTTCCCCAACTCCAGTCCTCAGGCCCACCAATAGTGTATGTTTTCAGGATTTCCTTAGCATTGCACTGCTGTTGGAATCATCATCTGTGCAGGTAATTAAATTATCACCTGTGCAAACCAAAGGAATCCTAAAAACACACACTGTCACTGGGCCTTGAGGACTAGAGTTGGGGAACACTGCTTTAAAATATAAAGAAGGTGGCTTTTCCAAAGCCACCTGAAGACTGATGATTACTTCCTTTAACCACTTTATGTTTTCTGAACCCTTCGTCGGGTAGAAAGGAGTGACAAAAGAATGAACATGTGCACATCAAAGTTGTTTTCACATTGCTGTGTATTATCTTGATTTAGTGCATTTTGCCATGCTTTTTCAGGTGGCTTCCAGGTAGAATCCACCAGAAAAAGATGTTGTGTGCACATACTGTCACACCGGTTTTGTTGGGTGCCATTTATTCCAACATATTTCCAATAGATACAATGCTAGTATGTAATAATATATATATATATATATATATATATATATATATATATTATCTGTTCCCAAAAGTTAGGGTTATTAGGTTTTTGACCCATGAAGTACTCCAGTCTCCAGCAGCCAATCCGTAATGAAATTACCTTGATGACCTGGATGGAGCATGGTCATCCATGAAAATGAAATTAGGCCTCGGTTGTTCATGCAGAGAGACAATGACTGGATATATTTATGTTATTCAAGTAGTAGGGACTGTCACTGTACCATTCACAAAGTGTAGGGTAGTATTGACTAGACACACCTCCCCACACTAATAGCACCAACATCAAAGGCTCGTCACTAGACAGTAAGTGACAACTCCAAGAATCATTCTTTTAAGCTTTTCTAATACTTCATAAATGTACCTTCTGCCCAGTTCCAGTCATTATGTCCTCCGTAATCTCATACTCTTCATTATCCATCTCTACTCCACGTAAGCCATCTAATTTCACATAAACAATTCGGAATTTGGCTCCTCCAAGATCCAACACCAAGAATTCGCCACATTCTGTAACAAAAGTCACAAAGGTCAAAGATGAAAAATATTTTGAACAGTCAAACCATGTAATCGGGGCTGTCAACACAAACAAAATGAAAGTTAATAGGCGTTTTCTCTGTACATTGCTTGACTATGAGTTGATTGGATCAATGTTTTCCCCACCCCAAAATAGAAAACATTTATGTTTTTCCTCACATAGCAAATGAATTGTGTGTTCATCTTTATTAGTGATGAGCGAGTACTAAAAAGCTCGGGTGCTCGAAGCTCGGGCCGAGCCTCCCAAGATACTCGTGTACTCGGCCCGAGCAACGAGCCCAATGTTATCCTATGGGAGACCCGAGTATTTTTGTGAAATGACCCCCCGGCAGCATGGAGAAACCCTAAAAATGTCACAAAAGTCTCAGAAGAGTGCTCAAATGACATGGCAACAGCATGGGGAAGACCCCTTGAAGCATTTATCACTGAAAAGTCACAGCTGTGAACAATTTTGTCCGCGTTTTACGCCATTTTTACGGACTCACCAGAAAACCTTCCAAAATGACCCCAAAATGATTTTTCATGGCGGAAATGTTAAGGGCACATACCCAATAGTGAGATAGAGCTGGTGTATGTTACTTTTTGAGATTAATACATGAAAGATTTTACGTGAAAACATTGTGTGGCACTCCGATGTCCCTGAGAAGAGACGTACATAAAGGCCTCTGAGTCTAATGTGCCCATTTTGAGGAAGTGAGTCTTTGTAGTATTTTCCTTTGCCAGGGCAGTCCAAAATTGTGAGGTTCACCAATGCCCCTGCATACAGACGTGCATGAGGGCCTGTAAACCTGAAGTGCCCATTGTAAGGAAGTGGGTCTATTGTAGTATAGCCCTTAGGCAGGGCAGCCAAAAATTGGGAGGCTCCACATTGTCCCTGGATAGAGACGTGCATGATGGCCTGTAAACCTGAAGTGCCCATTGTAAGGAAGTGGGTCTATTGTAGTATAGCCCTTAGGCAGGGCAGCCAAAAATTGGGAGGCTCCACGTTGTCCCTGGATAGAGACGTGCATGAGGGCCTGTAAACCTGAAGTGCCCATTGGAAGGAAGTGGGTCTATTGTAGTATAGCCCTTAGGCAGGGCAGCCAAAAATTGGGAGGCTCCACGTTGTCCCTTGGTAGAGACGTGCATGAGGGCCTCAAAACATTAAGTGTCCATTGTCAGGAAGTGGGTGTATTATAGTATAGCCCTTAGGCAGGGCAGCCAAAAATTGGGAGGCTCCACGTTGTCCCTGGGTAGAGACGTGCATGAGGGCCTCAAAACATTAAGTGTCCATTGTCAGGAAGTGGGTGTATTATAGTATAGCCCTTAGGCAGGGCAGCCAAAAATTGGGAGGCTCCACATTGTCCCTGAATAGAGACGTGCATGATGGCCTGTAAACCTGAAGTGCCCATTGTAAGGAAGTGAGTCTATTGTAGTATAGCCCTTAGGCAGGGCAGCCAAAAATTGGGAGGCTCCACGTTGTCCCTGGATAGAGACGTGCATGAGGGCCTGTAAACCTGAAGTGCCCATTGGAAGGAAGTGGGTCTATTGTAGTATAGCCCTTAGGCAGGGCAGCCAAAAATTGGGAGGCTCCACGTTGTCCCTGGGTAGAGACGTGCATGAGGGCCTCAAAACATTAAGTGTCCATTGTCAGGAAGTGGGTGTATTATAGTATAGCCCTTAGGCAGGGCAGCCAAAAATTGGGAGGCTCCACGTTGTCCCTGGGTAGAGACGTGCATGAGGGCCTCAAAACATTAAGTGTCCATTGTCAGGAAGTGGGTGTATTATAGTATAGCCCTTAGGCAGGGCAGCCAAAAATTGGGAGGCTCCACGTTGTCCCTGGGTAGAGACGTGCATGAGGGCCTCAAAACATTAAGTGTCCATTGTCAGGAAGTGGGTGTATTATAGTATAGCCCTTAGGCAGGGCAGCCAAAAATTGGGAGGCTCCACGTTGTCCCTGGGTAGAGACGTGCATGAGGGCCTCAAAACATTAAGTGTCCATTGTCAGGAAGTGGGTGTATTATAGTATAGCCCTTAGGCAGGGCAGCCAAAAATTGGGAGGCTCCACGTTGTCCCTGGGTAGAGACGTGCATGAGGGCCTCAAAACATTAAGTGTCCATTGTCAGGAAGTGGGTGTATTATAGTATAGCCCTTAGGCAGGGCAGCCAAAAATTGGGAGGCTCCACGTTGTCCCTGGGTAGAGACGTGCTGTCACGCTCCCCGGGTCCTTGGCTTCCCTCCCCGGGTCCTCTGCTCCGCTCCCCGGGTCCTCAGCCCCGCTCCCCGGCTCACCTGCCACGCTCCCCGCTCTCCAGCCTCCGGTCCCCGTCCTTCCCAGGCCCCCTGGTCCCCGATCGCGGCGCCCGACGGCTTCCCAGGCCCTGGCCGGCTCCCCTGCGTCCTCTTCTCAGCCTCCTTCCCTGGCTTCTGGCACCCGGGCTGCGCGCATGCGCATTAGGGCGCGCGCGCGGTCACTGACCCTTTCTTAAAGGGCCAGCGTCCATTAACAGGTAATGAGGCTAATCAGGTACAGGGTATAAAGGGGTGTATTGTCCAAGGGGGCGGGGCCTGATCTTCGTGTTCCCTAAGCTAGGAGTCAGGTCTCCTGGTGTTTCAGTGCATGTACTCACCTATCTCTCTTTGTAGAGCCGTGCTTGCCTCGCCATCCAGTCTGCCGTATCCTGAACCCCGAACGCTGTCCTTCTGCCATCCTGACAGTCCGCACCATCTCGGATCCCTGCGGTGACCCGTCATCTTGCTCCCAAGGTTCCGGACCCCGCCTGACATCATCTCGGCTTCCGAACCTGAGCTGCGTCACCCGGACCACCACCCATAACTCCGTGGTCCCAGGGACTTCTCCGCTATTCCCGTGTGCAAGGACTGTTCTGCTGTTTCTAGTGTTCCAGCTGCCGGACTCTTTCCTACCATCTAGGAGTTCGGTCCAGTGGATCCACCTCCTGGGCCTGCCCGTACACCTGGCCGTGACAGTAAGATCAGGCCATGGATCCCGCTGCAGCACTAGCGGCCTTGCAAGAGGAACTCCAACGCCAGCGTGAAGTCCAGACCCGCATGCTGAACTTCATGACTTCCGTGGACACCCGCCTGACCATGCTACAAGCGGCAGTCACGTCTACAACATCCCAAGCCGCCACTAGTCAAGCCACGTCCCCCGCTCCCGTGGCCGCTTCTTCGGATGCTTCCATACTGCGTTTGGCCTCACCACCCCGGTACGCCGGAGATCCCAAGACTTGCAGGGGGTTTATAAACCAATGCTCCCTCCACTTCACGCAGCTGCCACATCTGTTTGCCTCCGACCAAGCCAAGGTCGCCTTCATCATGTCTCACCTGGAGGGCGAGGCACTGGCGTGGATGAACCCGTTGTGGGAGAAGGAGGACCCTATGACCAAGGATCTTCAAGAGTTCCTGCAGGCCTTCCGCAGCACCTTTGACGAGCCGGGACGCGCCTCTGCGTCTGCTTCATCCCTCCTCCGCTTACGTCAAGGAACACTGACGGTGGGCCAATACGCCATCCGTTTCCGCACGTTGGCTTCTGAACTCGGGTGGAATAATGATGCCCTAACAGCCGCCTTCTGGGAAGGACTCTCGAGTCGCATCAAAGATGAGTTGGCGGGTCGTGACGTGCCCTCCACCCTAGATGCCCTGATTGCCCTAGCAACTCGAGTGGACATTCGTTTTCAGGAGCGCTCCAAAGAGCTGTCTCGGGAGAGACGTCCGGTACGACATTCCCCTCCTCCACAGAAGCCCTCCGTATCGCAGTCATCAACAGCTGGGATTCCCGTCCACGAGCCCATGCAGATCGACCGAGTACGGCAATCTGAACAACGTCGAGCAGAGCGGCTCGCCAAGGGCCTCTGCTTTTACTGCGGAGAGGACACTCACCTCCTACGCTCCTGTCCGGAAAGGCCGGGATACTCCAAAGCCTAGGGTTGGTAGGAGAGGCCACCCTAGGTGCTGGGACTCTCTCAGACCCGGTTATGTGGACTGTGTCAACGGGAGAGACGCGCTTCACGGCTGAGGCATACCTCGACTCTGGAGCAGCAGGCAATTTCATCCAGCAGGCCACGGTGGACAAGTACCAGCTGCCTGTTACTCTACTCGAGAAGCCCCTAGTGATTGCCTCTGTGGATGGGAGACCCCTCTCTGATACCATCTCCTGGGTCACCAGACCGGTCGAACTGCGTATCGGTGCCCTGCACACCGAGAACATCACTCTCTACGTCCTTCCACACATGTCCCACCAGATCCTGCTGGGACTTCCCTGGTTGCGGACACACGAACCATCAGTCAGCTGAGGTACTGGCGAAATCACCCGATGGGGTTCTGCTTGTCATGAGAAGTGTCTGAAGTCCATACAACCTATCCGACGACCTCCGGTTCCAGAGAACCTACCGGAACTGCCCTCGGCCTATTGGTCCTTCGCAGACGTTTTTGACAAGAAGGAGTCTGAGGTACTTCCGCCACACCGTCCCTACGATTGTGCCATCGACCTGCTCCCAGGAACAACACCACCTCGAGGACGGATATATCCGTTGTCTCCGGCCGAAACCAGGGCCATGTCTACCTACATCACAGAGAGCCTGGCAAAAGGATTCATCCGGAGATCCTCCTCTCCTGCGGGAGCAGGCTTCTTCTTCGTGAAGAAGAAAGAGGGTGACCTACGCCCATGCATCGACTACCGGGGTCTAAATCAGATCACCGTCAAAAACAAGTACCCTCTGCCGCTCATCCCCGAATTGTTCGACCGGCTCAGAGGAGCCCGTGTGTTCACCAAGCTGGATCTTCGGGGTGCCTACAACCTAGTTCGTATCCGCTCTGGGGACGAATGGAAGACCGCGTTTAATACTCGCGATGGGCACTATGAATACTGCGTGATGCCCTTCGGCCTGTGTAACGCACCAGCAGTCTTCCAAGAATTGGTGAACGACATATTCCGGGACCTCCTCTACGTCTGTGTCGTAGTTTATCTGGATGACATCCTTATCTTCTCTCCGGACCTCCAGACCCATAGAGAGAACGTACAGCTGGTTCTGCAAAGACTGAGGGAGAATCGTCTTTACGCCAAATATGAGAAGTGCGTCTTTGAGCAGTCTTCTCTCCCTTTCCTGGGATACATCATCTCGGGCACTGGACTGCAGATGGATCCAAAGAAGGTCTCCTCCATACTCAACTGGCCTCCTCCTTCTGGACTGAAGGCAATCCAACGGTTCCTGGGATTCGCCAACTACTACCGCCAGTTTATCCCTCACTTCTCTGCCCTGACTGCTCCTCTCTCCGCTTTGACCAAAAAGGAGGCTAATCCAAAGGACTGGTCACCTGCGGCCGACGCCGCGTTTTGCTCCCTGAAGCGAGCATTTGCCTCCGCTCCTGTACTCCACCGTCCGGAGTTAAACCGCCAGTTCACCTTGGAAGTGGATGCCTCCTCCTCGGGGGCTGGAGCAGTGCTCATGCAGAAATCCTCCTCCGGCAAGATGGTGACTTGCGGTTTCTTCTCCAAGAGCTTCTCCGCGCCGGAACGTAATTACACCATCGGTGACCGAGAACTATTGGCGGTCAAACTGGCTCTGGAGGAGTGGCGCTACCTCCTGGAAGGAGCAGTGTACCCCGTGATTATCTACACGGACCACAAGAACCTGGAATACCTGCGGTCCGCTCAACGACTGAACCCACGGCAAGCCAGGTGGTCCTTATTCTTTGCCAGGTTTGACTTCCAGCTCCATTTCAGACCCGCGGACAAGAATGTACGCGCTGATGCCTTGTCTAGGTCTTTCGTGCCCATGGAGCAGGAGGAAGAGACTACCCAACCTATCATCCCTCCTAGCAAGATTATTCCGGTGGCCCCTGTCACTCTGGCCCAGATACCGCCCGGGAAGACCTATGTCTCTGAGACTGACAGGCAAAAAGTGTTACACTGGGGTCATGCCTCCAAAACAGCCGGTCATGCAGGCCAGAAGAGAACATGGGGTGCGATTGTACGCCATTACTGGTGGCCATCCCTTCGCACGGACGTCGCTGCTTATGTCTCTGCCTGCTCCTCTTGTGCCAGGAACAAGACGCCCAAACACCTGCCCTATGGCCATCTTCTGCCTCTGCCTATACCCTCAGTTCCGTGGCAACACATAGCGATGGATTTTATTACGGACTTGCCATTATCCTCCGGACACACAGTCATATGGGTCGTGGTGGACCGGTTCTCCAAAATGGCTCACTTCGTCCCTATGGCCGGACTGCCCTCTGCTCAGGAACTCGCGGAAGCCTATATACATCACATCTTCCGCTTGCATGGCTTTCCATCCCACATCGTGTCCGACAGAGGAACTCAGTTCACCTCCCGCTTCTGGAGGGCGCTCTGCAAGCATCTGGGAGTGACTCTGGACTTTTCTTCTGCTTACCATCCTCAGTCTAATGGCCAAGTGGAGAGGGTCAATCAAATCTTGACATCCTTCTTACGTCACTATGTCAACGCCCATCACGACGACTGGTCCACGCTTCTGCCTTGGGCTGAATTCTCACATAACCACCATATCAGTGAGTCGTCCTCCAAATCTCCCTTCCATGTCGTTTACGGACTTCAGCCCTCCGTTCCATTGCCTATATCCCCTTCTTCGGATGTCCCTGCGGCTGATACTGTAGCCCGTGACTTCGCTACCATTTGGGACTCTGTCAAGGCGTCCCTTGGACGCGCTTCCCAGCGGATGAAGAAACACGCTGACAAGAGGCGTCTGGACCCTCCGTGTTTCTCTCCTGGTGACCTGGTCTGGCTTGCTTCCCAGTACATCCGATTGAAGATACCTTCCTACAAGCTGGGTCCTCGCTACATCGGGCCGTTTAAGGTCCTCAGCAAGATCAATGAGGTCTCCTACAAGCTACAGCTCCCGGCCACGATGAGGATTCCCAACTCTTTCCACGTCTCCCTGCTCAAGCCGGTCGTCCTTGGTCCCTTCTCCGCTGCTGCCAGTCCGGCTCCTCCACCTATTGCCGATGACGACATCTATGCGGTAAGGGATATCGTGGCCATGAAGACCGTTCGAGGTCGTCAGTTCTTCCTGGTGGACTGGGAGGGGTATGGTCCTGAGGATAGGTCCTGGGAGCCCAGGGAGAACGTGGGCACTCCTCTGATCCGTGCCTTCATGTCCCGGTTGCGGGGAGGGGGGCGTGGGGGGGGGGTACTGTCACGCTCCCCAGGTCCTTGGCTTCCCTCCCCGGGTCCTCTGCTCCGCTCCCCGGGTCCTCAGCCCCGCTCCCCGGCTCACCTGCCACGCTCCCCGCTCTCCAGCCTCCGGTCCCCGTCCTTCCCAGGCCCCCTGGTCCCCGATCGCGGCGCCCGACGGCTTCCCAGGCCCTGGCCGGCTCCCCTGCATCCTCTTCTCAGCCTCCTTCCCTGGCTTCTGGCACCCGGGCTGCGCGCATGCGCATTAGGGCGCGCGCGCGGTCACTGACCCTTTCTTAAAGGGCCAGCGTCCATTAACAGGTAATGAGGCTAATCAGGTACAGGGTATAAAGGGGTGTATTGTCCAAGGGGGCGGGGCCTGATCTTCGTGTTCCCTAAGCTAGGAGTCAGGTCTCCTGGTGTTTCAGTGCATGTACTCACCTATCTCTCTTTGTAGAGCCGTGCTTGCCTCGCCATCCAGTCTGCCGTATCCTGAACCCCGAACGCTGTCCTTCTGCCATCCTGACAGTCCGCACCATCTCGGATCCCTGCGGTGACCCGTCATCTTGCTCCCAAGGTTCCGGACCCCGCCTGACATCATCTCGGCTTCCGAACCTGAGCTGCGTCACCCGGACCACCACCCATAACTCCGTGGTCCCAGGGACTTCTCCGCTATTCCCGTGTGCAAGGACTGTTCTGCTGTTTCTAGTGTTCCAGCTGCCGGACTCTTTCCTACCATCTAGGAGTTCGGTCCAGTGGATCCACCTCCTGGGCCTGCCCGTACACCTGGCCGTGACACGTGCATGAGGGCCTCAAAACATTGTTCCCATTGCAAAGGAGCGGGTCTCCTGTCGTTGTAATGTCCATTCTGCAAAGAATGGGTGAAAAAATTTACCACTGGGGGTATACCTGAAACAAAGGCCTAAGTATTGCAATTTGTAACGGTCATCATCATGGTGGCGCATGAGGAGAAGGAGGAGCAGTCCAGCGATTATCCAAAGTCCAGAAGTGTGTACCCATGGGTGAGTGGAGGTACATGGCAAACTTTAAATTCCGCTCTCATTTGCTGGTGGTGTGGTGAAGTCTGGCCCAATCCAACCCTTGTTCATCTTGATCAGAGTCAGCCTGTCAGCATTTTCAGTTGACAGGCGGGTGCGTTTATCTGTAATGATTCCACCTGCGGCACTAAAAACACGCTCTGACAAAACGCTAGCAGCAGGGCAGGCCAGCACTTCCAAGGCGTAGAGAGCCAATTCATGCCACGTGTCCAGCTTGGATACCCAATAATTGTAAGGCACAGAGGAATGTCGGAGTACAGTTGTTCGATCTGCAAGGTACTCCTTCAGCATCTGGGCAAACTTAGGATTTCTTGTGGCACTACCCCGCACCTCAGGGGCTGTGGTACGTGAGGGGCTGAGAAAACTGTCCCACATCTTAAAGACTGTTCCCCTACCTCTGGCGGATTGGACTTGTGCCTCTCTCGGCAGTACGCCTCGGTTGTCCACTGATTCATGACCTATGCCGCTAGCGTTTTGTGAGGGGAATGCTTTGCCTACTTCCGTGACTATGGCCTTCCGGAACTGCTGCATTTTGGTTGACCTCTCCTCCACGGGAATAAGAGACAAAAAGTTCTCCTTGTAGCGTGGGTCTAACAGTGTTACCAACCAGTAATGATTGTCGGCCAAGATGTTCTTAACGCGAGGGTCACGAGACAGGCAGCTTACCATAAAGTCAGCCATGTGCGCCAGACTCTTAACAGCCAGGACTTCAGTAGCCTGACCAACAAGATGACTGAACATGCTGTCCTCCTCCTCCTCCTCCTCCTCCTCCTCATCTACCCTGTCCTCTGGCCAGCCACGCTGAACCGAGGATATGACTGGTGTGCATGTCATATCCTCAATTTGGCCGGAGAGTTGCTCCATGTCTTCATCCTCCTCCTCGTCATAGTCCTCCACTGCACGTTGTGATGAGACGAGGCTGGGCTGTGTGTTATCATCACCCACACCCACTACTGTTTCTTGCTGCAACTCATCGCGCTCCGCCTGCAATGCATCATGTTTGTTTTTCAGCAGAGACCGTTTTAGAAGGCAGAGTAGCGGTATGGTGACGCTAATAATGGCGTCATCACCACTCACCATCTTGGTGGAGTCCTCAAAGTTTTGGAGGATGGTACATAGGTCTGACATCCATCTCCACTCCTCAGGTGTTATGTGTGGAGTTTGACCCATTTCCCGACGGCTTAGGTGATGCAGGTACTCAACAACTGCCCTCTTCTGCTCACATATCCTGACCAACATGTGCAGAGTTGAATTCCAACGCGTGGGGACATCACACACCAGTCTGTGAGCCGGAAGATGCAAACTGCGCTGAAAGCCGGCAAGGCCGGCTGAAGCAGTAGGTGACTTTCGAAAATGTGCAGACAGGCGGCGAACTTTTACCAGCAGATCAGACAGCTCTGGGTATGACTTTAGAAACCGCTGAACCACGAGGTTGAGCACATGGGCCACGCATGGAACATGTGTCAGCTGGCCTCGCCTCAAAGCCGCCACCAAGTTCCGGCCATTGTCACACACGACCTTTCCTGGCTTTAGGTTCAGAGGTGTGAGCCAGTGATCTGCCTGCTGTTTCAGAGCTGTCCACAGCTCTTCTGCATTGTGGGGTTTGTCACCTATACAGCTTAGCTTCAGCACAGCCTGTTGCCGCTTCGCCGAGGCAGTGCTGCAGTGCTTCCAGCTTGTGACTGGTGTGGAGGGTACAGTGGATGAGGATGCGCAGGAGGAGGAGGAGGCTGAAGAGCATGACATTCCGGAGCTGTAGAGTGTGGGTGAAACACTGACTGAGGTAGGGCCTGCAAACCTTGGTGTGGGAAGGACGTGTTCCGTCCCTCGCTCAGACTGGGTCCCAGCTTCCACAATATTAACCCAGTGTGCCGTCAACGAGATGTAGCGGCCTTGCCCACAAGCACTTGTCCACGTGTCTGTGGTTAGGTGGACCTTGGGTGAAACAGCGTTGTTCAGGGCACGTGTGATGTTTTGTGACACGTGGTTATGCAACGCGGGGACGGCACACCGGGAGAAATAGTGGCGGCTGGGGACCGAGTAACGTGGGACAGCTGCCGCCATCAGGTCACGGAATGCTTCTGTCTCCACCAGCCTAAAAGGCAACATTTCCAGCGCAAGCAGTCGCGAAATGTTAGCATTTAGAACTGTGGCATGTGGGGTGTTGGCAGTGTATTTGCGCCTGCGTTCAAAGGTTTGCTGAATGGATAACTGAACGCTGCGCTGGGACAAGGACGTGCTTGATGATGGTGTTCTTTCTGCGTAGGCAACTGCAGGTGCAGGAGTGGAGGAGGCTTGTTCGCAGGCAGCATGGACAGGGGATTGGCTCGCATGCACAACCAGCGAAGACGTAGCAGTGACATCAGCAAGCACTGCTCCTTGACTCTGTTGTACTTCCCACAAAGTCGGGTGCTTGGCTGACATGTGCCTGATCATGCTGGTGGTGGTCAGGCTGCTAGTTTTGGTACCCCTGCTGATGCTGGCACGGCAGGTGTTGCAAATGGCCTTTTTTGAATCATCTGGATCCAACTTAAAAAACTGCCAGACTCGGGAAGACCTAACATTTGTACAGGCACCTTGTGTCGTCATGTTGTTCCGGGGAACGGTTGCCTGACTTCTGCCTGGGGCCACCACCCTGCTTCTTACTGCCTGTTGTGATGCTACGCCTCCCTCCCCCTGTGCACTGCTGTCCTCGCTCTGCATATCCTTCTGCCAGGTTGGGTCAGTTACTGGATCATCCACCACGTCGTCTTCCTCTTCCGCACCCTGCTCCTCCTCCTGACTTCCTGACAATTGTGTCTCATCATCGTCCACCACTTGTTGAGACACGTTGCCAACTTCGTGAGAACGTGGCTGCTCAAATATTTGGCCATCTGTACAGACGATCTCCTCATGACCCACTTCAATATGAGCTGGCGAGAGGCCAGAATGTGTGAATGGAAACGTGAACAGCTCTTCCGAGTGTCCAAGTGTGGGATCATTAATGTCCGAGGAGGACGTGTACTCAGCCTGGTGGTAGGAAGGAGGATCAGGTTCAGAAATGTGCGGTGCAGTATCACGGCTACTGACACTTGACCGTGTGGAAGACAGAGTGTTTGTGGTGGTGCCAATCTGACTGGAAGCATTATCTGCTATCCAACTAACAACCTGTTGACACTGGTCTTGGTTCAAGAGCGGTGTACTGCTGCGGTCCCCAAGAATTTGGGACAGGACGTGCGAGCGACTAGATGTGGCCCTTTGTTGTGGCGAAATTAGAGCTTGCCCACGACCTCGGCCTCTGCCTGCACCACCATCACGTCCACTTCCTTGTTCCTTGCCAATGCCCTTGCGCATTTTGCAATGCTGTGCACTGCTGACGTGTATATTCACTACTTGTGCGTTATATCAAAGTTTGTGGAAATTGCACACAAGTGCACCTGTACGCTGCCACCAACAGGCACACACGTGCGGTTTTAAAAACCAAGCACGGACGCAATAAGAACCTAACAGGTTTTTTTGGGGAGCGACAATTACAGACAAGTCAGACACTATCTGGACTGTTTTACACTGTGTACACCAGCCCCAGATATGATGAAGGCTGGTATACGGTCACCACTACCCTGCCTGCCTGCCTGCCTGTATACTGGTACAATAGTCCTCACAAGGACTCTTCTGGTCACTAGCCTGTATTCAGACCTGGCTATACCCTGCCTGTATATAGCAACAATAGTCCTGAGAAGGACTCTGCTACTGTACTCCGACCTGGCTATACCCTGCCTGCCTGTATACAACTAGAATAGTCCTGAGAAGGACTTTTGGTCACACTGTTTGCAGCCCTGCAACTGAAAAAGCTATAAAGGGCCGCAAAGCTTTCCCTGAATCAGCGACACTCTCCCTGCACTGACTGTCTGGATAGCTGTGAGCAGAGCACAGCGCGCCGGCCGGTATAAAGGCTCGGTCACGCTGTGCAGGCCGGCCAATCACTGCAATTCCACAACTAACAGGGCTGTGGCATTGCAGTGGTCTGCCAGCCAATCCCTGCATGAGGGCTGGCTCTCAAAAGAGCGCCAACATGCAGAAATGAAGACCACGAGTACAGCACGAGTATCGCGAGATTACTCGGTCCCCGCCGAGCAGCCCGAGTACAGCGATACTCGTGCGAGTACCGAGTAGTTACAAGCATGCTCGCTCATCACTAATCTTTATATTATACAGATATATATATATATATATATATATATATATATATGAGACAAAAAAGACCAGTCACACACTGTGAAAAAAACAATATAAATTCTACCTTATAACATAACTGGAGGTATTTAGAATATTATAATGGCCATTGTAATACCAGCCCAGCGCCCCTTCATGGCACTCTCCTTTGCTGGGTCCTACACTACACTGCATCTTTTCTGGGCTTTAAAAACCTACAAGATTACCTGGTGAACAAAAAGGAGGCTAATGGCTAATGAAGCGGCCAGGAGCCGGGGTGCAAATCCAGCAAACAGAGCACCACTCCCTGTTACAGTGGCATGGTTAGTACCAGCGTGGGAAACCAGCAAGGGAACCCCTGTTTCATTCTGTTTTTTTCTATTTTTATATATATATATATATATATATATATACCGTATATGTACAGTCATATGACAAAGTTTGGGCACCCCAATTAATGTTAACCTTTTTTCTTTATAACAATTTGGGTTTTTGCAACAGCTATATCAGTTTCATATATCTAATAACTGATGGACTGAGTAATATTTCTGGATTGAAATGAGGTTTATTGTACTAACAGAAAATGTGCAATCCGCATTTAAACAAAATTTGACCGGTGCAAAAGTATGGGCACCTCAACATAAAAGTGACATTAATATTTTGTAGATGCTCCTTTTGCAAAAATAACAGCTTCTAGTCGCTTCCTGGATCCTGGATGAAGGTATATTTGACCATTCCGGTTTACAAAACAATTCCAGTTAAGTAAAGTTTGATGGTCGCCGAGCATGGACAGCACGCTTCAAATCATCCCACGGATGTTCAGTGATATTCAGGTCTGGGGACTGGGATGGCCATTCCAGAACATTGTAATTGTTCCTCTGCATGAATGCCTGAGTAGACTTGGAGCGGTGTTTTGGATCATTGTCTTGCTGAAATATCCATCCCCTGCATAACTTCAACCTCGTCACTGATTCTTGCACATTATTGTCAAGAATCTGCTGATACTGAGTTGAATCCATGCGACCCTCAGCTTTAACAAGATTCCCGGTGCCGGCATTGGCCACACAGCCCCAAAGCATGATGGAACCTCCACCAAATTTTACTGTGCGTAGCAAGTGCTTTTCTTGGAATGCCGTGATTTTTTGCCTCCATGCATAACGCCTTTTTGTATGACCAAACAACTCAATCCTTGTTTCATCAGTCCACAGGACCTTCTTCCAAAATGTAACTGGCTTGTCCAAATGTGCTTTTGCATACCTCAGGCGACTCTGTTTGTGGCGTGCTTGCAGAAACGGCTTCTTTTGCATCACTCTCCCATATAGCTTCTAATTGTGCAAAGTGTGCTGTATTGTTGACCGATGCACATTAACACCATCTGCAGCAAGATGATGCTGCAGGTCTTTGGAGGTGGTCTGTTGATTGTCCTTGACTGTTCTCACCATTCTTCTTCTCTGCCTTTCTGATATTTTTCTTGGCCTGTAACTTCTGGGCTTAACAAGAACTGTACCTGTGTTCTTCCATTTCCTTACTATGTTCCTCACAGTGGAAACTGACAGTTTAAATTTTTGAGATAACTTTTTGTATCCTTCCCCTGACAACTATGTTGAATAATCTTTGTTTTCAGATCATTTGAGAGTTGTTTTGAGGAGCCCATGATGCCACTCTTCATAGGAGATTCAAATAGGAGAACAACTTGCAAGTGGCCACCTAAAATACCTTTTCTCATGATTGGATACACCTGCCTATGAAGTTCAAAGCTCAATGAGGTTACAAAACCAATTTAGTGCTTTAGTAAGTCAGTAAAAAGTAGTTAGGAGTGTTCAAATCAAGAAATTGATAAGGGTGCCCATACTTTTGCACCGGTCAAATTTTGTTTAAATGCGGATTGCACATTTTCTGTTAGTACAATAAACCTCATTTCAATCCAGAAATATTACTGAGTCCATCAGTTATTAGATATATGAAACTGAAATAGGTGTTGCAAAAAAACAAATTGTTATAAAGAAAAAAGGTTAACATTAATAGGGGTGCCCAAACTTTTTCATATGACTGTATATATATATATATATATTTATATATATTTATTATTGGCAAAACAGTGGGAAAAGCTGTAACAGCCAGTAATAAGGTAACCAGAGAAGTTATATATGGCCAGTTTCATACAACTGTGTTTTTGGTCTCCACGAAAAAAAACAGACAACACTCGCACCAATGTTATTCAATGTGTGTGAAAAAAATTGCAGGATGTGTGTATTCCTCTGGAAATAGGATGAGACTCACCAATTCAAGTCTATGGGTGCGAGAAAAAAATGGATGCCACAGTATAGCACTTAATTTTTATGGATACATTGCAATTCTGTAATACAGGAAGCTGTAATTGGTCATAGAAATTATTAAAATTTGCTGCTGCAAAAAAAAAAATGTGCACACAGACTAGCCATTATCTCTTCAGCCCAAGGGGACTTTCCGTTTTTGCGTTTTTGTTTTTTGCTCCCCTTCTTCCGAGAGCCGTAACTTTTTTATTTTTCTGTCAATCTTGCCATATAAGGCCTTGTTTTTTGCGGGACCAGTTGTACTTTTAAAAGAAACCATGAGTTTTACCATATAGTGTACTGGAAAACGGCAAAAAAATTCCAAGTGTGGAAAAATTGCAAAAAAAGTGTGATCGTACAATAGTTTTTGGGATATTTTATTCATCGTATTCACTATATGGTAAAACTGATGTATCTATGTGATGCCTCAGGTCAGTGCGAGTTTGTAGACACCAAACATGAATAGGTTTACTTGTATTTAAGGGGTTAAAAAAAATCACAAGCTTGTCCAAAAAAAGTGGCGCACGTTTTGCGCCATTTTCCAAAACCCGTAGCATTCTCATTTTTCGGGATCTGAGATTCAGTGATGGCTTATTTTTTGTGTCTTGAGCTGACATTTTAAATGGTACCATTTTTGCGCAGATGCTACAGATGTTTTGATCGCCAAAAACGTAATTATGGCGTTTGGAATTTTTTTGCCGCTACGCCGTTTACTGATCAGATTAATTGATTTTATATTTTGATAGATCGGGCATTTCTGAACGCGGCAATACCAAATATGTGTATATTTTTTATTTTTTTAACCCTTTAATTTTCAATGGGGTGAAAGGGGGGTGATTTGAACTTTTTTTAATTTTTTTTATTTTTTAAAACTTCTTTTTAACTTATTTTTTTTATTTTACTAGTCCCCCTAGGGGGCTATAGCGATCAGCAATCCGATCGCTCTGCACTATCTGCAGATCACAGCTACAGAGCTGAGAACTGCAGATTTGGTGCTTTACTTTCAATGCCGGCTGTATTCCGGCATTGAGAGGAAGTGACTCATGTTAGCTACAGGCGTCATCACATGACCCTGTGCTACCATGGCAACCACCGAAAGTCACGTGATCATGTCACGTGACTTCCGGTGGGGGTGGGGTAAGTGACTGTCATGGCGGCGCGCATATACCTCTCGCTGTCAGATTTTGACAGCGAGATGTAATGGATTAACGGCCGCGGGTGGAAGCGATTCCACCCGCGGCTAGCAGGCACACATGACAGCTGTTGAAAACAGCTGATATGTGCGCGGATCGCCGCCTGTCCACGGTAAGGGGCGGGGATTAACGGCACACGATCCATGACGTACCCAGTACGTCATGGGTCGTTAAGGGGTTAAAATAATTTTGTAGTGCTGCAAAATTGTCACAGTGTAGCCCAGGCCTAAAGGCCGCTTTACACAAAACGATATCGCTAGCGATCTCGTTAGCAATGTGACACGCCCATATCGTTGCTACAATTTGCTGAGATCGCTCATAGGTCATTTTGAAGCGGTCACAAGTAGAGATGAGCGAACCGGTCCCGGTTCGGCTCGAGGTCGGTTCGCCGAACGGAGGTCCCGTTCGAGTTCGGCTCGTCGAACGTTCGACGAACCGAACTCGAACTGCATAGGAAACAATGGCAGGCAATCTCAAACACATAAAAACACCTAGAAAACACCCTCAAAGGTGTCCAAAAGGTAACAAACAACTCACAACACAACACAAACACATGGGAAAGTGACAAGGACATATACTCATGCGAAAACAAAACAGCTGGACAAGGAAAAAGAGGAGGACACACAGATATAGGCATGGCACGCCCTTCTAAAATCATGTAAAACACCGCAAGGTGACTCCAAGCGTAGTCTCCCTTTTTTCCAAAAATTGGGCCCCACACATACCCACCCATTCAGTGGCAGCACTTGTGCCCTAGTTGTACACTTCACAGCTAGATTTGCATCAAGCACATTCAAAAATACGCCATACTTAACCATCCCCAGGATGACTCCGGGGTAGGTAGCAAAGTCTTTGCTGAACCATGACTTGTTCATCTTGGCTCCTTTTAAAAAACACAGCAAGCAAGGGTTACTCCAAGCGGAGTCTCCCTTTTTTTCCAAAAATTGTGCCCCACACACACCCACCCATTCAGTGGCAGCACTTGTGCCCTAGTTGTGCACTTCACAGCTAGATTTGCATCAAGCACATTCAAAAATACGGCCTAATTAACCGTCCCCAGGATGACACCAGGGTAGGTAGCAAAGTCTTTCCTGATCCCAGCTCTGTTCATCTTGGCTTCTTTTAAAAACACAGCAAGCAAGGGTTACTCCAAGCGGAGTCTCCCTTTTTTCCAAAAATTGGGCCACACAGACACCCCATCAGTGGCAGCACTTGTGCCCTAGTTGCAAACATGATGTTTTGATTTGCATCAAGCACATTCAAAAATACGCCATTCTTATCCGTCCCCAGGATGACACCGGGGTAGGTAGCAAAGTCTTTCCTGACCCCAGCTCTGTTCATCTTGGATCATTTTTAAAAAACACAACAAGCAAGGGTTACTCCAAGCGGAGTCTCCCTTTTTTCCAAAAATTGGGCCCCACACACACCCACCCCTTCAGTGGCAGCAGTTGTGCCCCAGTTGTACACTTCACAGCTAGATTTGCATCAAGCACATTCAAAAATACGCCATTCTTATCCGTCCCCAGGATGACACCGGGGTAGGTAGCAAAGTCTTTCCTGACCCCAGCTCTGTTCATCTTGGATCATTTTTAAAAAACACAGCAAGCAAGGGTTACTCCAAGCGGAGTCTCCCTTTTTTCCAAAAATTGGGCCCCACACACACCCACCCCTTCAGTGGCAGCAGTTGTGCCCCAGTTGTACACTTCACAGCTAGATTTGCATCAAGCACATTCAAAAATACGCCATTCTTATCCGTCCCCAGGATGACACCGGGGTAGGTAGCAAAGTCTTTCCTGACCCCAGCTCTGTTCATCTTGGATCATTTTTAAAAAACACAGCAAGCAAAAGTTACTCCAAGCGGAGTCTCCCTTTTTTCCAAAACTTGGGCCCCACACACACCCACCCCTTCAGTGGCAGCAGTTGTGCCCCAGTTGTACACTTCACAGCTAGATTTGCATCAAGCACATTCAAAAATACGCCATTCTTATCCGTCCCCAGGATGACACCGGGGTAGGTAGCAAAGTCTTTCCTGACCCCAGCTCTGTTCATCTTGGATCATTTTTAAAAAACACAGCAAGCAAGGGTTACTCCAAGCGGAGTCTCCCTTTTTTCCAAAAATTGGGCTCCACACACACCCACCCATTCAGTGGCAGCACTTGTGCCCTAGTTGTACACTTCACAGCTAGATTTGCATCAAGCACATTCCAAATCCACAAGCATTTACTCTCCCCAGGATGGCACAGGGGTAGTAAATTCCTTCTGGATCCATGACTTGTTCATTTTGATGAACGTCAGTCTGTCCACATTGTCACTGGACAGACGCGTGCGCTTATCTGTCAGCACACACCCAGCAGCACTGAAGACACGTTCAGAGACAACGCTGGCAGCTGGACACGACAAAATCTCCAAGGCGTAACTGGATAGCTCTGGCCATTTTTCTAGATTTGAAGCCCAAAAGGAGCAAGGCTCCATTTGCAAAGTCATGGCATCGATGTTCATTTGGAGATACTCCTGTATCATCCTCTCCAGCCGTTGACTATGTGTCAGACTTGTTGTCTCTGGTGGCCTTGCAAAGGAGGGTCTAAAAAAATTATGAAAAGATTCCATAAAATTGCTGTTACCAGCACCAGATACGGTCCTACTGGTACGGGTAGACTGTTGAAGATGACGAGACCGTCCCATGTTTGTCAAGTTACAACTGGGAGATTCACTCCCTGCACCTGCACGGTTGTTTGGTGGAAAAGCCGATCTAAGATCGAGTAACAGCTTCTGCTGATACTCCTGCATACGTGCGTCCCTTTCTATGGCTGGAATTATGTCACAAAATTTGGACTTGTACCGGGGATCTAATAGTGTGGCAAGCCAGTAGTCATCATCACTTCTAATTTTGACAATACGAGGGTCATGTTGGAGGTAGTGCAACAAGAAGGCACTCATGTGTCTTGCGCAGCCATGCGGACCAAGTCCACGCTGTGTTTGTGGCATAGAGGTGCTAACCGTTCTTTCTTCCTCTGACATCTCCCCCCAACCTCTTTCAACTGAAATTTGACCAAGGTCTCCCTCATCTGCTGAGTCTTCCATGTCCATGGACAGTTCGTCCTCCATTTCTTCATGTTCTCCTGCACCTTCCTCAACATCTCGCCTGCTACCATGCGCCCTTGTTGATCCCTGTCCCCCATTGGTCCCATGCCTGGCGCCTTGGTGATGATGAACGTCTGGACCTTGGTGATGTTGTTGTGTCTTGCGCATATGAATCCTCCTGTAGTTCATCCCCTTCCTGTTGTCCCACCCCCTGATTCCGAATAGTCTTTAGCGTGTGCTCCAGCATGTAAATGACTGGAATTGTCATGCTGATAATGGCATTGTCAGCGGTAAACATATTCGTCGCCATGTCGAAACTGTGCAGAAGGGTGCATAGGTCCTTGATCTGAGACCACTCCATCAGGGTGATCTGCCCCACCTCTGCATCTCGTTGGCCCAGGCTATACGTCATGACGTATTGCACCAGGGCTCGGCGATGCTGCCACAGTCGCTGTAACATGTGGAGAGTTGAATTCCAGCGTGTCGCCACATCGCATTTCAGGCGATGAACCGGCAGGCCGAAAGACTTCTGGAGCGATGCAAGTCGCTCAGCTGCAGCGCTTGAACGGCGGAAGTGAGCAGACAGTTTTCGTGCCCTGTTCAGAAGGCCATCTAGGCCGGGATAGTGTGTTAAAAATTGCTGGACGACAAGGTTCAACACGTGAGCCATACAAGGTACGTGTGTCACCTTGCCCAGGCGAAGGGCCGCACCCAGGTTTGCAGCATTGTCGCACACGGCCTTACCAGGCTGCAGGTTGAGTGGAGACAACCATTTATTAAACTCGGACCGCAGAGCTGACCACAACTCCTCAGCTGTGTGACTCTTATTCCCAAGACATGTCAAGCTAAAGACCGCCTGATGCCGTTGCGCTCTGCTGCCAGCATAGTAATGAGGGGTGCGTGATTCCTTCTGCGCAGTGAGAACGCTGGTGGCCTGACCAGGCAGGCTTGGGGCGGAGGTGGAGGATCCAGATGAGGTGGAGGATGCAGAAGCAGTGGCGGAACTTGGACAGACAGAGGATTGACACACAAGTCGTGGGGACGGCAAGACTTGTGCAGCAGACCCTTCACCATCTATCACCATAGTTACCCAGTGCCCAGTCAGCGACATGTAACGTCCCTGTCCATGCTTACTGGTCCAAGTATCGGTGGTGAAATGCACCCGTTCACACACAGAGTTTCTCAAGGAAGCGGTGATGTTGTGTGCGACATGCTGGTGTAGCGTGGGCACACCTTTCTTAGAGAAGTAGTGGCGACTAGGCATCTGGTACTGGGGCACAGCGACAGACATAAGGTCTCTAAAATCCTGTGTGTCCACTAGGCGGAAAGGCAGCATTTCGGTAGCCAACAGCTTACAGAGGGATAGAGTCAACCTCTTAGCTTTGTCATGGGTCGCAGGAAGTGGCCTTTTATTTGACCACATCTGAGGGACAGAGATCTGGCTGCTGTGTGTAGACGGTGTTGAGTAGGGTGTCCCTAGGAAAATGCAGGTTTGTGAGGAAAGTGCAGGCGGAGACATGATGTTGCCTTCATCCAACGTTGGTGCTATCGATGTCTGAGAGAGCTGTACACACTCACTTGTTTCCCCTTCCAAACCAACTGACGACCTACCAAGCAAACTGCCTGTTGCGGTTACAGTGGTGGAAGTTGTGGGTGGAAAAACAGGTGTGACAGCTGTCCCCACAGTCCTAGAAGCTGACGAGCGCGCGGATGCACTGGAAGGGGCAGGCGGTGGATGGTTCGCTCCGCTAGGCCGCATTGCAGCACGTTGAGCTTCCCACCGGGCCATATGATATTTATTCATGTGACGATTCATGGAAGAAGTTGTCAAACTGCTGAGGTTTTGACCTCTACTAAGAGAACTATGACAAATTTTACAGATCACATAATTTGGGCGATCTTTTTCTATGTCAAAAAAGGACCAGGCTAGGCAAGGCTTAGAGGTCATGCGACCTGTTGATCCACCCCGAATAATGCTCAGAGGCAGAGTGGTGGCTGAGGATGCAGTTGTAGACGTGCTACCAGTACTCCGACTGTGTCCAGGAAGGCGCAAGGTAACTTCGTCATCAGTTGCATCCTCCTCCACCACCTCTGTTGACCTCCTCGAGTGCCTGACTGTGGGTTGACAGTAGGTGGGATTTAGAACTTCATCATCAATTGTTGTGTTTGCACTCCCCTCCCCCTCAGACCGAGCCTCTTCTTGCCCTGACCGAATATTTAAGTTGTCATCCCAATCGGGAATCTGCGTCTCATCTTCATCAGTATGTTCCTCATTGTCTAAACCACAGGTGTTACAGTTTGTGACAAAGGGTCAACATTATGCTCAGAAACTTGGTCCTCACGGCCTGAATCAGAGTCACAAAGGTTCTGGGCATCACTGCAGACCATTTCCTGTTCTGTACTCACTGTAGCTTGGGAGCAGACCTCTCATTCCCAGGCTATAGTGTGACTGAACAGCTCTGCAGACTCAGCCATCTCAGTTCCACCATACTGTGCAGGGCTGATGGAGACTTCAGAGCTGGGAGAAAGCAAGTTTGATTGGGATGACAACTCAGAGGACTGGTGTTTTTTGGATGCGGTACTTGAAGTGGCTGAGAGGGCACTTGTTGGACCACTTGAGATCCATTCAAGCATTTTCCTTTTTTGGCCATCATCTACCTTTTTTCCTGTTGTTCGTGTCCGTAAAAAAGGGAGCACATCGGATTGTCCACGGTAAGTAGTAGACATCTTACTTTTGCTGGTAGATGGTCTATCTTCAGCAGATGATAATGGAGCTTTGCCACCTTCCCCACGGACAAAACCTTTTTTGCCTTTTCCACCACACCTCTTCCCCTTTCCACCAGCATCTGTCATTTTGCCACTCATGTTGATTGCGACAAGATTGTGCACTGAAAATGTGGTAGTAAAAATTGAGAGGTGGTGTAGATTGCAGTGGTGGTCTAGCTTTATTAACAGCAGAATAATAAAGATTAATTATCCATGACAATGCAACTACGGCCCTTAAACTGGCAGCAAAAATTGCTAGTATAATGGCTTAGTTATAATGAGTTGGAGTGTGCAATGCAGGTAGAGGTGCTGCAAATGTCTTTGCACTAGTGTGACTAGACAAAAGTCCAATAGCCACGTTTAGGATGCCACTAGGTACACTGAGTGTTTGCTAGTATAATGGCTTAGTTATAATGAGTTGGAGTGTGCAATGCAGGCAGAGGTGCTGCAAATGTCTTTGCACTAGTGGGACTATAGCAAAGTCCAATAGCCACGTTTAGGATGCCACTAGGTACACTGAGTGTTTGCTAGTATAATGGCTTAGTTATAATGAGTTGGAGTGTGCAATGCAGGTAGAGGTGCTGCAAATGTCTTTGCACTAGTGGGACTATAGCAAAGTCCAATAGCCACGTTTAGGATGCCACTAGGTACACTGAGTGTTTGCTAGTATAATGGCTTAGTTATAATGAGTTGGAGTGTGCAATGCAGGTATAGGTGCTGCAAATGTCTTTGCACTAGTGTGACTAGACAAAAGTCCAATAGCCACGTTTAGGATGCCACTAGGTACACTGAGTGTTTGCTAGTATAATGGCTTAGTTATAATGAGTTGGAGTGTGCAATGCAGGTAGAGGTGCTGCAAATGTCTTTGCACTAGTGGGACTATAGCAAAGTCCAATAGCCACGTTTAGGATGCCACTAGGTACACTGAGTGTTTGCTAGTATAATGGCTTAGTTATAATGAGTTGGAGTGTGCAATGCAGGTAGAGGTGCTGCAAATGTCTTTGCACTAGTGGGACTATAGCAAAGTCCAATAGCCACGTTTAGGATGCCACTAGGTACACTGAGTGTTTGCTAGTATAATGGCTTAGTTATAATGAGTTGGAGTGTGCAATGCAGGTAGAGGTGCTGCAAATGTCTTTGCACTAGTGGGACTATAGCAAAGTCCAATAGCCACGTTTAGGATGCCACTAGGTACACTGAGTGTTTGCTAGTATAATGGCTTAGTTATAATGAGTTGGAGTGTGCAATGCAGGTAGAGGTGCTGCAAATGTCTTTGCACTAGTGTGACTAGACAAAAGTCCAATAGCCATGTTTAGGATGCCACTAGGTACATTGAGTGTTTGCTAGTATAATGGCTTAGTTATAATGAGTTGGAGTGTGCAATGCAGGCAGAGGTGCTGCAAATGTCTTTTCACTAGTGGGACTAGACAAAAGTCCAATAGCCACGTTTAGGATGCCACTAGGTACACTGAGTGTTTGCTAGTATAATGGCTTAGTTATAATGAGTTGGAGTGTGCAGAGGACAGGAGGGTACAGTGCCAGGATTGTGGGGCTCTGGGTAGAGGAAAGGAAGCCTGCCTTTCTATTCCCTCCTAATGGGGAAATGCAGCGACGAAATCCCTGACCTTAGCTATACAGACGCTGTCTCTGTTTTCAGGACCTGTCACCTATGGCTCTGACCCTGCCGGTACGAGCCCTTAAAAGGACTGATAGATAGTGCTATCCCTATGCTGTCCAGCGTATCCAGTATCGGCGATAGGACAAAGGACGGAGCTGCGCCAGTGATGTCTGACACCAAGGACGCAGAAGAGATAATGGCGTCCGGACGGGCAGATACTCGTTTTTATAATGCAGGGACATGTGACATGGACATCCTATCACACATGCCGTTGCTTCTCTGGCTAAAAGTCCACTTAGCTGTGTGTGTGTCTGGGATTGGCTGACATGCTGGCCCGCCCCACAAGACGCGCGCGCTTAGGGAAGGAAGACAAGGAAAAAAAAAAAAAAAATGGCGATCATACAAACAGCAGTGATCTGAAGGCGCTGTTCACGCACACTATACACTGAAATGTCATAATAGTGTGAGTCACAGAGTGACTTACACTATTACAGCGGAAAGCCAGCTAGGAATTAGCTGTTTTTTTGCTGCTAGAACCGTTATTTAAATATAAATAAAAAAAAAAAAATTTAAAATTTTTTTTTAATTTATATTTAATTTAATCCATTTTCACCCTCTATTTGTAAATTTTAAATCTCAAAATCTAAATTTCATATTTTCTTGTTTTTAAAGTAATTTCCTTGATGAGTTTTTTATTCATGTTTATTAATTTTTAAATATATTTCAAAAGATTTTTTTAATGATGAGGGTATCACAATATACTTGAGACAAAATATATTTGTGGTTTCTTGAACATCGCTGTCAAATGTGAATATGTACAATTGATTTTTGTGAGGCGAGGTCCCTGAAAACCCTGCTGATTGATCATTATGGTCCATATGTTGAATTAATCAAGGGGTGTGGGGACCTACATATTCATGTATATATAAGGCATACCACTTCATATGATTGTTGCTACCTGAGGAAGGGGGAATATATAACCCCGAAACGCGTTGTGGCTTATAATCTTGCAATAAAAAAAGTTTTTTGGAACAATACCATCATCTTTATGAACTTTAATAGCAGCGCAGCCAATACCGTGGTTTTTTTCATTATCCCCAAATCCATTCTCCTTCTCCTTCCTGGAGTGCACGGGGCTGCTGCAGCTATTCCAAGACTCTGCCTGAATCACATCAAGCCTCTGAAGGGCCGGTGAGTCACCGGCATCTTTTCTACGGGTCCGTCCACCACAGAGGAGGAGCTGCAGCTCAGCGCTCGTCTGACGGCTGTGCTCTCCATGTGGGATATCGATCGCGTGAGCGGCGGCCTGAGCTGGAAATACTGCGGGCTGGAAAGGACGAGATCCCCGCTGATGCCATAGCGGTACACCGTGGACCTCCCTTCGGCTGTCTCCCCAGTGTTGTACCTGACGTACAACAGGATCAGGTGAGTGTGACCATCACACTGCACACGTAATAAGTTATCATTAGATTTTACACAGGAGCGCACCCTCTTTTTCTTTTACCCTATGTTTGTATGCACTATGCTTTTATTTAGTTACAGCAGGGTATATTTTCACAACTTTTCCCTTGGTTTCTTTTTGTCTTATGGCCAGTGTGAACATGGTCTCACAAGATCCATGTATACCATCTCATACTCCGGCTCACTTTTTTGTTTTTATGTAGTTTTTTTGTATCCAGTACAAACAGGGAGTGGCCCCCTTTTCAGTGAGCTGGACATTTCATTCTGTGCATCCCCTGACTGTGTGTCCTGTTGGAACCTGGTCACTCTCAGCCCTTAGCCACATTGAGGCCTATTTTAGACCCATGGTAAGGTTTTAATATTAGAGAGTGTAGGTACTGTCCTAACTGGGTACACCTTGGCGTTGGTGGGATAGCTTTATGCTTTTTTTTTATCAAAAACAGTGTTTACTAAGTACTCTATGTTTATATGCACTATGCTTTTATTTAGTTACAGCAGGGTATGTTTTCACAATTTTTTCCTTTTGTTTCTCTTTGTCTTATGGCCAGTGTGGACATGGTCTCACAAGTTCCATGTATACCATCTCATACTCCGGCTCACTTTTTTGTTTTTATGTAACAATAACCATGTAGGCCTCTGGATGTAACACACCATACTGCTCGAGAAATTAAGAAATGAAAGGCAATAATAACTTACCACATTTCCTTTAAGTTATTGGGACATTTACTGTATGGAGAAAGATTCCACAGAACCTCTAGTTCTTTATATTCCTTGTCAATTACAGTTTTCAGTGAATCATCTCACCATAAAGAAACCTGCAGAACAAGCCCTCATTTTCTTTCACACCATCCCTGATTAGTCCTATTTAATTACAGAATCTAATTTATTAGTTAATGTCATAAATGCCAAACTACAACAAAGCTATGAAATGTCTAACACTGTCTTTATATATACATACTCTAGATATATTGATGATTACTGTAAAAGTTTTTTGGCTTAAAAACTGAAACCATTTTGTGGTGTTTATTGGAACTGCAATAAAACATGAAACAATGAAGACAGAAATACCTTTAGATAGGCTATGTTCACACAGAGTTCTTAAAGGAGTGAAAAAGCAGCAAGAGTGCCCCATAAAATGAACACAGTGCACAGCAATGTCAAAGCTACATTGCTGTCCATGTGTTTTGTCTTACAACTGTTTCAGGGTTAAAAGCAGTTAAAAAAGTGTCATGCCCGTTCTTCGCCCGCCACTATCTCCATGTTTAACAGTGTAGCAAAGCCACCTCAAGAACAACTGTAAAACCGCCTCAGGAATCCAGCGTTCCCCTAAAGTGGCTTCACTTGGAAGTCTCAGTGGCCGCAGAGACTTCCAAACGACGCCATATGCGCATACCCTAAAAGTTGTGGTTTTTAAAATCCTTGTTTTTTTTAAAAAAATATTCTGCTCTAAAATCTCAGTGTGAACGTATCCTAAGGTTTTCTGCATTTATCAATCCTTCCTTAATTTTGTACGATTGGGTCTAGCATATTAAATGTGATCTTGCATGAGATTGCAATGTAACACAATACTTGTGACATGGTCATCTAAATTATTGCAAGGAATGGAAGGCCTCCCATGTGATGAGAGATTATAAAAGTTGGATTTATTTAGCTTAGAAAAACTAGCAGTCAGACTGTGGAATGCCCTACCATAAGAGGTAGTAATGGCAGATAAAATAACGACTTTTAATAAAGGGCTGGATGATTTCCTCACTACACACAACATTATCGGCTATAAATGACTTAATGACAAAGTGTATAATTGGTGGAGGAAGGTTGCACTAGATGAACCTAGGTCTTTTTTCAACCTATCAATTATAATAATGGAGGGGAAAAAATTGGAAAAGATGTGTGGGATTATAAAAATAACGTTTATTAATAAAAGCTACATTTTTATAATCCCACACATCTTTTCCAATCTTTTCTCTCCCCTATTATCATTAATTTCAATTTACTCAATTTACTGGTGTACACTTGTGTAGATACTTGGTATGGGGAATTTCTAAATATTTTTTCAACCTATTTGTCTTTCAAGTCACTGCCTTATTTTATGTCCAGCAATATGTGACCCAGGGGCGGACATACCATATCTTCCAGCCTGTGCCGCCTCACAGAACTGGAAGTAAATTGCATGAAGCAAATCAGGTGATGTGTATTTGTATAATGAGGGAGGGTGAGGCCTAAGAATATTAACCATTGACAGATCTTGTGTAAAGGTTGGTTATACTGGAGCTTCTGAAAACTAATGCACTAATGCACTAATGTCCCTATATGCATGACAAAATAACCTTGGATACCTAAGCTACTGTTCAGGGGTACATGAGGTAAGAGACATGGCTATATCAGGAGAATTATGCTACATTTCTGATTGGAGGTATTTGCTATAATTATTACACCTACTACATATTGGGATAGGATCTTGGAGATGGGAATACTTCTTTAACCTCTTTATGACCTAGGGCGTACTTAAACATCCTAAGTCGACCTTCCTCCCTTTAATGCGGGTTCATGTGGCTAGCATTATTTCCCCCAGCACATGTCTGATAACCTGATCAGCAGACATGTTGTCACAGTGAATTGGGAGAGCAGAGGATCAGGGCTCCTAGACTGGCCCTCAGACTAGGGAGGCCCAAGCCATCCTTTATTTCACAGTTACTTCTGTAGGTGAGGATGTCTAAGCTGCCAACCTGTCCCTGGTCTTTACCAGCCCTGATCTGATACCCCCTCCTTCCCTACCCTATGGGAGGGCTGGGACAAAAATCTGACAAAACCAACAGAGATAGACAAAAAAGAGAAAACAAAACTCTATCTCACAGCACGCTCCTACAAAGATAAAAGACAATAGAGCAGGGAGGAAATAACAAGATGAACAGAGGATTCCCCAACAACTCCAAGCACCACAGAATATAATCACCAACAGGACTGGGACACAACACCACACAGACCCACACAGCAAAGCTATAGTCGGTGTGGAAAGACAGATTCCACCATCTTAAAAAGGCAGGGAGTAAATGTGATAGGTTTCTAACAATTTGTGATCCCAGAGGTAACCAGAGGGCCAGCAGACTTGAACTCTTGCCAGCCTGACCATTAATTAGCAAACAGCTGGTCGACACCCGAGCCTGTCTGTGTCAAAATCTGTAGTGTGGTGAACAGAGTCTGATGCCGCCATGACACTCGGCGAGTCTTGAGCAAACGTTTGTGTGACATATAAGCAGTTAACAGTTGTGCATGGATCGAAGATCTACCCGTGCCTTTTAACCCCTTAGATTGCTCTGTCAAACTTTGATGCAATTGTGGTATCCCACAAAGTGGCCATCTCCATGGGATACCAGAAATATAGATATTTCACACAAATGTAATTTTCTATGCATATTGTGTACTGTAGGATATTGTGAAAACCTGCTGACAGGCAGCACTCAGAAGGATAAGCTTCCCCTTTGCAGTCATCCAATGACTGCAGTGGTAGGAGTCACATGCAAGGGGGAGGAGCTAACCCTGACTACGCGTGGAAGGATAGGGTCAGTTGGGAGATGGCAGTTGTGAGGAAAAAGAGAGAGTTGACTTCCTCCATTTTGTGAGGATTTTGTAACAGATCTGAGGAAGAAAAGCTTCCCCTCAGAGGTCTGCCTGTCTGGTATGGTTGAATCTACAACAGTATGTGTGGAAAACCCTGACCCACTGTCATCTGTAAATAGTTATTTATATCAGCAGTAAAGAGACTATTCATCACCGAAGCGGAGTTGTTTTATGATTAAATATTAACAACAACCATCATTACCACCATCAGACTCTACCGTGTCCCACACGAGGTTACCACACAATCATGGGGTACCAATGGTTGCCATAACAGCATGGGGTCAGATGATGACCCCTGTTGCTGTCATGACTCACTTACTGTGAATGCCAGCAGAGCACCGATATTCACAGGAGAACAGCATTTCTGCTGATCACAGGGATGCTGAAGCAAAGCTCTGATCAGCACAAGCGATCGGATAATGCAGTCATAAAGTCCCCTAATCAAACTAGTAAAGTCAAAAAAGATAGTAAAAAATTATTTTTAAAAAAATCTAAAAGTTCAAATTGCTCTCTTTTGACCCATTGAAAATAAAACAATTAAAAATACACATATTTGGTATCACCACATTCAGAAATGCCCGATCTATCAAAATATAAAATCAATTATTCTGATCAGTAAAGTGCATAAAAATTAGTTTTTTGGTTGCCACAACATTGCATTAAAATGCCATAACAGGCATTGAAAATATTGCATCTACTCAAAAATGGTATAATTAAAAACGTCAACTGAAGATGCAAAAAATAAGTCATCACTGAGCCCAAGATCATGAAAAATGAGGATGCTATCGGTCTCAGAATATGTCGACAAAAGCACAATTCTTCTTTTTAACAAACTTCAGAATTGTTTTTCACTACTTAGAGAAAAGTAAAACTATACATATTTGGTATCTACGAACTCGTACTGATCTGGGGAATCATAATGCCAGGTCAGCTTTACCAAAGGAGTCAACATTTTAACCTCTTTACTAGGGGTGGGATTCAGCCGGTTCTGTCCGGTTCGGGCAAACCAGTTGTTAAAATAACAGCCGGTTCGCCGAACTGGCAAGAATCGGCGTCCCGACCCGGTTCCCTGTAATCATTTGCATCGGCGTCTTTAAGACGCTGATACAAATGAATCTCCGTACCTCCATGCACAACGCACTTCTGGGTTCAGTTTGCTCTCTGACCCGACGGCCTGCGGCGTGATAATGCTGCAGAGGTCACGGCAGTGTGGTGAGATTACCTCACCATGCTGCCACCTGTCTGTGTCAGTATGCAGAGTGCCACGGAGGAGGACGGAGGAAAGGCTACCGGCACTTGGAGCAGGTAAGCGCTCTGTGAGCCGAAGATACGACTCCGCAGGGAAGAAGTGGAGGCCACATGGACTCTGCAGAGGAGAGAATGAGGCCACATGGACTCTATGGAGGAGAGGAGGAGGCCACATGGACTCTGCAGGGGAGAGGAGGGGGCCACATGGACTTTGCTGGGGAGAGGAGGAGGCCACATGGACTCTGCAGGGGAGAGGAGGAGGCCACCATGGACTCTGCAGGGGAGAGGAGGAGGCTACATGGACTCTACAGGGGAGAGGAGGAGGTCACATGGACTCTGCAGGGGAGGGAGGCCTGCATGGGAGTAGAGGCCACATCGGGTGGGGACCTGCATGGGAGTGGAGGCCACATGGGGTGGGAGCCTGCATGGGAGTGGAGGCCACATAGGTTGGGAACCTGTATGGGATGGGATCTGTATAGGAAGGGTTGTCCGTTCCAATATGAGCAGGGTTCCTTTAGTAATTTTCAAACATTGTAGAAAAACTTTCATACAATATGCCAAGTAAATAAGTGACTGACAGAGACTGAAACAACTGGTACTTAATAGGAAAGTGAAGGTATAGGAAGAGTAAGAAGGGGAAAGTTTTTATTGTTAATTACTTATATTTTGTGGTTGAGGAAAGTGCACAAAACTGGGTGTGGCTAACAAAATGGGTGTGGTTACAGAATGGGCATGGTTTTCAAATGGGCGGGGTTTACAAAGAACCTGTTGTTAAAAATTTGAATCCCACCCCTGCTCTTCATGACACAACGTACTGGGTATGTCATGGATCGTGTGAGGTTAATTCCCACCGCCTGCCGTGGGCAGTCCGTGGAGATCCACACACATGTCAGCTGATTTCAACAGCTGACATGTGTGCCTTCCAGTCGAGGTAAATATTAACTTACCTTGCGCCATCGGAAGTCACGTGACGTGATCACATGACTTACGGTGGTTGCCATGGCAGCACTGAGTCATGTGATGAGTCACTTTTTCTCACTGCTGGCAGACTGCTGTGTGTGAGAGGAGAGTTGCTTTTCTTGAGATCTCAGCTGTGTAGCTGTGATCTGGAGAAATGGAAGAGCGATCAGACTGCTGATCGTTATAGCCCCCTTGGGAGACTAGTACAATAAAAAAAAGTAAAAAAAAGTTTTAAAAATTAAAAAAAAATAAAAAAAACTAAATTAAAAGGTTAAAAATATAAAAAATATACACATATTTGCTATCGTGTTCAGAAATGCCCGATCTATCAAATATAAAATCAACTAATCTGATCAGTAAACCGTGTAGCGGCAAAAAAAAACTGGCAAAATTACATTTTTTTGGTTGCCACAAATTTTGTGCAAAATGCAATGACAGGAGATCAAAACGTAGCATCTGCGCAAAAATAGAACCGTTGAAAATGACAGCTCGTGGAGCAAAAAATAAGCCATCGCTGAGCCATAGGTCCCTAAAAAATGAGAAATCTATGGGTCGTGGAAAATGGCGCAAAAAGTGTGCCACTTGTTTTGGACAAACTTATGATTTTTTTTTAACTCCTTAGATAAAAGTAAACCTATACACGTTTGGAGTCTACAAACTCGTACCAACCTCAGTTTTACCATATAGTGAACACGGTGAATAAAATATCCCAAAACTTATTGTGCAATTGCACTTTTTTGAAGTTTTTCAGCACTTGGAATTTTTTTGCAGTTTTCTAGTACACTATATGGTAAAACTTATGATTTAATTTAAAAGTACAGCTCGTCCCGCAAAAAACAAGCCCTCATATGGCAAGATTGATGGAAAAATAAAAAAAAAGTTACAGCTCTTGGAAGAAGGGGAACAAATAAAAAAAAAAAAAAAAAAAAACAGAAAATCGCCCGGGGGTGAAGGGGGTGAAATAAAAAAAAAAAACAATCATGGAATTGCACTATTTTTTCAATTTCACCACAATTGGAAATTTTTTCCAGTACAATATGGAGCAGAATGAATGGTGTTGATCAAAAGTACAACTTGTCCTGGAAAAAAATCAAGCCCTCATATGGCTGTATTCACGGCAAATAGAAAAGTTATGGCACTTGGAAGAAGTGGAGGAAAAAACAAAAACGCAAAAAAGGAAAAGGGCCAGGTCGTGAAGTTGTTAAGGAAAAGGAGAATGTGACTATCATCTACTGTAAGTGACATGAGGTTCCCATGAATTAACTGAAGACATAAAATGTTTTTACACCAGTTTCCGGCTCATTTACATGAACATATTGTAGCTCCTCTCTGTATTTTAAAACAAGCATTTTGGTGTCCATTACTCAGTGACATCCTTTCACAGGTCTGTCTTTGTCACTTCTATAGACTTTTATTCATTCATAAAGGCTGGGTCTATACAATGTTCATTTAATATTTTTTTTTTTGAATACTTGGAATGAATCCCAGAAATGGAGAGTGATCTGGGATCAGTTCCAGTTATTTCTGAAATAAACATGTGACCATGACTTTCAACTGGCATCCTACACACCCAAAGACTTAGTCACTCAGCAAAGAATACTGACTCGCCCACCCCAGGGCTATGGGACACCCGGTGCCGGGCCGGACTAGTCCGGTGGTAGTCAGTGGTGGCTGGGCCCGGCTCCGTGGCCCTGGTGGGTGTCAGTTGAATATGTGGCTGATGAGTTAAAGTTAATGTTCGTGACGCCACCTGTGGTATGCGGCTATTAAGCCGCCGCTGCTATGGGAGAACTCCGGGGTGATGTTATGGCAGCTATGATGGTACTGCTCCCCACAGGTGGAGCGATGCCCCGGGATACCGTTGGTGCCCGTGAAAGTCTATGGTGTTGTGTGGCTAACACGGTGCAGGGCCGACAGGCGAGGAAAGAACCAGGCGCAAACAACAGTCTCTTTACCTTCTCCTCTTTTACTCTGGGAACAGTCCAGTCCTGGGAGACCGTTACAGGTGGTGATGGGGATCCGGTCGGCCTGGAAGTACTTGGGATGATCTTTCTGGCCAGCTGAGTATGAGGCCTACTCCTGTACTTTGCTTTGTGATGATAGGACCCTGCTTCTCTGAATCCAGCAATGGCCCTCTTCGCTGCTGGGACCAATAGCACGTCCCTTCTTTCTGTAGGTGGCTGCGCAGACCCTCTCTCTGGTGCTTCTCCGCTGGAGTCCACACCGGGCCCTGATGCTACAGCTGTACCTTGGATGTTTCTGGGCCAGGGGCTTGCAGCTCTCCTGCCCTTCGGACTCGGCTACCAGGGACGGATTTTATACCCTGGCAACCACAGACTCCGATGTCTGAGTCTCTCTGCTGCCTCTCAGCTATTCCTGCTTCTCTGGGCCAAGCTGCTCCAGCTCCAGGCCCCAGATTCACAGGACAGCTCACTCTGCGTCTGTTCACTTCCACTACTCCCTTCAGACTGACTCCACTTCCTCCCTCTGGTCAGGTAGAGGAAGGCTCCCTGGAATTCCAGGTTCAGAGCTCCCCCTGCTGGCCGGAGGGAGAACTGTGTTGGGTGTTAAACCTGCTGGCCAATGGATCTCCCAATTACCTCCAGGCTCAGCATTAACCCTTTGGGAGGGCAATGCTGTTGTGGCGACCAGGTCCTAGGGCGCCACAATACTATACCTCCTAGCACTTGAAATTGGGTAACCCTAAATAAAAGCTTAATAGCTTTGCATGTCAACAGATATATTCACATATGATAGGAAATACAGGGCCAAGTTGAATGTCTGCAGCTACCCTTCTACCAACATGTTTCACTTACCACTCGTATTTTGTGAACCAAATAAGCAGAAGGGTTGTTCTAATGGCTGATCATTCCAGCTGAGGGTACAATGGAATCTAATGTACGTCCAAATATTTCCATGTATTAATAGCTGTCAAAAAATAATGCAACTCACCAGTGCCAAGTGGAGTTGAGCGAACATATGTGGGGAGCATTCTCAGTGTTGATGGATGGTCTGGTTCTGCCTTCAAACCTCTTTCCATGTTGACTGCCATGAGATCCCTCACAGCTTCTAGCTGCTTCTGGGTCAGAAATAAGGGCTGAAGACATTTTTGAACCTGGAATAAAGAAAAAATGGCTTCATGACATCTGTAAACTGTCATACCACGAACATATACATGTTTTGACCTTCTAGTAGCACAATAAGTGTCAGTAAAGAGAGTGGTACATTGACCAAGGATTGTCAGCTTGATCATAGCTTTGTGGTCTGACCTTTCTTTTATGTTAACCTAGGTGCATAAAAATGTCCCTCTGGCTCATATGAGAAGAGCAATGTGATTGAAGACCTTTCACAGCTGGAGGCCCTGTTGGATAAGCCCTTAAGCTGGTGTCACACACAGCGACAACGACAACAACATCGCTGCTACGTCACCATTTTCTGTGACGTTGCAGCGACGTCCCGTCGCTGTCGCTGTGTGTGGCATCCAGCAACGACCTGGCCCCTGCTGTGAGGTTGCCGGTCGTTGCTGAATGTCCAGCTTCATTTTTTGGTCGTCACTCTCCCGCTGTGACACACACATCGCTGTGTGTGACAGCGAGAGAGCGACAAAATGAAGCGAGCAGGGAGCAGGAGCCGGCGTCTGGCAGCTGCAGTAAGCTGTAACCAGCGTAAACATCGGGTAACCAAGGGAAGACCTTTCCCTGGTTACCCGATATTTACCTTCGTTACCAGCCTCCGCCCTTGCTGCCAGTGCCGGCTCCTGCTCTGTGCACATGTGGCTGCAGTACACATCAGGTAATTAACCCGATGTGTACTGTAGCAAGGAGAGCAAGGAGCCAGCGCTAAGCACTGTGCGTGGCTCCCTGCTCTCTGCACTGTGACATGTAGCTGCAGTACACATCGGGTTAATTAACCCGATGTGTACTGTACCTAGGAGAGCAAGGAGCCAGCGTTAAGCGCGGCTCCCTGCTCTCTGCACATGTAGCACAGCGACGTTATGATCGCTGCTGCGTCGCTGTGTTTGACAGCTAAGCAGCGATCATAACAGCGACTTACAAGGTCGCTGTTACGTCACAGAAAATGGTGACGTAACAGTGACGTCGTTGTCGCTGTCGCTTAGTGTGAACCCAGCTTTAAGCTTCAAGTTACACCACTGACCCTATATCTAAGCGAATAAGATTAGCTACAGAGCAAACAAAATTAATAACTACATTACAGTATAAGATTATATTAACATCTCTATATTAGGTGCAGGGGTGCAGTCACACATGGGCCATGTATCCTAGGAGCCCAATAATGTCCCCCTGGCTCATGAGAAGACCAATGTTATTGAAGACCTTTGATAGTTGGAGGGCCTGTTGGATAAGCCTTTAAGCTTCACGTTACCTCTGATCCTATATCTAAGTGAATAAGATTAGCTACAGAGCAAAAAAATCATCAACTGCATTACAGTATAAGATTATATTAACATCTGTATAGTTGGTAGAGTCACATATAGGCTATGTATCCTAGGAGTAGAGTTGAGTGTGGTTCGAGGTTCTCCAGTTCGCGGCTCGAGTGATTTTGGGGGCTGTTCGAGATCGAACTAGAACTCGAGCTTTTTGCAAAAGCTCGATAGTTCTAGATACGTTCGAGAACGGTTCTAGCAGCAAAAGGCAGGGCTTTTTACAGCTACAGTGTGCAGGAGCCATCGCTGGCAGCCTGCCACAAGCTGGTAACCAAGATAAACATCGGGTATCCAAGCAAAGCGCTTTGGTTAGTAACCCGATGTTTATCCTAGTTACGTGCAGGAAGCCCACACTTCCCCGCTCAGCTCGCTCCGCCCCCTCCTGCCCGCGGCATGTACACATACATACACACACACACACACACACACACACATGGTCCCGCTCGGCTTACCTGCGGTGATGAAGTCCCGCCATCCCGACCTCAGCGCTGTCATTGTCCTCCATGGCCGCCGCTTGTCACATCACCTTCTCTCGCTTCCGACCCGAGACTGACTAGCGGTGACGTCACGGGCCTCTCGCGAAACTTGGTGTGAAGGCGCCGGTCATTGAACTCAGTGACAGGGGCTGTCAGTGTGCTGGAGATCAGCGCAGGTAATGTACCTCGCTGACAGCAGCACTTGTCACCCCCCTGCAGTGACCTGGGCTGACCCATTGATGTTAGCTCAGGTCACTGCACTGCTCTCCCAGCCAATGGGGAACATTCTGCTCTTCATTGACTGGGACAGTGTGGATCGTCATGGCAACCCCTTGGATTACACCAGACCTGGATTTGTTTTTCTTTCTAATAAATTGGTTAAAGAGGGAATGTTTTGGGGAGTGTTTTTTCAAATAAAAATGTGTTTGTTGTCTATTTTTTTTATTATTGACTGGGTTGGTGATGTCGGGTATCTGATAGACGCCTGACCTCACCAACCCCAGGGCTTGATGCCAGGTGACATTACACATCTGGTATTAACCCCATATATTACCCCGTTTGCCACCGCACCAGGGCGCGGGATGAGCTGGGGCGAAGCACCAGGATTGGCGCATCTAATGGATGCGCCACTTCTGGGGCGGCTGCGGCCTGCTATTTTTAGGCTGGGGAGAGTCCAATAACCATGGACCTCCTTAGTCTGAGAATATCAGACCCCAGCTGTCTGCTTTACCTTGGCTGGTGATCCAATTTTGGGAGGACCCCTACGTGGTTTTTTTTTTAAATTATTTATTTAATTTAAAATAACAGCGTGGGGTGCCCTCAGTTTTGGATTACCAGCCAAGGTGAGGTTGCCAGCTGTGGTCTGCAGGCTGCAGCCGTCTGCTTTACCCTAGCTGGCTACAAAAATAGGGGGAACCCTACGTCATTTTTTTTTTTTTCATTTTTTTGGCTAAATACAAAGCTAAGCACCCCTTAGTGCCGCATGAAAGGCACCAAAGGGTGCAAAATTACAAAATGCAGGAGAGTGGGACATTATGTGTCTTTCTGCCATTATAATGACAGAAAAGACTGATATGAAGTGTACAAGCACAGGAAAATCACCAGAGCGCTCTACGCTGTGAAAAGCAGTAGAAAATGGCACTGGAGTGAACATGTGACCGCCTCATGTAGGATGAAGCTATGGATCCTGGGTAAATTTATGCATTTACCCTCCTTCAGTTTTTTTGCAGTACACAAAAAAAAACGGAAGGCACACGGATGACAAACAGATGACATACGGACCGTCTACGGAACGGAAACGGATGCCACACGGATGCACCCGTGAAAAAAAACGGCTGTTTTTTGCAGACCACAAAAATGGATCGGTCGTGTTAATGTAGCCTTATTCTGATCTGCCATTTATAAACAGCAGGCAGAAATAAGTGAATAACGCCCCCCAGCGTCAGAAAATCTCCGGGGTTTCAGGGCTAGCTGAGACCCTGGAGATCATGATTCAGGACGGTTTTTCCGGTCCCCGCTCACGTGATCACAGGTATACACCGTACACCGATGGTCACGTTACAGTAAATGACAGCGCCGGTAAAAAATTATTTATCTCCCATCTGGCATGAACAAACACTTCTCCACTTCTTCTCCACTTCTTCTCCACTTCTCCACTTCTTCTCCACTTTTTCTCCACTTTTTCTCCACTTTTTCTCCACTTTTCCTACATTTTTTCTCCACTTTTTCTCCACTTTTTCTCCACTTTTTCTCCACTTTTTCTCCATTTTTTCTCCACTTTTTCTACATTTTTTCTCCACTTTTTCTCCATTTTTTCTCCACTTTTTCTCCACTTTTTCTCCACTTTTTCTCCACTTTTTCTCCATTTTTTCTCCACTTTTTCTCCACTTTTTCTCCATTTTTTCTCCACTTTTTCTCCACTTTTTCTCCACATTTTCTCCATTTTTTCTCCACTTTTTCTCCACTTTTTCTCCATTTTTTCTTCACTTTTTCTCCACTTTTTCTCCACTTTTTCTCCATTTTTTCTCCACTTTTTCTCCACTTTTTCTCCACATTTTCTCCATTTTTTCTCCACTTTTTCTACATTTTTTCTCCACTTTTTCTCCATTTTTTCTCCACTTTTTCTCCATTTTTTCTCCACTTTTTCTCCACTTTTTCTCCATTTTTTCTTCACTTTTTCTCCACTTTTTCTCCACTTTTTCTCCATTTTTTCTCCACTTTTTCTCCACTTTTTCTCCACATTTTCTCCATTTTTTCTCCACTTTTTCTCCACTTTTTCTCCACTTTTTCTCCACTTTTTCTCTATTTTTTCTCCACTTTTTCTCCATTTTTTCTCCACTTTTTCTCTACTTTTTCTCCACTTTTTCTCCACTTTTTCTCCATTTTTTCTCCACTTTTTCTACATTTTTTCTCCACTTTTTCTCCACTTTTTCTCCACTTTTTCTCCATTTTTTCTCCACTTTTTCTCCACTTTTTCTCCATTTTTTCTCCACTTTTTCTCCACTTTTTCTCCACTTTTTCTCTACTTTTTCTCCACTTTTTCTCCACTTTTTCTCCACTTTTTCTCCACTTTTCCTAAATTTTTTCTCCACTTTTTCTCCACTTTTTCTCCACTTTTTCTCCATTTTTTCTCCACTTTTTCTCCACTTTTTCTCCATTTTTTCTCCACTTTTTCTCCACTTTTTCTCCATTTTTTCTCCACTTTTTCTCCACTTTTTCCTCCACATTTTCTCCATTTTTTCTCCACTTTTTCTCCACTTTTTCTCCACTTTTTCTCCACTTTTTCTCCATTTTTTCTCCACTTTTTCTACATTTTTTCTCCACTTTTTCTCCACTTTTTCTCCACTTTTTCTCCATTTTTTCTCCACTTTTTCTCCACTTTTTCTCCATTTTTTCTCCACTTTTTCTCCACTTTTTCTCCACTTTTTCTCCACTTTTTCTACATTTTTTCTCCACTTTTTCTCCACTTTTTCTCCTTTTTTTCTCCACTTTTTCTCCACTTTTTCTCCACTTTTTCTCCATTTTTTCTCCACTTTTTCTCCACTTTTTCTTCATTTTTTCTCCACTTTTTCTCCACTTTTTCTCCATTTTTTCTCCACTTCACTTTTTCTCCATTTTTTCTCCACTTTTTCTAAACTTTTTCTCCATTTTTTCTCCACTTTTTCTCCACTTTTTCTCCATTTTTTTCTCCACTTTTTCTCCATTTTTTCTCCACTTTTTCTCCACTTTTTCTCCACTTTTTCTCCACTTTTTCTCCATTTTTTCTCCACTTTTTCTCTACTTTTTCTCCACTTTTTCTACATTTTTCTACATTTTTCTCCACTTTTTCTCCACTTTTTCTCCACTTTTTCTGCACTTTTTCTGCACTTTTTCTCTATTTTTTCTCCACTTTTTCTCCACTTTTTCTCCACTTTTTCTCCATTTTTTCTCCACTTTTTCTCCATTTTTTCTCCACTTCACTTTTTCTCCATTTTTTCTCCACTTTTTCTCCACTTTTTCTACACTTTTTCTCCACTTTTTCTCCATTTTTTCTCCACTTTTTCTCCACTTTTTCTCCATTCTTTTTCTATGGTCGGTCTACCCATTAGCTCTGCCATGCATAGTGTAGCTCTACACCTACTGCACATGTTACTTTATGATTGACATCTCTTTCGTACCAGAGCTGTCGAAGCCTACTCTGACCCCATATTTGTCATTACTATATTGTCCTTGTACTGTATTATGACATTTGTATCATGTGTTTCATTTCTTGCTGTGTTGCAATTTTTTTGCTGTATCCCAATTGTACCTCTACATTGTTCGAGTTTATGTTATTGTTCTCTCGCTCTTATGTGATACTGATTATTGTCATTTTTCATGATTACATGCAGATAAGTCCAATCTGACGAAGGCTCAGGCCGAAACGTCATTTGTAACTTGTTTTGGACAAAAACATATATGCTTATGAAAATTTTTTTTTTCTTAATACGGACCAATAAAGAGTGATTTTGCATTACTATCCGTTGTGACTTACTGACTTAGTCTGGGAGATTTAGAGTGCCGAGGTTACTCACTAATTTTATCTATTATTACCTCTGAGCACCTATATACCAGTGAGCAGAGCTTCCTCTACAGTAGTTCTCCTGATTAGGCATGCCCTTACCTCATGAGCAGGGCATTGCAGCTTTGGTAGCAACCATTACGACATGGGCTCTGCTGCTGTGGACCCGGGGAGAGTGAGTGCAGATTCATTGCACCCACACTCCTCACATGAAGGGTCCGCACTCCTAGAAAATGGGGGATACGTTCCCTGAGTGTCTCCGCCCCATATTCTAGACGGTCCAGAGTCGTCGTGGGACCCCTTTATTTTTTTTCTTACAATAAATTGGTGAAAGAGGAAATGTTTTGGGGACTGTTTTTTCAAATAAATTTCTTTTGTCGATTTTTTGTTTTTGTTAGTACTGACAGTTTATGATGTTGGTTATCTAATAGACGCCATGACATCACAAACTGCTGGGCTTGATCTCAGGTGACTTTACAGCTAGTATCAACCCGATTTATTACCCCGTTTGCCACTGCACCAGGGCACGGGATGAGCTGGGGTGAAGCGCCAGGATTGGCGCATCTAGTGGATGCGCCACGTCTGGGGTGCCTGCGGCCTGCTATTTTTAGGCTGTGAAGGCCCAATAACTATGGACCTTCCCACCCTGAGAATACCAGACCACAGCTGTCCGCTTTACCTTGGCTGGTGATCCAATTTGGAGGGGACCCTACTTTTTTGTGTAATTATTAATATTTATAAAATAATTATAAAAAAAGAGCCTGGGGGGACCTCCACATTGGATCCCCAACCACGGTAAAGCTGCCAGCTGTGGTTTTCAGGCTACAGACGTCTGCTTTACCCTAGCTGGCTATCAAAAATGGGGGGACCCAACGTCATTTTTTTTTTTAACCATTTTTTAAATAGAAAAAATTAATGGGCTTCCCTGTATTTTGATTGCCAACCAAGGTAACGACAGGCAGATGGGGGTGGCAACCCATAGCTGTCTGCTTTATCTGCGCTGAGAATCAAAAATACCGCGGAGCACTATGTCATTTTTTTTAAAGATTTATTTTTACAGCACTGTGATGTCCAGCAATCAAAATACAGGGAAGCCCATTTTGTTTTTAGTTATTTAAATAAATAATTGAAAAAAATATATATGGGCTCCCGCTGCATTTTTTGTATTGCTAGCTAAGGGTAATCCAAGCAGCTACTGGCTGCTAACCCCCACTGCTTGGTGTTACCTTCACTGGCAATGGAAAATCCAGGGAAGCATTTTTTAATTTTTTTGGCCAAAAAACTACAAAAAAAGGATGTGAGCTTCGCCATATTTTTGTATGCTAGCCAGGTATAGCAGGCAGGTGCTGGAAGAGTTGGATACAGCGCCAGAAGATGGCGCTTCTATGAAAGTGCCATTTTCTGAGGCGGCTGCAGACTGCAATTCGCAGCAGTGGGGCCCAGAAAGCTCAGGCCAACCTGTGTTGCGTATTCCAATCCCCAGCTGCCTAGATGTACCTGGCTGGACACAAAAATGGAGCGAAGCCTACGTCATTTGTTTTCTAATTATTTCATGAAATTCATGAAATAATAAAAAAAGGGCTTCCCTTTATTTTTGGTTCCCAGCCGGGTACAAATAGGCAACTGGGGGTTGGGGGCAGCCGTACCTGCCTGCTGTACCTGGCTAGCATACAAAAATATGGCAAAGCCCACATAATTTTTTCAGCAAAAAACTTCTGCATACAGTCCTGGATGGAGTATGCTGAGTATGCTGAGCCTTGTAGTACTGCAGCTGCTGTGTGTCTGTATGGAGAAGAGCAGACAGCAGCTGCAGAACTACAAGGCTCAGCATACTCCATCCAGGACTGTATGCAGAAGTTTTTTGGCCACCAAAAAAATGACGTGGGCTTCGCCATATTTTTGTATGCTAGCCAGGTACAGCAGGCAGCCACGGGCTGCCTCCAACCCCCAGTTGCCTATTTGTACCCGGCTGGGAACCAAAAATATAGGGAAGCCCTTTTTTTTTTAATTATTTCACTTATTTCATGAAATAATTAAAAAACAAATGACGTGGGCTTCGCCCCATTTTTGTGTCCAGCCGGGTACAACTAGGCAGCTGGGGATTGGAATCCGCAGCACAGGTTAGCCCGAGGTTTCTGGGCGCCTCTGCTGCGAATTTCAGTCCGCAGCCGTCCCAGAAAATGGCACTCTCATAGAAGCGCCATCATCTGGCGCTGTATCCAACTCTTCCAACAGCCCTGGAGCTGGGTGGCTTGTTGGGTAATCATGAGTTAATACTGGCTTTGTTTTACTAGCCAGTATTAAGCCAGAGATTCTTAATGTCAGGCACATTTGACCTGGCCATTAAGAATCTCCAATAAAGGGTTAAAAAAAAGACACCACACAGAGAAAAAATACTTTAATAAAAATAAATACACAGACACATTAGAGACTCCATCTTTATTACCCCCTGTCAGCCCAATAAATCCCCAATAAACCAGCGCTGATAAGAGGTTTTTAATAGAGGCTTAAATTATAAGCAGCAATTTCAGCGTTCCAAGTGCCTTTAAATGAATTTGAAGAAACTGCACTTCAGGATTGTAGTGAGGATTGTAGTGAGGATGAGGTGCCCCAGCCCATTACTTGATGGGCTGGGGCACCTCATCGTCACTACAATCCTCACTACAATCGGGAAACAGCGTGCAGCCTTCACTCCGTGAGTGATCAGTGCTGCTAGCGGTAACAGCGGTAACGCTGACAGACGCGTTACCATAGCAACGGTGCTCCCGGAGCCGCGGTTAGCGGTGACGTCACCGCTAACTGCATTGCTATGGCAACGGTGATCTCCGTTAATGACCGGCTGTGTCAGCCGGTCCCTAACGGAACGGGGAGTCGACCGTGTGCTAGAGCATATCGCCGGTACACGGCGATACACAAATGTGCACCGTGTACCGGAGAGATGCACTCGCAGGTCCTACATGACGTGTCATAGTCATGTGACCAGTCTGTAGCCAATGAGATAATAGCCACGTGACTGGTCACATGGCTATTTTGACGTCGCGATAGGTCCTGCTTCTCTGCTGGCAGTGCCGGTCACCGGGAGGATTCAGCGATCATCGGATGGAATAGCGGCAGGAGACAAAGTGCAGGAGGGATCGCGGGGACCGGTAAGTGTTATGGCAATGTTTATTAACTGTTTGTGTACATTTAGCATGCATTTTTATGTGTTTGTGATTGCCTCCCATTATAGCCTATTGGTTCGAGTTCGGTTCGTCGAACGTTCGACGAACCGCACTCGAACGGGACCCCCGTTCGGCGAACCGACCTCGAGCTGAACCGCGACCGGTTCGCTCATCTCTACCTAGGAGCATAAAAATGTCCCTCTAGCTCATATGAGAAGACCAATGTTAGTGAAGACCAGTGATATTTGGAGGTCCTGTTGGATATTTTTAAATTGTGGCCCATAAGCTTCAGCTCACACCACTGACCCTATATCTAACCGAATAAGATTAGCTGTGGAGCAAATCAATAAATGCATTACAGTATAAGATTGTATTAACAGCTTCATAAGGGGCATGGGTTCAGACTATCATAGTTGACAGGAAGAAGAGAGCAGCAAGTCAGTGGGATCTGTTGGGCACCAATGGTGTCCAATATCTGACAAGCCTAAAGTATGTTCTTCGGCAAGTAATTGTATTGTATGATAAAAGAGTTACTATTGCCAATGTGGAGCTGACCATTCTTTTATTAAATAAAACTAGCAGCCTCGGACTGATGATAGGTACCCTAATGAATACCGAATCCTGAGAAAAAAAGTCTACTTCTTGGAGTTACTTGGTCCATCAGAGTCTGTACAGCAGAATTCCTAAAATGTTTTTCATTAGCAATGCACATTATAAAATAGGCCCTAAAAAGGCTACAGGGCCTCTGCAGTCTCATAAGCAATATTGAGGATAATCAGCACTGCAGAAATGTTGATTTTAACTAGATACAGTTAACATGAATTATATATAAATTTTCTATTGCCTTAAGTTGCCTCTTGAAAAGTCAAACTATGGGACCGTGTTAGCCTCTAGCTATGTCCCTAAATCTGAGCTTCTGGGTCAAATACAACTACAACATTGAATTATTTATTAATATAGTCCTGGCTGAACCCACAGCGCAGTACTCCGAATCATGCACCAGGGAAGTTTATCAAAATGATAACTTTTCTTTACTTTAATAAGTGGTAATTTTTTAATTTGTATATTGTGATGATATGTAACCCGTGTTTGCTGTGATCTCATACTCCAAATATACAATCAATTTTCTAGATTAAGTTAATGGGGTTGCCTGATCTAGAACCCCCAAGTTAATATGTTCTATTGGGAATTCAGAGCTATAAAATGGGGTACTCATCAGGTGTCCAGAGCAGATTGTCGTTACAAAAAATATGTCTCACTTTTGGGCATGCAAACTGCCCATGTATGACATGGGCAGCTTATGAATTTCACAAGGGCACTTTGATTTTTTTCTGCGGTGCTTAATGGAAATTGTACACGGTTGTTATAAAGTTCCCTCACAGATTACATGCGATTGCGAAGAGTCCCAAGCAGCAGATTACTTTGTAAAAATTATATTTGTTTTTACAAATACATTAATTAAAAACAGCAAACTATACACAACTGTAGTAAGGATAATTTGAATAGGAGTCTGTCAGCACTAAATGACAATTCCAACCAAGCACATGTCCTTGGTGCACTGTTGGTGTGGCCAAATATCTCAGTACACCTTCCCATCTACTTGTTTTGCATCTATCTCAGCCTTCTCTCACTCCTGTAAAGCCAAGAGCTGACAAGCAAGGAAGAGGAGAACACAGTAAAAAACAAACAAGTATCACTATGCGCTGACCTGCTTGGGCAGAATAGTGCACTAAAGGGTTCTTTACACGCTGCGATATCGGTACCGATATCGCTAGCGAGCGTACCCGCCCCCGTCGGTTGTGTGTCACGGGCAAATCGCTGCCTGTGGCACACAACATCGATAACACCCGTCACACGGACTTACCTTCCCTGTGACGTCGCTCTGGCCGGCGATCCGCCTCCTTTCTAAGGGGGCGGTTTGTGCAGCGTCAAAGTGATGTCACATGGCAGCCGTCCAATAGCAGAGAAGGGGCGAAGATGAGCAGCCGGAACATGCCGCCCACCTCCTTCCTTCCTCATTGCCGGTGGACGCAGGTAAGGAGATGTTTGTCGCTCCTGAGGTGACACACACAGCGATGTGTGCTGCCGCAGGAACGACGAACAACATCGTACCTGCAGCAGCAATGATATTAAGGAAATGAACGACGTGTCAACGAGCAACGATTTTTCACGTTTTTGTGCTCGTTGATCGTTGCTCCTTGGTGTCACACACTGCGATGTCTCTAACGGCGCCGGATGTGCGGCACTAACGACGTGACCCCGACGATATATCGTTAGCGATGTCTCAGCGTGTAAAGCACCCTTATCTCTGCCTTCTCTCACTCCTGTAAAGCCAAGAGCTGACAAGCAAGGAAGAGGAGAACACAGTAAAAAACAAACAAGTATTAATATGCGCTGACCTGCTTGGACAGAATAGTGTACTAAGTGTTTTTGCTTGGTTTGAACAGACATTTTATGCTTATAGACTTTATTAATGGGTTACCAATCATTTAAATTAAATAAAAAAATAAAAAATATGGAGAAATTTGCTTTTTCTTTTCAAAATCACGACACAACAAAAAAAAAAATATGCTCACTAACTAGTCCAATTAAAAAAATACAATTTCTCACATATATAACAAACACAATAAAGGAAAAATCAAAAGGTTATGGCTGCTGAAAGGAAAAAAAAAAGTAGTTATCAAGCAAGCCTGGTCATTAAGGAGTTAAATATGACAGGCTGCCCAATACTGTGCAATGCAGTCATACTAAACTGTATCTAGGATAAATAAAAGAGTCTCTGCTCTGTCTCATTTGCCAAGAAATTCGGAAGGCATATTGACACAAAATCTTAACTGCTGGTATTATTCTGAGAATCTGGCAGCTTTCCATCACACACTGTCAATTGGCAACAATAGCTGAGTATTGAATACTGATTATCAAAAACCTACCAAGGGGAAAAAGCAATCTGGCTCACTAAGCCACAAAGACTGCCTTCAGTTTTCTTTCTCAAGCAATTATAAAAAATATAAAATTATGGTCTCATTAATACAGGCTACATGTACTCGCACTGCTGCATGGATTCTATTCACTAGCGTCCTAGACATTTTTAGGCTAAATACTGCATCATACATCCAATAATATCCCATACAGCTCAGTAAATGCTATTTGTGTATATAACCAAAAATTTGCATTTACGTTGCTCACTGCATGGAATGTTTTACAGTATGTGTCTACACAACTTCATCTCAAAGTATGGTATTTATTATTAAAAGAATCTTTATATAGCGCCAACATATTAAATCCAGAGATTCATACATCAGCAACACTGTCCCCATTTGGGGCTCACAATTTAAATTCTTATCTGTATGTCTTTGGAGTGTGAGAGGAAACCGGAGTACACCCACAGAAACATGGGGAAAACATATAAACTCTTTTCAGATGTTGTCCTTGGTGGGATTTGAACCCAGGACCCCAGCAGTGTTGACCACCCAATGGGATCTTTCAGTAGGATTCTACTCCCCTAAACCTTTTCTATGTGCATGTAGCTCTTTTAAAGACTAGTCCAGCAATATCTTTACATGGTCAGTCCATTCCCCTGTTACAGAGAAATCAGAGTTTGAATCAATATGCAAATGATGCTGAAGAGCTATTTGTAGCTGTGAAGACTCTGTCACTGCAGCTCTATTTCCCACCCAGTGCTGCCCCTTCCTTTTTGACTGACACCTCCTTTGCATGACGTTACAAAGCATAATAGCTGTCAATCAAGCAAGAAGCAGCTTTGGACCTGGTGGGAAATAGAACTGGAGTGACAGAGTTTTCAAATCTACAAATAGTTATTTAGCCTCATTTGCATATCAATTCAAACTCTAATTTCTCATTAATGAATTATCAGAGTGGCCATGTAAATATATTAGTGGATTAGTACTTGAAAGCGCTAAGCATGCATATAAATAGTTTGGGGTGTGAAATTATGCTGACAGATTGCCTTCAAGTAAAGGAGTAACTATCATACAACTGTTTGTTTACCTAAATAATTCAATATCTGATATATTCATTTATGAAGAATTCTTTAAACACTATTAAAAAAAATGGTAACAATTACAGATAAGCAAATCAATTTGATAACAATTGAATTTGTGCCAATTTTTATTCCCAGGTCCCAGCGAATTCAGACAATTTATAATTTGATTCTTATGAAACGCCAACAAATACCATCAGACATTACATCAGGCACGTGTGCGTATTGCATGCAGTTACGCTGCGTTCTGCACCGCAGTGTAACTGCATGCGTCTTGCGTCCCCAGCACAATCTATGAAGAATGTGCATGAGACGTGCGCACGTGGCGTATTAGAGCGCAGCGATTCAGCTGCTGCTCGAAGCGTGCGTTCTAAGAAGTGACATGTCACTTATTCCGTGCGCTTTGCATGCTGTCTATAGGGAGAGGCAGCATCCAGAGCACACGAATTCTGCAGGCACCAGGCGCTTCAGAATGGAGCTTTTCAGCTACGCTCTGAAGCGAACCTTTTGTGTGCGGTGCAGAGCGCACACGTGCGCACATAGTAATGCATAATGCCTTGGAGATATCACATCCCATGATATAGCACAGCCAATCAGGATGGATTGTCATAGCGTGCAGAAAAGCCAAGGCAAGAAATACAGCAGACATTTTAGGGTGATTTAGAATAGTGAGAGGACGTCAGAGCTCACAGCTCCAGACTAGTAATAGCAAGGGAAAGTCCTATAATATTTGACAAATATTCCATACAGTAATGTGTTGTACAAATGCATCAGCGAATAAGTTAAGTATGGTAGTCTGCAAATAATACATAGTCAATTGTTAGTGGAGAAAAAGATAGGAGATTTGCCAGCAACAGTGCTACTGTGATTGATCAGTGATATGGTGTACATGCCATTTATCCTGCTGCATTACAATTACAATTATACATTTTTCTTCATTCTTAATACAATAGAAAGAAATAGCAAGCCACAGAAAAAATATCAGAAATCTATGTCAAAGACAGTGTGCTTGCTTGTCACATTTTTTCAATTCATGTGCTATGCTTTTAAAGAAGGGGAATACTTATTATTTATTGGGATTTTTATTTATGATAAATTTAGGCATAGACACTTTTTGCATTAATTTTTGACTGCTGCCTCTACTTTTTTGGATTTATATATTACAACAGTTTGGATAGTTGCGGTGATGCTCGGCACCCACTGTTTGCAATTGTGGTGCTGTTTTATTATTTTTGGATATAGATAATTTTCCATAAGAACTTGCACACTTTTTTAATTTACTATATTTTGTATTGTAGACAATGAATGTAACTAATATGGAGCCCAATGTATTTGTTTATACCGGTAAGATGAAGAGAGGATTCTCATTGGGGGATACAGCCTTTTTAAGTACTGTACTCAATCTAGCATTGATCTAAAGCTTAAGTATGAGAGTGACTTAAAACGTTTTTAACAACTCCATGTAGCTACTTTGGGACATTACCATAGAGCCCGCTAAATCCCTAGGGGGTTGTGATCTAATTCTGCTGAACTTATTGATGGCGGATGCACTCTTTTTCTGATGGTTTAGCATGGTATCAAGTAAATATGAAATGGATATTATTCTTTTAAAGGGATAGTTCAGTACTCTGCAATAGTGGCTATATAGCTGTAAAACTGATAGGGAAGGCTTTTTCTAAATCCCTTGTGCAGCCAATTCTGCTTCTGAGCGGCACTATTGTGGTCCACTGATCCCCATGAAGTGACCCCCGGGCTTCGTGACCTCTGAGATCATGTGATGTCACGTCAACTTCCAGTTAACCGAACATCACTGAGCCCCACCCCAGTCTTCCTGAGTGACTGATCAGTGGGCGGTGCTTCCCCTCTCATAACAGCCCAGCATTGATCCTGCTTGCGGCGCTCTGCAGCAAAGGAGAGACACGCAACATAATGGCCCACTGACCAGTCACTCATGACCTCACCGGATCTTAGAGGTCAAGGAGCCCGGGATCACTTCATGGGGATGAGCAGACCGCGATAGCACCGCACAGAGGCAGAATTGGCTTGACAAGGTATTTAGTAAAAGTCTTCCCTGTCAGTTTTACAGGGATGTGGCCACTATTGCAGAGTAGTGAACCACCCCTTTAAATATTGACTTTCTGCAACAAGAAATCCAGAAGCTTACTGCAAATGTATCATATACAGAAGAGAATGAGAACACAATTGACAATTGGGAGATGGATATTTTGAAAGAATGCATTTTTACACATGTACAGCATTTACTTATGGATCTTGAGGAATTTAAATATTGCAAGTGGAATCGAAATATGGAAGATTACTAATCAGTGAATGTGTATAATTGGCAAAAAGAGGGCAACATTACATCATAGCGAAAAAGAGATGTTTTTTACAACATGAGACGTAGGAGCAATAATGGGACTTCATCTTCCCCTTTGTTTGATTTTATCCCTTTTAGATATAAACATGACATCACAAGAGGAACACAACGGTAAAGGAGAGGTGGAAAACAATACAACAGGGAACAGAAAAGAGAAATAAATAGGAAAAAAAACATGATCACAGAAGCAGATGACAACAAGGAAAAAGGAACAGAACTCATGGTAAATATCTCTTCTAAAAATGTAACGGATTCACAACTGTCTGTTTTAAATAAGGTCCTAACATTTAGTCATTGCAGACATGTGGACTGGTTTCATTTGGAGTTAGATCTCCAACTTTTTTTTATATCAATTGAATAGAAAAATTAGTTTGTAGATAATTCTAGTGTTTCACAGACCTATACTCGTGAACTTACCTTGCAACAAACATCTTTAATAGGGATGATCGAATACCTCAAATATTCGGCTTCGCGAATATTTGCCAAATAGGTCGCCGCTGTTCGACTATTCGTGAATATTCAATGCGCAATGTAAGTCTATGGGAAACCCAAAAAACAACTATTCTGAACTATTCGGGCTTCCCATAGACTTGCATTGCGCATCAAATATTCACATAGCGGCGACCTATTTGTCGGATATTCGTGAAGCCGAATATTTGAGGTATTCGATCATCCCTAATCTTTAACTAAGAAAAGTATTTTTACACCTCCAACCACTGTACCAGTAATTGAAGCTTTCATCTAGGTGTATATCACGATATAGATATTTTAAAAGAAAAATGTAAAAAAACTGGTTAAATACTCTAATTTAAATAGAGGACTTGAAGGTAATGCCAGAACTTGCCAATGATGACAATTTAATTATCGAATCCACTGATAAATGGGTAGCAATCATGGTCATGGACAAGAGTATTTATATCTCTGTAATAAACAGATAACTTAATGATAATGAAAAGGTTAATAGAGATCCAAAATTTTAATTTTTAAATGTTTTAAAAACATCTTAAATGAGGCCAAAACTAATATTATAGACAAGGATCTATATGATTATCTTTTGATTGAACAACCCATCACACCAATGATATATGTATTGCCAAAAATTCACAATTTTTTTTACTAACCCACTAGGTTGTCAATAGTTTCATTAGAGTGGTGACATATTTAGATAAAATACTAAACCCTTTGGCTAAAAAACAAATCACCATTTTATAATTTTTTTATTTAATGCAAGAAGTTAATGTTAATTGTAAAGTTATTTTGGCCTCATTGATGTAATCTCTAGTGATGGGCGAATACTAAAATATTTGGGTTCAGATTATTTTTCTCGAATATTTCACACTATTTGTGTATTCTTCACGAATAACAAATTTAATGCAAGTAAATGGGAAAGTCAAATAATCTTCCGGCAGACCCTCCCAGGATGTCTGGCAAGGCTGTAAAAAAGCTGAAATGGATGGAAACGTGCTGAAATTGATTAGGAACAGCATGGAGAAGATGCCTGGATACATATCTGAAGCACAGGTCGCTTATGGGCACAATGTTGTCAGAGTATTATGCCACCTTGACGTGCGGTCTCTTGCCTATTTGTTATAACCAGAGCACGTAAAGTAGACTGCCATGTGCTTTATCTTTGCAGGTTATCAAAAATAGAGGTTCCCTAACACTATTTAAAAAAATAAATAAATATTTAAAATAAATAATTAAAAAACAATGTGGGCTCCTGCCCATTTTTGATAACCAGCGCAGATATTCTCAGACTGGGAAGGTCCATGGTTATTGGGCCCTCCCTTACCGTCAAATAGCAGCCTGTAGCAAACCCCACAATTGGCACATACAGTACATTAGATGTGCCAATTGTGGCGCTTTACACTGCTCATCCCGATTACAATGGTCTGACTGCCTGTCAGGGCCGGCGTCAGCACCCGGCATACCCGGGCAAATGCCGGGGCCCTGGAGAGCTGGGGGGGGCCCACTTGGCCCCGTCACTTCACCTGCCCGCTGGCCCTGCCCACTCTCCTTCAGTTCTGCTGCCCCCGGGCCGAGTTCCGGGGACCGCAGTCCTCGGCAGGAACATGTGGCTGCCGTCCGCACACATCCCACCAACATCACCGCACACATCCCGAAATTACCGCACACATCCCGACATCACCGCACACATCCCGACATCACCGCACACATCCCGACATCACCACACACATCCCGACTTTACCGCACACACCCCGACATTACCGCACACATCCCAACATCACCACACACATCCCGACATTACCGCACACATCCCGACATTACCGCACACATCCCCGACATCCCCGCACACATCCCGACAATACAGCCCTCATCATCACCGCACACACACCGGCACTACCGCACCCATCATCCACACACACACACACACACACACACAGGCATTACCTCAGTGACGTCCCCGCTAACAGCGCGATTCACTTCAGTTGCTGCGTGGAGCTCACAGGAGCGGCGGTGTTTTACTGCAGCTCCTGTCAGCTTCATGTAGCAGAGCTGGATGCGGAACCTCGTGTGGATTACGCCGGACCTGGAGGGGTATTTGGGGATTTTAATAAAGTGGTGAAAGAGGGTGGTTTTTTTTGTCTTTTTTTCCAATATGATTCCAATAGGATTTTTTCAGGTGTATGTGTATATTTACTTTCACTTACAGGTTAATCATGGAAGGTATCTCGGGGAGACGCCTGCCATGATTAACCTAGGACTTAGTGGCAGCTATGGGCTGCTGACATTAACTCCTTATTACCTCGATTGCCACCGCACCAGGGCAATTCGGGATGAGCCGGGTTGAGTCCCGGGACTGTCGCATCTAATGAATGCGGCAATTCCGGCCGGCTGCTGGCTTATATTTTTAGGCTGGGGGGCTCCCCATAACATGGGGCTCCCCATCCTGAGAATACCAGCCTTCAGCCATGTGGCTTTACCTTGGCTGGTATCAAAATTCGGGGGGACCGCACGCCGTTTTTTTTAAATTATTTATTTATTTTACTACACGATCTAGACCCGCCCACCGGCGGCTGTGATTGGTTGCAGTGAGACAGCTGTAACAGTGTGGGGGCGGGTCTGACTGCACCCAATCATAGGCGCCGGTGGGCAGTGGAAGCAGTGAATACGAGATTGAATAATGGGTGGCCAGCTTTTTCAAAAGAAGAAAAGCCGCCGGAGCAGTGTGTGTCTGTATGTATGCAGAGCTGTGTGTGTGTCTGTATGTATGCAGAAGAGCTGTGTGTGTGTCTATGTATTCAGCAGAGCTGTGCCTGTATGTATGTATGCAGCAGAGCAGTATGTCTGTGTCTGTATGTATGTATGTATGCAGCAGCGTGTGTGTCTGTCCGTATGTATCCAGCAGAGCAGTGTGTGTCTGTATGCAGCAGAGCCGTGTGTGCCTGTCTGTAGGCATGTATGATGTGTATCTATGTATGTCAGTGTATATGACTGTATAGATTTGTCTGTTTATATGTATTTTGTGAGTTTGTCTTTAAATATGTATATGTACGTATCTGTGTATGTGTGTGTGTGTCTGCATGTTTATGGGGCCCACTGGGACTCTTCCGCCCGGGGCCCACAAAAACCTGGAGCCGGCCCTGCTGCCTGTGATGGTTGCAGCGCAGTCCAACAGTCTGGCACTAGTTCCACTTGAGGTGACTTCTGAGAGTTCTCATGGGAAATCCAAGAACCTTAAAGGCTCTTTTAGAGGCTCCTGTATGGTTTCCTGGCCTTACAGATGCCGAGTGACCCAGTGGCTGTGAACTCTGGTAATCTTTAGGTAACTTTAGGGAGCCCGTAAGGTTCCTAGAGTTCCCAGCTGGTGAGATACCTAGAAGATGTGAACTCTATTAAGGCCTGGAGGCTGTGAGCTCTGGTAAGAGATGACAGCCTCCAGATTTTCCAACAGCTGGGAACCCCAGGAACCTTAAAGGCTCCTATAAAGTTACCAGGTTGACAGCTGCCACAAGACCCAAAGGCTGGGAATTCCAGTAACCTTAAAGTCTAGCTTAAAGGCTACATTAAGGTTTCTGGGCCTCACAACTACGAAACTTGTGGACACTGCTGCTACCATGTCACATAGTCTGACAGCTCGGCACTGAGTTTACTTGAGGTCACAGCTGATGTCTCACACAGATGGTGTAAAAGAGTGAGTTTATGGAGATTGATTCATAGACTGGATTACATATATTCATAAATATATGTATATTTCGCCCATCCCTTTAAGGAGAGTCTGTAAGTTGGAAAATGCTAACCAAAAGTTTGAGATGGTAAGAACCAAACTCATCTGCTAGTTGTTCATCAAAGCCATCTGACATTGTTTGTCAAAGTTGTCAAAGTAGTGCTATATTCTGTTTGGAATGTTGGGCTAAGAGCTGAAATAGCCATGAGAAACGTTTTACTGTAAGTTACTGTTACACTGAGGTCAAAGCTCAGCGAGCCTCAAAGGGTTTCTATATATATATATAGATTGAAGTAGGTTTTGTTACAGGTCTCTAGTGCGCAGGTACACTTATTTCGCGGGTAAAACGTACCACGTGACATGATGTAATGCTCAACCTAAAATAAGGATAGTTAGTTTTTGTGTTACCATGTAAAGAGATAAGGACAATCCAGAGGAGGGGTTTTGGGTTATAAAAGAAGCCCACACTTCAAAGGTTGAGGAGAAGGAGGGAGAGGCAGAAGGTGACAGGAGTAAGACGGACCCATCCGACCAGACCATCTACAGATCATCCCGAGACGACTTACACACTACAGCGATGTAAGAGATATGAACTGTTATTTTTTCTATCTGTCTCCATCTATTAACTCAAGCCAAGACAGTTATTTTTCTCTAATGACTGTAACCCTCCAACTCTTATCTGAATAAATTCATAATATGTTTTTGACCTATCTTCGCTCCAATCATTATATATTGGCTATGCAGTTGTCGCCGTAAACCCATTATTTAACATTTGGCGAGCACCAGCCTGAATGATTGTGAAACACAGCTGTTTTCTGTGCAAGGTGATTTTTTTCACGCTGCCTATTCTTGCAGAAGGACTTTTTTTTTCTCACGTCATTCCCTGCCCTTTGTCCAAGAAGGGGGGTCTGTGAGTTTGTGAGTAATTTCTGTCCAAGTAATGCAGGCAAAGACGATACACTGTGTCCACATCAGAACCTAAGAGAGGGTTAACGTGACAAAGCTGCACGGAGGTCGTATGTGTCAAAGCCATTCCAGGACCATCCATCCATAAGACGGTTGAAGCCATTCAAGGACAAGCATCACATACTGGTGAGAAATGGAGTTTATTCATGATTATTCTAGTAACTGTCATGTAGAGTATTCGTTTGATCATACACATAGTGACGCACAGTTATGGTCAAATCTGTACCGGCAATGTGAACTTGAGAATTCTAAGCTAGATAAAAAGTTTTTTACTATAAATCGGTTACAGAAAAAGATACAGAATGTATTGGGTATGGTATACACTTACAATTCCATGGTGGGTGGGGCACAGCCATATGCACACACTATCTGTATGGTGACTGACACACCCATAACAACAGGCACGCCCAATACAACAGACACACACGTCACAGATTCAGAAACAACAGATTGTCCAAATTGTTCGATATTAGCAGAACATATCGAACATCTGGAGGATCAGTTGGAAACAAGAGCAGATTTAATATCAAAACTACGGAAAGATATTAAATATGTATCTGTTAATACGAGACAGAACAAGACAGAAGCTTCAGGTTCAGACATCCCGGACAGGCTGGATACGGCCGAGGACGAGAGTCTGAATGAGGGGGAACTTCGGAAAAAGAAGTTACATGATAAGGCCGCCCGTCTTAACATTAAAATCCATGACCAATTAATGAAAATCATTAAAGACATACCGAAATATGATGATAAAATGGACGCCTTCCATAATGCGGACATTTTTGAGTCACATTCCGATAAATATAATCTAACAAATGAACAGAGAAACAAGATTTATAGGGTATGGCTTCCCTCCCACATGGCAAAAAGGTTACAAGCAACACCTAGGACAGACGAACACAATGACCTGATCCATGACACAAAGGAAGATAGGCTGAGACAGTTAATTCTCTTTACCACAGGAGAGACTACCCCAACAGTCGAATTGTTAGAAAACCTTAAGACACACATACAGGAGGATCCGTTTGTCTTCCTAGTGAAATTCGAGCAAGGATATCGTTTGATAATGGAAATCGGATCTGATCAAGAACCGCCTTCCATGATCAAGGCCTTTGTTAAAAAGTTTAAATATTTGGACCCTGCTTCATTCGAAATAGCTTCTAGGATGGAAAGTCTACAAGAGGTCACATCATTTATTGATAGAATACGTAGACGAATGAAGCAAAATCAGGTAAAATCAAAAATAGCCATGATAGAAGGGACCACTGACACATTAGTATCCCAGGAAAAACAGATCAAAAACAACAAAAGACCGGTGTTGAATTCTAAAAACAAGAATTCAGGGGGGGGTAACAGGAAAAGCACAATTCATTGCTTTTTCTGCGGCCAACCCGGACACCTGAAGTGGGAATGCAAGAAATTCCTGAGGGCGGGAGTTGAGGAAAGGCTGGGTAAGGAGAATGGACTGATGCCAAACACATCCAGTGCCCCTCCCCCATCTTCAGCACCTCCACCTTCATACACGCCCACTCGTACTGACAACAGAAATAACCAATCACCATATACGCCCACTCATACTGACAACAGAAATAACCAATCACCATATGCACCTCTGACCAGACAGATAAGGGAAATGTCCATACAGGGATTGGATGGAAGGGGCAAGACACCTGCTGCTCTTCTCCCTTCTCCATCCTCCTGACTAGCAAAGCCGGTCCCCAGGCTGCATCCACTGGAATTCGTCACTCGAGTTTCAATGGATAGCTGTGGTCGACCATTTTTAAAGGTAAATCTTGAAGGTCAGGAAGTAACATTTCTCCTTGATACAGGTGCGCAATTGAGTGTCACAAATGTTGATTTACATTTAAAGCCAGATTCCCCTGTATGCACAATTGTTGGTTTCAGTGGTAAAAATGGAACAAAGGTGACTTTAGCGCAGGATGTTTCTTTGGAAATACCTGGTTTTTTGAAAACGAAAATGGATATTTGGTGTTGTCAGGATACTGAGAATATAATTGGCACTGATTTTATGGAAAAGCATGGCTGGATTATTGATTTGGGTAACAAAACAGTATGGAAAGATTCTAACGGTTGTAAGGCGGTAGTTATTGATCCAAATGAGTATAGTCATGTCGGGACCATTTGTTTGAACGATGTAGTGTCAGCAGATCATCTGTGGCCTGAAACTGGTGGTGACGAAGTATTGACTGAGTTAGTACAACGGTTTCCTTCTTTATGGGCTCAGTACAGGAATGAGGTTGGAACAATGAAGGATGTAATTGTCAAAATTGAAGGTCGAGACCCACCTCCACAGCGTCAGTATAAGTTGCCTCCGGAGTCAGTTGCTCCGATGTCGAAGATTATACAGGAATTGTTGGCTCAAGGTGTGATACGTAAGGCAAATTCTGTCTGTAACAATCCATTGTGGTGTGTTCTGAAAAGCGATGGTAGCTATAGGATGTTGTTGGACTTGAGGATGTTCAATAAGTGTACTCCCAATGTAGCACCGATTGTAGCTGATACACACGACATGATGTCGAGATTGGATGCTAAGGCAAGGTATTTCTCAGTGTTGGATATCAGTAATGGTTTTTTCAGTATACCGATTGAGCAAAGTTGCCAATATCGATTTGCATTCAACCACCTCGATCAGCAATTTGTATGCTGTAGGCTTCCTCAGGGGGCTAGTATGTCGCCAAGCATTTTTCATCAGGCGCTAGCGAACGTTTTGTCGAAATTTTCTCGTCCGGAATGTTTATTGCAATATGTGGACGATATCTTGTTGAGCACGGAGGATGAGGAGATGCACGTGATCTTGCTTGCAGAATTGTTTGAGCTGCTGCATGATGCAGGTTTAAAACTGAATACCAAAAAGGTCAAGCTGATGCAGACTGAGGTCAGGTTTTTAGGAGTTCTGCTAAGTCCAGGTACACGGCGACCCCTACAGGACAGAATAGAGGCAATTGCATCTCTTCCACTTCCAACATCACACAAGGCACTAAGACATTTTTTAGGACTTGTAAATTACTCAAGGGATTTCATTGAAAATTTTGCTGACAAAGCCAGACCTTTGTATGATCTTTTAAAAGGTGACAATGATGATTATTTTGGTCCCTGGAGTGTTGAACAGGAAAAAGCCTTCACACAATTGAAACATGATCTACAACACGCACCTGCGTTAAGTATGGTGGAAAAGAACGCACCTTTTGCGCTTCAAGCACACACTTCAGAGACAAGTATCTCTGTGGTTTTGCTGCAGCTGCAAGGGGGGGAATGGAGAATCTTGGGGTACTTCTCTAAGCTTCTCTCACCTGTTGAGAGGGGGTTTGAGGTGTGCGCAAGACACCTGGTGGGAGTGTATTTTGCGATAAAAATCACTCAACACATCATCGGGTTCCAAAAGGTTATTCTCCAAACGCCACATTCCACACTGAAACTTCTCTTTGAGAAAAACATCCCAGGTGTGTCAAATCAGAGATTTGCCCATTGGTTGCTCTCATTGTCTCCAAATCAAATTGAGGTAGATTATAAGGCCAAGTATGTTCTTCCTCAATTGATGCAGTATGAAGGACAAACCCATGATTGCATAGAAACGTTCCATGAACCAAGTCCATCTCTCTTCAGACGACAGTCGGAAGATGCAGATGAACCTGTGTTTGTAGACGGTTCTAGATTTTTCCTGGAAGGACATTATCACACAGGATATGGAATTTTCTATTCCAAGCGAGGACAAGTGGTAAAACACAAGTTACCAAGTCATTTCTCAGCTCAAAGGGCAGAGATAGAAGCGGTAAGAATGGTCCTACAGCTGAATGAAGCTGATGATCAAACTCCAATGGTAATCTACAGTGATAGCTCCTATGTTGTCAGATCCCTAACCGATTACCTGCCTGTTTGGGAAAGGAGAGGCTACGTGGACTCGTCCAACAAAGCCTTGGTGCATCGCGATACGCTAGAATCAATTTTTGAGATGGCATCTAGGGCCCCAAATAGATTTGCTATAGTGAAAGTCGCTGCACATCAAAGATCTGATGATGAGTTATCTGTAGGTAATGCTACCGCAGATGCTCTAGCCAAAGAAGCTGCCCTGACAGGAGAGGAAGTGTTTGACTCTGAACCTTCTGAGATTTCAGCGGTTCAAAGAACAGACACGTACATACCTTCATTTGCAGAAGAACAGAGAAAAGATCCTTCTCTTGTTATTTTTCTGGATGATCCAAAACCTCCTTTCATCTGTGAAAATGGGGTTTTGTGTCACAGTTCAAATGAAGAATTGCGTCCAGTTGTACCAAAACATCTACAGGTAGAATTCACTCGATACAACCATGAGAGTTTAGGTCACTTGGGACAACAGAAATTGTTAGTCATTCTCAAGGAGAAATTTTATTGGGAAAAAATGGACGAAACAGTTCAAAGTGTTGTACTATCATGTCTCATTTGTGCCCAAATAAATCCAAGACCTAAAGGACAGAAGCCACCACTTCTACGGATCGCACCTGCAGATGGTCCATGGTCTACACTGCAGATAGACTATATTGGTCCTTTACCCTCAGGTAAACATGGTCTCAGGTATGCATTGATTGTGGTAGATGTGTTCTCAAAATGGGTAGAAATATTACCTGTTAGGAAAGATGATGCTTTGTCCACAGCAAGGGAATTGGTACAACATGTCTTTTGTACTTGGGGGATCCCAAGGATGATTACCTCCGATCGAGGTAGCCACTTCAGAGGTAAAATCATGCAAACTGCTTGTGCTATTCTAGGGGCGCGACAGCAATTTCATGTCCCCTATCATCCACAATCTGCGGGAATTGTGGAAAGAATGAATAGGACAATCAAGTCCAGAATTGCAAAGATGCTTTTGGACAAAGGTAACACTTGGGTTGACAAGGTTCCTTTCATACTGATGAGTATAAGAGGTTCAATCTCTTCTACAACTCAATTCACTCCGTTTGAGTTGATGACGGGAAGAAAAATGCCATTGTGGTTTCCACATGAGCCATTTTTATCCACTCCACAAAAAGATGCTATCTCAAGGTCCCAATGGTTGAGATCGCTACAGGAGAACCTGAAAGCGATTCTGCCATATGCGGCATCAAGAATGCAGAAAATGGAGCCACCCTATGAGTCCAAATTCAAGAAAGGTGCTCTAGTGATGATCAAAACCTTTCGCAAGAGTGGTCCATGGGAGTGTAATTGGGAAGGTCCTTTTGAAGTCCTTGAGACTATGGGACAAGTCATGATTCTTGTGCACCGAGTGTCAAATGTGGTAAAAAAGACCCGGAAAACACAAAAAGTGTGGGTTCACGTTGACCAGTGCAAAATATTTGTGACAAAATAATGATACTGCATTTCTTTCCAGGAAGAAATGGATTCCTATACGAACTGGAATAAAGAACCTAAAGACTGTGAAGGAAAGATGACATCAAGCCTTCTGGAGAAAGAACATCTTCCCAAGCTCAAGACAAGCTTCTACGTGATGGGATCTACGTTCCTGCTGCTTTGCTTTATTTTCGTCATTGTTTCCATGTTACATCAAGGAACAATCGCCAATGATGTGAATGAACAGACTAGAGAGATTCAACATTCTCGAAGACCAAGAGGATCAGATACACGGAACTTACTGACAGAGGACATCACGGACAATTCTGTGGAGATAACAGGAAATATCTGCATGGGATATGGAACAAAATGTTGCATTGAATTACATTTCATACACGACACAGACATAATATTACATGCGATTGCAGGACCTAAAACTAGATTCACACAATTACAAGGAGAATATGTACACAATAATAAAACGGGTACATGGGAATGTTCTCCTACAGATGTACTATACTGGAACATAGAGATCAGAGGTGATGAACCTGCTGTATGGTCCGGTGATATTACAAATGACATGATTGCAAAGGGAAAGTTTGGAAGATCCAAAACAGAAATTTTGTTAAAAACTCAGGTTTTTGGGAAAATTCTGGATCCTTCTTTACTCTCCATCACAGAAGGAGATAAAGATTGGGTCAAAACATGGAATTTCCAGATAACACGGGAACCTGTGCAAGTTCAGGTATCTGTAGTGTTTACCGTTACTAACACTATAGTTCCGGAAATAAGGGTTTCACCACAGACAGTACATAATAAAGTAAATACATTTCCCATAATGTTAAAATGTAACACAAGGTTGAAATTGCCTTCTGAGTCTTTGTTGACATGGACCAAAAATTCATCGTTTTTGGGAAGTTTTTTAAACAGTCCAACTAATGTCATTCACAGAGGTCAGATTGGTAATATCAGGTGGATGGATGATACTTTCATTTTTTCCATAGAGAATCCATCTTCCAGGGACTCTGGAATTTACCAGTGTTGCGTTGAAACAAAGACACATTACAGACATTGTAAAGACGTTAGTGTGAATATTTGGTCAGCAGCAGATAGTGCATGCACAGACACGAGGTTCATGCCGTCTTCTCCTTTCCAAATTAATCAATTTCAGTCCAAGTCCTTATTAAGGGATGGAGAATTTATGACAATGGTGTGGACTTTCAATATGTCTCATTGGAAGATCTCTACCAGGTTTCCTCAGTGTCAATCACATCTCATAAACATGGAGATGGGGATAGAACAATGGTTTGGGAAAAGAACAGCTCAGACTAGGAGTAAGAGAGGAGTGTTAGAAGGAATTCTGGGAGGAATTGGGACAGTGGGAAGTCTGACTAATGCCATGAATATGCAGACACTTAAGTCAGATTTGGATAATATTGGTTTTATTGGAGGAAAAGGTGTAAAGGTTCAGAAGAGTCTGAATCAACTTCTTGAAAAGATGGTAATGAATACAGCTGCTGTACTAGGCTCTTCCGTGTCACATCTACAGGATGCTACATTAGCTCTCGTGGAAAGCACACACGAAACACAAGTGGCTAAAGCGTGCCTGGAGATACAGGTAGAGTACTCTTCTAATTTAAAGTTGATTGCACAAGCTTTACAGAGTGGAATTACTCCACTGGGAATACTGCGAAATTTACCTGTAGAGTATGATTTTGCATTGAATCATACGGATTTGTGGGTAAATAAGTGGTTAGGATGTGAACGAAACATTTGTGTTGGCACATCACTAATCCCGGTGATTGGAAGAGAAGGAACTATTGTTCCTGTTACAGTTTTGGGTATACCTGTGAGCAACACACAACAAGTGTTCTATCAACTGCAGTACACAGATTTTGCATTTGATGGAGTGAACACTGAACAAGTAGACATTTCTTCATGTTTGCATTTTGTTTCTAAGGTGATGTGTTTACCTGGACAGGATAAGGTGATTTATCATTCATGTTTTCATAATCATTCTTCTTGTCATGCGAGAATAGAGACTGTACAGACACTACATGATCTGGTGACTCCAGTAAGTCCAACTAAGATATGTTTTCAGGTCATGTCTGAGACAGAGAAGGTTTCTGTTTACTATTCTGCTTGTGTACATAAGGAAAACCTACCTATGGGTTTGTATTGTATAGAAGGAGATGTGAGATCTCTTTCAAAGAAGGAAGTAAGTTTTAATATCACTTCTATAGGAAAGAGAAATTTAACGGCATTTCCGATACAATTCAATTTATCACAGATAAATGATTTTCCTTGGGATATGTGGACAAGTGAAATAAAGAAAGACAAGGGTTTGTTAGATTTATTAACGAAACAGTTAAAGGAAGCAGAAATTATATTCAGACATGAACAAGGTGAATTAAGTGATATTGAACACGAATGGAATGGAATGTCAGGTAGAACTTGGTGGAAGAGTTTTAGTAAATCTGTACATTCCTGGTCTCAGTCATCTTTTCAGTCAGCGGTTGGTAATGTTTTATTTAATCCCATCATAATCATATTTTTATTAGTTTTGATGTGTATTATATATCAAGTTTTTGTGATGTGTAGAATTCAGAAGATATATAGGAACATAAAAATAGAAATGAAAAAGGAAGATAACATTCTTAGAGGAATGTTAAATCGCAAGATGACTTTTTGACAGAAAGTTGCAGATTGGTTTATCAAGTCAAATATTGGACTAGAATTTCCAACAAGAATGTATGTGATACGAATGATGACACGATTGAGTTAGGGTTTCCCGGGGTTCATCAAACTTCCATATAAGGGGGGACTGTAAAAGAGTGAGTTTATGGAGATTGATTCATAGACTGGATTACATATATTCATAAATATATGTATATTTCGCCCATCCCTTTAAGGAGAGTCTGTAAGTTGGAAAATGCTAACCAAAAGTTTGAGATGGTAAGAACCAAACTCATCTGCTAGTTGTTCATCAAAGCCATCTGACATTGTTTGTCAAAGTTGTCAAAGTAGTGCTATATTCTGTTTGGAATGTTGGGCTAAGAGCTGAAATAGCCATGAGAAACGTTTTACTGTAAGTTACTGTTACACTGAGGTCAAAGCTCAGCGAGCCTCAAAGGGTTTCTATATATATATATAGATTGAAGTAGGTTTTGTTACAGGTCTCTAGTGCGCAGGTACACTTATTTCGCGGGTAAAACGTACCACGTGACATGATGTAATGCTCAACCTAAAATAAGGATAGTTAGTTTTTGTGTTACCATGTAAAGAGATAAGGACAATCCAGAGGAGGGGTTTTGGGTTATAAAAGAAGCCCACACTTCAAAGGTTGAGGAGAAGGAGGGAGAGGCAGAAGGTGACAGGAGTAAGACGGACCCATCCGACCAGACCATCTACAGATCATCCCGAGACGACTTACACACTACAGCGATGTAAGAGATATGAACTGTTATTTTTTTCTATCTGTCTCCATCTATTAACTCAAGCCAAGACAGTTATTTTTCTCTAATGACTGTAACCCTCCAACTCTTATCTGAATAAATTCATAATATGTTTTTGACCTATCTTCGCTCCAATCATTATATACTGGCTATGCAGTTGTCGCCGTAAACCCATTATTTAACAGATGGTACCATAGGAACCACCAGAAGTGATCTCTGGTGAACTCAGTGCCGGATTGTTGGACTGCGCAGCCACTGGTTATCATATGTAGTTTTTTTATTATTTACTTAAATAGAAAAAATAAAAAAATGTCTTGCCTCTATTTTGAAAGTCAAGGATTTATTATTATTATCCATTTAAACACAAATTTTAAATGGATAATAATAAATCTTTGACTTTCAAAATAGAGGCAAGACTTTTTTTTATTTTTTCTATAGTCATCGCGGCACTGGAGGAGGGCCTTGCCTATGTATCTCACCATTTAGGGAATGTTCTGAGATGGTGGAGGTACATTGACAACATCTTCCTCTGGTGAACAGAAACAGAAGTTGCATTACAATTAATGATACAAATGAATTCTCTCTAGTAAGCTGTAAGTACAATTCTTGTATGTGTTTGTCTCTTAAATAATAGTAGATTATTGACCTCTCTTATTGTAAAACCAATTGATAAAAAGGATTTACTACATTATAGTAGCCACCATCAAACATGTATCATTGCCATACAGTATGGACCTATCAGTTTTTAAGGGTTAAAAGAAGAATAAATTAGGAGAAAAATCTACCAAACACGATGAGTGACCTCACAAAGAATGTTAAACACAAGGAAATAAACTTTATTTTTCCCACAAGCATTTGGCTTTCAGTGATTGAGGTGGCAGCGGTGTGGCTTAAGTAACCCCTCAGTGTATAGTAAGCGGTGGCTGTAGCTGCTCCTCCTGCACTGACTGAGCACCGGCTCGAATGATGACAGGTATCTCACTCAAAACATTGAGTGGACTGTGAATGAAATGTAGTGCGTTTTTCCATGAACCAACAGTGCACTTTTGAGCTCATTGATGTAAAAGGTCCAGTGAAGTCCATATTCTCCTATACGTAAATCACAGAGTGTTCAGTCCTTTCTACAAAAAAGGCTGACCACATGCCATCATGTCCCAAAAGGCAGTAGAAACCATTAAGTGCTACGGCAACAACTGCACTGCCAGCAATTTGACCAGATGGGAGTTCAGTGGTCACTTAAGTAGATGACTGAGAGTATATGTTTGTCTCTTGGCCACAAAATCAGTCATGGCTATCTGATGGTGTGAGGGGGAAGCAAGGCAGGAATCTAAACACAACAAGCAGTGGATGATGATGATATTGTGCAGGTGCAACTTGAGGATGCAGGATGGCAACTAGAAAAATTACTGTGAGCAGAATGGCTAGGAAAACAGTGTAACTTTTGCTGATACCAATTTATATCATCACATCAGCAAGTGATGCTGCTTTATGTGATGATGGTAAGTCAGCGTTCCTAAAAAGTTTCAGCAGGTTCGTCCATGGCTAATTTTTTCTCCAAAAAACCTGCATACGAAAAATGATTAACTAGCAAGCCACATGGAATATAAATTCTATCTCCCTCTCCTGCTTTCTATCCCTTGCTCTCTATTTCTCTCTTTCACTTTTATACACTCTACTACTATCCACCTCCTGGTATCTGCTCTATGTCATGTGATGTGATAGTTACAAGGTATTGTGTGGAAGCATTACCGGTTGTGCCTAAAGTCATGTAATCCTTCTCTGGCTGATACAGTTTTCTGCAATATGTAAAATGTTGGATCACTTCCACCTGGACATGTATTTTCTTGCATGTTGAAGTTGGCACCCTTTACTCTATTTTTACCATGCCAATAGTGGCCATATACAGTAGTATTCAGCTCAGACTAGCATTTAAGTGTTTCCCAAAGAGTAGAGAGAAAGGAGCAGTCATTGGAATACAAATTTCTCAATTCTTCTCTCCTCTAACATCAGCTGTCAGGTAAGTTGGGAGGCCCCCATACACCTGAAATGGTTGGCCAATCCACTTAAAATCAACAAGGTTGGATGACGTTCATCTGTTTATGGGATTTAGACTTGCATCTTGCTTATAATTGAGCAGGTCTGTATATACGATATAATAAATGATCGTGATCTTGCCACATTCATATGTGATGATAGGAAAACTTACAAATCAATTGAAATGCTAATTTGTCAGTAATAGACGAACAGATTGACCATAATAAATGTATTGCGCTAGTAATCTTTGAAAGAGCTAAATAGCTTGGGATATTAAATCATGCTGACATATTCCCTTTAAGTTCTTCATTAATATTTACTTGTTTTGGGTAAGGACCCATACATAAAAAGAGGGCAAACTGAGAAGACATATTTTCATTGTGTATCACCAATGATCAACAAGGTTAACAAATAAGTAACGTGACAAGTAGGGAGTCAATCATTATATTACAATGTGCTGGGTACATAAGTCAATGTTGCTTACTGGTGTGCTTCAAGTGGTAAAAGGAAACAAAAGTGGGCAGTGAACAGAAGATGGTATCCATTTCCTGCATTCCTAAACCACTGTCAATGCCATTGTGGCAAGGTTGCATTTTTCTGTTCCTACGGCAACTGATAATTTTTAATTCATCTATTGCAATGTACAACAGCCTTATAAAGAAAAATGTTTTTGAAAACATATTTTGAAACAAGATGTCAAGATATATATATACATATATTCTGTATATATATATATATATATATATATATATATATATATATATATATATATATAGTGCTGGCCAAAAGTATTGGCACCCCTGCAATTCTGTCAGATAATACTCAGTTTCTTCTTGAAAATGATTGCAATCACAAATTCTTTGGCATTATTATCTTCATTTAATTTATCTTCAATGAAAAAAAATAAAAAAAATTGTCATAAAGCCAAACTGGATATAATTCCACACCAAACATAAAAAAGGGGGTGGACAAAAGTATTGGCACTGTTTGAAAAATCAGGTGATGCTTCTCTAATTTGTGTAATTAACAGCACCTGTAACTTACCTGTGGCACCTAACAGGTGTTGGCAATAGCTAAATCACACTTGCAGCCAGTTGACATGGATTAAAGTTGACTCAACCTCTGTCCTGTGTCCTTGTGTGTACCACATTGAGCATGGAGAAAAGAAAGAAGACCAAAAAACTGTCTGAGGACTTGAGAATCCAAATTGTGAAGAAGTATGAGCAATCTCAAAGCTACAAGTCCATCTCCAAAGACCTGAAAGTTCCTGTGTCTACGGTGCGCAATGTCATCAAGAAGTATAAAGCCCATGGCACTTTGCTAATCTCCCTAGATGTGGAAGGAAAAGAAAAATTGTCGAGAGATTTCAACGCAAGATTGTGCGGATGGTGGATAAAGAACCTCGACTAACATCCAAACAAGTTCAAGCTGCCCTGCAGTCCGAGGGTAAAGCAGTGTCAACCCGTACTATCCGTTGGCATCTGAATGAAAATGGACTGTATGGTAGGATACCCAGGAAGACCCCACTTCTTACCCTGAGACATAAAAAAAGCCAGGCTGGAGTTTGCCAAAACTTACCTGAGAAAGCCTAAAACGTTTTGGAAGAATGTTCTCTGGTCAGATGAGACAAAAGTAGAGCTTTTTGGGAAAAGCCATCAACATAGAGTTTACAGGGAAAAAAAAGAGGCATTAAAGAAAAGAGCACGGTCCCTACAGTCAAACATGGCGGAGGTTCCCTGATGTTTTGGGGTTGCTTTGCTGCCTCTGGCACTGGACTGCTTGAGCGTGTGCATGGCATTATGAAGTCTGAAGACTACCAACAAATTTTGCAGCATAATGTAGGGCCCAGTGTGAGAAAGCTGGGTCTCCCTCAGAGGTCATGGGTCTTGCAGCAGGACAATGACCCAAAACACACTTCAAAAAGCACTAGAAAATGGTTTGAGAGAAAGCACTGGAGACTACTAAAGTAGCCAGCAATGAGTCCAGACCTGAATCCCATAGAACACCTTGGAGAGATCTCCAAATGGCAGTTTGGAGAAGGCACCCTTCAAATCTCAGGTACCTGGAGCAGTTTGCCAAAGAAGAATGGTCTAAAATTCCAGCAGAGCATTGTAAGAAACTCATTGATGGTTACCGGAAGCGGTTGTTTGCAGTTATTTTGGCTAAAGGTTGTGCAACCAAGCATTAGGCTAAGGGTGCCAATACTTTTGTCTGGCCCATTTTTGGAGTTTTGTGTGAAATGATCAATGATTTGATTTTTGTTTCATTCTCTTTTGTGGTTTTCATTGCAAGCAAAATAAATGAAGATAATAATACCAAAGAATTTGTGATTGCAATAATTTTCAAGAAGAAACTGAGTATTATCTGACAGAATTGCAGGGGTGCCAATACTTTTGGCCAGCACTGTATATACTGTATATATATATATATATATGTATATATATATATATATAATTGCCTTATTCTGTCTGTCTGTCTTGCTCCAAAATTGTGTCGTTACAGTGACAACCAGCGGATTGGCCGCTGGGCTCGGCATGGCCCCACCCCCCCGCACGGATTGGCCGCTCGCCCCGGCCCCCTGCACGTATTGAGCGCTCGGCCAGGCCCCGCCCCCTCACGCATTGGATGCTCGACCTGGCCCCGTCCCCCGCACGCATTCCCCGAACCCACACGGAGACGCCCGACTCCCAGGTGCCGAGCCCCCCCGCACGGATTGGGCTGCTCGGCTCGGCCTGGCCCCGACCCCCGCACGGATTGGCCTCTCGCCCCGGCCCCCTGCACGTATTGGGTGCTCGGCCAGGCCCCGCCCCCTCACGCATTGGATGCTCGCCCTGGCCTCACCCCCCGCACTCATTCCCCGAACCCACACGGAGACGCCCAACTCCCAGGTGACTGCTGCAGCCCCGGAAGCCCACACCGGCAGGACTAAGTGGAGAAAAGCCACTAGCTTACCCCGCCTGCTGGAACACGTGTGCCAGAGCCGGCGTAGGCTGGTAACTATAGTACACATCGGGTAACTATAGAAACCGCTTTCCTTAGTTACCCGATGTAACTAGCTTACCCCGGGTCCCGCACACATGGATACACCGAGCGCATACACACATACCGCACATGCATGTACACACACACACCCACACACTCTGCTGTACACTCACCCAGCGATGCGGTCCCCGGCTCTGAAATCCCCAGCGCTGTTCCTGCTTCCAGCTCCTCAGGGCACTGAATATTCAGTGAGTATAATGAGCGGCGATAAGGAGCGGGAGGCAGCAGAGCCGGAGAGAGCATCTCTGGAGAGAGGTAAATATAGAAAATATTTTCATTAAAAAGACCCATATTTTCTCCGGTATGTTTTACACTGATGTCGCTCGGATCACATCAGTGTGCGATCCATGTGACATCCGTGCTGCCGGAGATGCCTGCGTGTGCGCGTGCGGGGTCATGAAAAGTCACATGGTCCGTGTGCAAACACGGACGTGTGAGGAACATCAGAGAAAAACATGGGTACGTGTGACATCCGTGTTATAAAACGTATGTCACACGTACCTAAAACACGGACGTCTGAAACCAGCCTACGGCAGGGCGCCGGATCCGACAAAGTGGAGAAAAACTGGATGTGTGAAACTACTAGCTTACCCCAGCTCCCGGCACACGTGTGCCGGAGCCGGCGTAGGCTGGTAACCATGGTACACATCGGGTAACTATAGAAACCGCTTTGCTTAGTTACCCAATATGTAACATGGTTACTAGCTTACCCCGGCTCTCGGCACATGTGTGCCGGAGCTGGCGTAGGCTGGTAACTATGGTACACATTGGGTAACTATGGAAACTGCTTTGCATAGTTACCCGATGTGTACCATGGTTACTAGCTTACCCCGGCTCCCTGCCCATTCAGATCGTTGGTCTCCCACTGTCAAACACGCCGATGCGTGCTACACAGCAGGAGACTAACAAGCAAAAAATAAACCAGCACTGTCGCTTTGCATAGTTACCCAATGTGTACCATAGTTATCAGCTTACCGACGTACGCTGGTAACAAATGGTACACAATCCTGTAACTATGGAAAGCGCTTTCGTTAGTTACCCAATGTGTACCATGGTTACCACCTTACCCCCGGCTCCTGGCACACATGTGCTTGAGCCGACGTACGCTGGTAACCATGGTACACATCGGGTAACTAAGCAAAGCGCTTTGCATACTTACCCGATTGTGTAACATGGTTACCAGTGTACGCCGGCTCCCTGCCCATTCAGATTGATGGTCTCCCACTGTCAAACACGCCGATGCGTGCTGCACAGCGGGAGACCAACGAGCAAGAAATGAACCATCATTATTCAAGACTTGATGAATATATTATTATTCAATCTGCTAACCTACATACACATTCTAGACTACCCGATACGTTAGAATCGGGCCACCTTCTAGTATATATATATATATATATATATATATATATATATAAAAATATGTTCATTCCAAGGTTTGGGACTGTCAAGAGATCTTGTGTTGCTCGGTTTCCTTCCCTTCTAAGGGCTGCTTTACACGCTGCGACATCTCTAGCAATTGCTAGCGATGTCGAGCACGATAGTACCCACCCTCGTTGTACGGCCGATATGTGGTGATCCCTGCTGTAACATTATCGCCACGGCAGCATCACACGCACATACCTGTTCAGCGACGTCGCTGTGACTGCCGAACAATCCCTCCCTCAAGGGGGAGGTGCGGTCGGCGTCACCGCGACATCACTAAGCGGCCGGCCAATAGAAGCGGAGGGGGGGAGATGAGTGGGACGTAACATCCCGCCCACCTGCTTCCTTCCTCATTGCCGGCGGACGCAGATAAGGTGAGGTTCCTCGTTCCTGCAGTGTCACACATAGCGATGTGTGCTGCCGCAGGAACGACGAACAACATCGTACCTGCAGCTGCAACGCTATTTGGGAATGGACCCACTTGTCACCGATTAGTGATTTTGAACGTTTTTGCAACGATTCAAAATCGCTCATAGGTGTCACACGCAACGACATCGCTAACGCGGCCGGAGTTGCGTCCCAAATTCCGTGACCCCAACGACATCGCTTTAGCGATGTCGTAGCGTGTAAAGCGGCCCTAAGCCACAGCCTGGTCAGACCATATCCAAGTGCTGATGGTCTGCAACCCTTGCTTCTATCCTTTTGGTTTGCAGTTATCAAGCGGTCTCACCTGCTCATTTTTTCTGTCCTATCACATCTCGGTTGGGGCTAGTTATAGTATCCTGATACTAGTGTTCATTGCTGGCTATATACCTATGTGGATTCTGCTAAGGAGTGCCAGCCCCACTGCTAGGGATTTATTACCTTTTAGACAGAGAACAGTGTGGTATTTGCTCTGTGCTTTCTCATTTATCTTACCTACACCTTTCTTCTTTCTCCTGTTAGCTGTTGGGTTGTAGGAGGCTACTTTAGCTTGCATTTGCTACTTCACCTTTTCCTCTTGTGCATATGTTTTAGGCTTCCTCACTTTGGATACCCTGCCTATCTCTAGACGCTTTTCCGATCTTAGCAACCTTCCCTATGGTTACTCAGGATGTACGAAGAACAACTCGATAGCCTTTTAGGCAGATAAATTCGAGTTGTAGGTTCCTAGTGTTGCAGCTAAGGTTATTCCAGCCGGTGCAGGAACCATTAGGGGCTGCGCAGCCAAAGGTACTAGTCTGTAGAGGAACCAGTGTGGTGCAGCTACAGCTGCAATGTGATAGTCTTTATTTCCCTTTTACCTGTGTTTGAATACTTACTATATGTGCATACCATAATAGTCAGCCCACCCCTTTAGTATGTACTGAGGTGTCATTATGGATACTGTGGACGTCTTGGCCATGCAACTACAGGCCTTGTCTCTGGAAGTGGAGGATATCAAGCAGCAGCACTCACGTTTTTGCCACAACAGAGGATTCAATCCATCAGAACGTGACATCACAATCAAGGATAAAATTGCTGGGCTGCTTGACCAAAGTATGGTGACCAAAGTAAGTTTTCAATTTTTTCAAATAGTACTTTCACCTCCATACTGTTTCCTCTGTAGGTGAGAGTCAATAAATGAATATTGCTTTCTTATTCCGCAATCTGGTTTCTCAGGCTTGGGCATTTCCTTTGCCTAAGAAGTCGCTGGCATTTTACTCTGTCAAGGCATTTTTCTCAGCTCTTGGCTTCATCTATGATGACCCTGACAAAGTCATGGTTAGTGAATCAAAGATCCACAAGCTGGTTCAAGGAAACCATAGCGTTGAGGACTACTGCTAACAGTTTAGACGCTGGGTAGTGGAAACCTCCTGGAATGACCCTGCCATTCAGATTCAGTTCTGCCAGGAGCTGTTGGGTCAGATAAGAGATATGATGGCTTTAATCTCTGTCTGCTGGCTTGGAGGAAGTATTTTCACTTTCTATTTGATTGGATAGTTGACTAAGAGATAGAGAAATATTTAAAGGTGTATCAACGGCATCTTCCTTCCTATCAGAAGACACTGATGAATCTATGCAAATTGGTGCTTGAAGAGAGCCCAGGGAGGGAACTGTATTCAGAGCATCTGCTCATTTTTGTTTACACTGTGGTAATTCTGGCCGTGTCATGGTTCAATGTTTCAAATATAATAATTAATTTCTTAAGAAAAAAAAGACGAGACTGTTAAGTGTAAGGATGCAGGTTCTAAAAATCTGAGATTGTCTCTCATAAATACATTTGTTTTTTCTTACAGGTGTACCTATAGATTAAAATTAGCTTTATTGTTACTGCACGCATTCGTAGAATCAGGCTCTGTCTTGAATCTTGTTGGCTGTGACTCAGCTATTGACGGTGGTTACAATGTTTTTACTCTCGGACTTCCAATCCAAGTTTAGCATTTGATAATTCTCCCCTTTCACAAAGTCATGTCATTTCTAAGGTCAAGAATGTATGAATGTATGAAGGTTGGAGCCTTAAACCTGGAAGCCATTTCATTCATGGTTTTTCCTTCCTTACCTGCTAAAGTATTGTAGCACAATCCTATTATCAATTGGGAAATCCATGAGATTAGGTCCTGGAGTGACTCTTATTTTTCTGGATGTCTATCAGTATCATTGGCTTCTATGAGGTCTTACCTTCCAAGTTTTATTCAGGACTTTGGCAATGTTTTTCCAAGAGTGTTATAGTCTTCCGCCAAGACATATGATTGCGCTATTGACTTCATACCAGGTGCTAAAATGTCTAAATCTCATTTGTTTTACCCCTTTCTTCCTGGGAAGGATGCTTTGAAAGAGTATATTCAATAGAGTCTGGCCAAGAGTCATATAAGGCCTTCTACATCTCCAGTCGCTGTAGGGATCTTAAAACTCGGATTTTAGAGATATAAATAAGATCACAATCCATAATCATTATCCTTTAACTCATACACCTCACCTCTTTAATCAACTAGCTGGAGCTAATTGGTTTTCTAAACCTTACTTGAGAGGTGCATATAACTTCATACGTGTTCGGCAGGGTGACGAGTGGGAAAACTGCGTTCAATACTCCTGAAAGTCATTTTGCTCCAGTGGTTTTTAAAAACTTCATAAATGAAATTTTTTGCTCTCCAGTTAGTAGATGTGTGGTGATTTATTTGGATGACATATTGATTTACTCCTGTTCTTTAGAGGAGGATTATAAGTATGTTTGACAGTTCCTTCAAACTCTACATGACAGCCATTTATTTGTTAAACTTCTTAGGTTTTGCAAATTATTATCAGAAGCTCACTAAGAACTTCTTGGTTATTGTCAAGCCTTTAACTGATATGACAAAGAAAAGAACAGACTTCTCTTCCTTCTCTACCGAGGCTGTAGATGCCTTTTCCGCCCTCAAGACTTACCTCTCTAAGGCTCCTGTTCTAATTTAACCCAAGGTCAATCTGCCTTTCGTGGTTGAGGTAGATGTTTCTTTGGTGGAGAAGGGGGCTATTTTTTCGCAAAGAAAGGAAGGGAAGCTTCATCCCTGTGTTTTTTAATCTCAGAAGTTCTTTCAAGCTGAGTCTAGTTATGATATAGGTCACCTTGAGCTCCTGGGAGTTAAAAGAGCCTTTGAGGAGTGGAGACATTGGTTGGAGGAGGCTAGATATAAGGTAAGGTTCTGACTGATCATAAAAACCTACTGTATGTTGACATTGCAAATTGTTTTAGCACTATAGAGGCTTTTTTTCCCCGATTTGCTTTTACTGTGACCCATTTGCCTGGATCTAAGAATGTTAAGGCTGATAATTTGTCTCATAGCTTTGTTCCATTGTTGAGGGACGAAAATCATGTCAAGATTCCTAGTAAAAGCCAGGGGTGGCGATAGATGCTCTGGGAAAAGATCTCAGACAGTGCATTCAGGATACTCCAGAGTTTGCTGGAGGGCTTGCCTCTTGACAAGCTTTTTGTACCATCCTTTCTACACACAGATCTTCTGAATGAAGTGCATGATTCTATTTTGACTGGGCATCTGAGTTCTTCTGCTGTTTGGAGATCTCTTTCCGGGTCCTTTTGGCCTCAGAATGCTCGTAAGGATGTTGATGAGTTTGTCTATAAATGTACACTTTGTACCAGGGCTAAAGCCTCTCGTCATACAACAGTGGGTTATCTCTTGCCTAACAGGTCCTGTCACAGCCTTGGACTCACTTTTCTATGGATTTTGTTACTGATTTGCCTAATTCTGGATATAATAATAAAAATTGTGTGTATGGTGGTGGACCGTTTAAGCAAGATGGTTCATTTGGTTACACCTGAAAAGTTGTCCATGGCTAAGAGTTTAGCTAAGTTGTTAATCTTTCATATTATTAAATTACATGGGGTTCACAAGAACTTTAGTTTCATTAGAGGGGTCAGTTTTTTGTTAGCATTCTGCATTGTTTTTACTCCAAATTGGGTAATAAACTGTCATTTTCCTGAGGTTATCATCCCAAAATTAATGAACAGACAAAGAGGATGAACCAATAGGTAGAAAAGTGTTTGAGTTGTTTTATTTCATCTAATCAGGAGGACAGGGTGGAATTTGTACCCTTTGCTGAGTTTGCTCTAGATAACAGTATCTCTACAGTATCGGGATCTCACCTTTTTTTCTGTGGCAGTTTTCATCCATTATTGGGGAACTTTTCAGGTTTGAAGTCCTCCATGCAGAGGTGGAGAAATTTTCTTGTCAATTGATTAAAGTCTGGAGGAAGGTCGAAAAGGGTATTTTGGTAATTAGAGACCAGGCCGAGAAAAGTGCAAACCACAGAGGTAGGTCTCCTGTCTTTAAGATTGGGGAGTTTGTATAATTGTCCTCAAAAAAATTTTCATCGTAAAGTGGCATCTAAGAAGTTTGCTCCCAATTTTGTAGGTCCTTATAAGATTATTAAAATGTGAATTCTGTGATGGTTAAACTTCAAATCCCTGTGGCTTGGAAGATTAATAAAGCCTTACATTCTTCTCTTAAAAGATTTGAGGGAACACCTGGACCTCGGGACATAATTGAGGTGAATTTTCAAGAAGATCAAGAGTATGAGGTATAACAAGTTCTTGCTTCCAGGCATGTCAGACGTCAGTTGCAGTCAAGTGGAGTGGTTATGGTCCAGAAGATAACTCCTGGGTTAATATGAAGGATATTTGTGTGGATTGCCTGTTGAGAGAGTTCCATCTGCAACATCAGAGAATGGGGTCTCAAAAAGGTCCTGTGGCCCTTCGGAGAAGAGTAGGTACTGTCATGGCCCAGGTTCAGGACTTGATCTGATGTCCTTATGCTGCGTGGTCAGTTTGCTTACCTGCTTAGCAACAGCCTGGTCAATCTCTAAGTATTTTACCTTTGCTTCTATCCTTTTGGTTGGCGGTTATCAGGTGTTCTCACTTGCTCATTTGTTCTATCTAATCTACACCTTTCTCCTGTTAGCTGTTAGGTTGTAGGAGGCTATCCTAGTCTGCATTTGCAAATTCACTGTTAGGCAGACATGTCTGCGTTGTGGGTTTCTAGTGTTCTAGGATTATTCCAGCCAATGCAGGAGCCATTAGGGGCCTGTGCGTCCATGAATACTGTACAGGAACCAGTAGGATGCAGGTGCAGCTGAATTGAGATGGTCTTTATTTCCCCTTTTACCCATGTTGGAATACTTATGTGCATATCATTTATATATATTTGTCAACATTGCAATTTTGCAACACTGAAAAAGTTGTGCAATTATGGAAACCACAAGATTGATACAAATGTTAATCTTACGAAAATCATGAAAAAATGGAAACATTTTTTAAAACGTTAATTTATTTAGTACTAAGTAATCATGCTATCATGAGATTATTATTGTCTGAGGAATGTTCTGCCACACTGAATGTATTTCGGTGCATAAACCTAAATCACCAAATCCGCTGCTGGCGGCTCTTTTGCAGTTACCAACCCAAGACTTCGCTCAATGGAAGACAAGTCTTCAGATGTTTCAGGTGATGGTAACATGTTTAGGCAACACCGGCTGCTCCCAGTACCACCAGCAACATGCAGCCTGCCATTGTCATCTTGAAAATTGGCTCCTGGGATACCAATGGCTGCACAACTTATTCCAAGTAATGCCAAGCTGTTAATATACATGGAATGATGACTAGAGGGATTCAGCTACTGTACTTTATGCCACCCCACATCATCAGAATGCATTTGTTTGACATTGGGCTATGAGCCAAATGTTCAAAAACATATCCATTGACCTCAAGTCATCGCTCACAAAGACGGGAATGGAGGCTGGAATGAAGGTCTATTCTCCTCAGCAACAAGGATGGGATTATTTTGGACACAATCTCCTTTTATCATTGCATCCAAGATAAAAGCAGGACTTATCACTGAAGAAGATAGACTTCTATTCCAGCATCCATTACCATCTTTCTTTATTATACCCTTTGAGAGCAATGCCGGGAGGTCAATGGAACACCTATATCTGGACCTCTGACACATAGTCCAATGTGGCCTCTGTTGGTGTGGGGTGGTATAATGTATGTTGGCCAGACAACTCTTACCTTCATTCAAGAAACACTTACAGCTCAGTGTTACATTGATTTGTTGCAGGAAGCAGTGGTACAGACATTTTTGCAAAGAGTACCAGGAGCCATTTTTCAGCATGACAATGCTTGGTGTTGCAATACTGTGTAATACTGTGCAAACGCTCTAGAAAAATATGGAAAAAATTCTGCATAGTAAGAGTACTAATAAAAATAAAGTTAAAGGGAACCTGTCACCAGATTTGGCATTTATAAGCTGCGGCCACCACCACTGAGCTCTTATATACTGCATTCAAGAATACTATACATAAGAGCCCAGGCCACGCTGTAGAACATAAAAATCACTTTTATAATACTCACCTACTGAGACAGTCCTGTCAGATGGGCATCGCTGCTCTCCGGTCCGGCACTTCCTCCCTCCTCTCTGCTGCAATCGCAATCCCTCTTCTACCCATCCCGGTATGGATGACGTGTCTTACGTTATCCACACAAGGCACCATTGCGGTCTTACGCAGAAGCACTTTAATCTGCCTTGCTCAGGACAGATCAAAGTACTGTAATGCACAGCCGCAAGGCAAGGTGATAGACTGTCCACGCATGCACACTACAATACTTTAATCTGCCCTGAGCAGGGCAGATCAAAGCACACCTGCGCAGGACCTCAATGCCAGCTTGTGTGGATGACGTAGGACACGTCATCCATACTGGGCTGAGTTGAAGGAGGATGGCAATTGCAGCGGAGAGGAGGCGCCGGACCGGAGAGAGGAGGATCTGGACCAGAGAGCAGTGACACAACATCGGACCGGACCGCCCCCGTAGGTGAGTATAATAAAAGTGATTGTTCATGTTATACAGAGTGACCTGGGCTCTTATATACAGCCTTCTGCAAAGCTGTATATGAGGACTCACTGGTACTGGCCGCAGGTTATAGTCAACAAATCTGGTGAAAGGTTACCTTTAATAGTTTATTTTATTCAATTAGCAAAAAGCAAAGTGTATGAACAAAAAAGAAATCTAAATCAACTCAATCAAAAGTGGAAGTGACTATCCTTTGTATGTAGAAGAACAACATTAGTTCTTCTACATACACTTGCACAAGGTCAAGGCTTTTTTAGGATTATAGCCAAGTTTATGTGTAACCAATTATACTAAAGAGGTGAAAACGATCATCATTTTCATATGTAGGTTGAAACACAGTAATTAACTGAAATGGATATAGCTTTGTAGGAGGCTTAAAACTCATTCAAGAACAGCCTTCCTCTACTACAAAGGTGAGTTTGTGGAAGATAGTTTGATGTTACAGGCAATACACCATGGCAAGACTAAACATAGCAGCAAGATACAAGGTAGTCATACTGCATCAGCAAGGTCTCTCTTAAGGCCCTGTCACACAGAGATAAATCTGCGGCAGATCTGTGGTTGCAGTGAAATTGTGGACAATTAGTGCCAGGTTTGTGGCTGTGTATGTGACGCCCTGGCAAAACCAGGTAGTCACACATAGGCTCCCACATAACACATTCCCTCACCTAGGTAACACACAGCCGACCTGAAACCCTAGTCACCCCCCCTTAGGGCAAGACAGGCACACCAGTGAGCGGGACCAGGAGGTTAGGGAACGCCCACCTAGAGGTATAGACATCCCGGGGTGGGAAAACAAGCAGTTAAGCCTTAGTTGAGTTCTGAAGTTCAAGTTGAGAGGAGTGTGGGCTGGAGCTAGGTGTAGCTCCAGTAGAGGAAGTTCAAGTTGAACGGTGCCAGGGTCGGAGTCCTGGTACCTTGGCTAGGTGGCAGATGGTGGTCTCCGTCAGCAGGAGACGGGAAGACGGCTCGGCAGATCCGAGGAGGACCGGAGAAGGGTTGGAGCCCACCGGTACCGACACCAAAGGCCCCGACCGGAAACCGTGCACAGAGGGGGTACTCGGACCCTGAAGCCAGGACCGAAACCAGCGGCCTAGCTAATTAACCGATTGAGGGCAGGATTATAGGTCCTGTCCCAACCAAAGTCCCGAAAGAAGACAACCACCCATAGATAGGGATAGGGCAGCCGCCAGGGCCCATAGATCCCACGGGTCAGCGTCTGCAGGCACGGCACATTAGGTACACAGCAAGCCGGGAGCAGACTGAGTTCCAAACCAGCCAGCCCACAATACACAAAAACAGTGCAGAGGAAAGGACAGCGACCACCAGCCCAGGTGGGGGACCAGAGTACAACTGGCGGCGGCGGCAGGCCACCAGCACCTTGGTTTACCAAAAGACTCGTGTGATTCATTCAATAGGGAGTAACCAACTATCCCCCTGTCCATCGGGGCGTGCGGGCCCCTGCCATCGCCATACCCTGCACAGAGACACTTGGCCCCAGGGCAACCATCCCTACCCACGGAGGGGTTAAAATTCGGCTGTCATTACATCTCCCCTGGGTATCCCACAACAGCAGCGGTGGTGTCCCACTTCACCACACACCGTGGGTGGCATCACAGACATTCTACAATCAACCCCGTACAAATACGTCCCCCTTTTATTCGGAGTGACCGCAAGACCCCCGGGTCCGGGGAACCCCTCGAGCCGTACCGTAGGCCCTGGATCCGAGCAGCACTGGCTGCTGGCATGGGGGCGGCACATGTACAAATGGAACAATATGTCCATGATTTCACTGCAACCAAAGATCTGCCAAAGATTTATCTGTGTGTGACGGGGCCTTTAGGCAAATTTTGTAAAGCAGATTGGAGTTTCAAGATGTGCTACTTAAGTTTTTTTGAAGAAGTACCAAGAAATGGTCAATATTGAGGATCGTAGACATAATAGCCACAGAAAATTAGTGCAGCATATGAAAGACACATAACGCTTACTTCCCTTCAGAATCAGAAGGGAAGTAAGCAGGGCGATCAGCTCAGGACTGGCAGCAACCAGTGACCCCTAGCTAGACCCATCCACTATGTGGAGAATTCTGACCAGAAGTGGTCTTAATGAAAGAAATGCAGCCAAAAAGCCATACCTTTGATATATAAACAAAGCCAAGGGAAACAATTATACATAAAAACATGAAAACTAGGGTGGAGAACAATGAAAACAAGTATTCTGGACTGATGAGGTAAAATGTGAAATATTTGGCTGTAATAGAAAGCAAATGGTTCATCAAAGGGTTGGAGAGCAGTAAATATAAAGTGTCTGTAAGCCACAGTGAAGCATGGTGGGGGTTCTTTGCTAGCTTAGTGTCACACTAGGTATGGGGAAGTAGCAAGATAAAGGAAAGAGAAGGGAAACCCTGCACCAAACCTACCACTGGCCCCTGGGGTCCTTCACCACCATAGATAGAGTCCGCACATATGCACCGAGCCAGATATCTAACCCTAGGATGACCCTAGAGCTGGGCTCTGAATAAGAAATGGGTGGGATGAGCTCTTTGTTAACCCCACTAAACACTAAAAAAGACACAGGGAGCACACACATGGGGAAAGCGCATGAACTACTTATCTCCAGATGTCTCAGGAAGAAGTTCAGCAAAGAGCAGCAACAATCCTATAGATGAGTGCAAGCCACCTGCTTGCATCCAGAGCTTCTGAATATCACCAGCACAAGTCCAGAGAAAATAAGAGTATTAAAACCCAAGGGGAAATACAGATGATTAGCAGCTTAAGGAAAGAGGAGCTCTCCAGGGTCCTAAAGGGAAAAGGATAAAAACCCAGCAGAGGAGAGACCTAGTACACTGAATACTAATAGCAGGGATAACAGAAAATTAAGGAGCGTTTTGTGCAGTCAAATGCTGTGACATTCTATTGCCAGACACCAAAGGACTGTCTGTCACCCATGACACACCCCTAACATTTGTTACTGTATTTCAGCAAATGGATTTGGGAATTTCATCAGGATTAATGGTGTCCTCAATGTTGTGAAATACAGACAGATACTTATTAATCATGCCAATACCATCAGGGAGGCTACCCCAAACATACAGCCAATGTCAATAATAACTACCATATTTTTCGAACTATAAGACGCACTTTTATTCCTCCAAATTCGGAAGGAAAGTGTGGGGTGCGTCTTATAGTTCGAGGCAGTGGTTGTGGAGTGGGAGGAAGCGGCTGTGGAGTGGGATCACAGGAGGCAGGAAGGGTCGCTGCTGCAGGAAGCTGGCGTCTGGAGAAACCACGTGTGCCCGCTGTTTAAAGTAAAGGAATATTCATTAGCTGCTCCCCACCCACCTCTCTATGCAGTCAGTGACTAGAAGCGGGTGTGAGGAGCAGCAAACCAATACTTTTTTAATGTAAACAGCGGACACACATGGGTGCTCCAGCCACCGGATTCCTGCAGAGGCTGGGGAGACTGTGTCCGCTGTTTAGGAGGCAGAAGCAGGGTGCTTCTGCAGTCATGTCTGGCCCGGAGGAAGTGCAGATCACTGCAGTGTCCGGGCCGGAGCACGGCATACCATCACAGCACAGCCCGCAGTCTGTGCTGAGTGCTCACATTGCTTTGGTCCTGCCTCTGCACTAGAAACAAAGTCTACCGTAACTCAACAGGACCTGCAGTGATGTAAAGAAAGAGGTGGGGCTAGATCATCACAGAACAGCACAGTGCCCCGCCTCTTCATTACATCACTGCAGGTCCTGTTGAGTTACGGGAGACTTTGTTTCTAGTGCAGAGGCAGGACCAAACTGAAAGCTAGGTGAGCATCACATCTGTAAAATTAAGGCAATAAATAAATATATTATATAAAGGCATTACTGTACACCTGGATGGGGTTGGATCACATATATATACACACGCACGCACGCACGCACGCACGCACACACACACACACACACACACACCAGGTTGGAGGATCACACTTATAAGGATGGGGAACATACATATTCCACGATGGGGGCCATATATACCTGGAAGGGGCCCAGAATGGGGGATATGAGTACAGAATTTGAGGATATTATTACCTCCATAACAGTTTCCGCAGCAGACCCATCCCCCCATAACAGTGTGTTATGACCACATTTTTTTACTTAATTTTTTTTTCTATTTTTTCTTCCTGTAAAACAAGGGTGCATCTTATAGTCCGGTGCGTCTTATAGTCCGAAAAATACGGTATCTTCACCAGCAAGAAGAACAAAGAGTCATGGAAGTGATAATATGGCTCCCACAGATCCCTGATCTCAACATTATCTAATTTGTTCGGGACTACATGAAGAGGCAAGTTCCTTTATTTAACAGCTGTGTGAAACTGTATTTAGAACAATTGCTGATTTGATGCTCTTTTTAAGGAAAAGGTTAATGAAACCAAATACTTATATGTTTTCGATTTTTCCTTTCTACATTCACTTTGCATTTTATTAATTGCTAAAAGTATTAAAACGTAACGTACTGTTACTATTCTGTCTCTTCCTGGTAGCAATGAATCCAACCGCTCTAATTATCAGTCCCTTAGATAACTGTATGGTTTTACTCACTCTACCGGCTTCTACAGATAGTTCAACTCAGCCCAACGATGACTTGTAGGAAGACAAGGAGAAACGCTGTAGTTTTCTTCTAGAATCTTGTATTAAGTACAAAGTAAAGGCAGGTGAAAAGGAATAATCTGTACAGGGTTGCAGACATGTCTCTTCAGTAATGGTTCCTCTAGACTAAACTGAAGGAGAAGGGAGGAGCATTCTATACAGAAGCCAACTAAGGGAGGTACATAGGGACAAACTTCATACAGTCTAATCTACCTAGTAACAATAAAGAATTTTCCTGATAGGAGGAAAAATATGCAATGCAAGAATTACATACAACAGGTTGTTCCCATTCATGGGACACAACAGTTACTTTGTTCTACACCTGGCCAAACCTTTTGCACGGTACTTTTTTTTATATATATATATATATATATATATATATACATATATATATATATATATATATATATATATATATATATATATATATAGTCAGCATGCATGAGTGTACATGAATGAGAAAAACCCTTTAGTTTCTTTTCAGAATCAGCATTTTCCATAGGGTACCATGCTACAAAATACTCCCACAAATTTTGGTGATTGATTGAAAACAATATTTGTTCTTTAGTACACTCAAAAAAATTTACCTACCAAATTCATTCAAGACCATGTTGCAAAAATTAGTACACCTCAGTGAAAGTTTAAAGAGCAAAACTAAAATTTTTCTACAGAATTATAATAAACAAGAATGCAATCACAGGTAAATCTAATTATTTATAAAAAAAAGTGTCCAGCAGACAGTTGACTATAAAAGGGTGTTACCTAACAAAGAAAACCCCCTTTTCATTTTATATCGTCAGCAATGGCACCACATGTAAGAGAAATGACACAGAACCTGAGAAAGAAAACAATTTCTTTACAAAAGAAAGTAAAATTTCCAAAGCTTTACTTATTGATCAGAATATTGTTTCAAAAGTAATACAAAAATGTAACAAAGATGAAACTGCAGTCATCTCAGAGAGACATCCAGGCCAACCACAGAAATGAATAACTAAACAGCAGCGCCTTCTGATAAGAATGTTTAGATAAAATCGACATGCAAGTTATATATAGATAGCTAACGAGATAGAAAGCCAGACCAGGGTGTGTTTCCCATCACCCAAAAGAGAGTGCACTGCAGAGGAGTGGGAATGGCATGCATGGGTGCTTTCTACATATACAAAGGAAGTCCATAAACAAAAAAGTGCATCATCAATTTGCTAGTTGCTGAAAAATATGAAGACTATTGGGATTCTATACTCTGGAGTGATGAGACAAAGATGAATGTTTTTGGAACTGATGAGGTGAGGAGTACAAAGAGAAATGCATGGTACAAAAAGTGAAACATGGTAGAGGCAGTGTCCTTATGTGGGGTAGCAGGGGTGCTGCTGGTGTGGGGAGCTACATTTCATTGATGGCATTATGAATTCACAGATGTGCTGCTCTTTATTGAAAGAGAAAATGCTACCATCATTCAGTGCAATTTGTAGATGTGAACTTTTCCAATGTTTTTATCCAAAGCACACATTGAAAACCACTGTTGCATTTCTAAAGAACAGAGTGAAAGTGATTCAGTGGCCGAGTATGTCTCCTGATCTGAACCCAACCGAGCATCCTCTGGGTGACCATTCAGTTACACCAAAAATACAGTGAAAAACACAGCAAAAAATGCAGCTTTTTCACTGTCAAGAGATCAGGTTTGGCTTCAGAAAAAAACATAGCAAAAACCCAGCAAAAAAGCAACATGTGAACATAGCCTTATTATGGTAATATGCCTTATTCAACATTTGGCTGCATTCTTTCATTGTATATGTTTATACGTTCTGTTTATATTTTTCACGTAGTCACCGCATCATTTATATTTTGCGTATACATCTAAACTGATGCCTTCTATTATGTAATGTGGCAGTTGGGTTTTAAGAGTATTGCCTTGTACACAACTTATGAGATTGACCTTTTACTTCAGAGGCTCCAAGTCGGTGAGGCAAATTTATCAGCTGTAAGAAATTTGCATCCGTCCCTTTTCATCAGAAATAAAACATAAGGGAACCTCCACACGAAACCTACTTTATGACTTGAAGGAATGAGATTGAAACTGAGGAGATGAATAATTATGGTTCAGTAACTTTCACTTAGAGGTCATTACGTTGCGTTATGACACCTGGCGTCTTCCCTGGTTAATGGCAAAAGGGGTTTCAAACTGCCACACATCTGAATAAATACAGCTACAAATGTCATCTAAAATGAATAATATATATTTGTTTTCTTCATCGTTAAAAGGAACCTGTCATGTCGATTTTTGATATTAAACTGCCCCCATTGTGTTTTAAATGATGCAATGTGCATCACTAACATGGTATATAAAAAATTCCATTTATTTATCTTAAAAAAGACTATATGCTTAAAATGCAGTAAATACCTTAGGCTTCAGTCATAGGGGCAGAGATTATGCAGGGTTCAGTCACTGTCACTCAAATTCAGGAATGATTCTTTTTTTAACTTAGTCACATTTGTAGCTTTATAATTGATTACCACAGGTCCTTCACTATCACTTCTCTGCTGAGCTCCGTTCATTATGGTCCCTTAGACATGACATCAGCACAGATCCTGCACCACCACTTTTCTTCTGATTACCACAGGTCCTTCACTATCACTTTTCTGCTGAGCTCCGTTCATTATGGTCCCTTAGACATGACATCAGCACAGATCCTGCACCACCACTTTTCTTCTGATTACCACAGGTCCTTCACTATCACTTTTCTGCTGAGCTCCACCCATTACAGTCCCTTGGACATGACATCAGCACAAATCCTGCACCACCACATTTCTTCTGATTACCACAGGTCCTTTTCCATCACTTCTCTGCTGAGCTCCACCCATTACAGTCCCTTGGGCATGACATCAGCATAGATCCTGCACCACCAATTTTCTTCTGATTGCCACAGGTCCTATACTATCACTTCTCTGCTGAGCTCCACCCATTATGGTCCCTTAGACATGACATCAGCACAGATCCTGCACCACCAATTTTCTTCTGATTACCACAGGTCCTATACTATCACTTCTCTGCTGAGCTCCACCCATTACGGTCCCTTAGACATTACATCAGCACAGCTCCTGCACCACCAATTTTCTTCTGATTACCACAGGTCCTTCAACATCACTTCTCTGCTGAGCTCTGCCCATTACAGTCCCTTGGACATGACATCAGCACAAATCCTGCACCACCAATTTTCTTCTGATTACCACAGGTCCTTCAACCTCACTTCTCTGCTGAGCTCTGCTCATTATGGTTCCTTAGACATGACATCAGCACAGATTCAGTACCACCAATTTTCTTCTGATTACAACAGGTCCTTCAACCTCACTTCTCTGCTGAGCTCCTCCCATTAAAGAGCTCAGCATTGGAGAAGTGGTGGTACAGGACCTGTGGTGATGAGGAAACAGAGCATTTTTCTTGAAGATTTCCTAGAAAAATGCTTGAGTTCCCTATTGACTTGCATTCTATTCGTTATTCATGACAAATACTGCCATAGTACTCGGTATTTGGATGGTATAATCTGAACCCAAATAGTTCACTATTTTCCCATCTCTAATTATCAGACTTCTGGTGGACTTATATGAATAAAGATTCTGCTTTTACATAAAATGGACATAATATATAGGGGGGAGGATGGAAAGAAAACTTGTTCAACTCCTCATCAATTTTGGACATTTTAATAAATATGTAAAGGGACCCCCCCACCTTTGGATATATTAATTGTCACAAATGGGAGATTGAATCTATCTCACTTTGTTATGCTCCCAATTAAATGACAATAATCCCCCGTCTTCCCTAAATATCTCTTCTCTATAAACGAGGAGAGACGTGTTTATTACTGCAGTGGACTTCGGGGTGGTGTAATAATTATGTACTAAGTCATTTATTTTTCATGAAATAATTAGTATTGACAATAAAATATTATTTTTAGCATTAAGTATATATTTGATAATTGGATGCTATAATATTGGGATGGATCTACTGTTGTACAAATACATCCATTCATAGTTATTATTATTATTTATTATTATAGCACCATTTATTACATGGCGCTTTACTTGTAAAAAGGGTATACATAAAAAACAAGTACAACAATCATGAACATTACAAAAACAGACTGGTACAGGAGGAGAGAGGACCCTGCCCGTGAGGGCTCACAGTCTACACCATCTTTATGAAATATGCATTGTTAAATGCAAGGGTTAAATATGAAGAGTTGCCGTACTAAAGTCTCAAATACATATATCATGAAAGTTAGCCAAATCTGCTAATTTCGACAGGACCGGCTAACCATTAGATGTGTATGGGGGGGGTTTCCCGCCTCTCCCCTGAGAGATTATGTCAAGGAGGGCAAGGATGGGCGCAATATGAATTTCAACCACAAATCCTTTTTTTTTCAGGCTAGGTAAGTCTCTGCTAAAGATGTCTGGCAGCAGCTATTTCCCCTCTGGCCATTAAAAACATATGAACACAGCCATGTGAATGGTGAGATAACTGTCATTGGGCCAGCAGCTATCTTATGTGTATGATCAGATTTTGAATGAACAATTGCTTTTTTGCTTATGCAAATATTGGGAAATTAATGCAAGAAAATGCTCACTAGGTCTTCTTAGTAGAGACTGATACCTTTTGTCAAAGTTTTATCACTTTTTGTGTTTGATTCTTAGCACCATCCATGGTAGCCTCCTTGCAAGGGTAAAAATTTGGTCGTGTACGAAGAACTCCCCTCTGAAGACCCAACCAAAATGTTTTATGGTATTTTATGCTATTATTGAAAGTTTGTCTGGGGGCCATCAGGGTACAGAGTCTTATTGAATGCTAAGTTATTGCCAATGTATGTCTATATGCCTTTAAAAGTGTAATGTGTTTAATATAAGACCGTACATGATAGGAAAGACTATATTGTGTAAAGAGTAAGAATGTTTTAGATAAATGAGTAGTTCAACGTAGGGACAAGTGAGCAGAAGTAGGGAAGCGGTAGATAGGTGTTAGTAACATTAGGTGAAGTGTTCTAGGTTAGTGATGGTTAGGACAACAGGGTGGTTTATAGCTAGAGAAGATGTAGCAGAGGTAGAAAGGTGGTTAGATAAACAGTGCTGGTTGGACTGTAATAGCCGGGTACCTCGGTCGCATTTCACAGCGAGTGCACCAGGGGAAATGGAAAAGGTTTAGCCCCTGGGAGGAGCTTGAGAACTAAAGGCTGTTTTACACGCAGCGACATCGCTAGCAATGTCGCTAGCAATAGCACCCGCCCCCGTCGTTTTTGCGTCACGGGCAAATCGCTGCCCGTGGCGAACAATACCACTGGTATGCGTCACACCAACTTACCTTCCTAACGACGTCACTATGGCGCCGAACAAACTCTTTTTTAAGGGGGCGGTTCGTGCGGTGTCACAGCGACGTCACACAGCGGGCCACCAATAGAAGCGGAGGGGCGGAAAGCAGCCGCATGAACGTCACTCCCACCTCGTTGCCGGAGGATGCAGGAACGCTGTTGTTCGTCGTTCCCAGGGTGTCACACGTAGCAATGGGTGCTGCCTCAGGAATGACGAACAACCTGCGTACCAAACGAGCAATGATTTTTTTAAAATGAACGACGTGTTAACAACCAATGATTTGGGGCACTTTTCGGGTCGTTAGCGTTCGCTCGTAAGTGTCACACGCAATGACATCGCTAACGAGGCCGGATGTATGTCACGAATTCCATGACCCCAGCGACATCTCGTTAGCGATGTTGTTGTGTGTAACGGGGCCTTAAGTCCCTAGGACAGGGAAGAATACAGAGAGAAGAAGATGGCTGTCTAAGGAGCAGGGTATGAGTTGTGCTGCGGTCGGACCGGTCCCTCTATGAGCAGGTTTCATTGTTGGCAGGCCTGCTGGGTGAACATAGGGGTACACGGGACCCTCAGAACATGGAACAGTGCAGCGCTGGGACCCTAGCTAATGGTCAGGGTTGGATCAGTCTCCTGTGACAGAAAGCAGCCGATAGAAGAAGTTCAGTATAGTGCAGGAGTGCATAGAAAGAAAGGAACAGACTGAAAGGAACAGATAAAGGAAGAAGTAGAGAGGAAGGATTTAAAGTGACTGTAACCTGTATGAGAAAACCCTGCTGAAGTACAAGTAAAGTTGTGTTTAAAAAAAGAAGTCCTGATTGTTGTCGTCTCCTTGCTTGAATCTGACCCCAGAGAAGAGAAGGAACCGAAGTATCCCCAGTGGCAAGTAAGTGGACAAATCCCAGACATCCACTGGCCCGACAACCTGCCTGTAGCAGGGCCAGAAGGATGTACTTAGACATGACACAGACCATATCTACAGCGCCTATGTGCCCCTGTTTACACATCTATGGCCTAGGGATTTGTTAATACTTGGCACACGTCAGCCCACAGAGTGCACCACAGTACTAGACTCGTGTTCGTAGCATGTCAAACAAGTTCAGTCCCTATGTACGGAGATATCCTCTGCTAGAACGCAATGCTTCTGAGGGAGAATACCTCCATGCAGATGGTGAGCAAACCTTTAACAGCTTCTCTCAATGCCTTGGGCTATATTCGTGTATCCAAATAATCCTGACATTTACATGATTCCAAATCATACACATATGATATATTCTAATCGTGTTTAATGGTCAGAGGTCTGCCCAATCAGAATAAATCCCAGCTAGTGGTGCATGTAATCATACAAATGAACTGTGAGAAAAAAATAACGACGTAAAGGTAAAGTGTCACAATTAATACCAGCTTGAACAAGGATTGCCGTGAAAGCGGCGCTCAGATCGCAGATTTTAATAGAAATGATTTTAGTTGATGAAATTAACAAGCAGAAACATGTCATATTGATTTAGGATTCAGGCCAGTCTAATTAATGAATAGCGCACTCCCCTGTCCACACACTGTGGAGAAATACTAAGTTCTTACTGTTTATTGCCTTGCAGTCCGGAGATGGCTGCAGGATCATTTGTAGCATTGCCCAGGGGTAGAATATAGGTGACAACTAAATTTATTGTTATTGCTGGGTATTTTTCAAGAAGTTAGTGTACACAAGCAAGGAATTGATTTCAGCCAAATGTTTTCTAAAACCTCGAAATAGCTATCTTCCACTGGAAGGAAAAACTGAGATGGTCATATATTGTGGCTTAATACGGCATAGGTGACTATTGTTACAAATCTTGGCTGCAGTAGTAGTAAAACCAATGGAAATCAAAAACGGTCCGAAATCTCCAACAGTCAGAACTGATGGTCATGTGCTATTGGCATATAGACAGGTGATGGACCCACTGGCTTACAAATATGTTTGGTGAAGGCTAGACCAGGGAGTCCATAAAGGCGAACAGACATGCTGTGTGTGAATAGAAGCATCAGGCATCTTGTATTTTAATGCCCCATCACCAGAGATGTCTGGCAGAAGTTTATTGTCTTGTCCCATTGAAAACAAATGCACATTCGACGGATTCGTCATGTGTATTGGGGAAGGTTAAAAGGAACAGTTGTCAGCTATTGAAGGTGCATGGATATGTCAAAGGATTATAACTAGGGATGAGTGAATCCGAACAGTAATGTTAAAGGTTTGTACCAATCAACGGGCTCAGTTTTCAACACGGACTTTTAAAAAAGTTTGTGTCCAAGTTCAGTGTTCGGGGACAGTTTGCATGTCAATAAATTTTTCAAAGAAGGAGAGGAGAAGGGGTTAATGCCGCGCATTCACCAGAAAAGATGTAAAATTGTTGATTAACTAATAATTATTTTATTCCATAGGTCTATGCGTTTCGAGGTATGGGACCTCTTCCTCAGGACCAAAAAAATCAACAATACATCAATAAATTCTGTTTAAAGGCTGTAGCACAGCCAATCAACAAGCTTCTTTGCATGCAGAAGTTTCCTGACCGCTGTTGTGAACAATTAAGATAAAAAGATAACATGGTCTCCTGCCTATTTTTGATAAACAACACCAGTTAAACAGACAGCTGGCAGCTGCAACCCCCAGCCGTCTGCTTTGCCTTGGCGGATTATCAAAAATAGAGGGGATCGTACATGATTTTTTAAAATTATTTAAATAACCAGCCAAGGTATCTACTAAGCTCTACCCAGCATAAAAATAGCAGCCTAAAGCCGCCACAGAAGTGGCACTTCTATTAGGTGTGCCAATTCTAGCACTTTACCCGGCTCTCCCCAGTTGCCCTGGTGCGGTGGCAATTGGGGTAATACTTTTTGGGTTAATGTCAGCTGTGAATTGAAAGCTGGCATGAAGACCAGGGATTAGTAATGGAAAGGGGTCCATCAGACATCCCAATTACTATCCCGGAAAGTATAAAGTTAAAAAAAAACACACATATAGAAAAAAAAGGTTATTTGAATAAGCACTCCCACCACAATCCACCAATTTCTTAATAAAATAAATGTGATGTAATCCAAAGAGTAATCTCCCACGATACTCATCGATTCCTATGCAGCTGCGCTCAGAGAACTGTTCCATAATACAGCTCCATAGGTTACTGCTGGTCAGCGGCAGCCCGGAATTTCTCACGCTTGTGAGAAATTCCATACCTACCAGTGACCGGCACTAACTCCTATGCAGCTACGTTCATAGGAATCGATGGGTGTCATGGGACATTACTCTTTGGATTACATTGGGACTTCCAGAATTTATATTATTAATAAATTGGTGAACTAGGGTGTGTAGGCGAGTATTTATTCCCCAATTGAATTACTTTGGAATGTAATAGGTGGCGCTGTGCTAGAGTTTGTCTCCTTTACTGGAGAGACAATTTGAATATTTCCCAGAGGGGCATTGCAGCTATAAGTCCCCTTACCTGGCAGCCAGACTGGCTTGCAAAGTCTCCTTAAGGAGAATAGTGTTCCCCCGTGGTCCCCACATAGCTTTCTCATGAGCCAGATCAGACACCCCCATACTTTGCACTGACGAGGGGCAAGCACCCCGAAACACCGTGTCTGCAAATTGGGATTCTGATCTGGCTTATATATCCTGAGTCATATTTCAAAGGATTGTTGAAAATCCACTTGTGACTTTTAGGATCGCTACTTCCAATAGGTGGCGCTGTGCTAGAGTTTGTCTCCTTTACTGGAGAGACAATTTGAATATTTCCCAGAGGGGCATTGCAGCTATAAGTCCCCTTACCTGGCAGCCAGACTGGCTTGCAAAGTCTCCTTAAGGAGAATAGTGTTCCCCCGTGGTCCCCACATAGCTTTCTCATGAGCCAGATCAGACACCCCCATACTTTGCACTGACGAGGGGCAAGCACCCCGAAACACCGTGTCTGCAAATTGGGATTCTGATCTGGCTTATATATCCTGAGTCATATTTCAAAGGATTGTTGAAAATCCACTTGTGACTTTTAGGATCGCTACTTCCAATAGGTGGCGCTGTGCTAGAGTTTGTCTCCTTTACTGGAGAGACAATTTGAATATTTCCCAGAGGGGCATTGCAGCTATAAGTCCCCTTACCTGGCAGCCAGACTGGCTTGCAAAGTCTCCTTAAGGAGAATAGTGTTCCCCCGTGGTCCCCACATAGCTTTCTCATGAGCCAGATCAGACACCCCCATACTTTGCACTGACGAGGGGCAAGCACCCCGAAACACCGTGTCTGCAAATTGGGATTCTGATCTGGCTTATATATCCTGAGTCATATTTCAAAGGATTGTTGAAAATCCACTTGTGACTTTTAGGATCGCTACTTCCAATAGGTGGCGCTGTGCTAGAGTTTGTCTCCTTTACTGGAGAGACAATTTGAATATTTCCCAGAGGGGCATTGCAGCTATAAGTCCCCTTACCTGGCAGCCAGACTGGCTTGCAAAGTCTCCTTAAGGAGAATAGTGTTCCCCCGTGGTCCCCACATAGCTTTCTCATGAGCCAGATCAGACACCCCCATACTTTGCACTGACGAGGGGCAAGCACCCCGAAACACCGTGTCTGCAAATTGGGATTCTGATCTGGCTTATATATCCTGAGTCATATTTCAAAGGATTGTTGAAAATCCACTTGTGACTTTTAGGATCGCTACTTCCAATAGGTGGCGCTGTGCTAGAGTTTGTCTCCTTTACTGGAGAGACAATTTGAATATTTCCCAGAGGGGCATTGCAGCTATAAGTCCCCTTACCTGGCAGCCAGACTGGCTTGCAAAGTCTCCTTAAGGAGAATAGTGTTCCCCCGTGGTCCCCACATAGCTTTCTCATGAGCCAGATCAGACACCCCCATACTTTGCACTGACGAGGGGCAAGCACCCCGAAACACCGTGTCTGCAAATTGGGATTCTGATCTGGCTTATATATCCTGAGTCATATTTCAAAGGATTGTTGAAAATCCACTTGTGACTTTTAGGATCGCTACTTCCAATAGGTGGCGCTGTGCTAGAGTTTGTCTCCTTTACTGGAGAGACAATTTGAATATTTCCCAGAGGGGCATTGCAGCTATAAGTCCCCTTACCTGGCAGCCAGACTGGCTTGCAAAGTCTCCTTAAGGAGAATAGTGTTCCCCCGTGGTCCCCACATAGCTTTCTCATGAGCCAGATCAGACACCCCCATACTTTGCACTGACGAGGGGCAAGCACCCCGAAACACCGTGTCTGCAAATTGGGATTCTGATCTGGCTTATATATCCTGAGTCATATTTCAAAGGATTGTTGAAAATCCACTTGTGACTTTTAGGATCGCTACTTCCAATAGGTGGCGCTGTGCTAGAGTTTGTCTCCTTTACTGGAGAGACAATTTGAATATTTCCCAGAGGGGCATTGCAGCTATAAGTCCCCTTACCTGGCAGCCAGACTGGCTTGCAAAGTCTCCTTAAGGAGAATAGTGTTCCCCCGTGGTCCCCACATAGCTTTCTCATGAGCCAGATCAGACACCCCCATACTTTGCACTGACGAGGGGCAAGCACCCCGAAACACCGTGTCTGCAAATTGGGATTCTGATCTGGCTTATATATCCTGAGTCATATTTCAAAGGATTGTTGAAAATCCACTTGTGACTTTTAGGATCGCTACTTCCAATAGGTGGCGCTGTGCTAGAGTTTGTCTCCTTTACTGGAGAGACAATTTGAATATTTCCCAGAGGGGCATTGCAGCTATAAGTCCCCTTACCTGGCAGCCAGACTGGCTTGCAAAGTCTCCTTAAGGAGAATAGTGTTCCCCCGTGGTCCCCACATAGCTTTCTCATGAGCCAGATCAGACACCCCCATACTTTGCACTGACGAGGGGCAAGCACCCCGAAACACCGTGTCTGCAAATTGGGATTCTGATCTGGCTTATATATCCTGAGTCATATTTCAAAGGATTGTTGAAAATCCACTTGTGACTTTTAGGATCGCTACTTCCAATAGGTGGCGCTGTGCTAGAGTTTGTCTCCTTTACTGGAGAGACAATTTGAATATTTCCCAGAGGGGCATTGCAGCTATAAGTCCCCTTACCTGGCAGCCAGACTGGCTTGCAAAGTCTCCTTAAGGAGAATAGTGTTCCCCCGTGGTCCCCACATAGCTTTCTCATGAGCCAGATCAGACACCCCCATACTTTGCACTGACGAGGGGCAAGCACCCCGAAACACCGTGTCTGCAAATTGGGATTCTGATCTGGCTTATATATCCTGAGTCATATTTCAAAGGATTGTTGAAAATCCACTTGTGACTTTTAGGATCGCTACTTCCAATAGGTGGCGCTGTGCTAGAGTTTGTCTCCTTTACTGGAGAGACAATTTGAATATTTCCCAGAGGGGCATTGCAGCTATAAGTCCCCTTACCTGGCAGCCAGACTGGCTTGCAAAGTCTCCTTAAGGAGAATAGTGTTCCCCCGTGGTCCCCACATAGCTTTCTCATGAGCCAGATCAGACACCCCCATACTTTGCACTGACGAGGGGCAAGCACCCCGAAACACCGTGTCTGCAAATTGGGATTCTGATCTGGCTTATATATCCTGAGTCATATTTCAAAGGATTGTTGAAAATCCACTTGTGACTTTTAGGATCGCTACTTCCAATAGGTGGCGCTGTGCTAGAGTTTGTCTCCTTTACTGGAGAGACAATTTGAATATTTCCCAGAGGGGCATTGCAGCTATAAGTCCCCTTACCTGGCAGCCAGACTGGCTTGCAAAGTCTCCTTAAGGAGAATAGTGTTCCCCCGTGGTCCCCACATAGCTTTCTCATGAGCCAGATCAGACACCCCCATACTTTGCACTGACGAGGGGCAAGCACCCCGAAACACCGTGTCTGCAAATTGGGATTCTGATCTGGCTTATATATCCTGAGTCATATTTCAAAGGATTGTTGAAAATCCACTTGTGACTTTTAGGATCGCTACTTCCAATAGGTGGCGCTGTGCTAGAGTTTGTCTCCTTTACTGGAGAGACAATTTGAATATTTCCCAGAGGGGCATTGCAGCTATAAGTCCCCTTACCTGGCAGCCAGACTGGCTTGCAAAGTCTCCTTAAGGAGAATAGTGTTCCCCCGTGGTCCCCACATAGCTTTCTCATGAGCCAGATCAGACACCCCCATACTTTGCACTGACGAGGGGCAAGCACCCCGAAACACCGTGTCTGCAAATTGGGATTCTGATCTGGCTTATATATCCTGAGTCATATTTCAAAGGATTGTTGAAAATCCACTTGTGACTTTTAGGATCGCTACTTCCAATAGGTGGCGCTGTGCTAGAGTTTGTCTCCTTTACTGGAGAGACAATTTGAATATTTCCCAGAGGGGCATTGCAGCTATAAGTCCCCTTACCTGGCAGCCAGACTGGCTTGCAAAGTCTCCTTAAGGAGAATAGTGTTCCCCCGTGGTCCCCACATAGCTTTCTCATGAGCCAGATCAGACACCCCCATACTTTGCACTGACGAGGGGCAAGCACCCCGAAACACCGTGTCTGCAAATTGGGATTCTGATCTGGCTTATATATCCTGAGTCATATTTCAAAGGATTGTTGAAAATCCACTTGTGACTTTTAGGATCGCTACTTCCAATAGGTGGCGCTGTGCTAGAGTTTGTCTCCTTTACTGGAGAGACAATTTGAATATTTCCCAGAGGGGCATTGCAGCTATAAGTCCCCTTACCTGGCAGCCAGACTGGCTTGCAAAGTCTCCTTAAGGAGAATAGTGTTCCCCCGTGGTCCCCACATAGCTTTCTCATGAGCCAGATCAGACACCCCCATACTTTGCACTGACGAGGGGCAAGCACCCCGAAACACCGTGTCTGCAAATTGGGATTCTGATCTGGCTTATATATCCTGAGTCATATTTCAAAGGATTGTTGAAAATCCACTTGTGACTTTTAGGATCGCTACTTCCAATAGGTGGCGCTGTGCTAGAGTTTGTCTCCTTTACTGGAGAGACAATTTGAATATTTCCCAGAGGGGCATTGCAGCTATAAGTCCCCTTACCTGGCAGCCAGACTGGCTTGCAAAGTCTCCTTAAGGAGAATAGTGTTCCCCCGTGGTCCCCACATAGCTTTCTCATGAGCCAGATCAGACACCCCCATACTTTGCACTGACGAGGGGCAAGCACCCCGAAACACCGTGTCTGCAAATTGGGATTCTGATCTGGCTTATATATCCTGAGTCATATTTCAAAGGATTGTTGAAAATCCACTTGTGACTTTTAGGATCGCTACTTCCAATAGGTGGCGCTGTGCTAGAGTTTGTCTCCTTTACTGGAGAGACAATTTGAATATTTCCCAGAGGGGCATTGCAGCTATAAGTCCCCTTACCTGGCAGCCAGACTGGCTTGCAAAGTCTCCTTAAGGAGAATAGTGTTCCCCCGTGGTCCCCACATAGCTTTCTCATGAGCCAGATCAGACACCCCCATACTTTGCACTGACGAGGGGCAAGCACCCCGAAACACCGTGTCTGCAAATTGGGATTCTGATCTGGCTTATATATCCTGAGTCATATTTCAAAGGATTGTTGAAAATCCACTTGTGACTTTTAGGATCGCTACTTCCAATAGGTGGCGCTGTGCTAGAGTTTGTCTCCTTTACTGGAGAGACAATTTGAATATTTCCCAGAGGGGCATTGCAGCTATAAGTCCCCTTACCTGGCAGCCAGACTGGCTTGCAAAGTCTCCTTAAGGAGAATAGTGTTCCCTCGTGGTCCCCACATAGCTTTCTCATGAGCCAGATCAGACACCCCCATACTTTGCACTGACGAGGGGCAAGCACCCCGAAACACCGTGTCTGCAAATTGGGATTCTGATCTGGCTTATATATCCTGAGTCATATTTCAAAGGATTGTTGAAAATCCACTTGTGACTTTTAGGATCGCTACTTCCAATAGGTGGCGCTGTGCTAGAGTTTGTCTCCTTTACTGGAGAGACAATTTGAATATTTCCCAGAGGGGCATTGCAGCTATAAGTCCCCTTACCTGGCAGCCAGACTGGCTTGCAAAGTCTCCTTAAGGAGAATAGTGTTCCCCCGTGGTCCCCACATAGCTTTCTCATGAGCCAGATCAGACACCCCCATACTTTGCACTGACGAGGGGCAAGCACCCCGAAACACCGTGTCTGCAAATTGGGATTCTGATCTGGCTTATATATCCTGAGTCATATTTCAAAGGATTGTTGAAAATCCACTTGTGACTTTTAGGATCGCTACTTCCAATAGGTGGCGCTGTGCTAGAGTTTGTCTCCTTTACTGGAGAGACAATTTGAATATTTCCCAGAGGGGCATTGCAGCTATAAGTCCCCTTACCTGGCAGCCAGACTGGCTTGCAAAGTCTCCTTAAGGAGAATAGTGTTCCCCCGTGGTCCCCACATAGCTTTCTCATGAGCCAGATCAGACACCCCCATACTTTGCACTGACGAGGGGCAAGCACCCCGAAACACCGTGTCTGCAAATTGGGATTCTGATCTGGCTTATATATCCTGAGTCATATTTCAAAGGATTGTTGAAAATCCACTTGTGACTTTTAGGATCGCTACTTCCAATAGGTGGCGCTGTGCTAGAGTTTGTCTCCTTTACTGGAGAGACAATTTGAATATTTCCCAGAGGGGCATTGCAGCTATAAGTCCCCTTACCTGGCAGCCAGACTGGCTTGCAAAGTCTCCTTAAGGAGAATAGTGTTCCCCCGTGGTCCCCACATAGCTTTCTCATGAGCCAGATCAGACACCCCCATACTTTGCACTGACGAGGGGCAAGCACCCCGAAACACCGTGTCTGCAAATTGGGATTCTGATCTGGCTTATATATCCTGAGTCATATTTCAAAGGATTGTTGAAAATCCACTTGTGACTTTTAGGATCGCTACTTCCAATAGGTGGCGCTGTGCTAGAGTTTGTCTCCTTTACTGGAGAGACAATTTGAATATTTCCCAGAGGGGCATTGCAGCTATAAGTCCCCTTACCTGGCAGCCAGACTGGCTTGCAAAGTCTCCTTAAGGAGAATAGTGTTCCCCCGTGGTCCCCACATAGCTTTCTCATGAGCCAGATCAGACACCCCCATACTTTGCACTGACGAGGGGCAAGCACCCCGAAACACCGTGTCTGCAAATTGGGATTCTGATCTGGCTTATATATCCTGAGTCATATTTCAAAGGATTGTTGAAAATCCACTTGTGACTTTTAGGATCGCTACTTCCAATAGGTGGCGCTGTGCTAGAGTTTGTCTCCTTTACTGGAGAGACAATTTGGAATGTTGAGGATTTTTTTAATTAATAAATTTGTAAAGGAGGGCATGTGGAGAAGTGATAATTCAAATAAACTCTTTTTTTCTACGGTGGCTGTGGGCTGCTATTTTCAGGCAGGCACGGGTCAAATTACCATGGGACTTTGCAGCCTGATACCTGCACCCCAACTGTCTGCTTTACTTTGGTTGGTTATCAAAAATAAGGCAAAGCCCTAGCTGTTTTTTTTAAATTATATATTTAATTAATTTTAAAAACAGTGTCGGATCTCCTCTATTTTTTTTTCCTTTTGTAGCCTCCTGGTTCTTACTTTACAGCCATTTTGCAGCAGAGAAGCTAGTTCGTGTCTCCATTGACTTATATGGGGTTTGGCATATGGGATCAAGTGCGGGTCCCGAACTAAACCTTATTTAATGTATGTCCAAAACCGGCAGACCCGACCTTCCTTGGGATGAGTGAACCCGAACTGTAAAGTGTGTGGTACGTACTAAACACTGGGAGTCCGGGGCTCTGACCTGAACAGACTTTAAAAAAATGTCCTTGTTCAGGTGCTGTTCGCATGCTAACTACTCAATTGAGTATCAGAGTGCTTGGGTATGCTTGGCGTCAAAACTATTTTTGTGCTTTTTTGCCAGGAAATTCACATTTGGTTCAGAAATTTATATCTGGGTGTTTTGGGGGTTAATATAAGAGTGAAAGAGGGTGTTTTTTTGTATTGTACTTATTGTACAAATAATTTAGATGTTTGTGTTTATTTCTTTTCATATACAGATTAGTAATGGGGAGGGTCTTATAGATGTCTGCCATTACTAATCTAGGGCTTAGTGGCATCTGTGAGCTGTTATTAACCCCTTATATTAGCCACCGCACCATGTCAATCAGGACAAGCCAGGTAAAGTGCTGGGACTGTCACATCTAATGGATATGAGAATTCTGCCTGGAACCAGTCTGCTATTTTTAGGCTGGGGAGGACCCTATAACCATAGACCTCAGCAGCCTGAGAATATCAGCCCCCAGCTGTTGGCTTTATCATTCGTGGGTATCAAAATTAGGGAGACCACAAGATGTTTATTTAAATAATTAAAAAAAAGGCACATAGGGTCCATCGTATTTTGATACAAGGCCAAGATAAGCACAAGACCATGGGCTGCAGCCTGTAGCCATCTGCTTTATCTGCGCTGGGTATCATTATACAGAGGACCCTATGCATTTTTATTTTTTATCTATTTATTTCTTCACTCCATTAGAACTCAGACAGTGTGTGTGATTCCAACTAATCACTGACGCTGTCACACAGGTTTGGGGAGCGGTCTGACTTCAACCAATCAGAGACACCGGTGCTGCCAATAGACGAGGAAAGCAGTGAATATGTACGAAGGTTAATCAGCAGACCCGAAAGCAATGTGACAGCCACGCCTCAGACTCAGTAAATATAATTGTCCTGTGTTATTTCTTAGTTTCTTTCTTTTGCAGCCCCCCTAGCTCTTATTATCACTAGCTCCCCTAGCCCTTACTAACACCAGTCTCCCAAGCCCATAGTAACACATAAGTTTTGCCTCTCATTGAATTCAGTGTTGTTTGGATATATTCGTCTAGTTGTTCAGCGAACATCGGAAAAGTCGGCGGACACCGACTGAACCTTGACAGGTTCGCTCATCTCTATTTACAAATACTGTGGTAAAAATACTCACCAAATATTCAATGTGTACACATGGCCTGACATGAATTATAATGTAACTTACAAGCTAATATCTCTGCAATGGAGAGGAGAAATGTAAAACTTAAAACTACATTCTATTCAACTGTGCAGTCACAGTTCCATTTTGTGGCCAGTATAACATGCAAAAACTGGTTAAAAATCCTTTTTAAATGCCTGAGATATCATTTTAAGCCAATGAAAAAAAATGCTTGTTTTGTTATTTGTTACCATAGACACTAAGATAATACATACAGAATTATCTGTGCATCACTATGCAGCAGGGGTTCGCATTACCAGAAAAGTAGATACCGTATTTTTTGTTTTATAAGACATACCGGATTATACGATGCACCCCAAAATTAGAGTTAAAAAAAGGTAAAAAAAAATGGTGTCCGTCTTATACTCCGGTGTCTTAGGCTGCTTTCACATGTCCGTTTTTTGCTGAGCGGCACAATATGGCACTTTGCAGAAAAAATGCAACCGTTTTTTTTTGCCGCCGGTTGCGTTTTTTCCCGCATAGACTTGCATTAGTGCCGTATTGTGCCGCATGGCCTTGCGTTGCGTCTGGGTTTTGCCGGATGCGGCATATTTAGCCCATGTGGCGGCCAGATGGAACGTTGCCTGGCACATTTTTTTGTGCAGCGAAAAAAAATGCATCGCACCGGATCCAGCGCAATGCGGCGCAATTTACAATACAAGCCTATGGACGCTGGATGCGGCGTCCTGTGGCAAAAAACGCATCCGGCCGCCGGATGCGGATTTTTGAACTGCGCCTGCTCAGTATCAAGCCGCATCCGTCAAAAAACGGACGGGCCACATGGAAAAACTTATGCAACAGATACTTTTTTTTGCTGCATCCGTTGCATAGGTTTTTGAACTGGATTGAGCCGCACTGCTAAAACCGGATATGTGAAAGCAGCCTTACCGGAGGTGGGCGGCAGCGGTGTCACAGGGGGCAGAGGCTGTGCCTGCAGCGGTGGCGGGTCAGTGCTCGCAGCGGCGGCAGGTCTGTGCTCACAACGGCAGCAAATCAGTACTAGCAGCGGCGGCGGCAGGTCAGTGCTGGCAGCGGCGAGTCAGTGCTGGCAGCGGGTCAGTGCTTGCAGCGGGTCAGTACTGGCAGTGGAAGCTGCGGTGGATGTGTAGTGGAGCAGGCCAGTGTGAAGAGTGTCCCAGATTCTCTGTTGGTGGTCCTGGCTTCAAAAAAATGGTAACCGGAGTGCCCTGTGCACAGATGTCGCTCTCATCCAAGATCTCCATCTGCTTACACTCTGACTCCGGGCGCCATCATTTGAAGCCCGGACCGCAGACAGACCATCTGAGACATCAGCTGCACAGGCACCGCAGCCCGCACAGCCAGCCGGCCGCCAGCACTGAGTGACAGCCAGCAGGCCACCCGCCTGCACAGAGAGGCAGCTGGCCGCTGACAAAGAGAGTCAGACGCCTGCACGCACTGACAGGCACCTGGCTGCCCACACAGACAGGCACCCGGCCGCCCGCATAGAGAACTGCACAGACAGCCACCCCAATTCTCCACCTCCCGGTAAGCTATATTCGAATTTTAAGACGTACCCCTAATTTTCCTCCCAAATGTTGGGGAGGAACAGTGCGTCTCATAATCCAAAAAATACAGTAAATATGGTGCACTGCTCATAAGTCATATTTTTTGTTGTACTGGAGAAATTTTTGTTCATATACTGCTGTATACCTTTTCTTTCTGCTTTGTTTGTTTGTTTGTTTGTTTGTTTGTTTGTTTGTTTTAATCCCACAGTCTGAATTTTCGAAAAAATTTTAATTTATTTTTTATCTCATTTTATTTTTTTTAAGGTTTTGTTTTTTAATTTTCAAAGTTGCCAGATTTCACACCCTTTTCTGGTTTTATCTATAATTTTATCTACATGGTAGTATTTTATTATATATTAAGGATCCATTTACACAGGCCGACCTGGGCAATAAATGACTGCTGATCAGCTGCTTTGTTTGCTGATCAGTGGTCATGCACTAGTTTGTGTATACAGGCTGACTCGGCTTCAGATGCACACTGAAAGATATGGAATAGGTTGTTCAATGTGCATAGGCTTCCATTGTTCTTGGGCGCAAGAGTCTTGTCTACACAGGATGATGAGCTGCTGAGAATGATACTCTTTTTTTGCACCCCAAACGTTTGTTCAGTTGGTGATCGTCTGCAAGACTGCAAGATTATCATGAATGACCATTCCTGGGAACACTCATACATGATCATTTTGCTGTGTAAATGGCCATACAGTCATCGCTGAAAGTGTTGGCACCCTTGAAACTGTTCCAGAAATTTAAGTTTTTCTTCCAGAAAATTATTGCAAAAATTGTTAGCACCCTCAGCTTAATATTTGGTTGCACACCTTTTGGAATAAATAACTGCAATCATCCGCTCCTTATAACCATCCACAAGCTTCTTACACCTCTCAGCTGAAATTTTCTACCCTCTTTTTTTCAAACTGCTTTAGGTTTTTCATATTTGAAGGGTGTCTTTTCTCTACTGCTATTTTAAGATCTGTTCACTGTTGTTCAATGGGATTTGGATCTGGACTCATTACTGACCACTTGAGAACTCTCCAGTACTTTGTTTCCATTAATTTCTGGTTGCTTTTTGTATGTCCTGAAGAAAGACCCATGACCTAGAATGCAACCCAGCTTTCTGACACTTGGCACTACAATTGCAACCCAAAATCCTTTGCTAATCTTCAGATTTAATGATGCCTTGAACACAGTCAAGGCACCTAGTGCCAGAGGCAGCAAAATAACCAGAAAACATATTTGAGTATCCACCATATTTGACTGTAGGTACTGTGTTCTTTTCTTTGTAGGCCTCATTCCATATTCGGTAAACAGAATGCTGAGCTTCATCAAAAATCTCTATCTAGGTTTCATCTGTTTACAAGACATTTTCCCAGAAGGATTTTCACTTACTCATGTACATTTTGTAAACTGCAGTCTAGCATTTTTATGTCTCTTTTTCAGCATTGTGGTATTAATAGGTCTCCTTCCATAGTGTTTGATTTCATTCAAATGTCCATGGATAGTTTACGCTGACACTGATTCACCCTGAGCATGCAGGACAACTTGAATTGCTTTTAAAACTTGATTGGGGCTGCTTATCCACTATCTGGACGAACTATCCTGCGTTGCAACCTTTCATCAATATTTCTCTTATGTTCATGTCCAGGCAGATTAGCTACATTGACAGGGGTTGTAAACTTCTTGATTATGTTGTGCACCGTGTACAAAGAAACACCAAGATCACTTTAGATGGACTTGTGACCTTCAGATTGTTGATATTTTCAATAATTTTGGTTCTCAAGTTCTCTTCTCCTCTTTCTGACACACATTGCAAAGTTTGAGTCAACCTCTCTTTTTATCTGGTTTCAGGTGTGATTTTCATATTGCCCACACCTTTTACCTGTCACAGGTGAGTTTTAATGAACATGCTTGAAGCAAAGTTGTTTGCCCACAATTTTGGAAAGGTGCCAAGAATTTTGTCCAGCCTATTTTGGAGCTTTTGTGTGAAAGTATGTCCAATTTGTCGATTGCTCTGCCAACAATTATCTTGGCCATCTCTCCCATTAACATGAGCATGCATTCAGCTGACTACTTCTGCAATCTGTATGAGAAATCAGACATGCCCGATGAACATTCATCCCTGACAATCAGTGTTTTGTTCCCTAATATGTTTTTTTTCTTTGTTACTTTTTTAATTATTTTTTTTCTTAGTAGAAAAGTGCATTATTTATACAGTGTAAACCATTGAAAATCAAGCCAAAACATAAAAACATTGTTTTTATAAGTAATAAGTATGTACAATACCCTGTAGAAGCCCCCCACCCATCGCCAACCTTGATTCTGATATGTATCGTATAAATACACAGTATTAAATAAATAGCCATAATGGACTCCAACCTAAATATATTCCTCTATGTTGAAATTCTGGGAATAAATTATTCCCACTCCTATATACTGTATTATATTCTGTACTATACTTTTTCCCCTTCAGTTGTATCAGAAATAAATAAAGGCCAAGATCTCCTCAACTGTTAGTGTGATGCCCCTAGACTAGTCAGGTCATCACAGGGTACTGCATGCTCTTGTGTCCCAGTGCAGGACTCAACCCCCCATGGTTCTGGGTTCCCAACTTGCAGTACTGCCTCCATCAGCATCCACAAATCCCAATCACACCTCGCACCACACCCTGTTAGGCACACCAGTGGGCTGCTAAGCTGGAATAGGGCCGCCCACCTAGGGGTCAGACAGGGAGGTGGGAGGTGACAAGTCAGTCGGCTCCAGGGGAGCAAAGAGTTGGGTGGTAGCCCTTGAGCTGTGAGGAGCTCGGAGGAAGCTGGGAGTTGGAGCTCCCAGAGGAAAACATAGATTGGGTTGCAGATGGTGGTCTGGACCCGGAGGAGTTGGAGACCCAGTCGCGGGAGATTGCGACTGGGTGCTGGCTTAGTCAAGGAGGATGGTCGGCAGCTGCAGTCCGATAGCCGGTCTGGGTCCGAAAGCACGTCGGGGTACTGGACCCTAGGTCGGGGAGAAGCTTCAAGTAACCCGGCAATTAACCTGCGGAGGACAGGGCCTTTATGGACTGTTCCCAGGAAGCTCAGAGAACAGGGGCACTAGCGCAATGAGAGGGATAGGGCTTTTCAAGCAAAGCAGCCCACTGAAATCCCAAGCGTGAGCTCCTGAGAGCAAGCTCCTCTGCTACCCATAGTAGGGAGCGGGGCCCGGACAGCTCCAAGCTTACGGGCCACCTGAACACTTTCAAATTCTGTGCACGGAGGCAGGTTACAGACCACCAGGCAATGCTGCAGGGGACGGAACCCGGACAAGCTCCCCAAGAGGGCAGCGGCACCCAGAGACTTGGTTTACTACGTTGTCAGTGTCTGATTTCCTTCTGAGTGAGTACCCGATTAATCCTTGCTACCAGCGAGCCTGCGCTCCCCCTGCAATCCATCCCAATATTTGGGGTCCCGGGGCCTTTACCTACTTGTGGAGGGTAACGTCATCTGACTGCCCCACTCCATCACCCCGAGTACTCCCAACGGCAGCGGCGGTACTCCCTATTAGCGCACACCATGGGTGGCATCACAAACTATCCAACTCCCCTGTAAATAACCCCCCATCGCGTTTCGGCATGACCCCGAGCCCCCGCGTCCGGAGACCATCGAGCCACGAGTAGTGACACCCAGATCCGAGCGGTTCGACCGCTGCTGGGGCGGGATGGGTCTGAAACATTATACTTTTAATGCCATGACTAGAGATGAGCAGACTTGCAGAAAACCAGGACCAGCAGGTCACTGTTATCATTTATTAAAAAATGTGGTTCTGGTCTGGAATCCAGTACCCATAGTCTATAGATATAAGAAGCTGGAGATTAAAAATGTTGGTAGAAAGGATGGGGAGATAGGTGCGCGCATGGTGTACTTATCGAAGATCTGTCATGGCGGTATGCTGTTCCCAGGTCGCACATTCACTTTCGCAGCAGCTAATTAACATTCATTGAATATGCCCTGCTTTCCCCGTGCACCGGCGCCTGTGATTGGTTGAAGTTAGACACGCCCCTCATACTGAGTGGCATTTTGTCAGCTCACTACTTCTAATCCCAGCTCATCAATATCATAGACTGGGGTCACACTGGCGTATGGCATTGGATGCGACAGTATTGGATGTGATATGCTAATGAATTTCGGCTCAGGATCTGCTGCAAGCGTGAACCGATTGTCATATGACTATGATCCGATCCTGTGATTGAATCACAGCTGCGGAGGAGATTTAGGGATTCCCCTCAATCTCCTCCATTGTCAGCCTGTGCATATATCGCACTGCACTTGAATGTCATCAGTGCAGTCTGATGTTTCTCTCACACCCATACACTTGTATGCATACGAGTGATATGAGACTCGCAGACAATCGCAGCATGATGCTATTTTTTCCTCAGTCCGAAAAAAGTTGCAGAGTTGAGCTGCAGCATTGTCTTACATGGAGATGAGTGCAATGCTAGATTTTCTCGCATTGCACTTCTGCAAGTCATACGCCAGTGGGACACTACCAGTACAGGAAAAATAAATAAATAAAATAATTGGCATAGGGCCACACCATATTATGATCCCCGACACAGATAAAGCCCAAGGCCACAGGCTGCAGTCCTCGGTCCTGAGCTTATCTTGACTGGGTTTCAAATTAAGCGTAAACACATGTGACTTTAAAAAATATATATATATATATATATACATATAAATAAATAATCTAAAAAAACAGCGTGCGGTCCCCCCAATTTGATACCCGGCCAAGATAAAGCCCAATAGCTGAGGGCTGGTTATCTCAGACTGGGGAGGGCCATAGTTATTGCCCTCCCAGCAGCCTAAATATACTGTAGCAAGCTGCAGCTGCCCGAAATTGTCGAATCCATTAGTTGCGACAAGCTCGGCGCTTTACCCGGCTCTTCCCATTACCCTGGTGCAGTGAGAATCAGGGTAATAAGGGGTTAATAACAGAGCACAACTGTCATCAAGCTCAAAATTAGTGCTGGGTAGGGGTCTATGAAACCCCCATCACAAATCCTATAAATACAAAGAATAAACACAGAGAAAAATCCTTTATTTGGAATAAAATACTAAAAGCACCCTCTTTCACCACTTTATTAACCCCCTAAACACCCCTGCAGGTCTGACATAATCCATATGAGGTGCCACGGTGATTCAGCTCTGCTACATCCCTGTCACAGTGAGTGGCCATGGAGCATGACTGCCTGTTGTGAGTGTAGACAGATAATGACTGAACAGTGATAAGTTATGACCTCATTCAGGTTATTTGCGGCACAGATGGGAACCTCTAGTGTCATCACTCATCACGGATCAGTCTCTGCAATCACAGCGGGCAGTCATGCTCTATGACTGTGCGCTGTGACTGAGATGTAGCAGAGCTAAATCGCCGTGGGACCTCATGTGTATTATGTCGGACCTTCAGGGGTGTTTATGGGGTTATTAAAGTGGTGAAAGAGGGTATTTTTTGTATCTAATTCCAAATAAAGGATTATTTCTGTGTTTGTGTTTATTTACTATCACTTACAGATCAGTGATGCGGTGTCTTATAGACGCCTGACATTACTAATCTAGGGCTTAGTAGCAGCTGTGAGCTGTTATTAACCCCTGCTATTACCCTGATTGCCACCACAACAGGGCAGCAAGAAGAGCTGGCTAAAGCACCGAGCTTGTCACCTCTAATAGATGCAACAATCTCGGGCAGCTGCAGGTTGCTATTTTTAAGCCGTGGGGCGGTCCAATAAGTATAGACCTCCCCAGTATGAGAATACCAGCCCCCAGCTGTCTTCCTTTATCTTGGCTTGGTATCAAAATTGGGGGGACCGCACATCATTTTTTTAAAATTATTTATTTAAATAATTTAAAAAAAAAAAAGCCACATGCGGTTCCTCTTATTTTGATACACAGCCAAAATGAGCGCAAAGCTGGAGGCTGCAGTCTGTAGCCATGGGCTTTATCTGTGCTGGGACACTATGCCAATAGTTTTATTTATTTATTTTTATATCATGATACTGACCTGCAGACAGCGCCTGTGAGTGGTTGCAGTAAAACACTGTCACACAGGTTGGCGGCACGTCTGACTACAACCAATCACAGACACCAGGATGGCTGGTGGGCGGGGAAAGCAGGGAAAGCCGTGCATATGCGATGACCGATAATGACTGGCACAGGAAATTAATGCATGAAATGCCTGACCTGGAAGTAGTTTTTTGGAATGCCAGATCCGGATCAAACACCCGGAATACTGGGCCTTGTAGCCGAGTACCTTTGAAACCGCGCGGATCAGAACTTTTACAGTTCGGGTCCGCTCATCCCTAACCATGAGAGCCTTGAAAAAATGATACTATTTCCATTATTCCAAAAGTTTTCTGTATGAACAGAACGGCGGTTCAACATGAGCATTACCCCTCAATTCAAAGTCAATGGGACTGACTGAGGTACCCAACTATCTTCATTAATCCCATAGACATTGAATACAGCAGCAGGACACATACTTCACTTCTCCATTCATGTGGTCAACAGGTGTACAATTGGTGAAACTTCCTGCAATCACTTATCACCTCTCATCTGAAAGGTATTTTGCTGGTTCATGGCTATGAATACTGAAATCATCGGACAAAGCCAATTTCGACAGTATTTTAACATATTATTTTATTTACACTCTTAATCTTTGCTGCCAAGGGATGAAAACTCTCTTTTTTTACATTCTGATGCTGAAGACATAACTAATACTTCTTAAGTTGTTAGGTGGTAGACTAGACCCTAAAACTTTAATTGTAAACTATTTCAGCATTTAGAAGAGGACAATACTGACTGACAGCAGATTTTGAAAAAAAATAAATAAATAATTTAAAGTGAAGTCTGCAGAACCTCAATCTTATTTTTAAAATGATTACTTTGGTCACGAGAATTGCACAATTTATCATTAAAGAACCTAAATTGTGCTAAAATTTATGGTTTTAAATTCGAAAACCCATGTTTATATACATGAAAGTGTGAAATCCCTTTAACTGTGTGATTATCCTCTTAACCTCTCAATATTGATGGCTCGTATATATTTCTAGAAAAAAGGGGAAGTGATCTTTTGACATGGTGACATAGATTATGTCACCTCCCTGTGCTGTTTGTTTTGCACAAAGATAGACATAGACCACGATTCATTATTTGCGTTTTTTAGGTTGTTTTTCTTTACATTGATTAGTACTCACCTCTTCGCGGGCTAACTGCTGGGCATTTGCCATTGAACCAGCTCTTGATTTTTCTAAAGCTTTACGTTCCTAATATAAAAAAAAAAAATCAGCAGGAAAAAGTCACTGGTGAAAACAGGATGCACGGAGAAATATTGGCAATCACACAAATTATGCAAACAAGAAGTGTCAGCAGCACGCTGATAAATAGTGATCACATAGCCTGCAATCCCTAGACCAGTTCCCGTAAGTCACACAACCACAAGGCACGACTACAACGTCTCAAGAGGAAGTGATAATAAAAATGTATTCTTATAAGAAATGGAGCAATAAAATGAGTTAGCATGACTGTCAAGTAAAAGGAAACAATTAAATTAACAGCAGTTCACTGGCACGTAGATGATAAGATAGCCATAAAATTATCAGACAGGTAATAGGATTTTTTTTCTTTTTGCTAGATTACAACAATCTTCAAACATGGTAGTCTGCCAGATAAAGAGGTTGTCCGCAATTTGTTTTAAGTCATTATATGGATAAACAGAATAAGTGATCCCCTGCTGCTCTCATTCATACATGTCCTGTGCCGCTGCTGCAGAATTCCTTGCCAGGGCAGGTGTTATGGCAGCCGGGATGGTATCGCTCTCCACAGGTGGAGTGGGCCCTGGGTGGATGAAGAGGTTTATAATAGCCATTGGCGCCTAAGCGCTGGGTGGTGACGCCGGTAAGGACAAGAGTCTCCGCGGGTTCAAGGTGTCTTTTACTGACAACTTCAGCCCAGTAGTACCGTTCACCACCGTTATGGGCTCCAATCAATCCCAAGCAAGTGAGGGGCCACCACCAGTGTTTGAGGAGAAGAAAGAGAGAGTCCTTTCCTAGGGTTTTCCCCGTGGAAGGTAGGCTGAGCTCACGCTCCAAACCCCGAGCCTAGTGAAGATCAAAGAGTTCCAGAGAGATCTTGTCAGAACTATGGTCCCGACTTGACTGTCTTGTGTGAGTGTGTTGCGCCTACATCTATCCCCAGTGGTGCCTGCCCCCTGGCGGTTGTCCTAGAGACTGGAAAGTCCCATGACTCTACATGGCCACCCCCCCGTTAGCCCTAAGACAGCTCCTCAGTGAGAAGCACCTAACTGTATGTGAGATGAAATGTGGTGACACCGATGGTTAACCCCCCCCTTACCTAAGATGTATACCACACCTTAACTGAGGTGTAGTACCCTGTGGCGACCAGAGCCTCAGGGGTGCCACACATGCACAATGCATCGTTGAAGCCTGGGATGTATACTCAGCTTCATTGCACATTCCCAGGGAGGGAGATCATTGTGTGCATGAATGAGATATACAAGGAGCTGGCGGTGAAGTCCGTCTTGCAAATCATTTTTCAGGGCAGGGTTTACATGATGAAAGAATGGATTAGTCTGGGGAACTCAATGCATATCCCCAGACAAGTCAACAACTAGCTTTCATAGCACAGCTTCAAAGTCTATATTAAATTAATTTAGCAATTGATAAGCCCCATAAAAAGGATTACTAGAATGCAGGAAATGTTTGCTACATGTAGTGGGGAAAATAAGTATTTGATAAACTGCTGATTTGGCAAGTTTTTATCGTTGGTACATTTCAACTGTGACACATTGTATGATTTTAAAATAATTAATGTACATGAAATAAGTATTTAATACATTACAAAAATAGAACTTAATATGTGGTACAGAAACTTTTGCTTGCAATTACAGAGGTCATATGTTTGCTGTAGTTCTTGACCAAGTTTGCTTTGATATGAATTGGGCCACTGGCAGGGGTGTAACGACAGCGGTCTTAGAGATCGCAACTGTGACCGGGCCCAACAGGGTTAGTGGCCCGGCGCCCGCCTTGCAGAGAAGCCGCCGGCTCCTCTCTGTTTCAATATAATTTTTGTTGACATTTTCAAAATTTTAATAGAGTACTGAAGAGAAATGGGGGAGGCATTAGGATAGGGGAACCAGAGTAGACAAGGTAGGGAAAATTAACAGTAAAACAGCTTTATCAAATTGGACTCAATGTCAAAACTCTAATTTAGATCATATTTATGTATGTCCATATCTTTGGCATTATACGTATATCTATCAGAATTATGTCTTTATTTAAACCATTTATATCAGATGACTGTAATACATGAATGTATATATATATATATATATATATATATATATATATATAAAAAATGGAAATGGGATACAGGAATTAGCTGTGCTGTTCAGTGGCAGACGACGCTGCTGCTATGAAGCCTGTGAGTCACGGGGCATGGTGTCAGCGGCACCACCAGGCCCCCACTCACCCGTCATCGCACACAGCAATGATGAAGGCTGGAGCGGAGCACTCATTCCATCCTTCCTCATTCTTCCGCTGTGCCTGCACTCGACATCTCTGCCAATGGGCCCCAAAACCAGCTAGAGGCCCATACTATGCTTTCCTGCAGCTCTCAGCTCTGCTCAGTGCTCTGCCCCTCCCCGGCTAAGAGCGCGGGGGAGAAGATGCCGGCTCTCACCACTCAGGAAAGGATGGCGGCCGCAGCCAAAGCGGAGCTGATTCCCAAAGTTATGTTTGTGGAGCTGATTTCTGCAGGAGAGGAGGGCAGAGTTGAGGGGGCAACAGGAAGATGGCGGCCACACTGATCCATATTCACAGCAGGAGAGGAAGAGCAGGACAAACTCCATGTGTCATCAGCAACTTATGAAGAAACAGAGAGGTGAGTATATACTTATTTGATCTGACTGTTAGTTTTTACATACATACCTATGTTGCTTGTACTGGATATAATTGTGCATGTGTCTGTGTATATACTATGTGTATGTGAATGTACAGTTAGGTCCAGAAATATTTGGACAGTGACACAAGTTTTGTTATTTTAGCTGTTTACAAAAACATGTTCAGAAATACAGTTATATATATAATATGGGCTGAAAGTGCACACTCACAGCTGCAATATTAGAGTTTTCATATCCAAATCTGAGAAAGGGTTTAGGAATCATAGCTCTGTAATGCATAGCCTCCTCTTTTTCAAGGGACCAAAAGTAATTGGACAAGGGACTCTAAGGGCTGCAATTAACTCTGAAGGCGTCTCCCTCGTTAACCTGTAATCAATGAAGTAGTTAAAAGGTCTGGGGTTGATTACAGGTGTGTGGTTTTGCATTTGGAAGCTGTTGCTGTGACCAGACAACATGCGGTCTAAGGAACTCTCAATTGAGGTGAAGCAGAACATCCTGAGGCTGAAAAAAAAGAAAAAATCCATCAGAGAGATAGCAGACATGCTTGGAGTAGCAAAATCAACAGTCGGGTACATTCTGAGAAAAAAGGAATTGATTGGTGAGCTTGGGAACTCAAAAAGGCCTGGGCGTCCACGGATGACAACAGTGGTGGATGATCGCCGCATACTTTCTTTGGTGAAGAAGAACCCGTTCACAACATCAACTGAAGTCCAGAACACTCTCAGTGAAGTAGGTGTATCTGTCTCTAAGTCAACAGTAAAGAGAAGACTCCATGAAAGTAAATACAAAGGGTTCACATCTAGATGCAAACCATTCATCAATTCCAAAAATAGACAGGCCAGAGTTAAATTTGCTGAAAAACACCTCATGAAGCCAGCTCAGTTCTGGAAAAGTATTCTATGGACAGATGAGACAAAGATCAACCTGTACCAGAATGATGGGAAGAAAAAAGTTTGGAGAAGAAAGGGAACGGCACATGATCCAAGGCACACCACATCCTCTGTAAAACATGGTGGAGGCAACGTGATGGCATGGGCATGCATGGCTTTCAATGGCACTGGGTCACTTCTGTTTATTGATGACATAACAGCAGACAAGAGTAGCCGGATGAATTCTGAAGTGTACCGGGATAAATTTCCAGCCCAGATTCAGCCAAATGCCGCAAAGTTGATCGGACGGCGCTTCATAGTACAGATGGACAATGACCCCAAGCATACAGCCAAAGCTACCCAGGAGTTCATGAGTGCAAAAAAGTGGAACATTCTGCAATGGCCAAGTCAATCACCAGATCTTAACCCAATTGAGCATGCATTTCACTTGCTCAAATCCAGACTTAAGACGGAAAGACCCACAAACAAGCAAGACCTGAAGGCTGTGGCTGTAAAGGCCTGGCAAAGCATTAAGAAGGAGGAAACCTAGCGTTTGGTGATGTCCATGGGTTCCAGACTTAAGGCAGTGATTGCCTCCAAAGGATTCGCAACAAAATATTGAAAATAAAAATATTTTGTTTGGGTTTGGTTTATTTGTCCAATTACTTTTGACCTCCTAAAATGTGGAGTGTTTGTAAAGAAATATGTACAATTCCTACAATTTCTATCAGATATTTTTGTTCAAACCTTCAAATTAAACATTACAATCTGCACTTGAATTCTGTTGTAGAGGTTTCATTTCAAATCCAATGTGGTGGCATGCAGAGCCCAACTCGCGAAAATTGTGTCACTGTCCAAATATTTCTGGACCTAACTGTATATATGATGTGTGTATATGCATGTGTGCATACAGTATATGTATCTCTGGGCATAAATAGTATGTGGATATGTGCCTGTGTGTATGGTATATGTGCTTGTGTGTATATGTGCCTGTGTGTATATATATATATAGATATAGATAAATATATATATATATATATATATATATATATATATATATATATATATATATATATATATATATATGGTATGTGTGTGTAAGTGTGGCGCCCCAGGACCTGGTCGCCACAACAGCATTGCCCCTCCAAAGGGTTAATACTGAGCCTGGAGGTGATTGGGGAAATCATTGGCCAGTAAGTACCAACATCCAACGCAGTTTCTCCCTCAGGCCAGCAGAGGGAGCTCTGAACCTGGAGTTCCAGGGAGCATTCCTCAAGCCTGACCTGAGGGAGGAGTCAGTGTTCAGTCTGTTAGAGAAGTTTGGAGAGTGAAGACGCAGAGTAGTGCTGTCCTGTGGACTGGGGCCTGGAGCTGGAATAGCTTGGCCCAGTAAAGCAGGATTGGCAGAGAGGCACAGAAGAGAATTAGACATCGGAGTCTGTGGTTGCCAGGGTGTAAAACCCTTCCCTGGTAGCCGAATCCGAAGGGCAGGAGAGCTGCAAGCCCCTGGCCCATAAGCAACCTGAAGGTACAGCTGCATCACCAGGGCCCGGTGTGGACCTGAGCAGAGAAGCACCAGAGAGGGCCTGCGCAGCCTACCACACAGGGAGAGGGACGCACCACCGGTCCCAGCAGCAAGAGGGCCATTGTTAATTCAGAGTGCAGGGTCCTATGAAAGCAAAGGAAAAACAGGGAGTAGGCCTCATACTCAGCTGGCCAAAAAGAGCACCCCAGTTACTTCCAGGCCGGCCGGAGCCTTCTACCACCTGTAACGGTCTCCCAGGACTAACCGTTTACCCAGTAAAAGAGGAGAAGGTAAAGAGACAGTTGTTTGTGTCCGGTCCTTTCACCGCCCTGTCGGCCCTGCCCTACACCGCAACTACATCGACACTTACAAGCACCAATAGTTGCCCCGGGGCACCGCTCCACCTGTGGGGAGCAGGACCATCCAAGCTGCCATTCCATCAGCCCCGTAGGCCCCATACAGCAGCGGCGGCTTAATAGCCGCAAACCACAGGTGGCATCACGAATAATATAAATTTTAAGCACCCCCACTGAAGCCATATTAATTGACTCCTGCCAGGGTCACGGAGTCGGGCCCCGCCACCACTGACTACCCCCGGACTAGTCCGGTCCGACACCGGGTGTCCCATAGCCCTGGGGTGGGCGAGTCATATGCGCATGTGTGTATATAGTATATGTACCTCTGTGCATAAATAGTATGCATGAATGTGACTGTGTGTGTGTGTATATATATATATATATTGCATGTTGTAATTCTGTAATTAGTCTTGTGCTAGGGAATAAATAATAACTTCAGGGTCACTTATCCTCCCCAGGACCTGCAATTCCTCTTTGCTGCTGCTCTGGTCTCTGTTTACTGCCGTGATGTTTAACACATATGACTACTGGAGCCTATCACTGAGCTCAGCCATTACGCCAAGGTAGATGGTATCAGTTGCGGAGCATTAACCCCTTAAGGACGAAGCCAGTTTTGTACTTAATGACCAGGCCATTTTTTGCAATTCTGACCAGTGTCACTTTATGAGGTCATAACTCTGGAACGCTTCAACGGATCCCGGTGATTCTGACATTGTTTTTTCGTGACATATTGTACTTCATGATAGTTATAAATTTAGAACGATATTTTTTGCTTTTATTTGTGAAAAAATCGGAAATTTGATGAAAATTTTGAAAATTTTGCAATTTTCAAACTTTTAATTTTTATGCCCTTAACCCAGAGAGTTATGTCACACAAAACAGTTAATAAATAACATTTCCCACATGTCTACTTTACATTAGCGCAATTTCTGAAACAAAATGTTTTGGGGTTAGGAAGTTAGAAGGGGTCAAAGTTCATCAGCAATTTCCCATTTTTTCAACAAAATTCACAAAACCATTTTTTTAGGGACCACATCACATTTGAAGTGACTTTGAGAGGCCTAAGTGACAGAAAATACCTAAAAGTGACACCATTCTCAAAACAGCACACCTCAAAGTACTCAAAACCATATCCAAGAAGTTTATTAACCCTTCAGGTGCTTCACAGGAACTAAAGCAAAGTGGAATGAAAAAAAGCAAAAAATAAAATTTTACCTAAAATGTTGCTCTACCCCAAATTTATTCACTTTTAGAAGAAATAACACAACAAAATGAACCCCAAAACTTGTTACCCACTTTCTTATGAACGCGCCGATACCCCACATGTGGTCAGAAACCTTTGTTTGGACAAATGGGAGGGCTCGGAACAGAAGGAGCAATATTTGAATTTTGGAAAGCAAATTTGGCTGAAATAGATTGCGGGCACCATGTTGCATTTACATGTCCGCCAAGGTACCTAAACAGCAGAAACCCCTTACAAGTGACACCATTTTGGAAACTAGACCCCTTAAGGCTTCTATCTAGGGGTATAGTGAGCATTTTGGATCCACAGGTACTTCACAGATTTTGATAACGTTACGTTGTCACATTGAAAATTTTCATTTTTTTCTCAAAAATGTTGCTTTAGCATCAATTTTTTCACTTTTCAAGAGGTAATTCCAAAAATGTGACCCCAATGTTTGTTACCCACTTTTTTATGAGCGCGGTGATACCTCACTTGTGGTCTGAAACCTTTGTTTGGAGAAATGGGAGGGCTTGGAACGGAAGGAGCAATATTTGAATTTTGGAAAGGAAATTTGGCTGAAAAAGATTGCGGGCACCATGTCGCATTTGGAGGACCCCTAAGGTACGTAAACAGCAAAAAAACACCACAAGTGACCCCATATTGGAAACTAGGCCCCTCAAGGAATTTATCTTGATGTTTGGTGAGTACCCTGAACCCCCAGGTGCTTTACAGAAGTTTATAACGTTGAGCCATGAAAATAAAAAAATAAAATTTTACCACAAAATTGTTACTTCAACCAGGTAGCTTTTTTTTTCACAAGGGTAACAGGAAAAAAATCACCATGAAATTTATTGCGCAATTTCTCCTGAGTTTGTTGATATCTTGTATGTGGTGGAAATCAACTGTTTGGGCACACTACAGGGCTCAGAAGAGAAGGAGTGCAATTTGACTGCAAAATTGGCTGGAATCAATAGCGGACGCCATGTTGCATTAGGAGAACCCCTGAGGTGCCTAAGCAGTGGAGGTCCCCCACAAGTGACCCCATTCTGGAAATAAGACCCCTCAAGGCTTTAATCTAGGTGTATATTGAGCATTTTGAATCCACGAATACTTCACAGAATTTGATAAGCTTAGGTTGCCATATTGAAATTTTCATTTTTTTCACAAAAATGTTGATTTAGCGACACATTTTTCACTTTTTCAAGAGGCAACAACAAAACGTGTACCCCACAGGTTGTTATCTAATTTCTTGTGAGCGCAGGGATACCACACATGTGGCCAAAAACCTTTGTTTGGATAAATGGGAGGGCTTGGAATGGAAGGAGCACCATTTGAATTTTGGAAAAGTTGAAGTAAATTGCGCGCACCATGTCACATTAGCAGGGCCCCTTGGGCACCTATACATCAGAAACCCCCCACAAGTGACCTCATTTTGGAAACTGGACCCCTCAAGGATTTTATTCAGGAGTATAGTAAACATTTTGAATCCACAGGTACTTCACAAAACTGTTGCTGTATCAAAAAATTTCTCACTGTTAAGGGGGCTTTACACGCTGCGACATCGCTAATGCGGAGTCGTTAGGGTCACGGAATTGGTGACGCACATCCGGCCGCATTAGCGATGTTGCTGCGTGTGACACCGATGAGCGATTTTGCATCGTTGCAAAAACGTGCAAAATCGCTCATCGGTGACATGGGGGTCCATTCTCGATTATCGTTACTGCAGCAGTAACGATGTAGTTCGTCGCTCCTGCGGCAGCACACATCGCTATGTGTGACGCCGCAGGAACGAGGAAGCTCCCCTTACCTGCCTTTCATGTGACACTAAAGGATGCCTAGCCTTGTATTTAGCCCAAAAAAAAAAAAAAAGAATTAAAATAAATGACGTGGGGTCCCCCCTATTTTTGATAGCCAGCTAGGGTAAAGCAGACAGCTGTAGCCTGCAAACCACAGCTGACAGCTTCATCTTGTCTGGTGATCAATTTGGAGGGCTCCCCAAGCTGTTTTTTTTTTTTAATTATTTATAAATAAATAATTAAAAAAAAAAACCAAACGTGGGGTCCCCCCAAATTAGATCACCAGCCAAGGTGAAGCTGACAGCTGGGGTCTGGTATTCTCAGGATGGGAAGAGCCACGGTTATTGGACTCTTCCCAGCCTAAAAATAGCAGGCCGCAGCCGCCCCAGAAGTGGCGCATCCATTAGATGCGCCAATTCTGGCGCTTCGCCCCAGCTCATCCCGCGCCCTGGTGCGTTGGCTAACGGGGTAATGAATGGGGTTGATACCAGGTGTGTAATGTCACCTGGCATCAAGCCCAGCAATTAGTTATGTCACGGCGTCTATCAGATACCCGACATAACTAATTGACAGTAATAAAAAAAAATTGACAACAAAAAAAAATTTATTTGAAAAAACACTCCCCCAAACATTCCCTGATTGACCAATTTATTGAAAAGAAAAAAAAAAATCCACAATAATCCATTTGGATGTCCCACGTCGCCTCTGGACCTTCTAGAATATGGGGGACACGTTCAGGGAACGTATCCCCCATTTTCTAGGAGGGCAGACCCTCCATTTGAGGAGAGTGGGTGCAAAGAATCTGCACCCACCCTCCCTGGGTCACAGCTGCAGAGTGCGAGCAGCCAGCGTCTCTGAACACAGGAAGCTGACAGCTGCGCTCTGCTCATGTGACCGGAGTCTGCAGAGAAGGAGCCGGAGGAGGGGGCCGCGGGGGATCAGAGCTGCGACAGGTATGTATGACACCGGGGGACACCGGGGGACACCAGGGGGGGGGGTAGGGGGGGTAGGGGGGGACCCGGCAGGGCCTAGGGAGCAGGTTTCTGTCGTATGTGTTATGGCACATACGACAGAAACCATAGGAACAGTGTAAATGCGGCCGGCGCGCTGCTGTGATCGCCGGTGCGCGCGGCCATCTTGGATTTTCGGGAGGGGGTTGGGGGTCGGGGGGGGCACTTTGGGGACACCGGGGGACCGGAGGGAACCGGGAAAAAGATTTATCTCCCATCTGGCATGTTTGATCATGCCAGATGGGAGATAAATCATTTTTTACCGGCGCGGTCATTTACTATAACTTGATGATCGGTATACGGTGTATACCGGTCATCAGGTGAGCGGGGACCGGAAAAACCGGCCCGAATCATGATCTCCAGGGTCTCAGCTACCCCCGGCAGCTGAGACCCCGGAAATTTTCTGACTCTGGGGGGCGCTAGACCCTTTTTTCCGACCGCCGTTAAAAAGCGGCGGATCGGAAAAAGTACCCTTATTTACCGCCGTTAAAAGGCGTATCGGCGGTCGTAAAGGGGTTAAAAAGGTCACGTGTGAGAATATTACTGCAGCCTGTACACATAGACGGAGCAGCAGAGAGACATCACTGGACCAGGTGAAAATGAGTAACTTTGATTTAATTTTTCCATGGTCAATTCATGCACAGGAGCTCTCAGTGTCCGACCCTGGAGGACTTGTTTTTTTTTTTTTTATTAGTGAGTACACAGTGGCAAGAGGCCTATGGAGGTGCATTAAATGGTATGGGGGCTGCATAATGCAATATGAAAAGACTGCTTATACATATTTTGAAGGTGCATATGGGGTGCAATAAATGATATGGAGGCTGCATACTACAATATGATGGTGCTGCATTATAAAACATGGAGGACTTTGGGTCTGCATTATAATATATGGAGGCCTATGGGTGTGCATTAGAGTACATAGAGGCCTATGGAGTGCCTATGGAGTGCATTAAATGTTATGTGGGATGCATAATACAAGATGAAGGACTAAGGGGTGCATTATAAAATATGGAGGACTATGGGGCTGTATTATAATATATGGAGTACTATGAGGGTGCATTATAAGATATGGAGGACTATGGGGCTGCATTATAATACATGGAGGACTATGGGTGCAGTATAATATATGGAGGACTATGGGGTGAACTATAATACATGGAGGACTATGGCTACAGTATAATATATGGAGGAATATGGGATGCATTATAGTACATGGAGGACTATGGGGGTGCATTATAAAATATGCAAGACTATGGGGACTGCATTATAATATATGGAAGAGTATTGGGTGCAGTATAATATATGGATTATTATGCGGTGAATTATAATACATGGAGGACTATGGGAGGTGTATTATAATACATGGAGGACTATGGGGGTGCATTATAATATATGAAGGGTTATGTGGGACCCATTATACTATATGGAATGCTATGTGGAGGACATTATAGTACTTGGAGAGCTATATACGAGGGGGGACAAAGATACAAACATGGGATTGGAAAGTTTTGTGCTGAGGAAAAGAGGCTCTATCCCTCAGCACCCAGCTTTCCCATGCTCTGCCATACATTTTCCCTTAGCACCCAGCTTTCCAATGCTCTGATATATTGGAAAGTTGGCTGCTGAGGGAAAGATGTAAGATGTATAGCAGAGCATGGGGAAGGTGGGTGCTGAGGACAAGATGGATATCAGAACATAAGAAAGCTGAGTGCTGATAGAAGAATTTCAGATCATGGGAAACCTTGGTGCTGAGGGAAAGAGCCAAGTGTCAGCCACACTATTCCGTATCCCAAGTGTCAAGTTATCCCATACCCTGAGTGTCGGTGTACGGTTGGGGGGGGGTCCAGGTCAAAACTTTGCACCAGGGCCCATCAAACTCTAGTTACGCCACTGGCCACTGCCTAGTCCAATAAATAAATGTGTGTTGACCTCATAGAATTTTAGGTGGCCAGTTGCACAGTGCATCCTATATAGACATGAATAAACTCACCTTGAGTCTGAAGCTACACCCCTGAGACTTCAGCATCCGGACTGAATTTTGACAAGACATACATTACAAGCTCCCAGCAGTTATGCTTCGTTGAATGAACATTATCTCCTAAAACTGCAGAAGCCTTTAAAGCTTGTATTGCAGCTGAAGAGGCTTATTAAAGATTTTGAATATCCCAATAAGTATATTATGCTATAATTATTTCCATTTGGATGCACAGAGCTCACAACCAATATTCTTGTAGATTTTCATTATTCTTTGCCATATGCTGCTCTGTTCACCTCCTGCACTCCGCAGCACTTTGTAACTTCTTTCAAGCACTTTCATGACATACTAGACAAACGTCTGCGTATACAATGTACATACCAAAGCTAAAGACGTCTTGTAACCCCACCAATCAATGGAATCTGAGAATTGTGCTCAATATTATCACTGAAAATGCTAACAATGTACAATAAATATGCCATATATCATGGGGGTTTAGCCAGAGGAAATATTGAATAAGATTGATAAGCAAAAAAGTAATATAACTAAATGTTGTAAACCATAAATGACAGCTGTTAGGACAATTATACTCAGCTAGCTTCATATCATTCCAAGTCCACAAACTAAGAGTATAACACATGCAATAAATACAAATAGTGAAATCTAATACTGTATATTTTATAAATATATTATTGCAATAAACAGTTTTTAAGCAGTAATATAAAACATCATCTGGATCCTCCGGTATTGGTACATACCTTCTAAGAAGTGTAATGTGATTTGTACTGGCAGTTTAGTTTCTTTTTGGTATATACTTTTTCTCATACACACCCTCCATGCAATGCCATCCTCTTCTGTCTCTATCACAATGCATTACTCCACCCCAAGCATTCTAATGGGTCACTCCTACCCCTGGCACCAGCATGAGGAACAAACCCAGATACCAAGGGATTGTGTACACACTCATACTAATATGTGCTGAACAATAAAGAACTTTCATTTAGAGGACTGTATAATAGTGTGTCTAAATGAGTCAGTGTGTCATACCTATTGTATATACTTACAAGCAGAATGTTAGTATAAAGTAGTGATATCCTGTTTTTCTATCATGCTTTTCTTAAAAATGCACATAAAACAGCCAATCAGGATACATCTTGTTTTTCTAACATGAATTAGAAGACAAATGGAGTTATCTGATTGGCTGCTATGCAGAACTGTTTTGAATACACTTGCTTTTTTTTTTTAATTATTTATTTAACAAGGAATCACATATATATATAAGGTACAACGTGCTCGGACCTAAAGATCCCTATGCACCCATCGGAAAAGCAATTCAAGACAGATATTACTGAGAAAGCATATGAGCTTAAAATCTAAATGCATTTATTGTAATGTATTTTTTGCTAATTCATTGTGTGTTTTGTATTTCCTTAAAACATTTACTGTGTGTTGGTTTTATATACTAGCTAGCTTATTCAATTCTGGTCCATTTTATATTGGGGATCACCTGGTTTTCTTGTGTGCTTTTGCATGTTTTAAATGTTTTTAATGGTTTGGCTATGGTTGTTTCACACCATAGGTGCTGTGTGACACAAAAATGTTTTTGACATGTAATAAACTTATTTATAATTATTGATTTATTTGTTTGGTGATCCCTCATTTATGGAACTTCTTTTCTCCTTATTCTGATCACATGCTTCTAGTGCCAGGGGTGATCCCAGGAGTTGGTGCCCTCCTCTCTTCTTAGTATATAAAATCTGTATCAGGTTACAAATTGTCTTAGTACAGTAAAAATAAAAATAACTCCATAATTTTTTACATTTAAAGGCACTAAAGATCAAGAGAATAGGATATATGAATTGGGTCAGAGAAACTGTAATCTGTGAAGCCTAAAGATAGGGCAAAGTAGGTAGTGCTAGATGAATGCCCAGGAACAACAATAAAAGAAGATAAAGAAGAAGAAGAAAATCAGGTATAAAGGGAAGGGGAAGGGGGGGTGTCCCCAGATCGCCTTCCACCATATGCCGATATGTCTCGGTTTGTTGGAAATCCAACCACTCTCTCCAAGTGGCCCAGAACTTCATGTAGGTGTCATACAGAGATGTGGTGAGATCCTCCATGTACACAGTGTCATTGACCCTGGAGATCCACTGTGCAATAGTTGGTGGAAGCTGATTTTTCCATCTTACTGGAATACATGACCTCCCTTTCTCACCTCCATCCACACAGCCTTGAAAAAATCAAGGGGAGTTGATGCTTGTCATGGCACCCGGAGGTCAACCAATAACCTTCTTATGGTGGCCTGTTAGATCCAGTCATAGGCAAAACTGTCACACTAATTAAACCCTACTATAAAAATCTATGCTTCTTCATCACACCTCCAAAATAAAAGTGGAATAAAATGTGATCAAGAAGACAAATGGAAATAAAAAGTGTATCACTGAAAACATCATCTTGTTCCACAAAAAATAAGCCACCATACAGCTCTATCAGTGGAAAAAATAATTCTGAATTGCTGATTGTACTTAATCACATGACTCTGATGTCAGAAATATAAAAATATTATAGTTCTCAAAATATGGTGATGTAAAAACTTTTTTTTTTTAAAGTGTTTTTTAGCATGTGATAGTTGCCAAACATAAAAAAGATATAAATCTGACATTGCTGTAATCACACCAACCTGAAGAATGAAGTTGTTTAATCATTTATAACAAATAGTGAACAGCATAACAAAAAATGATTATTCTGCTTCCCAAAGATCCCAGTAAGACTCGGCTCACATTTATCCTGTGCTCTATGCTGAGCACTTAAACTGGGGTTTAGGTGTAAACCGATGAAATACGTGATTCAGAAAGAACCCCCAAATGAAGATTCCCTATTATGAAACAGATGAATACACTTTGGACTCGCTCTGGCTTACAATCCGGACTTGACCTTATTTTTAGGCATGCATAGAAGTCTGGTCGACAACTTCTTTTGTGCACATATTAAAAGCTGTATAGCGCCAAACAGAAGCTATGCAAACTCCAGAGTATCTCTAATGTACTAGAATCTCTAGTTTTCACTAATGATAGTGAGTGGATCCCTTGGGGCTTCATCTGAATCACATATTTTGTAGATTTAAATAGAAACCCTGATGTAATCGCTCAGTGTAGAGCACAGGATAAGTGTGAACTGATTCCAAATATTGTGTACAAAAAAATGCCACCAATAAAAGCTTCTACTCACTCCACAGAATAATAAGTCACCACTCAGGTTTGTTATTTGTTAGCAAAAATATAAGGTCTTCCATGTTACTAGTAGCTCAAAGGCTCTGGAATGGCCACTACAATAGCAGACTTGCATTTTCAATTTGCAATATCCATTACTGCTTATTTTTTGAAACCACCCATGAAGTCAAAAGCATTACTACACCCAAGATGAGTTCCCAGGGAGGTGTAATTTCCAAATTAGGGTCACTTAAGGGAGGTTTCTGCTCTTCTGGCACTTAAGGGCTTTGTATATGGAGACTGCAAACTATTCAAGGAAACTCTACGCTCAAATTGTAGAATGAATCGGCTTTCTTGGTGTTTTTTTATCTTGCTGTTGCAGGATTGAGTAATTGACCATTTGTTGTTACCAATTGTTTTAATTATGTTGATTTTAATGATGTACTATTAAACATATAAAAAGATCCTTGTAAGGACATTTTATCAGCACCTGATGAAGAGGACTAATGTCCTGGAAACGCGTTGTGCCAAATAAATTTTGATATTTATATGCATCTTGGCTCCTTGTTACCTGCAGTGCCTAATATACCTCTAAAATATTTTTTCCATGAATTTCATTATCCCCCAGCACCTGTGCTGAGGGAGAGGTCGGAGCTGCAGCAGGCTTTCAGGAGACTTCTGTAACGCCCCGTGCTCGTCAGCCGAGCCGCTCGGATCCGGACCTTCAGTGAGTGGCTCGAGGGTCTCCGGACCCGGGGATCTCGCGGTCACTTCAACTAAAAGGGAGGTTGTGGTTTGGGGACGTAGATGTACGGTCGGAGCCATGTTTAGTTCGTGACGCCACCCACAGGATGTGGTGAAGGTGGACCCCACTGCTGCAGTTACTGGGCACCCGGGGGAGATGTTTGGCAGCAAGTTGTTAACCCCTCCGTGGGCAGTGATGGTGGCCCCGGGACCCGTTGGGGGAGATGTTTGGCGGTGCAGGGAGATGGGCGACCGGAGGGTGCTGTTGTACTCACTATTAATAAACACACGAGTCTCTGGTAAACCATGGTGATGGTGGTCGGTGCCCGCAGCCAGCTGCAGTCTGGTCCCCCACCCGGCTAGTGGTCTCTGTCTTTCTCCCGCACCTGTGTTGGCTGGTGGAATGCCTGTGCTTGCAACTTCAGGAGTCCGCTCCCGGCTTGTGGTTGCCTAAGGAGCCCTTTGCCTGCAGACGCTGACCCTTGGGATCTCTGAGCCGTGGCGGTGGACGCTTATCCCCCTTGTTGGGCTGTTGCCTTCAGTCGGGACTTTGGGTGGGACAGGACCTCTAGTCCTGGCCACAATCAGTTAATTAGCTAGCCCCCAGTAGCTTCTGGACCTAGCTTCAGGGTCTGAGTACCCCCCCCTTTGTGCTCCGGTTTCCGAGTTGGTTCCCCGGGTCGGTACCAGCGGGCCACTACCCTGTTCCGGTCCACCTCGGTTCCACCGAGCCGTCTTCCTGGATCCTGCAGACGGAGACCGCCATCTGCCTCCTAGCCAAAGGTACCAGGGCTCCTACCCTGGCACCTGCTCAAATTGGTTTCTCTCCTCTGCTGGAGCTGCACACAGCTCCAGCCCACACACCTCTCCAACTTGAACTCTGAAACTGTTCTGTTTACTTTCCTGCCCCAGGCTGTCTGAACTGCTCGGTGGGCGTCTTCCAACCGCCTGGTTCCGCCCCCTGGTGTGTCCATCAAACCCTGAGGGGGATGACTAGAGTTTAAGTGTTTGGCTGTATGTTACCTATGAGGGACAGGTGTAATGCGGAGCCCTATCTGTGAATACCTGGCCCGGCCATGGCGTCACACTCCCCCTTGGTTAACCACAGACCGTCTGCGGGCTGTCCGACCACCACCGGTTTATTTTGCTTTTTGAACTGAAAAAGATAAAACATGTTTACAAGTAAAATAACTTTTGTACAATTAAGCATATTTTTGTTTTCTTCCCTTACGGGAGGCAGTTTACTTAAATGTTGCATTAAAACATTTTTATTAACCGGGAACGGGACGGGACTGGGTCCTTTCCACTTTTGCCCACCCAAGCAAACCTAGCCTTGATGCTGCCTCTAAAAATCAGGTCAGCACCCCTTTTCCCCAGTCCAGGAAATGGGTTCGGGTCCGGGTGTTGCCCACATGGGCCGGGTAATAAGTTCCTTACCCGGCAGTCTCTCTCAGAGGCCCCACGTCCAGGGGACCCCTGACCCGGAGGGTCGTCACCGGTCTCACTAGTGACAGGACCTCGGCCTACAATTTCCCGCAGGCCCTTCCTCCAACAAGCCTCTCCGGTACTGCAGGACTATAAAAAGGGTGATCAGGGACTATTTACAAGGCCCAATAGTTTTTGGGTTGGCCTGCAAGTTCTCAGCCATGTCATTATTTAATGTATAGAACGGGAACGTCAACTTGCTCCCAACGGGAACGGGCAGAAAGGTAGCCGGGAACGGTTACCTCATCAGTATTCTTCTTAATCAGGTGAAAATCTCGGTTAATTGGCATTAATTCACACATCTATTTACACAATCAACATGCAACACCCCTAAAAGGCGGTCTCCCTGTATCTGAGCAGGGGCTGGCCGAAATTAGGGCGTGTGGACGTTCTGACCCCTATACTCTCGTGTGGGGCTGGTGGAGGAGAGGGGATGACAGGCCCCTGTTCTCGAGTGTCAGATATGGCGGGCAGAGACCTGCAGGGGCGTGGTGTAGATGCATCCCTGGGCGCTTGCTCTGGTGGCTCGCTGTCGAGCCCCTCTGGCTCCGTTTCTTCCACGGGTTGTGGGAACATTATCATGGGAACAATCACCGCGCCATTCTGCATAGGCCAGTCAGCCGGAAAATCACCCATCACTGTGTGGATCACCTCTTTCTTCTTTTCCACGCTCGGTGTGGGACAGGAACCTCGTCCATCAGCTTCAGGAGCCCTGGGCATCTCTTCAGGTGGTCCCTGGAAACAGTGGCCGTGGTCTTCCCCTGGTCACGACCAATCACATAGGTCTTCTTGTCCTCCCATCCGGTAGGCTGTATGACGTAGGGGGTCCTCTCCCACTGATCATCAAGCTTGTGCATCCTCCTTTTACACTTTAGCACCACATCTCCGGGTCCAAAAGGGGCAGCCTGAGCCCATTTGTTGAAGTATTTTTCCTGCTTCTCCCGGCTTTGACGCAGATTCCTTTCCACATACTCCTGGATCTGTCGGTACTGCTTCTGTCACTTGGCATCCCAGTTGGCAGTGGGGGGAAGAGCTTCAGGCACCTCTATGTTCAATTCTATGTCCACTGGCATCCGTCCCGGCCAAGCTCTCATCAGGTACACAGGTGTGCATTTGGTGGAGCTGCAGGGGATGTTATTGTACATGTCCACCAAGTTGGGCAACTTCTCAAGCCACAAATTCCGCTCTTCCAGGGGCAGTGTCTTGAGGAGATTAAGGACCAGATGGTTCATCTTCTCACACATCCCGTTAGTCTGGGCATGGTAGGCCGTGGTCCGGATCTTCTTGCACCCGTACAGGTTGCAGAACTCCTGAAACACTTCTGCTTCAAAAGCCAGGCCCTGATCCATGAGCACCTTCTCCGAGTAGCACTGCGGCCGGCAGAAGTAGGCCTGAAAGGCTCTGACTGCAGTGCGGCCTGTTAAATCCTTGACGGGAACAACCACCATGAATCTTGAGTAGTGTTCTACGATGGTCAGAGCATATGTGTATCCGCTCTGGCTAGGCGTGAGTTTGACATGGTCCAGAGCGACCAACTCCAATGGCTGGTGGGTGACAATCGGCTGCAGCGGGGCCTTCTGATTGGCTTCCTTCCGTCTTCTAAGCGCACAGGAACCACACTCTCGGCACCAGGCCTCCATGGACTCCCGCATCCCACTCCAGTAGAAGCGCTCCCTCAGCAGCATCTCCAGCTTCTTCCAGACGAATTGCCCTGCGCCTTCATGGTAGGCCTGCAGGACCTTGGGCACATATGCCTGGGGTACCACCAGCTGGCGAACTTTTTCATGTGTTTTCTGGTTGATCAAACCCCTATACAGCTTGCCTTGATGCAGGTAGAGGCGGTCTCTCTCTTTCCACAACTGCTGAGATTCAGAGGGGGCTGTAGGGTCCAGCCTGGAAACACCTTGGGCAATCATCATTTTGACGAGCTGGACTGCGGGCTCCTGATCCTGAGCTTCCTGCCACCCCAGGCTGGGCATAGGGTCAAGGTTCTCTTGCTGCTGGCAAACACAGGGTTTTTCGTACTTTGGCTGATAAAACGCGGGGAGCTCAATCTCCTCCAGACCGTCTTCCTCTATCCCTTCATCGGGCTGGTGCGACATTCGAGACAGGGCATCTGCGTTGGTGTTCTTACGGCCAGCCCTGTACTTAATGGTGAAGTCATAGTTGAATAGTCGGGCCACCCATCGCTGCTCCAAGGCACCCAGTTTGGCCGTGTCCAAATGGGTCAACGGGTTGTTGTCCGTGTAAGCAGTAAACTTCGCTGACGCCAGGTAATGTTTAAACCTTTCCGTTATCGCCCAGACGAGGGCCAGGAACTCTAGCTTCAAGGAGCTGTAATTCTCGGGATTCCTCTCTGTCGGCCGGAGCTTCCTGCTTGCATAAGTGATCACCTTCTCCCTTCCATCCTGCATCTGCGACAGGACCGCACCTAAGCCCACACTGCTGGCGTCAGTGTAAAGAATGAATGGGAGGCCATAGTCGGGATAAGCCAAGATTTCCTCCCCTGTCAGGGCCGACTTCAGCTGTTGGAAGGACTCCTCATGCTTCTCAACCCAGACAAATGGGGGGCCGGGAGCTCTGCCAGTCTTGGTCTCTCCCATGAGGAGGTCTTGCATGGGCGCGGCCATCTTCATGTATCCCTTGATAAAGTGACGGTAGTAGGCCACCAAGCCCAGGAACTGCCTCACCTCTCTTACAGTGGTAGGTTGCGGCCAACTCTGGATAGCGGTGATTTTCTCGGGATCCGGGGCCATGCCCTCTGCGCTCACCACATGCCTGAGGTACTGCACTTTGGGTTTCAACAGGTGGCACTTAGAGGGCTTTAACTTCATCCCATACTTGGAGAGGGCTGCAAACACTTCTGCCAGGTTCTCCAGGTGGGCTTCATACGTCTTAGAATAAACGATCACATCATCCAGATACAGCAGAACAGTCTCAAAGTTGAGATGCCACAAGCAACATTCCATGAGCCTCTGGAAGGTTCCTGGGGCGTCGCACAGCCCAAACAGCATACTGTTGAACTCGCAGAGCCCCATTGAAGTAGGGAATGCAGTCTTCTCGCGGTCTTCTTTTGCAACCGCCACCTGCCAGTAGCCACTGGTAAGGTCAAGGGTAGAGAAATAATTAGCTGTCTTCAGCGCAGCCAGCGACTCTTCAATGCGAGGGAGAGGGTATGCGTCTTTATGCGTTATCTGATTAATCTTCCGGTAATCCACACACATCCTCATGGTACCATCTTTCTTCCTCACCTGCGCCAACGGCGTTGCCCAGGGACTACAACTATCCCAGATGACCCCTGCCACTTTCATGTTCCTCAACATATTTTTGGCGCATTGGTAGTGTGCAGGGGGAATCGGTCTGTACCTCTCTTTAATGGGTGGATGTGTACCCGTGGGGATATGGTGCTGAACCCCCTTAATCCTCCCAAAGTCTAACGGGTGCTTGCTGAAAACCTGCCCATACTCTTGCACTACCCGATATACCCCTTCTTTGTAGTGCATGGGTGTGGACTCGGTGCCAACATGCAACTCCCGGCACCACTCCTCTAACTGTTTGGGTGGAGGGTCGCTGCTTGAATGCGATATGATGGTCGTGGCGGCTGTTTCATGGATAGCGTGTGCGTCTACTGTGAACAACTTGGCTATGGTGGCGTAGCGGGGTAGCCTGACCTCTTCCTCTCCGCAGTTCATCACTCTCACGGGCACTCTACCCTTCTTGACATCAATCACTACTCTGGCTGCCATCACTGTGGGCCAATACTCCGAAGGCAGCGGTTCCACCACTGCCGGGTAATCCTGTCCCTGGGGACCTACTGCTGCCCTGCACCAAATCATCATCTCACTCTGCGGTGGCACCACCAAAGGCGCTGCGTCCAGCACTTGCACACCACCGATCTCTCCACCTGTCATATTCACCTGTTGCTGCTGCAGGAGGGCCCGGATTTCGCATTGCACAGCCCTCTTCCGGCCCCCTCCCGCAGTGGCAGACAATTGTTGCAACAGGCTCAACACCTCCCCCATGCAGTTCTCAATCACGTTGGTCCCTAGGACCACTTTTGGGTTATGGTCACTGGAATCATTCTGCACCACAATCATCCCCTGACGTTTCAGCACTGTTCGCCCTATGGTCAAAGTCACTTCCTTGAACCCCACTTGGGTCATAGGGAGTCCATTGGCCGCAATGATGGTTAAACTATCGTCCGGAGGGGCAAGTTCAATATCAGACAAATACCATTGGTACAACATATAGGGTATAGTCATTACCTGCGATCCGGTGTCGAGAAGGGCCATAGTCGGGATACCGTCCACCACCAGGGAGATGATGGGGCGACCTCCAATGTACCAGTCCTGCCAGTCAGCTGGGCCTTCAGGATCTACTCCTGAGGATTGGCCCTTGGCCTCAGGGGTTGCTTTTTTAACGGACACCGTCTGGAGTAGTGCCCGCTCTTGTTACACTTGTAGCAAACAGGTGGTCCATACCTGGTGTTGTTGTTCCTCCTCCGCTGCATCCAGGGGACGTCCTCTGGGCTGTCGGCGAGCTGTATCTTCTCCGCTGGCTTGACTTTCGTCGGTAGCTGCAGGGCGGCAAGGTTTCTGGTGACGTCATCATTCAGGCGCTGAACTTGCGACAACAGATCTTCTGGAGCTCCAATGGCTGCGGCCGGGGCCAGTAGGGCCAACAGGGGGGCTGCTACTGAGACAGGAGCTGTGTCAGCCGGCCAAGGTGACGGGTCGAGAGCACCAGCTTCCGGCGCCTGGAGGTCTTTGATGGCCCGGTCTTTTAGAACTGCAAAGTTCAGGTTGGTGTGCTCCAGAGACCACAGCCGTAGTTGTTTGCAATCTTCGGCGAACCCCACCCCCTGCAGGAACTGCTCTACCAGCATATTGTTACTGTCAGTCTCATTGATGGGGTCCACCCGCCTCAGCATATGCAAGGTCGCCTGCAGCCGCAAGGCGTAGTCTCAGATACTGTCCTGCGGCCGCTGCCGACAATGGTAAAACTGCATCCTCAACTCTGCTTCTGTGCGGGTTTCAAAAGCGATCTGGAGCTTGTCAAAATTGGCGGTCACCGAGGCCCGGTCCGCGTCTGCCCAAGTCTCCACCTGCTGCTCGGCGGCGCCGTTCACCTGCCCTAGGACTACTGCTGCACGCTGTTTGCCGGTCATGGTGCACAAATCGAGAATCGTGCATATTTTCTTCCGGAACACCTGCAAGGCATCAGGCTTCCCATCGTACTCGGGTAGCCAGGCAGCAGCGGGCACGTAGGGCAAGGAGATTGGCATTATCTGGGTGACCATCGGAGCCACGGCCTCTTCCGCTCCTGCGACCGGAGCGAGCGCCGCCACATTCCCATCATCAGGCGCACCTGCGGGCGCCACCGCTCCAGCGGACGGTGCCACTCCGCCATCAGGGTTAGGTGCGGACATCTTCCCACTTTTCCCTCTTGGTCTTTTCGTGGCACTCCACTAGCCGGCCGGTAAGTTTCGTTTTACGACCTCCGGCTTTTCTTTATGCCGTGTTCCCAGGGGGCGGGGCTTCAGTTTCACTTTCTCGGGGAAGGAGACCTTGGGCGGGAACTTTTGCGCCCACAAGATGGCGACAAGATGGCGGATTCTGAAAATGTTCGCAACGGATCACCGCTGACTTTACTACAATGCGCACTTCCACAAGGTAAGTGGATGGGTAAGTATCCTGTTCGTGATGCCAGAAATTGAGGTGTACTGCCCCGTGCTCGGCAGCCGAGCCACTCGGATCCGGACCTTCAGTGGGTGGCTCGAGGGTCTCTGGACCCGGGGGTCTTGCGGTCACTTCAACTGAAAGGGGGGTTGTGGTTTGGGGACGAATATGTACGGCCAGAGCCGTGTTTAGTTCGTGATGCCACCCACGGGAAGTGGTGAAGGTGGACACCACTGCTGCAGTTACGGGGCACCCGGGGGAGATGTTTGGCAGCAAGTTGTTAACCCCTCCGTGGGCATTGGATGGTGGCCTCGGGACCCGTTGGGGGAGATGTTTGGTGCTGCAGGGAGATGGGCGACTGGAGGGTGCTGTTGTACTCACTATTAGTAAACACATGAGTCTCTTGTAAACCAAGGTGATGGTGGTCGGTGTCTGCAGCTGGCTGCAGTCTGGTCCCCCACCCGGCTGGTGGTCTCTGTCTTTCTCCCGTACCTGTGTTGGATGGTGGACTGCCTGTGCTTGCAACTTCAGGAGTCCGCTCCTGGCTTTTGGTTGCCTAAGGAGCCCTTTGCCCACAGACGCTGGCCTGTGGGATCTCTGAGCCCTCGTTGGGCTGTTGCCTTCAGTCGGGACTTTGGGTGGGACAGAACCTCTAGTCCTGGCCACAATCAGTTAATTAGCTAGCCCCCAGTAGCTTCTGGACCTAGCTTCAGGGTCTGAGTACCCCCCCTTTGTGCTCCGGAGTCGGTTCCTTGGGTCGCTACCGGCGGGCCACTACCCTGTCCCGATCCACCTCGGTTCCACCAAGCCGTCTTCCCGACTCCTGCAGATGGAGACCGCCGTCTGCCTCCTAGGCAAATGTACCAGGGCTCCTACCCTGGCACCTGCTCAAATTGGTTTCTCTCCTTTGCTGGAGCTGCACACAGCTCCAGGCCACACACCTCTCCAACTTAAACTCTGAAACTGTTCTGTTTACTTTCAGCACCAGACGATTACCGGTCTCTGTACCTAATATCCACACTATAACCTGAGTTGTGCAGGGGTGCACAACTCCCTAAGGTGAGTGCGGTCTCTGCTTGCCTGATCACTGTATTCCTTGCGATTTTACTTAAGAGCGCTCCTGTCTCTTTTCTTCATTGCTTAACTTGTCAAATGGCATAATACTTTATTAACATAGCCATGTATCGCTAAATCTTACAAGTTATAGATTGTTCCATATATACAGGATGAGAACCAATAACAGCACAAGAATAAACCACCAGAACTACAGAAATACATCACCAGAACCCCTATCAGTAGAGAAACACAGCATCACATATTTTTCTTTTATTTTATCTTGATGCCATAGGCAGGAGTGAGGCACCAGCGTGTAAGTTAAAAGAAAGGGGATATTCCCTCTCATCCACCAGACCAAATTGCAAAACAGGTGTCTTTGCAAGAGAGGGGAGTGAGGAATGGTAGATTCCGTCATTAATTCATACTCACATCTTAAAGAGACAACAAAGAAATAGGAGTGTAGAACTGAAAATATAAGAGACTTTTACCTTAGAATGGGAGGAAAGGTTCAGTATACAGAGTAAGTAAGAGGGAGTGTTAAGACACAGCATGATGACGGAGCAGTGTGGTTGGGATGGTACTGTGGCGCCCCTGACCTGGTCAGGCACCACTGAGTACTGCACCCATGCTGGGGACAGTACAAAACAGGTAATCCAGAAGGCTGACCGAGGTGTGTGAGTACACAGGCGCATAGTGATCAGGTCTCACACATTTACCTTTGAGAGGACCCCTGGGGATCCCAGGAGGGGGCGAAGCCTCCATCTCCACTCGAGGGGTGTGGTAGAGAGCCTGGTTGCTAGGTGACGTAGGCAAGAACAGGAGAGGAGGGAAGAGTGAGCCGAAGACAGTTGAGTGGTGAAGTTCAGGGAGGGCAGAAGCAGACCCTGTAGCTCTACACAATTCTGACAACGTACGCGCAGTGACTACCGACGGGGGAGAACGGTCACCTGGTAGTGCTGCCCGAAATCCACACACGGCTAAAGAGAGAGCAACGGAGTGGAAAGTAAGGAGACTGTCAGGGAGATACCAGGCCCAACTGGGTAACAGGTCCCAGTGCAGGGATAGATCCACCTGTCCTTTGCCAAACCTGCATGAGGGGGCACTTTACACCCCCAAGACAACACCACAGAGTCCGCAGCCACGTAGCCAAAGTGAGGGCCCATAGCTCACAGGAGGCAAGCAGCCGGAGTGACCTGGTCCAAGCTACAAGCAAACGGGCCAAAAAGAAGGGGAGAGAGGCACCAGCAACTTCCCTGGGCGACCCCAGCAGGGCTTCAAGCAGGGGTTACCCCAAAACACAACGGGCTAAGGAAGGCGAGTTGGTAGCCACCCTCATCAGTCAGCCTGAAGGACACCTGGTTCCAGCCTGGTTTATCCCAGCTACGCCCGGGTTACTCACCCTGCCACGATCAGTGAGTAAAACCCCTGAAAGACATCCTGCTTGTGCGTGTGAGTCATTCTGCGACTTGTAGTTCCACACACCTACACGGGACCCTGGGGCATGCCTCACTCTCAGGAGGCTATTACAACTGACTGCACCTACTATCAGCCCCAGGCACCCCTAACCTGCAGTGGCGGTCTCCACTGACCGCAATTCTGAGAGTGGCGTCACGACAATCAAAATAGAGGATTTCCTACCTGTGACAAGATCCAGCCGCGTGGAGGCCCTGAAGGTAATGCACCGCTGCACCGACACCGAACCTCGGGGCCCCACACATCTGGCGTCACGAACAGGATAAGGACTAGACCTGTTCAGACAGGTGACCATGTGCCTGGGCGGTCCGCTTGGAAAATTGGAAGCGCCGCCATATTGCCACCATGAAAAGCGCGCTGAAAAACAACAGCAGCCCGCGCTGGGAGAAGTTACCGCCCACGAAGAGGTGTGGCTACCCAGAGATCCCCTGGAGAGTCCTGGCCTCGCAAGTGATGAGAGCGGAGGCGTTCAGAGACGTCGGGACAGAAAGGGAGCCAGAAGCCTGCTGCTGGAAAAGGCAGAGCAGAAACTGATAAGCCTGCTGTTGGGAGAAGAGTTCAAGGCAGTGAAGGAACTGGCACTGAGACTGCAAGGAAGAGTCGGAGGTCTGCTGCTGAGAAAAGATCTGCAGAGCGGCGACGACGTGGTGAAGATGGCGTCTGAAGATAGGAGCCCAGAGCCGGGTTCCGCTGCCTGGTGGTCCTGGGAGCTTGCCCAGTTCAGTAACCGACTGGAAGCGAGGATCGTGCAGCAGATCCGAGAGGGACGTGCGGAGCTGCAGGAGATGGCTGCAGCGGTTCAGGCCTATGAGAGGGGAACCGCACGACGAGTGCCAGACCGAGCGGCGACGACTCAGACCCCGATGATGTTACCGATGGGTGAGTCCTGTGTTGCCCCTGTCAGCGCGAGTGCCCCGACCCCTGCTGCCATGCCCGCGGTCCCTGGGGAGATGCCCGGCGCGGCGACGCTGAATCAGGCCGCAGCCACGCCAGGTGCGGCCCGCCGAGCCCAGGCCGCCGCAACGATGCCCAACCCGGCCCGCAAAGATCCGGCTGCCACCGCGACCCTCCTCCACGCCGCAGGTGCGGCCCGCCAAGGACCGGCTGCAGCTGCGACGCCAATCCAGGCCGCAGGGGCGATGCCCAGCCCGGCCTGCACCGATCCCATCGCAGCTGCGACACCAATTCAGGCCGCCGCAGCGATGCCCTGCCCGGCCCGCCAAGATCCGGTCCCTGCAGCGACTCCAACCCAGGCCGCCGCCACGCCAGGCGCGGCCCGCCGAGCCCAGGCCGCCGCAACGATGCCCAGCCCGGCCCGCACAGATCCCATCGCAGCTGCGACGCCAATCCAGGCCGCCGCAACGATGCCCAGCCCGGCCCGCACAGATCCCATCGCAGCTGCGACGCCAATCCAGGCCGCCGCAGCGATGCCCTGCTCGACCCGCCAAGACCAGGCCGCTGCCACGCCAGGCTCGGCCCGCCAAGACAAGACTGTACAATTATTTACCCCGGCCTGCCAGGTCAGAGCAGACACGGCTCCCCAGCCCAAGGAAGTCCCTGCTAGGAAGTCCCTGCTGGGGAGGACCCCGAATACTGGAAGCTGAAGGCTGATCTAGAGGCCCACTTCCCAAAGGAGATGGTGGACCGGTATCTGCTCCCTCCGCATACTCACAGGAAGACTCCTGCAACATTCATGCCAAAGGGTCCCCCGCCCTGGCCTGCTGATGAAAATCCATCCCTAGCGCTGCCACAAGAGGAGTGCCCAGAAGAACTAAGGGGGAGGGGAGGCCAGGAAGCTGAGAAGCTGACCCCAGAGCCATCAGCAGTGGATGCAGCACCGGTCCAAGAGCCAGAGATGCTGCCGTACTCCCGCTGGGATGAAGAGAGCCCGACATCCTCCGCTGAGGAAGATTTGTCCAGATACCTCACCTGGGAGCCTGCAAGCGGTGAGATAGCAGCCAGGCAGGACCCAGCCCGCAGGACACGGCGCCGCAGCAGGACAAGGGATCCACCTGCACAGCAGTCTCCCGAGGAGAAGGACGAGGTCACAGCCAGAGACTTAGAGGAAAAGCGGTCCTTGAGAAGAGCCAAATCACAGGTCAGAGGCCCACTTTGTCGAGGAGTTGTAGAAGACTTCAGTCTAAGGTCTGGATATGGCTTTATAGTAGCACCTGGTGTAAAAGAGGGCATCTTTGTGAACAGAAGGGATGTGAGAGCACATTTACCTAGAGGACATCCAGGAAGAAACCTACAGATAGGAGACTCCGTAGAATTCACAAAGCACCAAGGAGAACGCGGATGGTATGCACTAGATGTCACACCCTGCCCCAGAAATCCCTACAGTAAACCTGCTGTCTCAACACTACAAGATAAAGAAAGAGAAAAAGAAACAGACACAGAAGAAGAGGAAAGAAAAGACAAAGAACCCATTGATGAGACCACTACAGATGATGACAGAGATGGAGAAAGCAACAGGTGCCGCAGCCCTACAGGCCCAAGCCCTGGTAAGGAGGAAGAAGGAGCAAAGTCCATGTAAAGTAAAGTAAGAAGTACAGCAAGTTAAAGTACAGTTTTGCAACGTTTACAAGTTCAAGCATGTGCCCACATGAACTTATGTGAGAAACCTCTTTTTGCACTTTGAAAAATGAACCTTAAGGCTATGAACTGGCTATAGCCACAAACTCTCGCAGTGTTTATAGTTACCCCAGTGGTACCACCACTACCAGGGAGCACGCCTGTTTATGGGGCCTGGCTCTCCACCACAAAGAGGGTACCTGGTCAGCACCAACTGTGGAGGCCGCCTCTACATCCTGCCAGAAGAGGCTGAAGGCGCGGCTCCACCAGGCCAGGTATACCCTGAAACCACCAGACCATGAAAGCCGCCTCTACATCCTGCCAGAAGTGGCTGAAGGCGCGGCCAACAGGAGAGGCAGATGGGAAGAAAGGTCTGGGGAAGCTGATGGCCCAGACCTGGTTACCAAAAGAAACCGGTGACCTGCCGCCTGAGAGGGTTTAGGGTGGGTTAACGGACTTGTGGGTGGAGGGTGGTGATGTATGGTACCTGATGGTTTTAAAATGTTTTACCTGTTTTACTGTTTTACGCATTTCAAAATGTTGTCTTGCAGCCCGAGGACGTGCTGGTGATAACTAAGGGGGAATGTGGCGCCCCTGACCTGGTCAGGCACCACTGAGTACTGCACCCATGCTGGGGACAGTACAAAACAGGTAATCCAGAAGGCTGACCGAGGTGTGTGACTACACAGGCGCATAGTGATCAGGTCTCACACATTTACCTTTGAGAGGACCCCTGGGGATCCCAGGAGGGGGCGAAGCCTCCATCTCCACTCGAGGGGTGTGGTAGAGAGCCTGGTTGCTAGGTGACGTAGGCAAGAACAGGAGAGGAGGGAAGAGTGAGCCGAAGACAGTTGAGTGGTGAAGTTCAGGGAGGGCAGAAGCAGACCCTGTAGCTCTACACAATTCTGACAACGTACGCGCAGTGACTACCGACGGGGGAGAACGGTCACCTGGTAGTGCTGCCCGAAATCCACACACGGCTAAAGAGAGAGCAACGGAGTGGAAAGTAAGGAGACTGTCAGGGAGATACCAGGCCCAACCGGGTAACAGGTCCCAGTGCAGGGATAGATCCACCTGTCCTTTGCCAAACCTGCATGAGGGGGCACTTTACACCCCCAAGACAACACCACAGAGTCCGCAGCCACGTAGCCAAAGTGAGGGCCCATAGCTCACAGGAGGCAAGCAGCCGGAGTGACCTGGTCCAGGCTACAAGCAAACGGGCCAAAAAGAAGGGGAGAGAGGCACCAGCAACTTCCCTGGGCGACCCCAGCAGGGCTTCAAGCAGGGGTTACCCCAAAACACAACGGGCTAAGGAAGGCGAGTTGGTAGCCACCCTCATCAGTCAGCCTGAAGGACACCTGGTTCCAGCCTGGTTTATCCCAGCTACGCCCGGGTTACTCACCCTGCCACGATCAGTGAGTAAAACCCCTGAAAGACATCCTGCTTGTGCGTGTGAGTCATTCTGCGACTTGTAGTTCCACACACCTACACGGGACCCTGGGGCATGCCTCACTCTCAGGAGGCTATTACAACTGACTGCACCTACTATCAGCCCCAGGCACCCCTAACCTGCAGTGGCGGTCTCCACTGACCGCAATTCTGAGAGTGGCGTCACGACAATCAAAATAGAGGATTTCCTACCTGTGACAAGATCCAGCCGCGTGGAGGCCCTGAAGGTAATGCACCGCTGCACCGACACCGAACCTCGGGGCCCCACAGTACGAATAGAAGACACAGTATGGAGAGGGGGTAGTGTGTGGGGGCACAGTGTGAAGAATAGAAAGGATTTACGGTGTGATGACATTGTGAACGTGAGGCACAGTATGAAAAGGGGTATAGTGTGAAGTGGGGTCAGCATGGTGGGGACAGTGTGAGCAGGGTGTTCTGTACAGTATGAAGAGAGGACAGTGTGAGCAAGGTGTACAATATGAAGAGAGGATAGTTTGAGCACACAATACAGAGAGGGCACAAAATGGAGGGTACAGTGGGAATATGAGGCTCAAATGTAGATGAGATAACATGAAGGGGGACAGTGTGGAGTTAGGTGTGGCGCCCCTGAGGCTTCAGTCACCACAGGGTACTGCATCTCCTTTAAAATGTCATACTCATCCCGGGTAAGGAGAGATTAATCTCTGGTGTTTCTCACAATCACACAAACCATAAAGTTAGGTGCCTTCTCACTGGGTGGATGGCCTAGGGTAGGCAGGGGGTCAGCCATCATGAAGCATGGGACTTTCCCGGTCACTTGGACAACCACCTGGGGGGTGGGCACCACTTGAGGAAAAGGGAAGGACCATCTCTACACATAGTCAGTTAGCCCCGGGCACAGATTGGGGTGAGACACACGCTGGGACCTCGGTCCAATCTTTTACCTCACACTTCTGGGAGCTCCTTAGGACCCGTGGCTTGGAGCAGACAGCTCAGCCTGGGTTCCCCACAGCTACACGGGACTCCAGGGTCTGTGGAGACTGCAGGAAACACCCGCAGCCTGTTCCACATTCCACTTACACCGGGATTGGAGGGACCTCGACCAGAAAGGATTCACAGTGGGAACACTCAAATTGCTCAGGATCGGTTAGGACCCATCACAGCAGTGACTGGCATCTTCCAGGTAAAGCCAGGACTGTGAGTAAAGACAACCTTGAACCCGCAGAGACTGTGTCCACCTGTACTTGCCGATGCCGTCGCCCCGCGCTTCGGCGCCCGCCATTACCACAACCTCCATCATCCTCCCCGAAGCCCGCGTACAGTGAAACGGCCGTCGTCCTGATTGTTCCCTGCTTCTCTCCCACATTGAATTTAATGCCACAATAAAATTTCCAAAGGGATGGTGAGTGCCGCTATATTTTTTTCTGCTTGCATGCTGGACTCAGTTACACTCCATTAGCGTGCACCACCATTATCCCTCAGGTCAAAGCAATTCTCCAAGTTCGATGCAGTTCTCTAGGTGTGCCAGAATTATACTTGTTATATGACATAGTTTATTACAGGGTCATTGTGATGTCTCTTGCACATATAGACAACACAAAGATTGAAAGACAGCTGTTTGAACAGGGGTATACAGTGAAGAGAAAAAGGGAAACAATATTTGGAACTTTTCATTTCAGGCTCCATATCTCACCATTCACTACATCTTTGAATGTGAGACTGCCTTAATATTATAGACAATGCACTTGTCTATATTATTCATAAATTTCACTTGCAGCTATTTAGAATATTATTTGTTATGCAGATTCTTATGTTGCTGCATTCTTACTGTTTTGCTCCTGATGTTTGCAAAATCTTTTCCTTCCTGTGTACTACAAATTACACATTCCTTAATAGTTCAGTGTGTCATTCGGTTGATTCTCAAGCAAAAGGTCACTGGTTCAAATCAAGCAGCAGTCATGAAGAAGAGTTCCCTACAAAAGAGAAACTACATCATTCAGCTCATCGATAGCGGTCTCTTGACCAAGAAAATTGCCAAACTGCATCATGTGAGTGCCATGACAGATGGAAGAATCTGAAATTAAGTCCATTCCTCTACTCAAAAGCCAAAAGGTGGCTATTCAGGCAAAAAATCACAGTCAACAAAATGGCTCATCATTGATCTATCAGTTCTGGCATGACAAACATGACAGTGGAGGTGGTTCGTAATAGTGAGATCAGAGACGTCCATACAACCAGCCTGCGACGCACGCTACACAAGTCTGGAATGGTAGCCAAAAAAAATGGTGAAAAAGCCTCGACTTCAATATCATAATAAGACGTGTCAGCTTGAGTTTTCAAAAAGGTTAGAAAGTGAACAGTGGAAGATTGGAAACTGGTGATTTGGAGTGATGAGACAAAAATCAATATAATAGACTCTGATGGGTGCAAATGGATCTGGAAGAAACAAGGGGAAATGGACCTAACGGATCGAGAAATTGAAGTTACTGCCAAGTTCGGTGGTGAAAGCCAGATGATATGGAGTTGTTTCACAGCCAAAGGTGGATACATTTTTTTTTGTTAAAATTTAATTTAAGTGTCATGATGATGAGTTGTTGGAAAATGAGGGATAGGAGGCTTTATGCTGTCCTTCACTGTACGGGGCCCTGTGCTATCCCAAACCTCAGGGATACTCCTGATGGTGGAGATGCCTGAGTCCCCTTCCTGGCCCTGCTCCTGATCAAACCTAATCTGATTGTCCCCTCCCCCTCCCACCAGAGAAGGACAGGGCAGGAGTGAAACACAGATGAAGACAGACAAGGGAAAACCAAAACTCTGACACACTGCACACACACACACAGAATAGGACAGTAAGAGATTAAGGAGGAAAATGAGACCAGGTGGGAAACTACAAAAGACAACTGGGATTAACTCCACAACCACACAAAGCAACAAGAACTACTAGCACCAGATAATCTGGGACACCAGACCACATTAGACCAACTCAGTTAAACTATAGCTGGCATAGGAGGAAGGGCATAGCCAGTATATACTGTATATGCGGGGGTAGATGTGGTAGGCTATCTCAGAACAGGTGATCAAAAAGAGCAAACAAACAGATTAGCAGAGATTAACTCTTGCTACCCTGCCTATGAATCAGCATACAGTTGGTTGACACCCAAGTCTGCCTGACTTGCTCCCAGACACCAGGAAATCTCTCAGAAGGAGTGTCAGAATCTTCAATCTGAACAGGAGCTGATGCTGCCATGACAGTCAGTGAAGTTAGAATAAATCTCAGCCTCACATTAAGCTAGCCAAAAAAAGCAATTGTCTACTATGATCCTCTAAGAGAAACAATTTATGATATAGAAAGAAAATACTGATATGTGACAGATATTAATTTAGATATTAAACTGTGGGGACGATTCAAGATAGCATTTATGCAAGAACAGTCGTATAGAAGCTTTGAAAACGTGCACATTTTTGATACTTATTGTATTTTCCTACCAGTTTGAATTAGCATAGCCAAAATGGGTGAGCTTGGGAGGAGGCAATGGGGGACAGGGTGTTGCAACAGCCACCTGTCAAATTCATCAAAAGAGAGCATTTTTTATGGCAGATATGTCCAATGCATGGAAGAAAACAGGTGTCAAGTTTATTAAGTAAGGTGTACCTCTTAATTAATTTGGTGCTTTTGTGATGCCCTGGACTAGCCAGGGATCACAGGTAACAACACACACACCCCCACCCTAAGCAGATACACCAGCCAAACCAAAAACCCTTGCTGCCTCCCTCCAGAGTCTGATGTCCACACCAGGTGGGGAGGAGCCAGGCGGTTGGCCCCACCCACCGAGGAGTTCACAGGCCTGGAGGTGGGAAAAGTGTAAGTTCAGTTTAGGAGTGGAGGAGTGAGGAGCTCAGTCTTGGAGGTGAAAGTGAGAGGAGTGAACACTTGGGGTGTCTGGGTTGGAGCCCAGACACTGACAGCAAGGTTGGCAGACGGTAGTGGCCGTCTGCAGGAGTTAGTGGAACTCCGCAGAGCCGTAAGGACCGGGGTCGGGCGACGGCCCGCCGGTACTGGACCAGGGAACGGAGTGAAGCTAAGCACACAGGCAGGGCCATCGGACCCCGACCAGGCTTGGAGCCGCCGTCAATAGTCAAATCCGAATGTGACAGGAACCCCCGGGGTTCCCTAACAACCAAGTCCTGATTGAAGGCAACCGGCCACCCAGAGAGGATATACAGCCACCGCCACAAGCTAGAGATCCAAGGGCCAGCGCCTGTGGGCAACACGGGCTCCTACGGCACCTATACGCCGGGGAGCGGACTACCGGTGGGCAACCACAGGAGTCAAGAACTTTCTAAAAGGTGCAGGGAAAGACAGCCACCATCAGCCGTCCGGAGAGAGCACAACAACAACACTGCAGCCGGCCGCAGGACCCATCCATCCAGCCATTTGGTTTACCAGAAACTCTGTCATTGTCTATCTGAGTGAGTACACCAGAGCCAACCGGAACCGCGCTGCCCCTGCACCCTGCACCCCAGCCATCCGGCCTCCCCATTACACCACAGGGCCCCGGGGTCACCAACCCCCCTACCCACGGAGGAGACAACATCTCAGCTGCACCCTACCATCTCTCCCGGGATCCCCGTTACCAGCAGCGGTGGTGCCATCATCACCACGTCCCGTGGGTGGCGTCACGAACAATCTCCCTAAACAAGAGCGCTGCTCGAGTCCCCGGGTCCGGTCCACCGCTCGAGCCATCGAGCAGCAGCAGCAGAAGCCCCGGACCCGAGCGTGGCGAGCGCGTCCCCTCCGCCCACGACACTTTCTTCTACAGCAATACTGGCGTAGCATGAGTGTGCAACACCCCATTCTTGATGGATCGACCCAAATGTATTTTGCCAATATTTTTGGTGTTCAGTCTCTCATATTTAGTCAAATTCCTTTCATTTCCAAAATACATAAATCTCTGCCATTTTGTTTTGCCCATACATTTTTTTTTATAAATTGGTGTTCCCTGCTATGATCACTGGGTGAGCAGAAATGTTAGTAAACCAACTAGGCCACTACACACAGAAAAGGCCTGACTATGGACCTGAGCCTGGTCTTCTCCAGAGTTCTGAAGGTGGAGGTGTTACACTACAGATATTGATCCGGGTGCCACTTGGGAAGTCTAGTGTTGTGTCGGCTGGCCCCAGAGGTACGGAAGCAACAGTCACTGGTATAATGTTGCAGCAGCAACCGGTGACAGTCTCTGGTATAGATTGCGGCAGCAGTTGGTGACAGTCTCTGGTATAGGTTGTGGCAGCAGCTGGTGACAGACTCCATCCGGAATGCATGGCTGAACAGATAGATGGATGGACGGCAGTAACGATACTTTGAGACAGCAGGTATCGTAGAAGGTGGCCGGAGTAACGACTCGCAGCAGCAGCAACAGGTATACAGTCATGGCCAAAAGTTTTGAGAATGCTACAAATATTAATTTTTACAAAGTCTACTGCTTAAGTTTTTCTAATGGCAATTTGCATATACTCCAGAATGTCATAAAGAGTGATCAGCTTAACAGCAATTACTTGCAAAGTCAATATTGGCTAAGAAAATGAACTTTAACCCCCAAAAGACATTTCAACAGCATTGCATTCCTGCCTTAAAAGGAGCAGCTAACATTGTTTTAGTGATTGTTCCATTAACACAGGTGTGGGTGTTGATGAGGACAGGGCTGGCGATCAATCAGTCATGATTAAGTAAGAATGACACCACTGGACATTTTTAAAGGAGGCTGGTGCTTGGTATCATTGTTTCTCTTCAGTTAACCATGGTAATCTCTAAAGAAACACGTGCAGCCATCATTGCTCTGCACAAAAATGGCCTAACAGGGAAGAGTATCGCAGCTACAAAGATTGCACCTCAGTCAACAATCTATCGCATCATCAAGAACTTCAAGGAGAGAGCTTCCATTGTTGCCAAAAAGGCTCCAGGGCGCCCAAGAAGGACCAGCAAACGCCAGGACCATATCTTAAAACTGTTTCAGCTGCGGGATCGGACTACCAGCAGTGCCGAGCTAGCTCAGCAATGGCAGCAGGCTGGTGTGAGTGCTTCTTCATGCACTGTGAGGCGGAGACTCTTTGAGCAAGGCCTGGTTTCAAGGAGGGCAGCAAAGAAGCCACTTCTCTCCAGAAAAAACATCAGGGACCGACTGATATTCTGCAAAAGGTACAGGGAGTGGACTGCTGAGGACTGGGGTAAAGTCATTTTCTCAGATGAATCCCCTTTTCGATTGTTTGGGACATCTGGAAAACAGCTTATTAGGAGAAGAAGAGGTGAGCGCTACCACCAGTCTTGTCTCATGCCAACTGTTAAGCATCCTGAAACGATTCATGTGTGGGGTTGCTTCTCAGCCAAGGGAATCGGCTCACTCACAGTCTTGCCTAAAAACACAGCCATGAATAAAGAATGGTACCAGAATGTCCTCCAAGAGCAACTTCTCCCAACTGTCCAAGAGCAGTTTGGCGCCCAACAATGCCTTTTCCAGCATGATGGGGCACCTTGCCATAAAGCAAAGGTGATCACTAAATGGCTCATGGGACAAAACAGAGATTTTGGGTCCATGGCCTGGAAACTCCCCATATCTTAATCCCATTGAGAACTTGTGGGCAATCATCAAGAGACGGGTGGACAAACAAAAACCAACAAATTCTGGCAAAATGCAAGCATTGCTTATGCAAGAATGGACAGCTATCAGTCAGGATTTGGTCCAGAAGTTGATTGAGAGCATGCCAGGGAGAATTGCAGAGGTCCTGAAGAAGAAGGGTCAACACTGCAAATATTGACTTGCTGCATTAACTCCTTCTATCTGTCAATATAACATTTTGGTACTCATAATATGATTGCAATTATATTTCTGTATGTGATGTAAACATCAGACAAACACAATTAAAAACCAGAGGGCAACAGATCATGTGAAAAAATAATTATGGTGTCATTCTCAAAACTTTTGGCCATGACTGTAGGTATCGGTAGCAGCTCTCTGTAATACTAACAGGTTTAAGCGACAGAACTTGCATGATAAAATATCAGCACAGTGTTAGGAACCTGACTACAGCAATGAGTGTTAGACAAACTCATTGCCCACGCAACTCTCAAAGAGCAGAGGTGTCTTAAATACCTGCAGCCTCCCAGTTGACCTGACAGGCACTTCCTGGTTAGGAGGATGCTGGCCCTTTAAGAAAAAGGGCGTGGCCATGGGCGTGCCCTAAGGGCAGATTCCTGGAGTCTGTCAGGTGTACAGATGCTCCATGAGGCTGCAGCATGGGACCACCGCCACAGGACGCCTGGACAGGTGAGGTAACCGACGTCCTTGCTGGGGGAGCGGAGCAGGAGAATGTGAGGATGAGTATGATTTCCCTAAATGCATCAAGGGGCAAGCAAAATAATTCATGTCCAATCAAAAGCTATCATGTTGAACTTTGGCTCTAACAGAGCTTGTCTCACCACAGTCCAGACCTTTCCTGTCCTTATGTAAAAAGGAACCTGTCATGTTTAGAAATGTTTGTTACCTGCTTATACATTGGTAATCTGTAGGTAAATAGCGCTTAAATCATGCCTTGCAGCCTTACTGGAGCAGCAGCTAAAGGGAGGAAATTAAGTTATATCCTCCCTGCAACAGCTCACTTGCAGTCATTGTGGCCTAAAACACACTTCCGCAAAAAAACGTGCGCGTGACACGGTTCGTTTTTCAGGTCCGTGTTCCGTTTTTTTAGGGCGTTTCTCCGATACGTATGGCATCCGTGTGATGGCGTATGCGAGCCGTGTGTACGTGTAAAATGCCCGTGTATGTGTACGTGGAATGTCCGTGTGGAATGTCCGTTTGTGTGTTGCACAATGTCGTTGATACATGTCGGCTGACAGCAGACAGAGTTGCGCGATGAGAATGAACTCGGGTGAACTTCACCCGACTTCATTGTCATGCCGCGACTCTGTCTGTGTGCCGCGTACTGATTAGCGGTCACCTGTGAAGGATTCACCAGTGACCGCTAATCCCCCGAGTGACTGAAGTTAGCAGCCCTCTTTCATACTTACCGCTCCCCGATCACCAGCGCGGCGAGGAACAGCTGTGCAGAGAATGCGCGGCAACAATTACTTTGAATTTGCGGGCCGCTCATTAATCAATCTCGTATTCCCTGCTTTCCCCACCCACAGACGCCTGTGATTGGTTGCAGTCAGACACCCCCCCCACGCTGAGTGACAGCTGTCTCACTGCACCCAATCACAGCAACCGGTGGGCGTGTCTATACTGTGCAGTAAAATAAATAAATAAATAATTAAAAAAAACGGCGTGCGGTCGCCCCCCATTTTAATACCAGCCAGATAAAGCCATAGGGCTGAAGGCTGGTATTCTCAGGATGGGGAGCCCAACGTTATGGGGAGCCCCCCAGCCTAACAATATCAGTCAGCAGCCGCCCAGAATTGCCGCATACATTATATGCGACAGTTCTGGGACTGTACCCAGCTCTTCCCGATTTGCCCTGGTGCGTTGGCAAATCGGGGTAATAAGGAGTTTTTGGCAGCCCATAGCTGCCAATAAGTCCAAGATTAATCATGTCAGGCGTCTCCCCGAGATATCTTCCATGATTAATCTGTAAGTGACAGTAAATAAACACACACACCCGAAAAAATCCTTTATTAGAAATAAAAAACACAAACATATACCCTGGTTTAATAAGCCTGAAAAAGCCCTCCATGTCCGGCGTAATCCAGGATGCTCCAGCGTCGCATCCAGCTCTGCTGCATGGAGGTGACCGAAGCTGCAGAAGACACCGCCGCTCCTGTCACCTCCACGCAGCTAATGAAGGCAATAGCGCGATCAGCTGTATTCAGCGTTGGCCGCGAGTAACCTCAGTGACAGCTCAGCTGATCTCGCTGTGACGAGTGACGAGCGACGAGTGCCAATGTAAGTATGACTGAGAACAGCAGAAAAAAAGGTAAGTATACTGAATTTAATTAAAAAAAAAAAAATAAGATCGCTAGTGTAAAAACGCACACGCACGAAACGTGCTGAACACGGACATACTCCGTGTGCGGTACGTGCAGGCACGGACCCATAGACTAAAGCGGGTCCGTGCCTGCGTGCTGCCGGCCAAAAACGGACATGTTGTTCGTGTAGAAAAGCGCACACACGTACTTACCACACGGACACACGTTCCGTGCGATTTTACGTGTGTGTGCCATCTACCATAGAACAACATGGGTCTCCGTGTGTACGTGTCTCCGGTACGTGCAAATACGTACCGCACACGTACAAATTAAACGGATGTGTGTTGCGGGTCTGTAGCAGTGAATTGAGCTGTTATACTGTAATCACTCCCTGGTACTTTTATTTTTTTTTTTCCTTTTACATGACAGCCTGCTCTGGACACACAAGTTGCACACACATGCTACAAAGCAGGCTGTCAATCATAGTGCTGGGGAGTGATTACTATGCACTCTCTGTACAGTGAGCAGTAACTAACAGTTCTCTGCACTGCATTGACAGCTGCAAGGAGAATTTAAATTCATTTTCTCCCTATAGCTGCTTCTCAAAAAAAAAACAGATGAACATGACATAAACATGATCTAAATCTGCAAATAGATAGCATTTCTGACCATGACATTGGTAGCAGTAACTGTGAAAATGGAATATTATGATAATTTTGATGACAAAGACACAACTTCAAAAAAAATCAAAATATATCTAATTTTTTATTAGATGTCAGAGGCAAATCCCCCATTGCAGACTATCCTGGTATTTACAAACATTTGACGACCTTACCTATCTGATTGGGCTCCCCTGCTTCTCTACAAGGAACGCGATAATCTTGCAAAAACACAGTTTGTATTGACAAAGAGTCTAATGCTTATTTAGCCTGCATCTTGTTACAATGAGTCCTACAATGGCTATGAATAAAGAGTGAATTTGTTAAGCCCTTCTTATGTCTTATTTCTTCCGCAGTTCCCTATGGTCCTTCTTTTTAAGCTGTTGATAATCCAGCGTTCTCCAGCTGTGGCACATTCAGACACATTGGTAAATAATTCACGTGGCTTTCCAAATAAGATGAATTACTAATAATGGCCATCACCTTCTGTAAGCTTACATGGCTGGATGACGATTTGTTGGGAAAGTCGTAATATTTAATTGCAGCTGTTTTATTGTTATAACATCCTAATGAGATAAGTAATCCTTATACAGTAACACTTACATTTTTAGGAGTGGCATTACAGGAATTTCACGTAAAAATTCCTTTCCACGCCATAAAATGACAATATACTAATAATAGAGTTTCATTGTGATTCTTTCCGAAACTGCAGTTTCACGTTTCACTTTCACTATCATAAAACTATCTTATCTTTTACTGAACATTATACATTATACTTCATGATAGTAATAAATTTAGGTCGATATAATTTGTATTCATTTATGAAAATATCTCAAATTTTACAAATCTTTAAAAATTTGCAATTTTTGAACTTTTCATTTTTATGCCCTCAAAACAAATAGTCATACCTCAACAAATATATTAAAAATGCCATTTACTACATGCCTACTTAATGTCAACATCATTTTGAAACATATTTTTTGTTAGGAAATTGAAAATTAGAAGGGTTGAAAGTTTTACAGGGCCCACCTAACTTTTGAAATGACTTTCAGGGTATATTTTGTGAGAAAACCTTCAAACAAGACCGCATTGTAAAAACAGCACAACTCACTGTATTCAAAACTGCATTCAGTAAGTTAGCTAACCCTTCAAGTGCTTCACAGACTTAATAGCAAATTGAAGGAAAATAATGAAAAATTGGGGGTTTGCACTAAAATATTGCTGCTTTAGCTCCAAATTTTTCATTTTCACAGAGGTAACAGGAAAAAATGGACTTCCCAATTTTTTTCCCAATTTCTCCTGCGTGCACCGATCCTGTCACAAGGCGTTTTGCACGAACTTCGACGACCGTCATGGCTATGTTCACATTGCAGATTCTGACACTCCACCCATTGGTTTCTCTGGTGTCTCTGATCAACAAAGGTAGACTCGGGCGCCGACCTACTGTGTACTCAGTCATAGTCAGGCTAGTAAGTGTTAATCTCTGCTAGTCTGCTTGTTAGGCCTAAGCCACACGGCGAGAAAATCGGTGCGAGTGGAGTGCGATAAAACATCGCATTCCACTCGGACCAATTCTAGCCTGTGTGACAGCACACATGAGCGATTATTTTCTCAGCCCTAATCGGACCGAGAAAACAATCGCAGCATGCTGCGATTGTAATCCGAGACTCTTTCTCTCGCACCCATTCAAGTGAATGGGGCGAGAGAAAAATCGCACTGCACTCGCGGTACATCGGTGTACCGTGCGTGCAGAGCGAGAATGTCTATAGCCGGCTACACAGGCGAGAGGGAGAGAAATCCCTCCCTCCCCTCCTGAGTGCCGGCCCGCCCCCCGCAGCTGAGGTCTGCTCGCACGAACGGACCTCAGTTGCAAGGACACAAGCATGAGACTCGGCTCTGCTGTACTGCCAGCACGAGCCGAGTCTCATGCAAGTGGATCGCAGTAGTCCCCGTGTGGCCCCAGCCTTAGGGCTAAGCCACACGGCGAGAAAATCGGTGCGAGTGGAGTGCGATAAAACATCGCATTCCACTCGGACCAATTCTAGCCTGTGTGTCAGCACACATGAGCGATTATTTTCTCAGCCCTAATCGGACTGAGAAAACAATCGCAGCATGCTGCGATTGTAATCCGAGACTCTTTCTCTCGCACCCATTCAAGTGAATGGGGCGAGAGAAAAATCGCACTGCACTCGCAGTACTGCTAGTGCAGTGCGAGAATGGCTATAGCTGACTACGCAGGAGAGAGGGAGAGAAATCCCTCCCTCCCCTCCTGAGTGCCGGCCCGCCCCCTGCAGCTGGGGTCTGCTCGCACGAACGGACCTCAGTTGCAAGGACACAAGCATGAGACTCGGCTCTGCTGTACTGCCAGCACGAGCCGAGTCTCATGCAAGGGGATCGCAGTAGTGCCCGTGTGGCCCCAGCCTTAGGCCTAAGCCACACGGCGAGAAAAACAGTGCGAGTGGAGTGCGATAAAACATCGCATTCCCCTCGGGCCAATTCTAGCCTGTGTGCCAGCACACATGAGCGATTATTTTCTCAGCCCTAATCGGACCAAGAAAACAATCGCAGCATGCTACGATTGTAATGCGAGACTCTTTCTCTCGCACCCATTCAAGTGAATGGGGCGAGAGAAAAATCGCACTGCACTTGCGGTACACCGGTGTACCGCTAGTGCAGTGCGAGAATGGCAATAGCCGACTACGCAGGAGAGAGGGAGAGAAATCCCTCCCTCCCCTCCTGAGTGCCGGCACACCCCCCGCACCTGAGGTCTGCTCGCACGAACGGACCTCAGTTGCAAGGACACACGCATGACACTCGGCTCTGCTGTACTGCCAGCACGAGCCGAGTGTCATGCAAGGGGATCGCAGTAGTCCCCGTGTGGCCCCAGCCTTAGGCCGGCTTCACACTTGCGATTGACTTCCATGAGTGCAATGCGAGAAAATCTCGCATTGCACTCGAACCAATGTTAATCAATGAGGCAGCTCTGATCTGCTATTTTTTTCCTTAGTCCAAATTGGACTGAGAAAAAAAAACGCAGCATGCTGCGATTTCTAGAGTTTCTGGTGCGAGACTCTCCAATGCAAGTCTATGGGTGCGAGAAAAAAACGGATGTCACACGAACAGCACACGGACCATGCTAGTGACATCCGATTTTCTAAATACAATTCTATCATGTAGCACAGAACACTGTAAATGCTCCTGTACATGACTGTAATGACTAATAGCTGCCGAGAAAAAAATGGATCACATACGGATTGAATACAGATTGCTCACGGACTACTATCATGAGAAAAATCACAGACTCGCATTGCAATTGCATTGCACACTGATCAACACTTAGACATAGCTCATCCTACTCTCAGGCATGAGAATTAGAACGATTTTTCAATCTTAAGTGTGATGCTGGCCTTAGGCTGGATTCGCACAAAAGTACAGCATTCAATGCGAGTGCATCAGATGCGATATGCTAACGACCCTCAGCTTTGACTGTGACATAATCCTACAGCTGCGGAGGAGGGGACGGGAGCTGCGGAGGAGAGGGAGGGATTAACCTTCACATCTCCTCCTTTGTCAGCTGATGCGATTATCGCACTGCACTTTGAGTGCAATCCGATGTTTCACTCGCACCTATAGACTTGTATGGGTGCGGGTGACATGACTCTCGCAGACAATCGCCACATGCGGTGACTTTTCTTCCATCCAGAATCTGGATGAGAAAAAAGCTGATTAACTGGTCTGCCTCATTGACTAACATTGGTCCTAGTGCAATGTGAGATAAGGCTCATTTGATCACATGTTGTGAAGATAATCACATCTGCTCCTCTCATATTTAAGCTCGATGAAATCTTCTACCCATGCCAGCTATAGGTTATACTGTGTTGGTTTGTGTGTTTTTTTGTGCACCAGACTATCTGGAAAGTGTTGGTTTTTGCCTAGAGAGGTTGTGGAGTTTACCTATCATCTTGTTGTTTTCTCCCTGCTCTTCTTTTCCTCCTTATTCTTTATTGTGTTATATGTAGCACCCAGGGATGTGGGGTACTCGGTTCTGCGCAGTGTACGTCTTGGGAATGTCACGATGGTGGCCGTTACCCAGTTCCGTGCCCTGGGCCCTTTTTGTAATAGGGATATTTACAGGGGATTGGTGAATAAAGTTTATTCGTGACGTAACTTGCGGTGTTGCAGCTAAGTGTAGGGAGCCGCCGCTGAAGAATGTCTCTATTGGGGCTGATGGTATTAGCAGCTAATATGGTAGTCCCTCCGCAAGTGGGGTATTGCCCGAGCGGGTGTATGGTGCGATGGGCATCGGAAGAAGGAGTCCAGACAGGTATTCAGTGCAACTGGTTTACTCACTTTGGATGTTAACTGGTTGCCCGAGACCGGATGGTTTCACCTCCAGGTCCCCTTTGTCCCAGTGCCAGTCTGGTTCTCTGGTACCTTCTTCCCCTGCACCTGTCTCTGGTAAGTGGGTCCCGTGGTATAGAACACTGGTGGTCCCCGTTCTGTGGTTTGTCCACTTCTGTGCGCCTGACGTTAGCGTGAACCTTGTGGGGTTGGAATCTCTGGTCCTGTCCCCGGTTCTCCCTTTGCTACTGAGTCTTCGGATTCTTTAGGGTCAGCAAGGTCCTTGATGGTCCCCTTTGCTGTGCAGGTGTTAACAGGTCGGCTTGAAGCTCTTTCCTGTCCTAGGGTCCTGTAACCTGTCAGCACGTAGTTCCGGGAATACTCCACCGTACTCCACCGGCAACCACTTCTCCTGGGTACCAGGTCACCATCAACCCGAGTCAGGATGTTGCTCAGTCCCACCTTTACACGTCCACTGTCAACTCTTGTCTGACTGCTCTCCACAATCTGCCCCTCCCACCTGGTCAACTAGTTGACTGGAGTGGCTCCAGCTCTAGGCGGCCATTCACAGGCCCCACCCTAGCTAAGTACTATTGTATGGGGGAATGTTGGGGAAAACTGTGATTACCTGGGTTTTTGGTGCTACCGGCACTGGGGTCTGGGTCCCTAAGGGGGTAGGCCCTGCATCATTGTGGGGATGCAGAACCTTGTAGCACACTGAGGTCTTCAGGGGAGCTACATTATACCTATGTGAGCATATGCTATGTGACATATTTTTGATGTCCCCTGTCTGTCTATTTTTCTGGGTTTAATCTCACTCCTGTCTTGGTCCCCTGGGGGGAGGTGATGTCAGATCAAGGCTGCTCAGGAGCAGGGCAAGGAATGAGACTCAGGAATCCGCACCTTTAGGGGTATCTCTGAAGCAATTGATAGAATAGGGCCCCCAATCCTGAGCATCAGCTTAGGAGCCCCGGTTTCCTGCTATCACAATAGTCATTGTGAGATTATAGCTGGACACACTTGAATTTTTAGCATGGACCCAGTTGCTACACTGTCAAGGCAATTACAGACCTTATCTCTTCAGGTAGCTGAACTAAAAGGCATGGTACAGAACAAACCCAGTCCACCACACCAGTGCAATCCATGTTGGTTGCCAGATCATCTAAACCAGGGGTGGGGAACCTCCGGCCCGCGGGCCGCATGCGGCCCGCCAAGACCTTTTATGCCGCATGCGGCCCGCGGGCCGGAGGTTCCCCACCCCTGGTTTAGATGATCTGGCAACCAACATGGATTGCACTGGTGTGGTGGACTGGGTTTGTTCTGTACCATGCCTTTTAGTTCAGCTACCTGAAGAGATAAGGTCTGCAGATTCCCGGGGGTGGCAGTGCTCCTGCCACTGCCGTGATCTTATCGGGCGCCGGCCCTTTAAGGCTTCACAGGCGCTGCTAGCGCGCACCAATGAGCTCTTTCTCTGGCAGGTGTCAGCATGCTCAGGACAGACTTTGTGGGCGGGTTTAGTCCCACAGCAGCTTCATCGTTTCCTGCATTGTGCCGCTCGCTCTACACCCCTTCTCCCGTGCAGCGTGCCTCAATCAGTGCTGTCGCTCTCTGCCCCTTCTCCGGTGCAGCTCCACGTGCTGTGTGCTGCCGCTCCCCGGCGCTGTGTGCCGCCCGCTCTCTGCCCCTTCTCCGGTGCAGCTCCACGTGCTGTGTGCTGCCGCTCCCCGGCGCTGTGTGCCGCCCGCTCTCTGCCCCTTCTCCGGTGCAGCGTGCAGCTCCACGTGCTGTGTGCCGCCCGCTCTCTGCCCCCTTCTCCGGTGCAGCGTGCATCTCCACATGCTGTGTGCTGCCTGCTCTCTGCCCCTTCTCCGGTGCAGCGTGCATCTCCACATGCTGTGTGCTGCCTGCTCTCTGCCCCTTCTCCGGTGCAGCGTGCCCCCTGCAGTGCTGTGTGCAGACTCCCCAGCGATGTGGATCACCCCCACTGTTGAGTTCTCTCCAGTGCTCCTTACCACCCCAAGTGCACTATACCCCCTAGTGAAGTCTGTGCTCTGCAAGTGCTGTCTGTGCCTCCCAGTCTCCTCCTAGTGATGTCTGTGTGCCCCTTCCCGCCCCTTAGTGATGTCTGTGTTCCCCCCCTTAGTGATGTCTCTGTGCCCCCCCTTAGTGTTGTCTCTGTGCCCCCCCTTAGTATTGTCTCTGTGCCCCCCCCTTAGTGTTGTCTCTGTGCCCCCCCTAGTGCTCTCTGTGCCGCCCTAGTGATGTCTCTGTGCCCCCCCTAGTGCTCTCTGTGCCGCCCTAGTGATGTGTGTGCCCCACAGCAATGCTTATGCCTCCCTGTGACCTAGTAATGTGTGTTCCCCAGCATCTCCTGTTATGTATATGCTCCCAGCCCCTCCTGTCATGGATATGCCTCAGTGTCTCCTGTGATGTGTATGCCCCAACCCCTCCTGTGATATATACAACACACACTGGGGTATATACATCACATTGGAGATGCTGGGGCTGTACATATCACAGGAGGGGCTGAGAACATTTACCTCACAGGAGGGGCTGGGGGCATATACCTCACAGGAGGGGCTGGGGGCATATACCTCACAGGAGGGGCTGGGCGCATATACATCAAAGGAGAGGCTGAAAGCATATACATCACAGGAGGGGGCATATACATGTCCCCAGCCCCTTGTGTAATGTATGTGCCCCCAGTGTCTTCTGTGATGTAGGTGTCTCTTGTGATGTATATACAGCAGTCCCAGCGTCTCCTATGTGATGTACATACAGCAGACCCAGCGTCTCCTATGTGATGTATATACAGCAGTCCCTGCGTCTCCTATGTGATGTATATGCCAACAGCCCCTTCAGTCATGTATGTGTCTCCTGTGATTTATGTACTCCAGTCCCTGTGTCTGCTGTGTGATGTATATAGTCTACCAATTTTATTATCACAAAGAGTTGCCTGCGCTCCAGACCCTGACAAACCTGGAAAAGAGAGAAGCAACATAAGTATCGCCGAACATCACAGCCGCACCAAAGAGAAGCCGCTCCAGCCACCACAATAGGGGTGAGTTAACTAACTGTTTGACCAAATATAGTTGGTTCATTTTCACATTGATAATTTTGTGCGGCCCCCGAAGGTTGGCAGAAATTTCCAAATGGCCCCCGGCAGCAAAAAGGTTCCCCACCCCTGATCTAAACCCAAATTTCCATTCCCGAAAAGATTTTCGGGGATGCTCAGTTGGTTTGTAACCCTTAGAGAAGCATGTAAACTGTACTTCTGCCAACATCCTCACTCCTCTAGTAATGAGGCACAGCAGATGGGAATTGTGGTCTCACTCAGAACCACAAGCATTGGCTTTTTCCTTACTCCCGAGTCTCATTTTTTTTGTCAGTGGACAGATTTTTCTATGGACTTGGACTCAACTATGATGATTCAGACAAAATGTTTTTAGCAGAATCTAAAATTCGATTCACTGCATTAGGGGAATCTGGCAGTGGATTGCTGTGCCAAATTCTGGCCCTGGTCTGTGGAAACTCTGTTGAACGATTCTGCATTCAAAAGCCATTTTTTTCAGGGTGTGTCCGAGAGGGTTAAGGAGGCATTGGTAATGTTGGAAACTACTTCTTCTCTTGAGTGTGCCATGTCACCTGTAAGTCGTATTGATCGCCATTTCCAATAGTGATCTCAGAATACCAAGATTTTCTGGGAAGGGAAGGGATAACTGTACCAATATTACCTCTAGAGGCCTAACCTGCGACTATGCAGCTTGGAGGGATGTCCAATAAGAAGACAAATTTCACTACAGCTAAAAGGGAAGGAGCGTATTTTTACTGTAGAAAAAAGGGACAATTTGGTAGTACCTGTCCCTCTGTACCCAAGGTAAAACAGAAACTTTTAGACCAAAGTGGGTTGGAGGATTCCAACCTGGGTCTATGTATTTCCTCCATTAGGAAATATGTGTCTTCCTGGTGTCTCAATGTATCATACCCAGAAGGGTTAAGGTCGGGGGCCTAGATATCCCGATTGATTGTGGTTCAGGGGCAAACAAAATCAACGAACAGTTTTCTCACCATTATCTAGTCCGGTATGGATTTTTGTCACTGACACATCACTTCTTTCTCAAGGGGGTTTTGTTCAGTGTGCACAGAGGTTGATGAAACTCTGCATAGTGGTACACCACTCAGAGCTCATATCATGTTATGTGCTTAAAGACCTCACTGCACAAATTGTATTAGGCTTCCCCTGGTTTGCATTACATAACCCCATTGTCGACTGGAAAAATCCAAGACCTAATTTAATGGAGCTCTTATTGTAAGGAACACTGTCAAGGAACCTGTCTTTTGGGGATAACCACTAGTCTTCCATATGCTGTCTCAGATTTTGGTGATGTGTTTCTGTGAAAGGATGTCAAGAGTGGTCGCCGCATAGACCTTATAACTGCACCATAAGGTTGAGATCAAGGGCAAAGTTGCCCAAGTGCAAACTGTATAACTTGTCGGTCTTTGACAGACTAGATCTTAAAGAGTACTGTATATAACGGAAAGTTTGTCTAGTGGACATATGAGGTCATTCTCGTTTCCTGTGGCTTTTTTCTCTGTTAAAAAGAAGGATGGTGGACTACGACTGCCCTTGCACTTCCATGAGCTTAAACCAGATAACAGTTAGTTTCCTGTATCTCATGCCACTCATTTCAGACCTATTTAATCAGATAACCAGTATTACATGTTTCTCTAAGCTTGACCTTAGGAGGGCTTCGGCCTTAGGAGGGCTTAGAATGTGATCCGAGTCAGACAAGGGAATGAGTAAAGACGCTGCTCAATACATTGGAGGGGCACTTAAAAAATGTGGTGATGCCATTCTGTCTAACCAACGCGCATGCAGATTTTCAGCATTTTGTCAATGATTTGTCAATGATTTGTTTTCTCATCTGTGGGGGAAATTTGTAATTATTTACCTTGATTATATGTCGTCCAGGGAATGGGGTACTCTGTCCCGGGCAGTATATTGGGGATGTCACTGTGGTGGCCGTTGCCCGGTCCCGTGCCCTGGGTGCTTTTTATAAAGGTAGTATTTACAGGGGAGATAAGAGTTAATGTTCATGTGACGCCACCTGCGGGTTGCGGTTATGATTATGGAACCGCCGCTTCTGATATGGGTACTCCCAGGGCTGGTGGTAGTGGTAGCTGTGGTGGTAGGCCCTCCACAGGTAGGGCCAAGCCTGGGAGATGTATGGTGTGGTAGCTTGTGCATTTTATAATGAAGGAGACCTCACCGGGGCTGTAATGAATAGTCCTTACTCACTTTTAACCCTTGGACGGCTTGTTCCGGTCCCTGTATTGCCAGTGCCAGTTGATGACTCGGTTGCTCTGTCCCCAACACTCTCAGTGTAGTTGAGACCCCGAAGCTTGGAAATTTGTGGGTCCCCCGCCTGTGATACAGTGGTCTGTCCATTCGGCTGGCAGTGTGGACCCTGTGGGGAGGTATGTGTCTGAACCCCGATCATCACTTTACTGCTAATGCCCCCGGATCTGTAGGTCAGTGAGGCCTGTGGAAGACACTCACTGTCCAGGAATTTGCCAGGCTGTATGAAACTGTCGCCTGACCTAGGGCCCTGTGCCCCATGCATGCCCAGGTTCCAGTAGTGCTCCCTCGAACCGTCCCTGGGGTCTTGACTCCGGCCCAGAAGTCCTTAGGTGCTTGTCAGTGTTCCATCCATAGTCTAATGGACAAACGGAACTCGTAAATCAAAATTTGGAGCAGTATTTGAGTTGTTTTGTTAATCAGGAGGAGTGGTCCTTGTTGCTTCTGTGGCGCCCTGGACAAGCCAGGACGTCACAGGTACTGCAACAACACACCCCACACCCCGTTTAGGCACATCAGTCACACACACAAATCCTTGTTACCTCCCTCCAGGGGCTAATGTCCACACCAGGTGGGGTGGAGCCAGGCGGTTGGCTCCACCCACTGAGGAGTTTACAGTCCTGGAGGCGGGAAAGGACAGTGGTGGAGTTAGGAAGGAGTGAAGTGGAAGGAGTGAAGTGGTAGTGAGGAGCAGACTGACCGTGTCCGGGTACGTGGCCCGGGCACATACAGCAAGGTTGGCAGACAGTGGTGACCGTCTGCAGGAGAGGCCGATTGACGCATAACCGTAAGGACCGGGGATGGGCGGTAGACAGCACCATTTGGCAGGGCCTACAGACCCCGACCAGGCTAGGAGTCGCCGTTAAACCGTTCAAATCCGTCAGCGACGGGAACCTCCGGGGTTTCCCAGCAGCAAGACCCGAGTGAAGGCAACCGCTCAACCGTGAAGGGAAATACAGCTACCGCCACAGCTAGAGTTCCCAGGGCCAGAGCCTGCGGGCAAAAAGGGGCTCCTCTGGCAAATACACCATTGGGGAGCGGGCTACCGGTGGGAAGCCATCGGAGCCGAAAACACATCACAGGTGCAGGGAGAGACAGTCACCGCCAACCTACCGGGAGTGACAACCGCGGCCGGCTTCGGGACCCGTCCATCCAGCCGTTTGTTTTACCAGAGACTCCGTCTACGTCATTGGCTGAGTGAGTACCACCGTGCCGTCTGGCACAGCGCTGCCCCCGCGACCCTGCACCTCACTAAACCCTGCCATCCACCTTCCAGTCACCATCACCGGGCCCCGGGACCACCAAAAACCCCCCTACCCACGGAGGGGAGAGAAACATCTCGGCTGCTTCCTGTCATCGCTCCCAGGATCCCCGTCCAGAGCAGCGGTGGTGTCCCAACCTCACCACAACCGTGGGTGGCGTCACGGACTGACTTCCCAAACCCCAAAAACTATTCCCCTTTCACTCACGGGCGAGGAGCGCCGCTCGAGTCCCCGGATCCGGCCCACCGCTCGAGCCACCGAGCAGCTGCAGCAGCAGCGCCGGACCCGAGCGTGAGGAGCGCAGCGTCCCCTCTCCGCCCGCAACACTTCCTCTTGCCAAATTTGCTATCAATAATCGCCGACAAGGATCCTGTATTGTATCTTCTTTTTTTTGTCTATGGTTGCCATCCCCTGTTCTCTACATTTCAGGAAGGACACTTATCAGGGGTACCTGTGGAGGACCTTTTTGTCTCAGCACTATCATCTACATGCGAGAAGGTTCATCAGCATTTGCATGATGTGTTCTAAGCATAAGCGTGTGGCTGACTGTAGATGTGTGCCTGGCCTGGACCTGTGTGTGGGTGATCTGGTGTGGTTGTCAACCTAAAACATTAAGTTTAAGGTGCCTTCACTTAAAGGGAACCTGTCATCAGTTTTTTAGTGTAGGAGCTAATACACACCACCTTCCTTAACACCTATCCTGCATTCTAAATAGTGGTATATTATGCCCTGACCCCCCTGTATATCCCAAAAAACCCTTTTGAATAGCTCCCATGCTGTATGCAAATAAAACCTTTTTGGAAAGATAGGCATCATTGCAGCGGCTCTCCTTGTCCCTCCTTTCCGCTGCTGATGGCCTCCTCTAGATGTGATTGATGTGGATGTTGCATTCTGTGTCATCCACATAGCCAACAATAATTTCACACCTGTACAGGGAGATCACGGTTTGTACAAGTGCACTTTGCTCTGTACTGCGGCGGACTGCTTCTGATGCATGCACAGTTAGATTTCAGGCTCTGCCCACAGCAGGGCGATGCAAAGTGCTTCTTTGCAAACTGCAATCCTCCTGCTTGAGTGCAAAATTTTGTCTGGCTATGTGTATGACACAGGATGCGAGCCCCCTAGAACTCTCATGTGAGCACAGCTTATGTGCCAGCATAATCGCCTTGGCATAATATTATGTCATTTTTTGAAAACTCCTTCTTAATTACGTCGTACAGTTTCATATGTCAGGAAGGGGTTAATGAATATTTTCTTACTGTACTGTTGAAAAATTAACGCTTCATACACCTTAGATAACTTTTGTCCAAACTCTTATTTGGACAAATCTGACTCCTCCATACACTTGGATGCTCTCTATAGGGAAAGTGAAGAAGATCACTGCCAGGCTCAACTGTCAGTGGCTTATCTGCCTTAAGAACAAAAGAATTGGGTGATTAAATGCAATCCCATTGACCCTAATCTGCATTGACATCATCTGCAATGGAAGAGTAGGAAGGCTTCAATACACAATAGATGATTACTCAATCCCTCCAAATTGATGGGTTCTTTCCATTTTTATCTGAGTATAGGGGCTTTTACATACCCTGTCATTTGATTGCTGCCTCTGATGCTTTCTCTTTATTTGTTGATATGACTGCGGCTGTGCATCATGACTAGACCATGTGAGCACTGCAGCCAATGATTGGGCACAGCGGTCTTCCTGAGGTAGTCTCCATAACATTGCCCATTGATTGGCTGAAGAGGTAATTTGTTGCTGTCGTGACATAATTGCTGCAGCCACGTCAAAGAAGACTGGGAGCAGTGATGGAGAGACTGCCATGGAGTGTAAGGGTGGCTTTACACGCTACGATTTCGCTACAGTGATCTCGTTGGGGTCACGGATTTTGTGACGCACATCCGGCTGCTCTAGCGATCTCGTTGTGTGTGACTCCTAGGAGCGATTTTGGATTGTTGCAAAAATGTCCAAAATCGCTCCTCGTTCACATGGGGGTCCTCTCCCAATTATCGCTGCTGTCGCTGGTGCGAAGTTGATCCTCATCCCTGCGGCAGCACACATCGCTAAGTGGAGGAACTTCTCCTTACCTGCCACATGCCAGCAATGAGGAAGGAAGAAGGTGGGCGGGATGTTCATCCCGCTCATCTCCGCCTCTCCGCTTTGATTGGGCGGCCGCTTAGTGACGTCGCTGTGACGCCGAGCAAACCGCCCCCTTAGAAAGGAGGCGGTACGCCGGTCACAGCGACGTCGCTGAGCAGGTAAGTACGTGTGACGCTGCCGTAGCGATAATGTTCGCTACGGCAGCGATCTCCACATATCGGCATAACGATAGGGGCGGGTGCTATCACGCTCGCCATCGCTAGCATCGGCTAGCGATGTCGCAGCGTGTAAAGCCCGCTTAAGGATCATATGATTTTTAGAAACAGCAAACAAAATGAAAAACCTCCTTTAATTGTTCATATCATTGTCAGTAGAGTGGTAACACTGGCTTTATTATTGCTCCATTTCTCTTTAATATGTTTATTACAGAATTTGGAGAGGTTACTATTGCACAATAAAATATTTTTTTCCGCAAATGATGCCAGACCGAGTGAAATAATGAACACAAATGAGGGCAGTATTATATAACTGGTTAGAATTGTCAAATGGGAATTACCACTGATAATTGTGCACTTTGTAAATGTATGATAACAACATTAGGTTATGCCTCCTTCACACATTCGTGTCACCGGTACATATGACGTCCAGTTTTACACGGACACTAGTAGACCATTAAAATTAATGGGTCTGTGCACGTGTCCGTGTTTTAACATGGACCATGTGTCCATATAGAGCACATGCTTGTTCGTTTGCCCCACGCGGCATGTCCATTTTTTGCCGGCAGCACGGGTGTCACAAGGACCACACACTGATGTGATCTGTGTGAAATCTGAGTGACACGTACTAGAGAAAATACAGGTGACATAAAATTAAAGAATTTTTATAGTTACCTGTCTCTAGGGCTGTTGTCTCTGCCTCTGTCATTACAGCAGCGACAGAGACAGGTAAAGCTGGTGTCACACTAAGCGACAGCGACAACGACGTCGCTGTTACGTCACCATTTTCGGTGACGTAACAGCGACCTTGTAAGTCGCTGTTATGATCGCTGCTTAGCTGTCAAACACAGCAGAAGCAGCGATCATAACGTCGCTGTGCTACATGTGCAGAGAGCAGGGAGCCGCGCTTAGCGCTGGCTCCTTGCTCTCCTACAGTACACATCGGGTTAATTAACCCGATGTGTGCTGCAGCTACATGTCACAGTGCAGAGAGCAAGGAGCCGCGCGCACTGCTTAACGCTGGCTCCTTGCTCTCCTTGCTACAGTATACATCGGGTTAATTACCCGATGCGTACTGCAGCCACATGTCACAGTGCAGGAGCCGGCACTGGCAGCAAGAGCTGAGGCTGGTAACCAGCGTAAACATCGGGTAACTAGGGAAAGGTCTTCCCTTGGTTACCCGATGTTTACGCTGGTTACAGCTTACCGCAGCTGCCAGTGCCGGCTCCTGATCGCTTCATTTCGTCGCTCTCTCGCTGTCACACACAGCGATGTGTGTGTCACAGCGGGAGAGTGACGACCAAAAAATGAAGCTGGACATTCAGCAACGACCGGCGACCTCACAGCAGGGGCCAGGTCGTTGCTGGATGTCACACACAGCGACAGCGACGGGACGTCGCTGCAACGTCACAGAAAATGGTGACGTAGCAGCGACGTCGTTGTCGTCGTCGTTATGTGTGACACCAGCTTAAGTATACCAGCTCATGCTATCTGCGTGCTATTCGGATGTCACACAGATAGCACATCGACAGCACTCGAAAAACCCAAACACAGACACACACACACACACAAAACGTTAGTGTTTTGCATGGACGTGTGAAGTAGGCCTAAAACTGACTAAACCTATATTAGTTGGACACTAATGTAACTGCCAAGGCAAACAAGATCATAGGTTGTATCAAGAGGGGAACTGACTCTTTCCATCTCCTTTTTCCTCTCTCCCTTTCCTTATTTGTATCACTCTTTCTTTCTCTCTCCTCTCGCTTTTTCTCTGTCTCTATCTCCTGAAAACACGACAGATGAGGTTTCCTGGGACTATATCCAACCCTTCTTTTTCAAGCTCTTTAACGCATACACAACCTTAGTAGTAGCAAGATGAGTCCTCAAAATATATGACTAAAGATAAGCCGGCCATTGTTGATAACAAGCAGACTGTTTCATGATTTTATAACACACTGTTCAGACAATTGAAAAAATCATTACATTTGTATTGTTAGTTCAGTCACTATCTGCGAGTTCAGAAGAATTGCTGAAATTTCTTGTGCAGGATCATACCAACGAAATTCACTTGCCACTACCTGCAGTCCAGACCAAACCTAGTTGGACCATTCAACTATAAACAAAGAGAAGGGACCTAGTTAGCGAACATATAGTTCATAGTTTTAAGATTGAAAGAATATGAAAATCCATCAGACTGTAAGCTAACATGGTTTTGCAACCAAATTTTCCTAAACTTGAAGGTTGACTGGTTGTTGTGTTTCACCCCCCTGGAGACACCAATCTTGTTGTTGTAATATGAATAATGTCTTGCGCAATTGTGGAAGCAATGTCCCATGTGGATTGTGATGTATTGTATATTGTGTTGACTGGTTGTATGTGGTTGAAAGACTATAGATCAAAAGATAGTTTACAGTTGAAATTTGCCCATAATGGGAAGGGTTAGCATTCATGGAAAGAGATGGTTTCCTGTTCGAAGCTCAGATAGGGTCTAGTATGTGATGAAGACAGACCTAAGGTCTGATTAGTCGTCTAGGCCACATTCAGCCGATGAGCTGTGACAAGAGAGAGAGAGAAAGGAGGCCATTCCTAAGGAACAGACTAATACACACAGTGAATGACAGAGTCATGTCTACGTACTGACCAAAGTACAGCATGACCCCAGAAAGAGGAGAAAGTATGTCTAGCAACAAGTTTACAACCCTTAAAGGTAATGCGACAAGACCATATAGAATGTGGGCCAAAGGGAGTGTCCTGAGAGGGAATATCCTAAGCAATAGAGATCTTAAAACTGGCAATATAGGCAAACCCACCTTCTACTGGGAAAATTAAATGCAAAACTATGGGAAGGTAGAATCACTCCCATGAACTGTACTGTGGTGCTAGGTTGTGTTGTGCTGAACTCAGCAAGAGCTGTGACAACAGGAATAACCAAGATTAAAGTGGAGAGGTGTGTGAAATGGTGCTCTGTGCTACTGAAATGTACAATAAGTTGTGTACTTGCTAGCTCATGTACATACAGTAGTTGTCACCAAGGGACTGTTAAGTAAAACTACGTTGTTTTTCACAAGCATGTGGTTTCCTTTCGAGTTGACATCTGATCCTGGACTGCCAAAGCTATCAGCACTAGAGATGAGTGAACTTGTTCAAAAAATGTTCTCCAATTTCAAATTCACTACAAGCCTTTTGCTTGTTCGACTTGGCCTCAGATTCACAAGCAATTTTCTCAAAACTCTGCAAAGATTGAGTTTGTTCGGTAACTGTTCATAATTACACTATTGCAGAAACCATCCACTTGTGGCCCCATCACAGCCTTTCAAGTATTGGCATGGCTGGGATTGGCCAGCGAAATCACTGTAAAAAAGGAAGCAAAATGGTTATGTGGTGCCCTGGACTAGCCAGGCCGTCACAGGTACTGCAACACACATCCCCACCCCGAGACAGGCACATCAGCCAGACACAAAATCCTTGTTGCCTCCCTCCAGGGGCTGATGTCCACACCAGGTGGGGTGGAGCCAGGCGGTTGGCCCCACCCACTGAGGAGTTCACAGTCCTGGAGGCAGGAAAAGGAAGGGAGTTCAGTTAGGGAAGGGCAAGTGAGAGGCGTGAAGTAGTGGTGAAGGAGTAAACTGACCGTGTCCGGGTGCATGGCCCGGGCACTAAGAGCAAGGTTGGCAGACGGTGGTGGCCGTCTGCAGGAGAGGCAAATCAATGCAGAACCGTAGGACCGGGGTCGGGCGGTGGCCCGCCGGTACAGAACCCGGGGAGCGAAGTGAAGCCAGCACACACAGGCAGGGCCTGCGGACCCCGACCAGGCTTGGAGTCGCCGTTAAGAGGTCAAATCCATCAGTGACCGGAACCCCAGGGGTTTCCTAACAGCCAAGACCCGATAGAAGGCAACCGTCCGACCAGTAGAAGGAAATACAGCTACCGCCACAGCTAGAGTTCCAAGGGCCAGAGCCTGCAGGCAAAAGGGCTCCTCCGGCACATATATACGCTGGGGAGCGGGTTACCGGTGGGAAGCTATCGGGACCGAACATACACAAAGGTGCAGGGAAAGGCAGCCACCACCAACCGTCCGGGAGAAGCCACAGCAGCTGGCTGCGGGACCCGTCCATCCAGCAATTTGGTTTACCAGAGACTTTGCGTACATTTGTGGCTGAGTGAGTACAACCGTGCCATCCGGCACCGCACTGCGCAGTCCAGGCGACCCTGTACCTTGCCAACCCTGCCTCCCCATCACCTCACCAGGCCCCGGGACCACCAACCCCTACCCACGGAGGGGGAAAACGACATCCCAGCTGCTCCCTACCATCGCTCCCGGGATCCCCGTCATCAGCAGCGGTGGTGCCCATCCTCACCACAACCCGTGGGTGGCGTCACGGACCAAATCCCCAAACCAAACTATCCCCTTTCACTCACGGGCAAGGAGCGCCGCTCGAGTCCCCGGATCCGGGCCCACCGCTCGAGCCACCGAGCAGCAGCAGAGCCGGACCCGAGCGCTAGCGAGCACAGCGCCCCGCCGCCCGCGACAACTTGGCGTCACGAACAGTATCTTACCGTTCTACCGGCTGGTAGAAGTGCGCCTTGTGTCCCGCCGGCGGTGTCCGGCAGAAAAAATTCAGAACCCGCCATCTTGGGCGCGAAGATTTTCCCGCTCGAACGTCTTCTCGAGCAGTGGAGGCGCGAAAGCCGAAGCCCCACCCCTAAAGAGGAGGTGCCGAGAAAAGACCAAGGGGGGAAGGATGGCATGCGGCCGCATGTAAACCGAGGCCATAAAAGCAGGGACGCTAGGACTCTACCACCATTTGGTTCCTGGAAGATACCGCTGCCAGCATGCACCGTCCGTCCGGTAGCCCTGCAGTCCTCGAGCCCGCGCCCGGCACCGCAGCGTGGGTATAAATCCGGACCGTCCGTCTGAGCAGCCGTCTGCAGGTGAAAGTGCAGCTCCTCCTGGAGGAGTGGGAGGCCGACATGGCGGATGTGGTGGCGGCCATACGGAGATGCGAGGTGGAGGAAGACTTGGAGGAGCGGGTAAGCGACCCACGCCCCTGTGTCCCTACAGGATCGGTCGCTGCAGCTGAGGTCTGCGCCCGCTCACCCTGCTGCCTCCCCCGCTACCTGTGTTGGCTGCTGCCGCCCCGCCACTAGGCCCGCTACCCCTACAACCGGTAGCAGAACCCTGCCTGTCCGCCCGAGCGGACCAGCCTGCCGAAGAGGTCCGCAGGCGACCCGAACCGCATCCTTGGAAGCTCCTGAGGGCAGCGTCAGTCTGCGTAGACACACCGGTGGCATCAGGAGTGACTGCACCCAGTACAGTCCCGGCTCCGGTGATCCGTCCCGTCCCGGAGGAGGCTCAGCAGGTGAGGACCCCTGTACCCATACCCCACGCCTCGGCTGAGGCTGCGCCGGGTCGTCGCTGTGAGGCAGCACCCCAGGCCATGACACCGCAGGACCTTCCACAGAGGACACCAGTAGTGGGCAGTGTGAAGGAGGCCCTGCGGAGCCCGGCCCGCGCGCAGGGGCAGGCAGACGCCGCTTACTGGGACAGGGAGCCGAGCCAGCTGGGCCGGGAAATCGCGGAGAGGGAGAAGCGGAAGGCCGAGATAATAGTCCGCACGATCCAGGAGAAGGAAAACCTCCGCAGAACCACCTTCCGGGTGCGGGGCCTGGTATACGAGGGTCAGGTGCAAAGATTCGACCCCCGCCGGGGGTATGGATTTATTTTCGAGCCAGGCCTGGAGGCTGAGGTGTTTGTGGCCCTCCGGGATGTCAATGCCCATCTACCAGAGGGCCACCCAGGCCGTAACTTGCTCCCAGGCGATCTGGTGACATACACGCGGCACTGTGGAGAGAGGGGCTGGTATGCCCTGGATGCCAAGCTGAGAGGAGGCCAGGAGGCCCAAGAACCGGCCCAGCCGCCTCCTCCGTCCTGCGGTGTGGACTTAAAGTAAGGCAGCGGTCCCTCCGTTGCACCGTTGTCCCCGTTGCGACCATCAGTACTGTTACCCTGTTTAAATGAATGAATCAGACCGAGTAAATAACCTGATTGACACCGTGGTTGACCCGGCCATTGCTGGCAAGTTGTCCCTGCAGGGACCCTTTGTTACCGTTGGCATGAGGAACTCTTCATGGACATGCCTGAGAACTTGCAGGGCACCCACCAACTGGTGGGATTGTAAATAAGTTGGGGGCATGTTTTCCATTGCCGCCTCTGGAGAGGCAGATTTGGAGGATGGGCCTGGAGGGAAGTGATGGCCCAGGCCCGCCACTACCGCAACCGGTGGTTATCCTCCGGGGGTCAGGGGTCCCCCATGGAAGTGGGGTCCCCTGAAGTGACAGCCGGGTGCGAGGCGCCGTACCCGTTCCCGCTCGGGCAGCCTGGATCAGGACTGGGGTCAAGGGGTGCTGCCCACTTCTTAGGGGCAGCATCAGGGCTAGGTTGCTTGGGTGGGAGAGTGGAATCCGTCCGTCCATTATTATTAAAAATGTATATATATATATATATATATATATATATATGTGTGTTTTGCAACGTTTAAGTGACATGCCTCCCGTAAGGGAAGATTTGAAATGCATACTGTGTTGTTGTCTTTATATCTTTACAGTTGAAAAGAAAAATAAAACCGGTGATGGACGGGCAGCCCTCGGACGGTCTGCATTTAACCAAGGGAGAATGTGGTGCCCTGGACTAGCCAGGTCGTCACAGGTAATGCATTACACACCCCCACCCCGAGACAGGCACATCAGCCAGACACAAAATCCTTGTTGCCTCCCTCCAGGGGCTGATGTCCACACCAGGTGGGGTGGAGCCAGGCGGTTGGCCCCACCCACTGAGGAGTTCACAGTCCTGGAGGCGGGAAAAGGAAGGGAATTCAGTTAGTGAAGGGCAAGTGAGAGGAGTGAAGTAGTGGTGAAGGAGTAAACTGACCGTGTCCGGGTGCATGGCCCGGGCACTAAGAGCAAGGTTGGCAGACGGTGGTGGCCGTCTGCAGGAGAAGCGAATCAATGCAGAACCATAGGACTGGGGTCGGGCGGTGGCCCGCTGGTACAGAACCCGGGGAGCGAAGTGAAGCCAGCACACACAGGCAGGGCCTGCGGACCCCGACCAGGCTTGGAGTCGCCGTTAAGAGGTCAAATCCGTCAGTGACCGGAACCCCAGGGGTTTCCTAACAGCCAAGAACCGATAGAAGGCAATCGTCCGACCACTAGAAGGAAATACAGCTATCGCCACAGCTAGAGTTCCAAGGGCCAGAGCCTGCAGGCAAAAGGGCTCCTCCGGCACATATATACGCTGGGGAGCGGGTTACCGGTGGGAAGCCATCGGGACTGAACATACACAAAGGTGCAGGGAAAGGCAGCCACCACCAACCGTCCGGGAGAAGCCACAGCAGCCGGCTGCGGGACCCGTCCATCCAGCCGTTTGGTTTACCAGAGACTTTGCGCACATTTGTGGCTGAGTGAGTACAACCGTGCCATCCGGCACCACGCTGCGCAGTCCAGGCGACCCTGCGCCTTGCCAACCCTACCTCCCCGTCACCTCACCGGGCCCCGGGACCACCAACCCCTACCCACTGAGGGGGAAAACGACATCCCAGCTGCTCCCTACCATCGCTCCCGGGATCCCCGTCACCAGCAGCGGTGGTACCCAACCTCACCACAACCCTTGGGTGGCGTCTTGGACCAAATCCCCAAACCAAACTATCCCCTTTCACTCACGGGTGAGGAGCGCCGCTCGAGTCCCCGGATCCGGGCCCACCGCATGAGCCACCGAGCAGCAGCGCCGGACCCGAGCGCTAGCGAGCGCAGCGCCCCGCCGCCCGCGACAGTTAAAGCAGGACATACTTACTAGTCTCTGCGCTGCTGTAACACTACTTCTACTACTACTGGGACCGCTCATTATCCCTCATGCATCTGCAATGCTTCCCCTGCCCACCATGTGTGATAGCAACTCTGATTAGTGCAGTCAGACTGCCAGTGTCTCTGCTTGGTTGGCATTACAGTTGCTGTCTGTCTACAGGAGTGAAGTGTAAAAATAAATAAACAAATTGGCGTAGGGTCCCCTGTATATTGATACTAGCGCAGATAAAGCTTATAGCTACAGGCTGCAGCCCCCAGCTGTTTGCAATATCTTGGCTGTGTATCAAAATACGAGTGACCCCCCAGTATCTTTTTTTAAATTATTAAAATCAATAACTAAAAAAATGGCGTGCAATACCCTCAAATTTTGATACTCAGCCAGGATAAAGCCAAAAGCTTGGGGATGGTATTTTCAGGCTGAGGAAGCCCATGGTTATTGGGCCCCCCAGTCAAAAAAAAAACAGCCTGCAGCCACCCATAAATGTCACATCCATTAGATGCGATAATCCCAACACTTTACCCGGCTCATCCCAATTGTCCTGGTGCAGTGGCAATCGGGATAATATAAGTGGTTAATGACAGCTCACAGCTGCCAATAAGCATTAGATTACTAACGGGAGGTTTCTACGAAACTCCCCATTATTAACGTGTAAGTGACAAGAAATAAACACAAACACCAAAAAAAATCCTTTGTTTGAATTAAAATACAAAAAACCCCTCCCTCTTTCACTCTTTTATTAACCCCCAAAACACCCAAAAAACCCAGATCCGATGTAATCCACACAAGATCCCACGATGATTTCGGTTTTGCGATATTCTGCAGTCACAGTGCGCGGGCACAGAACATGACCGCATGCTGTGGTTGCAGGCAGAGACTGATGTGACGCCCTTGCACACCAGGTAATCACAGAAGAGTTAATCCTCCTTGGTACCACCTGATCCTACATCGGTGCAGTGAGACAGCCGCACCCTCCCCCGAGTGTACCAGCTGAAAAGAGCAGGAGTGGAGGAGTTGAGGGTCAGTCGGAGAAGGGAGTGAGAGGTGAGCAGACAGGGGTTGTAGCTCCTAGGCTGCTGAGGAAGTGAAGAAAGGTGAAAGCCGAGTCCTAGGAGCTAAAGTGGAGAGTAGGCTCAGGGGAACCCGTGGTGGACCGGGGCAGGGTAGTGGCCCGCCAGTAGTGTGCGCGGGAACCCGGACCTGTGCAGAGAAAGGACTTCCCCTGTCCGAAACCGAGGAGGAAAAGGTGACTGTCAGCTGGAGTGCAGGAGAGAGAGGGCCCTGCTTCTTGTACCGGGTGTGGGATCCGAACACCCCCGCACCAAAGGCCTACGGACACCGACAATTTCTGGTTAAGTACTGGGCTCTTGGAGTATTTCTTCCATCTGTGTTTACTGACCCTCCACATCAATACAGCCTCATCCAGCACCACAACTACCAACTGTAAGTGCTCTACTTCCTGCCTCCTAAAGACCGCTCCCTGCAACTTCTAATATTACCCTGGGCCCCAGAACTAGACCTCCCCTACCCGTGGAGGGGATCCCACCTTGCTGCCCTGCTCCATCAGCCCCGGGCACCCTCATATCTAGGCAGCGGCGGTGTCACCATCCATCACCGCAACCCACGGGTGGCGTCACAGACAGTCTCCCCTGTAAATATCCCCTTTTCACTTGTGGGCGGCGGACCGCTGCTCAAGCCCGGGTCCAGTACCCACTCGAGCCACAGTAAAGCCCCAGATCTGAGCATCCCCGAGCAGCCCCTTAGCTAAGGTCTGGCCCCCGCTCACAACAATTTAGCATCACGAACAGGATACGGCCAAGGCCGTACAACTACGTCCCCCTTTTCATTCGGCATGTCCGCGTGACCCCCGGGTCCGGAGGATCCCTCGCGCCACACAGCGAGTCCGAATACGAGCAGCCCGGCTGCTGCGGGTGTGGGGGCGGCACACCCCGAAACTTGGCGTTACAAACAGGATTCTTACCCCATCCGTAGATGTTGTGCGCCTTGTTCTGAAATGTTTGAAAATTTTGGCCTGCCGCCATCTTACCCACTATTTTTGGCGCCAAAACCACGGCACCATCTCCTTCTTCCCCAAAAACGGCGCAAAGTTGAAGCCCCGCCCAATGGGAACACGGCCGGAAGGAAGTAACACCCTGAGGCCAAAAAGGAAACTAGCGAGCCGCGCGAGGAGAGTGCTTGCAAAAGACCAAGGGGGCGGGCGGATAAGCTGCAGCATGTAACCAGAACTGTAAAGTGCAGGGACGCCAGGACTCTGCAAAATTCCATTCCTGGACACAAGAGCGGCAAGATGTCACAGCAGGCTGCAAACACGACGACATCCCATCCGGCCCCGAGCCAGACCGCAGCCCCGATGACATAATCCCCGGCCCCGGCAGTCCGCCCGGCCGCAACAGAGATGACGTCGGCCCCGGCAGTCCGCCCGGTCGCAACAGAGATGACGTTGGCCCCGGCAGTCCGCCCGGCCGCAACAGAGATGACGTCGGCTCCGGCAGTCCGCCCAGCCGCAACAGAGATCATGTCGGCTCCGGCAGTCCGCCTGGCCGCAACGACGGCAGCACCCATCCTGAAATCTCCCCCTGCTGCAGCGCCAGCCGCTCCTAAATGCCCCGTCCAAGCTGTGTAACAGTGGGAGTTCACCTGCCGAGAGAAGGAGAAGGCCACTGAGCGTTGGGGCTCTCGGCAGTTAGCGAGGCCGGTTGTAGCCGGCACCGAGGGCATCCGAGTGGGCATGGCTCCTGAGCAGGAGGCGGAGCACGGAACCCGTGCCCTGTTTTGGGAGCGGCAGCAGTTGTAAAAACGGGGAATGAGATGTTTTATATGTTTTAAACTTTCACATTTTTCCCGTTAAGTTTCCTGTAAAATAAACCGTCGGTGTCCGGACAGCCCGCGGATGGGCTGTGTCTTACCAAGGGGGAATGTGACGCCCTGGCACAGCAGGTAATCACAGAAAGAGTTAATCCTCCTTGGTACCACCTGATTCCACATCGGTGCAGTGAGGCAGCCGCACCCTCCCCTGAGTGTAGCAACTGAAAAGAGCAGGATGGGAGGAGTTGAGGGTCAGTCGGAGAAGGGAGTGAGAGGAGAGCAGACAGGGGTTGTAGCTCCTGGGCTTCTGGAGAAGTGAAGAAAGGTGAAAGCCGAGTCCTAGGAGCTGAAGTGGAGAGTAGGCTCAGGGGAACCTGTGGTGGACCGGGGCAGGGTAGTGTGCACGGGAACCCGGACTTGTGAAGAGAAAGATCTTCCCCCTTCCGAAACCAAGGAGGAAAAGGTGACTGCCAGCTGGAGTGCAGGAGAGAGAGGGCCCTTTTTCTTGTACCAGGTGTGGGATCCGAACACCCCCGCACCAAAGGCCTACGTACACCGGCAATGTCTGGTTAAGTACTGGACTCTGAGTATTTTTTCCATCTGTGTTTTCTGACCCTCCACATCAATAGAGCCTCATCCAGAACCATGACTACCAACTATAAGTGCTCTACTTCCTGCCTCCTAAAGACTGCTCCCTGCAACCTCTCACAATACACTAGGCCACGGGACTACACCTCCCCTACCCATAGAGGGGATCCCAACTTGCTGCCCTTCTTCATCAGCCCCGGGCACCCTCATATCTAGGCAGCGGCAGTGTCACCATGCATCACCGCAACCCACGGGTGGCGTCACAGACAGTCTCCCCTGTAATTATCCCCTTTTCACTTGTGGGCGGTGGACCGCTCCTCGAGCCCGGGTCTTTTTCCCACTCGAGCCACAGTAAAGCCCCAGATCCGAGCATACCCGAGCAGCCCCTTAGCTACGGTCTGGCCCCCGCCTGCAACAATTTGGCGTCACGAACAGGATACGGCCATGGCCGTACAACTATGTCCCCCTTTTCATTTGGTGTGTCCGCGTGACCCCCGGGTCTGGAGGATCCCTCGAGCCACACAGGATCCGAGCAGCCCGGCTGCTGCGGGCGTGTAGGCGGCACACTGACTGATCCACAGATGTGAACAGTGACATCACTGATTTTATGTGCAGTCACAGCTGGAGGTTCCCATGGTTCCCCATTTTGTGACCACAGGAAAACTCACGTCAGGTTTTTGCCCTGAGATGCGGATTTGGAGATTAAATTTATACACCAACTTCCTGCACTAAATCTGCGTCACTAGCCAAAAAATTGCATCAAAACCACATGCATTATGATGCAGTTTTGATACAATTTTTTGCCAGGAGATGCAGATTTGGTGCAGGAATTTGGTGTATAAATTTCAGCACTAAATCTACATCCCCTGGCAAAAAAAACCAGCAAAACCACATTGCTTCATCTATGAGGCCCAAAAACCTTAAAGGAGACTTTAAGAGAGCTTTTAAGTTTCTTGGAGTACCCAGCTGTTGGCACACCTGGAGGCTGTGAACTCTGGTAACAATTCACAACCTTCAGATGTCCCAGCAGCTGGAAACTCAAGAAACATTAAAGGTTCTCTTAAAGGCTCTCTTAAAGATACTCTTGAGAGCTCCCTTAAAGTTACTGGGATGAAAGCTGCCATGAGACCTAATGGCTGTGAGCTCTGGTAACCTAAAGGTTACTTGAGCTCACAGGCACTGGGTCTCCTGGCAGCTGTGAGGATCGGAAACCTTAAAGGAGCCTTCAAGGCCCCCTTCACACATCCGTGTAAAAAAAGCACATGTTGCACGGACCGTTTTGGACATCTTTGTGGCCATCCATATGTCCGTGTGTGTCATCCGTGTGACATCTATGTGCTGTCCGTTTGTCTGTGTGACATGTCCATGTGTCATTTGTGCAACATCTGAGTGACTGGTACTAGAACAATAACACATGATTTTGAAATTAATGTTTTTTTAGGTGTAAAAGATGTGCAAATCCAGAAAAATGCTAGATAAATGTTAGATAGATAATAGATACAGTAGATTGATGATAAAACAACAGATAGATAGGTAGATAGATGCAGTAGATAGAGAGATAATAGATAGATAGCTGGATAAGCTAGATAAAGAGATAGAGAGATAGATAGCTAGATAGCTTGTACAGCTATATACAGTTAGGTCCAGAAATATTTGGACAGTGACACAAGTTTTGTTATTTTAGCTGTTTACAAAAACATGTTCAGAAATACAATTATATATATAATATGGGCTGAAAGTGCACACTCCCAGCTGCAATATGAGAGTTTTCACATCCAAATGGGAGAAAGGGTTTAGGAATCATAGCTCTGTAATGCATAGCCTCCTCTTTTTCAAGGGACCAAAAGAAATTGGACAAGGGACTCTAAGGGCTGCAATTAACTCTGAAGGCGTCTCCCTCGTTAACCTGTAATCAATGAAGTAGTTAAAAGGTCTGGGGTTGATTACTGGTGTGTGGTTTTGCATTTAGAAGCTGTTGCTGTGACCAGACAACATGCGGTCTAAGGAACTCTCAATTGAGTTGAAGCAGAACATCCTGAGGCTGAAAAAAAAGAAAAAATCCATCAGAGAGATAGCAGACATGCTTGGAGTAGCAAAATCAACAGTCGGGTACATGCTGAGAAAAAAGGAATTGACTGGTGAGCTTGGGAACTCAAAAAGGCCTGGGCGTCCACGGATGACAACAGTGGTGGATGATCGCTGCATACTTTCTTTGGTGAAGAAGAACCCGTTCACAACATCAACTGAAGTCCAGAACACTCTCAGTGAAGTAGGTGTATCTGTCTCTAAGTCAACAGTAAAGAGAAGACTCCATGAAAGTAAATACAAAGGGTTCACATCTAGATGCAAACCATTCATCAATTCCAAAAATAGACAGGCCAGAGTTAAATTTGCTGAGAAACAGCTCATGAAGCCAGCTCAGTTCTGGAAAAGTATTCCATGGACAGATGAGACCAAGATCAACCTGTACCAGAATGATGGGAAGAAAAAAGTTTGGAGAAGAAAGGGAACGGCACATGATCCAAGGCACACCACATCCTCTGTAAAACATGGTGGAGGCAACGTGATGGCATGGGCATGCATGGCTTTCAATGGCACTGGGTCACTTGTGTTTATTGATGACATAACAGCAGACAAGAGTAGCCGGATGAATTCTGAAGTGTACCGGGATATACTTTCAGCCCAGATTCAGCCAAATGCCGCAAAGTTGATCGGACGGCGCTTCATAGTACAGATGGACAATGACCCCAAGCATACAGCCAAAGCTACCCAGGAGTTCATGAGTGCAAAAAAGTGGAACATTCTGCAATGGCCAAGTCAATCACCAGATCTTAACCCAATTGAGCATGCATTTCACTTGCTCAAATCCAGACTTAAGACGGAAAGACCCACAAACAAGCAAGACCTGAAGGCTGCGGCTGTAAAGGCCTGGCAAAGCATTAAGAAGGAGGAAACCCAGCGTTTGGTGATGTCCATGGGTTCCAGACTTAAGGCAGTGATTGCCTCCAAAGGATTCGCAACAAAATATTGAAAATAAAATTTTTTTTTTTGTGTTTGGTTTATTTGTCCAATTACTTTTGACCTCCTAAAATGTGGAGTGTTTGTAAAGAAATGTGTACAATTCCTACAATTTCTATCAGATATTTTTGTTCAAACCTTCAAATTAAACGTTACAATCTGCACTTGAATTCTGTTGTAGAGGTTTCATTTCAAATCCAATGTGGTGGCATGCAGAGCCCAACTCGCGAAAATTGTGTCACTGTCCAAATATTTCTGGACCTAACTGTAGCAGAGTTAATAAATAACTTTGGAAAAAAATAACGTGGGGTCCCAATTTTCATAACCAGCACAAGTACAGCAGCAGTTGGGCTGCAATCGCCAGCTGCCCTTTGGCTGGATTTGAAAAATAGCGAGGATCCCATGCTGATTATTGTAATTATTTCTACGTTTTGTGAAGAAAGTGGTTCTATTTCCGGTATAATAAGGAAGCATTGGAGGATGTTACATAACTGTTTGCCAACAATATGTAAGTTTAAAAATCCTCCTTTGTTTTCTTATAGGAGAGGGCAAACTTTGGGTGATCGTTTAATATGCTAAGACATCAGCTCTTTCAAAAAAGATAATCATATTTGACCAGAGTTAAAAGAAGGGGTTGTTTAACATTATTTAACATGTAACAAAAACGCAATCTTTGCCAAAGTTTGTAATAAAAGTATAAATTCTTTATTAGTCACATAATTTTATAAAAGACATCAAGAATAATAAAGTAGTACATAATTTATTAGATTAGTTAAGAGGACCGTATGGTGAGGACAAAAAATTGGGAAGGTTTTCCTACCAGTTCCAAGGCTATAAACAATATGGTAATTCTACTACCAGAGAGATGTTAAATAATTTGGCACAATGGCTCAATTGATTGCTCTTGGCAGGCAGCTCAATGAGGACAGTGGGGGGTAATTAGTGCAGACAATAAGTCAACTACATTAGTCACAATATATAGTCAGTGGTCATCTCGACTCGAATAAAATAAAACTCACTAAGCAACCTCACATAAAAAATCCTCCTATCAGCAAATATAGAAAATCAATATTTACCCATTCTTAGATCTGCGTCCGAGAACCGACCCCATGCATCCCTGACGAATGTTTCACAATATGCTTTGTCAGAAAGGGAAGTCTTAAAACGTAAGTGTGACGCCCTGGACTATCCAGGTCGTCCCAGGTAGACACAACAACACTACACACCCCCCTTCCCAGTTAGGTAACAGCAGTCAAACTAAAGGCCTTGTCACCACCCTCCAGGTTTGATGTCCATGCCAGGGGGGGTGGAGCCAGGCGGTTGGCTCCAACCACCAAGGAGTTCACAGGCCTGGAGGCGGGAACCTAGTAGTCAAGTTCAAGTGAGTGGAGAGAGTGGTAGTGACAGTGAAGGAGGGATGTTGTGTCCAGAAGCAGACCTATGTTCAGGCCTGCCAAAGACTACTCCGGTGGCTGGGTTGGAGCCCAGTCACCATTGGCAAGGAGGCAGACGGTAGTGGCCACCTGCAGGAGACCGGAAAGACAACCGGTGGAACCGTAAGGGACCGGGACAGGGTAGTGGCCCACCGGAACTGAACCGGGCAGCCAACTGGATACCGGAGCACAAGGCAGGGTACTCAGACCCTGAACTAGGCTAGAAGCCACCACCATAGTCAAATTAACTGATTGCGGTCTGGACCTCAGGGGTTCATTCCCACCTAAGTCCCGATTGAAGGCAACAGCACAACCATTCCGGATAAGTGCCACCGCCAAGGGCAAGAGATCCAAAGGGCCAGCGTCTGCAGGCAAACGGGCTCCTACAACAGATACACGCCAGGGAGCGGACTACTGGTGCTTAGGCACAGGAGTCAAGATTCACATACAGAGGTGCAGGAGAAAAGCGGACATTACCAGCCTAACCTGGGAAAAACTGCAGGTGGCTGCGGGCCCTGTTCATCACTCTGTTTGATTTACCAGTGACTCCAGTGTCTTGTGTCAGAGTGAGTACACCAGTGCCATCAGGCACCGTGACACGCTGCACCGCAACACTACACCCTGCACCTGGGCCCCTGCCCACCGGACCCCTGCCCACCGGACCCCAGGACCAACATCCCCTACCCACGGAGGGTTCAACACCTAGCTGCGCTACTACACCGCTCCCGGGGGCCCCTACACCTTCACCGCAGCGGTGGTGTCTACAATCACCACAACTCGTGGGTGGCGTCACAAACTATCACCTCAAATCTAAACACCCCAAATCCCCGCGTGTAGCGCCAACTCCCTTGCAGAGCAACGTGACCCCCGGGTCCGTGAGAGGCTCGAGCCACCACCCGCAGTGCGAGCATTTAAAATGGATAATTTTTGATTGTTGATTGGCCATTGTATATTTATTCCATTATGTGTGAAAACGTCTTAAAAACTGAATAATAACAAAGCATGGTTTCTAATGTACCGAATATGGGATACCGTGGAAACCTCCAGCTGTGACCGCATATAAACTTAGTGATGTCACCACTCCCAGCTGCGGATCCCTCAGTCTCTGCCTGCAGCCACAGCTTGCAATCATGTTCTGTGCGTGCGCGCTATACCTCCAGAATATAGCAGATCCAGGATCATCATGGGACTTTGTGTGGGTTACGTTGGATCTGGGTGTTTTGGGGGTTAATAAAGGGGTGAAAGAGGATGGTGTTTTTTGTATTTTATTTGAAATAAAGTATTTTTCCGGTGCTTGGGTTTATTTGTTTTCACTTACAGATTAGTAATGGGGGGTCTCATAGACACCTCCCATTAGTAATCTTAGTGGCAGCTGTGAGCAGTCATTAATCCCGTATATTACCCCAATTGCTACCCCACTAGGGCAATCGGGATGAACCAGGTAAAGTGCCAAATTGTTGTATCAAGTGGATGTGACAATTCTGGGTGGCTACAGGCTGTTATTTTAAGATGAAAGGGGCCCAAAACACATGGGCCACCCCAGCCTGACAATATCAGCCCCCAGCTGTCGGCTTTATCTTGGCTGGGTATTTAAATTGGGGGTGAACACGCTCCTGGTTTTGTTTAGTTATTTATTTAAATAATTTAAAAAACCCTCATATTTTGATACACAACCAAGATAAGTACATGGCTGCAGCCTTCTGTTTTATTTGCACTGGGTATCAATATACGAGGGACCCTATGCCAATTTTTTATTTATTTATTTATTTTTACACTTTTCTCAAGCAGACAGACAACTAATGTAAGGGCAACAAATCAGAGACGCTGTCACACAGGTTGGGGGCGCTGTCTGACTGCAACCAATCACAGACACTATCACAGATGGTGGGCAAGGAAAACAGTGCACATGCATGAAGGATAATTGAGTAGAGATGAGTTAACCTGAGGCTCGAGGTTCGGGATTGGAAAGTGAGCTCCAAAAAACAAGGTTCGGGTTCGAGCGAGTAACGAGTACGAACCGTTTAAGCGAGCAACGCTTTGCTTGGGTATGAGTGATGCACAGCCCTGTGCGAACTGTGTGCAGTGTTTGATCGGCTCACATTTGGGGTAAAATCAGAGTGATCATATGTAGTGTACACACACAAATACGCCCCCACAAAAAAAATAAAATATTATAAACCCTGCCCACCCTGCCCCGGAAGTGTTTTGCTTATGGGCCATTAGCAACTTTCTTCCTGGGCAGGATGGGCGAAGTTAATATATTTTTTGGGGGGGATTGTGTGTATACACTACATCTGATCATGCAGATTTTTCCCCAAATGTGAGCCGATCAAACATTGCACGCGGCTCGCACAGGACTGTGCATCATTCATACCCAAGCATAGCGCTATCCCCTTTGATTGGTTCGTACTCGTCACTTGCTCAAACGCGAACCTTGTTTTTTTTGGAGCTCGGTTTCCAAACCTGAACCTCGAATCTCAGGTTCAATCATCTCTAATAATAGGCGGTCCTGGAAAAAGTGTTACGACCACAAGGAGACTGGTATGTCCTGCTTTATTCCTTATTTTAATTCTTTTGCAATGGCCTTAGCTTTTAGTAACGCCATCTCCCAGCCCTTACTAACACCAGGGACCCTAGCTCTTACTAACACCAACCTCCTAAACCTTAATAACACATAAGTTTGCCTCTCATTCAATTCAATGGTGTTCGGATTTGTTAGCCGAGCTTTGCTCATCTCTAATCGGCACCATGTGGCCTACACAGGTGTATTGCCCCTTCGACACTAATACACACATCCATCCATGACCTTATCTTTCATGTAGCCAAGGTGGGGAAAACGCATATCTCACCCAGGGCAATTACCCTGTTCCATCAATATGATACATCAGTAGCACCAGACATTTGTGTCCAGTATTGCACAGGGCCTAATCCTGCACAGGGACCTACCAGGTGAATTTATACTAGTCAATTTTCGCCAAAAATGAAGATGATAGTAAAACAAATATAAATAATAAAAGCCATGGATATTGTTTTCCAGTTTTAGCCTTTTGTATTCAATAGTGTTTGGAAGCTGCTAATCTACCTCCATCCCTTGTTATATCCTTTTCAGCATTTTACCAATATAATCATATACGTCCCCTTGTGAAGAGGTGAAATGCACGTTGGGATTTGGGAGGCTTCACATCGCAGCTTTGATGGGTTTGTATTATTATCATTAATAATTGCCATTAAGCACTGTGGTGTTAAATTGGAGGATATTGATACTGTTATGCATCCTTACCTGGTTTGAGGGCAGCCTATTGTATCAGGACTTATTTATTAGCACTGGCATTAATTTATAATTACCCTCTATGCATTGTGAGGATTGTGTATTAAATCCATAATAGGCAGTCACTTTGTTGGTGCATTTTTCCTTCCCCCTCATGTTACCTTTGTTAATTTTGGCATCATTTTATATATGAATGTTATTACATCATAATTGTGCTGTGGTAAAACCATCCTGATATATGGACTTTTTTCTTTTTTAATAATTTTAATATTTTTATTATATATTCTAAATAAAATGCAGTTTTAATTAATTGGTGCACCATTTTTCTCTAATTGAGATGTTGTTATATTGTAAATTGGGTGTTAACCTGTACTAAATAGTTAGGTCTAATAGTGACTAGTATATAGACAATATTATCATTAGGTGAATTACATTGTTGATATCACAGTTATCACTACAAATAAATCTTATTGCCTCTTCTAAGGGCCTAAGTGAGTGACACATATCCCTAATATACAACCAAAGCAGATTACAAGGTAACACAAGTTCCAGTTCTTCTGTTGCATGATATGCCAGTTTATCAAATTATTTTTTAAACAGTCAGTAAAATTGCAACACCAAATAGGAAAAGACCTAGACCTATGGAAATCACAGGATTGATTGACATGTTAATGTTATGCAAAGAATTATAAAAAAAATTCCCAAATATCTTGATTTATTCAATATCAAACATGAGCGCCATGAGCAGAAATACGCTAACGTTCATTACTTCGAATGCTATCAGTGATGCCCATAATCGTTGACTGAGGCCTGTTCTGTGAGTAGCCTACATGGCGTAAACATGCTACCAAAACCTGAAGAACCTCTTGATTTATCTCCCATCAAGCATATCTGGGACATCATTAGTCTGCAGTTGCAAAGTAAGCTGTCAGCAGAAGATCTTGGTGATTTACGTGCTCAAGTGCATTTAGCGTGGCAGAGCATTCCTCAGAGATCCATTAATAACCTCATTGATAGCAGCCAAGGCATGTAAAAGCACCTATGTCTACTACTGGTGCTCATACTCGATAGTGAATCAAGATGTTTTTAAAATTTAGTTTCCAATTTTTTATCATTTGAATGTCAAAAACATGTCTATTGATCCTTTTATTGCCACAATTCCATGACTTTTCCTACTTGATGTTGCACTTTCATTGTTGAGGAATGTATCTACTTTCTGTTGCTTGCATTCTTGAATAATTAGTGTGATTCCTTGGCCTATGAGGTCGTCACAGGGTATTGTGCAATCTGCCCTTCTGCATGATATCCAATCCTCCTTGGTTACGGGTCCCTGACCTTTGCTGTTGCTAAGAACAAGCTAATTAAAATACTAGAAACACTCTGCACCACACCCACCAGACACACCAATGGGTAGCCTGAAGGGAATAGGGCTGCCCACTTGGGGGGTTGGTTAGGTAGGGTCAGAAGTGTCAGGAGAAGTCATTTCTTGGGTGACTCTCAAGAGGAGAGGTCACAAGTGAGTGAGTTGTGGAGTGACTCTTGAGTGTAGAGGTCAGGAGCTGGGCTCCTTGAGACTACTAGGTGGCAGACGTTGATCTGGGCCTGGTAGGAGCTGGAACCCCGGTCGCAGGGGATCGTGACAAGGGGCACGGAACTGCCAAGGAGGGCAGCCAGCGTCCTTGTGCCATCTCCGGGCAGAGGCCAGGGCCCGACGGGGTACGTAGAACCTAGGCCGGGAAGTAGCTTTATGCGTCCTGGTAATTTACCCGACGAGGACGGAGTCTTCAAGAAAAGTTCTCCACCTGCTCCAAAATCGGGGTACTAGCGCAACGAGGGGGATAGGATATTCCCACTACATAGTCCAGAAAATCCCAAGCATGAACCCTGAGAGCAAGCTCACTCCGTTAGCCATACGGGTGAGCGGGACCCAAATAGTTTCAAACTACAGGGGCCAAACAGTAAAGAAGATCACAGGCTAACAAGCAACACCAACGGGCACGGGACCCAGACGTGCTCCCTCTCTGCTGAAGCGGTGCTCAGAATTTCCGTTTACAAGTTGTCGGTGTCAGCGTTATTGGACTGAGTAAGTACGCAGTGACCCTTTCCTCCCCAACGGTATCCCCTCACTACCATCACCGAGCCCCTGGGCATTCCTCCTACCCACGGAGGGGTTAAACACCTGGCTGCCATCCCATCGCCACCGGGTGCTCCTACTCACTACTACCCCCTGCCATCCTCCCGGGGCCCGCTTCACCTGTGGGGAGTGATACCATCCCGGCTGCACCCCACATCTGCCCCGGTGAGAGACCCTGCAGCGGCAGCCCATCTCTGGCCACGTACCACAGGTGGCGTCATGATCCTTAAAAAGACTTTCTATTCTATGAAGTACCTGTGGTTTTAAAATGCTCACTGTACCCCTAGATAAAATTCTTAAGGGGTATAGTTTCCAGAATGGGGTCACTTGTTGGAGGTTTCTGCTGTTTAGTTACCTTAGAGGCCCTGCAAATTCAACATGGTGTAATATTGCTCCTTTTGGTCCAGGCCCTCCCATTTGTCCAAACAGAGGTTTCTGTCCATATATTGGGTATCAGCATGCTCAGAAGAAACTAGGGAACAAATGTTATTTTTTTTTTTCATTCCACATCGCTTTAATTCCTGTGAAGCACCTCAAGGGTTAATAAACTTTTTGAATGTGGTTTCAAGCACTTTGAGGGGTGCAGTTTTAGAATCATGTCACTTTGGGGTATTTTCTGTCACCTTGTTCTGTTTCACATTGCCTCATATGAGTATCATATGAGTATGGAATTGAGTGTTCCTTCTGGTCGCATAAATCTCTTCTACAGTCCACACTATGATGGCTTCTTTCCATGTATTCATTGACAGATTTTGATTGTTTGGACAGTCTTTATAAAAGGTAAAAGTCCAAATATTTTTACAATTCAAAACTCACAATATTTTAGGAATTGTCAAATAATTTATTATGAGGCCCTCCTCTTCATGTTTCCAGGGAGTATTGCATCCGCTCATTTTAATTTTCGGCAGCCTTTGCACTTAGTGCATAGGCTTTATGAGTAGGCTTAATTATTATTATTATTATTATTATTATTATTATTTATTATTATTATAACGCCATTTATTCCATGGCGCTTTATAAGTGAAAGAGGGTATACGTACAACAATCATTAACAGTACAAAACAGACTGGTATAGGAGGAGAGAGGACCCTGCCCACGAGGGCTTACAGTCTACAGGGAATGGGTGATGGTACAATAGGTGAGGACAGAGCTGGTTGTGCAGTGGTCTACTGGACTGAGGGCTATTGTAGGTTGTAGGCTTGGTGGAAGAGGTGGGTCTTGAGGTTCCTCTTAATTAGTGTAGAGCTAGCTGCTATGGAAGGGATAGTTTGCCATGACAGGCATATAGGCAAGTTTTCTTTCCTTTCAGTCTTTGCTGCTGTAACCTAAAACTGAAAGACCTTTTGTGGGCTACATATAGTAGATTCTGTTCCCTATTTATATTGCTGTTAGCTGCATACATAATCCATTATGCACAAGGTATGCAATAAGGGATGAGGAAATGGACGTGGAACTGATGGCGCACACAAAGGCAGATGTTGTGGGCAAGATTAAATTGTGCTTGGTGCATGAGCACCTCAAATACACTAAGGCTACTTTCACACTTGCGTTCAGCGCATTCCGTCACTATGGAGAATAGCGCAGTCCGTTAACACACTGCGCTATTCTCCATAGATTTATATGGACGACGCACTGTAACGCAAGTGTCTGCGTTGCATCCGCTGGACGACGCAGCGTCGTTATTTTGACGCTGCGTCGGGCGGATGGAACGCTGCATGTAGCGTTTTTCTGCGCTCGGCGGAGTGTCAAAAAATCGCAACCTGCAGGAATCCGTTTGGCGTCCGTTGTTTTTATAATGGACGCCTATGGTGGCGGATTCAGTTAGAATGTGTCATTTGATGGATTCCGTTAATGCATCCGTCTTTACACAACTGCGCATGCCCAGATGTGTAAAGTCAAGGAAAAAAACCTATAACGGATTGCGTTATTTGGTACGATCCGTAGCATCCGTTGTGCCACTATATGCAACGCATCCGTTTCATGCGTCACACAACGCAATGCTACAGATCCCGTCCAACGCAAGTGTGAAACTAGCCTAATCCACGAGACCTAGCTTCCTGTCTCATTCTGCAGAAGGGAAACCCCGGACACCACTCCTGACGGCCGAACAGTGTAAACAGGTTGTCGGTTGGATAGCTGATAATAACCAATCTCAGAGTTACAATCTTTTTAAAATCATTTAAACAATGTCTAATACAAGGTAATATCGTGGTACCGTGTTAGCTAGAAAAATCAATTGACATACTATGCCCCAAGAATGACAAAAGTATTTTAGGAGTTATACTGTACCTTTATAGGCTATCACTCCTAAAATACTTTGTCATTCTTGGGGCATAGTATTTCAATTAAAATAATTTAAAAAGTTATTCTTCATCCAATCCAATTAACAATCTTTTTAAAACTGTCCAAAAATGTGTTCCCCTCTATGTTTCTTGCTGGCTGTATTGTAATGCTTCCTTGCAATTTTAGCTAGGTCTAATGCTACCTACAAAGGCTTTCCCAGTTTCGGAGTCAGTCTTTTCAAAATTTTATCAGAAATGACTCACAGTCCCTCCTCTATGTGTCTTGCAGGCTATATTGCAATGCCTCTTTGTAATTTTAGCTGGGCTTCTCATTGACTGCTTTGACTTTCCCATTTTTGGAGTCAGAATCTTTTTAAAATTGTACCAGAATTGAATCTGAGTCCCTCTCTGTCTGTTGCTGATTGTATTGCAATTCCTCCTAGTCATCTTAGCTAGGCCTCATACTGAGTACATAGGCTATTCCAGTTTCGGAATCAGCCTTTTCAAAATTTTACCAGAAATGAATCAGAGTCCCTCCTCTTTGTCTCTTGCTTGCTATATTGCAATGCCTTCTTGTAATTTTAGCTAGGCCTCTCACTGAGTGCATAGGCTTTCCCAGTTTTGGAGTCAGAATCTTTTTAAAATTGTACCAGAATTGAATCACAGCCCCTCCTTTATGTGTCTTGTTGGCTATACTGCAATGCTTCCTTGTAATTTTAGCTGGGCCTGATACTGACTACATAGACTTTCCCAGTTTTAGTATCAGAATCTTTTTAAAACTGTACCAGAATTGATTCAAAGTCCCTCCTATTTGTCTCTTGCTGGCTGTATTGCAATCTCTCCTTGTCATTTTAAATAGGCCTAGCACTGGTTTTACATGCATTGGTTTTACCCATCTAGGAGTCCCACTATGTAAAAATGGTATAAAAAAATGTTGTCTGAGGTCCTTCTCTATGTGTCTTCCAGGAGGTATTGCAGTCCCTCCTATCTTTTGGCAGCCCTTACACTTAGTGCATAGGCTTTATGAGTCTTGGAGTCCCACTACCTAACAATTTTAATAGAATGTGTATGCGGCCCTCCTTTATGTCTAATACAGAGCATATCAAAGTACCCAAACCTTCTAATAATGCTTGCCAGTTCTTATATTGTCTGCATAGACTTTGTGAGTTTCAGATTCCCTTCCTCATAAATTAAACCGGTTGTGTCTGACCATGTCCCACACACCACAAGCCCTGATAAGATAGTACAATGTTAAAATTACATTTACCAGTGAATGTTTTTTTCACATTTGAAAGCAATGAGAAAATACAAAAACTTAGCAAAAATGTTACATGTGAATATAGCATAAAGGGCACCACCCAAGCATTTTAGCACTCGCTCATCACTATTTAATATACAGTGGAACCTTGGTTGACGAGAACAATCCATTCTGGGAGTGTGCTTGTTAACCAAGTTACTCATCTAGCAAAGCAAGATTTCCCATAGGAAATCATTGGAATGCAGACAATTCGTCCCACAACTTGTTCAATGTCCCATTCCACACATGCACAAACACACACAAACACACACGTACACACACATATTATGCTCACCTTACCTTACGTTCCATCGCCGGCCTCCTGGTTCTTGTAGTTCGCCGGTACAGGATGTGTATCGGGTAACCATCACAACCGATGCCGTAACTTCCGCTGCTAGATCGCTGACATCAAAGGCAGGAGCCACTTGTCTCTGATTGGTCAGCGCGTTGCCTTTGAGTAGCGACTGACAGCGGAAGTTCCTCCGTCGTCGCGATGGTTACAGGATACACATCCTGTAGCGGCGAACTACAAGAACCGGGAGGCTGGAGATGGAATGGAAGGTAAGGTGACCATACTATGTGTGTGTGCGTGTGTGTGCATGTGTGTTTATGCGTGTTTGAGCGTGTTTGTGCATGTTTGTGTGTGTTTGTGTGTGTTTGTGCGGACTGCAAGACCAGGTCAGAGCGCGGTTGATGTACAGAACCTGAGGTGTGTGTAGTGAGTATTTGCTCATATGGCAAAGCTTGCTCGTAAACTGAGTTACAAATTTACAGCAAGCTTTGCTCGTATAGCGAAATACTCGCTAACTGGGTTACTCGTTAACCGAGGTTCCACTGTATTTTCAAACACTCTTTCATCCATTGCTTTGTTTCACTGTATAGCTAAAAAAAAGCTGTATGTAGATTCGATATGGAGAACGTTGTAGACGTGAGGAGGAAGAGAATGCAATGGGTGGATTCTGATCTCCGTTTATTAAAGGTGGATTCAAGTATAAACTAGTATACTTAAATTATCTGGAAGATTATGGGCAAACCCAGCTAAGTTTCAGGTTCTTCCACCTGGTGCAATGCTTGCAGCAAACATTTTTTCCTTTGCTCTTATTTACAGAGTATTTATTGCTGGCAAGCGTCTATGAAATCTATCCACAGGAGGGAGCGTATCCAGAAATTCTAAACCAGATAACAGAAAAATGAGACGCTTAGAACAGAATCATATTAACAATGTACACGTCATCAATGAAGAAACTCAGTTCTTTTACATGAACAGTGAATGACCTATCCTCTGTCTTTGTAGCATAGGGACTTTGGCTGATGATAGAAGAATGTGTCGCGGGCGGAGGAGGGGACGCTGCGCTCTCCCACTGCTCGGGTCCGGCTGCCGCTGCTGCTGCGGCCTGCTGCTGCTCGGTGGCTCGAGCGATGGGCCGGATCCCGGGGATCCTCTATCGGGGCGGGGTTTTGGCCTTCGCTCCTCCGCTACTCGAGAAGATGCTCGAGCGGGAACTTTTCACGCCAAAGATGGCGACTTCCGAAATTTTTCGGCCGGACACCTCCGGCGGTCACAAGGCACACCTCTACCCAACGGCAGAGCGGTAAGATCCTGTTCGTGATGCCAAGTTGTCGCGGGCGGAGGAGGGGACGCTGCACTCTCCCACTGCTCGGGTCCGGCTGCCGCTGCTGCTGCGGCCTGCTGCTGCTCGGTGGCTCGAGCGATGGGCCGGATCCCGGGGACTCGAGCGGCGCTCCTCGCCCGTGAGTGAAAGGGGATTGGTTTTTGGGATTGTTTATTGTCCGTGACGCCACCCATGGCTGTGGTGATTGTATGGACACCACCGCTGCTGTGTATGGGGATCCCGGGAGCGATGACAGGGAGCAGCAAAGTTGTTGGTTCTCCCCTCCGTGGGTAGGGGGGTGGTCGTCCCGGGGCCCAGTGATGAGTTGGGGGATGAGGGATGGCGGGGCCGGTGCAGGGCTTGGTGGGGTGCAGGGATGCGGGGGCAGCGCTGTGCCTCACGGCACTGTGGTACTCATTCAGCCTGAGACGTGTGTTCTCGGTAAAACACACAGCTGGAAAGACGGTTCCCATGGACGGCTGCTGTTGCTTTTCCCCAGTAGTTGACGGTGACGGTCCCTTTTCCTGCACCTAAGTCTATGTTGGTAGCGATGGGTTCCCACCGGTAACCGCTCCCCGGCTTGGATATGTGCCGGAGGAGCCCCTCTTTGCCCGCAGGCGCTGGCCCTGAGAAACTGGTGCCTTGGCAGTGGCGGTGTCTCTCTCTAACGGTTGGACTGTTGCCTTCAATCGGGACTTGGTTGCTGGGAGACCCAGGAGGTCCCCTTCACTGACGGATTTGGCAAATTCACGGCGACTCCTAGCCTTGCCGGGATCCGAAAGGCCCCTGCCAATGGTGCTGGCTTCTCTTCGTATACCGCTCCGGTACCGCCGGGCCACCACCCGTCCACGGTCCTTTCGGCAACCTCCAAGCAGCCGCTCCTGCAGACGGTCACCGCCGTCTGCTAACCTTGCTGTTCTCAGTCCGGGGCACACACCCGGACCAACTTCAGGCTTTCTCAACTGTCACTTTCTCTTCCACCTTTACTCCTCTCACTTGCTCCTCTACCACTTCACTCTTAACTCTCCTCTAACTGTTCTCTCACTGTTCTCTCACTGTTCTGCCTGGTTTTCCCGCCTCCAGAGCTGTGAACTCCTCGGTGGGCGGAGCCAACCGCCTAGCCCGCCCCCTGGTGTGGACATCAGCCCTTTGAGGAAGGCAACAAGGATTTTTGTGTAGCTTTGGTGTACCTATCCGGGGTGTAGGGTGTGGTGGTGTCATGACCTGTGACCCCTGGCTTGCCCAGGGCGTCACATTCCCCCTTAGCAAAATGCAGACTATCCGCGGGCTGCCCGTCCAACACCGGTTTTATTTTTCTGAAAAGATAAAAAACACAAGACAAGGATAATAACTTCATCCCACAGCGGGAGGCACTTTTCTTAAACGTTAGGGTAACATTTTAACGGTTGCTACTGCCGCTCTCTCCCACCCAAGTAACCTGGCCCTGATGCTGCCCCTAAGAAACAGGCAGCACCCCTTGACCCCAGTCCTGAACCAGTTACCCGAGCGGGATCTGTCCTTTCCCTCCAGAGGGTAGCCACCAGTTCCGGTGGTGGCCGGGCTCCAGCCTGCTCCACTGCGGGCCCTCCCTCCAACCTGCCTCTCCGGAGGTGGTAACGGTTAGCTGAAACAACAATATTTTTATTTACAAGCCACTAACGTTTGTGGTTGCCCTGCAAGTTCTCGGGCCTGTTCATAGGAGTTCCTATGCATAAACTGTGGATGGTCCCCACAGGGACAACGGTGCCGGCAACGGCCGGTTCAATCACGGTGCTGACAATCAGGTTACTCCATCAGTTGATCACTTTCATTTTTCTTTTTCAAAACTTTTAAACTTTAAACACACACAGTGGTTGTCCCAACGGGGACGGTGCAACGGTGCTCCGCTGCCATCCCTCAGAGTCCTCGACATCACCTGAGGGAGGGGGCTCGGCGCTCACACGGGACTCCTGGCTGCCCCTTAACTTGGCATCCAGCGCGAACCACCCCCTCTCCCCGCAGTGCCGGGTGTACTTAACTATGTCGCCCGGCATCAGGTTACGACCGGGGTGCTCCTCTGGCAGGTGAGCATTCACATCCCGCCAGGTTATAAACACTTCGGCCTCCAGGCCCGGTTCATAAATAAATCCATAGCCCCGGCGGACATCAAACCGCCTCACCTGCCCTTCATACCGCGGGCCCCAGACCCGGAAGGTAGCTTGTCTCAGGCTCTCCTTCTCCCGGATCGTGCGGGCCACCATCTCTGCCTTCTTTCTTTCTCTCTCACCGATTTCCAGGCCCAGCGGTACCGGCTCCCTGTCCCAATACGGCGCTGCTGCGAGCTCCGGCGCACGGGTCGGGCCCCGCGAGACCTCTCGGACGCTGCCCACTACTGTTGATCTGGGCGGCAGGTCCCGCGGTGTCTTGGCCTTGGACGCCGCCTTGCAGCGGCAACCCGGCGCAACCTCAGCCGAGGTATGGGGGATGGGCACAGGGGCTTTCCTCTGCTGGGCCTTCGGCACGGAGCGGGCTATCAGCTCCGGCTCGGGGACTCTCTCGGGGGACGCCTCCGGTTCGGTTTTCGGGGCTTTCCATGGCAGCACCTCCGATCGGCTACGGGCTCCGGCTGCAGGTCGGTCCGCCTGGGCGGACATGCTGGGTATCGCTACCGGTTGCGGTGGCAGCGGGCCTAGTGGCGGGGTCACGGCTTCCGGGACGGGTGGCGACGGAGGCAGCAGGGCGAGAGGGTTTAGACCGGGTCCCGCAGCTGCGATGACCAGCCCTTCAAGGGCATCGGGGCGGGGGTCACTCACCCTCCCTTCCTCAGCTTCCTCCTCGCGTCTCCGCACGGTCGCTATGACATCCGCCATGTCGGTCTCCCACTCCTCCATGAGGAGCTGCATTTTGACCTGCAGCCTCTGGTAGATCTGCGCGGTCCGGATCTCCACCCACGCCGCGGTTCCAGGCGCGGGGGCCACGGTGCTTCGGGACGGCATCCACATGTTGCTGGCGGCTTCTCCCAGGAACAAGATCGCTGCAGAGTCCTGGCGTCCCCGCTTCCATAGCCGCGGCTACATGCGACCAGTCGCCATTTCGTCCCCCTTAGCCTCTTTCCGGCCCCTCCTCTATCGGGGCGGGGTTTTGGCCTTCGCTCCTCCGCTACTCGAGAAGACGCTCGAGCGGGAACTTTTCGCGCCAAAGATGGCGACTTCCGAAATTTTTCGGCCGGACACCTCTGGCGGTCACAAGGCACACCTCTACCCAACGGCAGAGCGGTAAGATCCTGTTCGTGACGCCAAGTTGTCACGGGCGGAGGAGGGGACGCTGCACTCTCCCACTGCTCGGGTCCGGCTGCCGCTGCTGCTGCGGCCTGCTGCTGCTCGGTGGCTCGAGCGATGGGCCGGATCCCGGGGACTCGAGCGGCGCTCCTCGCCCGTGAGTGAAAGGGGATTGGTTTTTGGGATTGTTTATTGTACGTGACGCCACCCACGGCTGTGGTGATTGTATGGACACCACCGCTGCTCTGTATGGGGATCCCGGGAGCAATGACAGGGAGCAGCAAAGTTGTTGGTTCTCCCCTCCGTGGGTAGGGGGGTGGTCGTCCCGGGGCCCAGTGATGAGTTGGGGGATGAGGGATGGCGGGGCAGGTGCAGGGCTTGGTGGGGTGCAGGGATGCGGGGGCAGCGCTGTGCCTCACGGCACTGTGGTACTCATTCAGCCTGAGACGGGGACACAGTTCTCGGTAAAACACACGGCTGGAAAGACGGTTCCCACGGACGACTGCTGTTGCTTTTCCCCAGTAGTTGACGATGACGGTCCCTTTTCCTGCACCTAAGTCTATGTTGGTAGCGATGGGTTCCCACCGGTAACCCGCTCCCCGGTTTGGATATGTGCCGAAGGAGCCCCTCTTTGCCCGCAGGCGCTGGCCCTGAGAAACTGGTGCCTTGGCGGTGGCGGTGTCTCTCTCTAACGGTTGGACTGTTGCCTTCAATCGGGACTTGGTTGCTGGGAGACCCAGGAGGTCCCCTTCACTGACGGATTTGGCAAATTCACGGCGACTCCTAGCCTTGCCGGGATCCGAAAGGCCCCTGCCAATGGTGCTGGCTTCTCTTCGTATACCGGTACCGCCGGGCCACCACCCATCCACGGTCCTTTCGGCAACCTCCAAGCAGCCGCTCCTGCAGACGGTCACCGCCGTCTGCTAACCTTGCTGTTCTCAGTCCGGGGCACACACCCGGACCAACTTCAGGCTTTCTCAACTGTCACTTTCTCTTCCACCTTTACTCCTCTCACTTGCTCCTCTACCACTTCACTCTTAACTCTCCTCTAACTGTTCTCTCACTGTTCTCTCACTGTTCTGCCTGGTTTTCCCGCCTCCAGAGCTGTGAACTCCTCGGTGGGCGGAGCCAACCGCCTGGCCCGCCCCCTGGTGTGGACATCAGCCCTTTGAGGAAGGCAACAAGGATTTTTGTGTAGCTTTGGTGTACCTATCTGGGGTGTAGGGTGTGGTGGTGTCATAACCTGTGACCCCTGGCTTGCCCAGGGCGTCACAAATGTAATACCACAGCAGCTGCCATACAGCACAGCATCATTTGTATACTTAAGATTACATTCTTTTTCTTCATAAAGTTCAGCATAGGAGCTGCATCTGCACTGAATGTGGAATACTTTATTCAAGCGGCCATTCATTATAATAGTAATTACTTTGCACGTTGTCTGCGTATAGGGTGTACAGCTTGTACTGACATGTCTCTTTGGTGAAAGCCTTCTTTACATGATGAGTTTTTCCTTGTGTGATTTCGCTATTGCATAAGCTAACTTTAATTATGTTAATTAACCTTACAATTGAAACAATGAAACAGAGGAAGATAATTACTTTTTTTAAAATGTCTTAGATGTAAACTACCATTTCTTATTTCATATATAGAAACTTTCCAAGGTCACATAATTATAGAATATATTACATACTTGTTTTCTCTTCATATTACATACTTACCAGCTTTTCTGCTTGACTCATTTTTAGGCTTCATTTAAACGATGAGCTTTTGGTGAGTTTTTGATGTTGCATATTTTTGCTGCATAAAAAGCAGCATTATGATATGGGAACAACATACAGTATTTTTCGGATTATAAGACGCACTTCTACTACCAAAAATGTGGGAGGAAAATGAGAGGTGAGTCTTATAATCCAAATGTAGCTCACAGGGCTAGCGAAGAATGGTGACAGGAGGCAGGGCGATGCTACAGGCGCTGCAGGCTGTGTGCTGCTGGCGCTGTGCTGCTGGGTCTGTGTGCTGCTCTGTAGGGCGGGTGGCGCTGCTCTGTGCGGTGCTGCTTTGTACAGCAGGCACCGCTGCTCTGTTTGGCGGGTGACGCTTCTATGTGCAGCGCTGCTCTGCTCTGTGGGTCGTGAGGCAGGGTCCATTCTAAAGAAGTCGGCGGTGCGGGCTTCATATAATGGCGTCCGAAGTTGGCACTTGTGCAAATGGAGCTCTGGGCTCAAAATCTCATCTGCGCAGGCCCCGCCTCCAGCCCATTGATGTCCTAGCAGCGGACTGAAGGAAAATGGCGCCTGGAGGTTGCACGTGCTCAGATGAGATCTCAGCTTGTCACTGAGCCAATAACTCAATCTGCGCATGCACTGACTTCGGGTGCTATTTCTTTGAAGCCCGCACCGCTGACAGTTCCTGGATGTTTTCTCTGCCTCACAGCATTGCCAAGCATCTGGGACACCCGCCGCACCGCTCTAGTCCACGACAGTCCCTGCCTCCTGTGACTCCCACTCCACCACCACTGCTGCACCGCCCTGCTCCACAATTGCCCTTGCCTCTTGTGACCCCCCGCTTCACCACCACTTGCCGCCCCCCCAACTAAGAAACTACCGGAGTAGAAGACGGACCCCATTTTTTTTCTTTAAATTTGGGGTGTGTCTTATATTCCAGTCCGTCTTAGAAAACAAAATACAGTAATCTTTTTCAGTCATAGTCTTAAAATGTACTCAAAAGAATGGGCATATGTGTTTAATATGTAAAAATGACTTGCTGTTCATATTTTAAAGGCTTTATCGCATCTTTTAACTTCATCAGCTTTCAAAAAATGCCAAGCGGTTAAAAGAAGTGACATGTCCATTATTTAAGGTGTTTTCCTCTTAGAAGATGTTCTGTAGTTTACAAGTCATTGGAAATCTCAAAAGATGCACAGAAGATACTCAGACATATTCAGAAAGATAAAAGCCACTGAGGAACTGTTAATGTGGAACTATTACTGTGCTTTTTTTTCCCCTACAGCTTTTTATATTCAGGAGTTTTTGCTTAAAAAACACTAGCAGTTTCTTCATTATTCAATGGAGTGAAAAAATGACTGGAAATTTGCAATGAAAAAAAAAGACTCATGGGAAAATCTTCCAAAAAAAACCCACCAGCGGCCAAAACTGCAGGAGAAATAAATATTCTAAACGTTGTGTGCACATACACTTAAATGGGAAATCTATCAACTAGTTTTCCAGGGCAGGAGTTTAGAACCTTTTATCTGCCAAGGCCCATGTGGATTTTTCTAGTGTCGCGGGCGGAGGAGGGGACGCTGCGCTCACCCACTGCTCGGGTCCAGCTGCTGCTGCTGCTCGGTGGTAGCTCGAGCGATGGGCCGGATCCCGGGGACTCGAGCGGCGCTCCTCGCCCGTAAGTGAAAGGGGGTAGTTTGGTTTAGGGATATTGTCCGTGACGCCACCCACGGTTGTGAGATTGGTGACAACACCGCTGCTCTGGATGGGGATCCCGGGAGCGGTGACAGGGAGCAGCTTGGGTGTTGGTTCTCCCCTCCGTGGGTAGGGGGGTTGGTTGTCCCGGGGCCAGGTGAGGGGTAGGGATGGATGGCAGGCGGGTTACGGGGCCTGGTGAGGTGCAGGGTCGCGGGGGCAGCGCTGTGCCGCACGGCACGGTGGTACTCACTCAGCCAGTAATTCACACGGAGTCTCTGGTCAAACAAACGGCTGGATGGACCGGTCCCACAGATGGCTGCAGTTGTTCTCCTGGTAGGTTGATGGTGACTGCCTTTCCCTGCACCTGTGTTGTGTTTACGGTTCCAATGGGTTCCCACCGGTAACCCGCTCCCCAGCTTGGATGGGTGCTGAAGGAGCCCCTTTTGCCCACAGGCTCTGGCCCTGGGAACTGTAGCCTTGGCAGTGACTGTGTTTCCCTTTACGGTGTGAGCTGTTGCCTTCAATCGGGTCTTGACTGCTGGGAAACCCCGGAGGTTCCCTGCGCTAACAGATTTGACCTGTTTTACGGCAACTCCTAGCCTGGTCGGGGTTCGTAAGCCCTGCCGGATGGTGCTGGCTTCTCTTTGCTCTCCGATCCGGTACCGCCGGGCCACCGCCCGTCCACGGTCCATACGGTTCACTCCAATCAGCCTCTCCTGCAGACGGTCACCACCGTCTGCCAACCTTGCTGTTCCGTCCGGGCCACACACCCGGACGCCCTCAGTCTGCTCCTCTACCACTTCCCTCTTCAAAACCAAAACTCTATCTGAACTGCTTTTCCCGCCTCCAGGACTGTGAACTCCTCGGTGGGCGGGACCAACCGCCTGGCCCATCCCCTGGTGTGGACATCAGCCCCTGGAGGAAGGCAACAAGGATTTTTGTGTTTGACTTCGGTGTGCCTAACCGGGGTGTGGGGTGTGTTGGTGTAGTTCTGTGACAACCTGGCTTGTCCAGGGCGCCACACTAGCATCATTCGGGGGCTGCGCAAAATTAACAACTTGAAAATTACCCAGCTATATTTTGTCAAACAATAATTAACTCACTCCTACTGTGGTAGCCGGAGCTTCTTCTCTTTGGGGCTGATATGATATTAGGTGATGTTGATCATGTTGATCATGTTGCTTCTCACAGGTTTGTGTTGTATTGGTCAGGAGCATAGGGAACTCTTTGTGATGTTTTCTAAAGCACATACTGTACATTAGATTGGAGATGCTGAGACTGCTGTATATACATCACATATGAGACACTGGAACTGCTGTATATACTGTACATCCCAGGAGACACTGGGGCTGCATTATATATATATATATATCACAGGAGATACTGGGGGCATATACAGACCGAAAGTTTGGATACACCTTCTTATTCAAAGAGTTTTCTTTATTTTCATGACTCTGAAAATTGTAGATTCACATTGAAGGCATCAAAACTATGAATTAACACATATCTCCAGAAATATGTTATGCAAGGTAGTTACAGTGGAATAGCAATATAGTACAAAGGATCAGTTGTTGTGGCCAAGATCACAATAAGACAATGAGATATAGTGATGGAGATAAAAAAACTCCTAGATGTCTAGTATAGGAACCTCTGTGAGGTAGCATGGTAAGCAATAGAATAAAAAACATAACCAGTATAACCGATCACATCAATTGTCAAATATAAGGCAATAGTAAAACTGATCCTAAGACACAGTTTGCAAAGTAGTTCCTGAGCAAAAGCAGTAGATAAGAATATCAGAAACATGTCAGTGACCAATATAAGCTACTGCATAATCCCTAACTAACCACATAGTCAGAAGAGGTTACCCATAAGCAAGGAAAAGAGGAGCCATTGACCTCACATTATATGGGAGTGATGTACAAGGAGATAGTAATGCAAGGATACTATAACACCATATCCAGACCCTGGTAAGTTGCTAAAAAATAGAAAGAGATTGGGGACCCGGTATCTGGGGGACTGTCCGGCAGCCTGCCCAATGCGTGTCGCCGCCATTTGCGGCTTCATCAGAGGCAAGTCACGATGGGAACTAGGCATGAAGAGTCCATCCGTTCGCCTTTTCCGCGTCGCACAAAAACACGGTGGTTGGATCCAAAATCTCAAATTTGAACTCATCAGACCAAAGCACAGATTTCCACTGGTCTAATGTCCATTCCTTGTGTTCCTTTGTCCAAACAAGTCTCTTCTGCTTGTTGCCTGTCCTTAGCAGTGGTTTCCTAGCAGCTATTTTACCATGAAGGCCTGCTGCACAAAGTCTCCTCTTAACAGTTGTTCTAGAGATGTGTCTGCTGCTAGAACTCTGTGTGGCATTGACCTGGTCTCTAATCTGAGCTGCTGTTAACCTGCGATTTCTGAGGCTGGTGACTCGGATAAACTTATCCTCCGCAGCAGTGGTGACTCTCAGTCTTCCTTTCCTGGGACGGTCCTCATGTGAGCCAGTTTCTTTGTAGCATTTCATGGTTTTTGCCACTGCACTTGGCAAAAGTGCATCATTTCTTAAAGTAATGATGGCCACTCGTTTTTCTTTACTTGGCTGCTTTTTTCTTGCCATAATACAAAATCTAACAGTCTATTCAGTAGGACTATCAGCTGTGTATCCACCAGACTTCTGCACAACACAACTGATAGTCCCAACCCCATTTATAAGGCAAGAAATCCCACTTATTAAACCTGACAGGGCACACCTGTGAAGTGAAAACCATTTCCAGTGACTACCTCTTGAAGCTCATCAAGAGAATGCCAAGAGTGTGCAAAGCAGTATTTCATTCCACATGTGTTAATTCATAATTTTGATGCCTTCAATGTGAATCTACAATTTTCAGAGTAATGAAAATAAAGAAAACTCTTTGAATGAGAAGGTGTGTCCAACCTTTTGATCTGTACTGTACATGACATGAGATGCTGGGGGAATATAAATATAAAAGACTTCCAGGTGGTACACAAATGATGGGGATGCACAGGTCTAAGGAAGGCATCCAAAATCAAATAATAAAAAGTAGACCTCCTCTCTAATTTCATGAAAAAACTGTAAAGAGGATTATTCCATATACAGACAATAGTAGTAACGCATTTTGCCTTATCACAAGACTTTCTCAAACAAAGCTTTGATTGAGAAAGGCTTTCCATAAGCCGAAACACGTTACTACTATTGCCTGTATATGGAGTTGAAAGAATAAATCTCTGTTTTGTTTTTTTTATGAAATTAGAGTGACAGTCTATTTCTCATTATTTCGCAATATACAGTGGCTACCAAAAGTTTTCCATTTCTTTAAAAAAAGTGTGATTACTTTTGTCTGGTTGTTGTGATGCCATTTAACTGATGATTTTAGTCAACCGGAAGCAAATGGTTGTTAGCTCTAAGGATGAAAATTGTGTTTGACATTGTTTTATTCCTTTAGGTGTTAGTTTCCCCATTTGCTGGACCAAATGTTTTACATATTTTGTAATAGCTAGTATAATTTTGCCTAATTTGTTTTTGTGTGTTTTGGATAAAACATGGCAAAGACAAAGCCAAATTTATCACCAGATTTCATGAAGTTTATTATTCTGAGTGTGAAGTCAGGTAAAAGCCAAAAAGAGGCAGCTATGGACTTCAACTATTCTCAGAATTGTGTCATATATCATAAAGAAAGAAAAAGAAGGTTATGGAACAGATGATAAGCTTAGAAGTGGATGACCACAGAAAACATCCTCCAAAGTTGATCACATGATTAAGAAAAAGTCTATATCTGATGTCCATAAAAGTGCTGTACAGATGTCACATAAAATGAACAAAGAATATGGGATCAAAGTGAGTCGCCAAACTTTCGTACGATGGCTAAGAGCAGTAGCCTTGAATACACGAGTTCCAGTCATGAAGTCTTTCATCTCTGCAAAGAACTGGAATGTCTGACTTGAGTTTGCCAAAGAACACAGTCAAAGGAAGGAGATAGATTGGTTTGAGGTGTAGTGGTCGAATGAATCCAAGTTATATCTATTTGGTAGTGATGGCAATGACTATATATAGTGCTTAATTGGAAAACATAATGATGTAAGGTACCAAACACCTACAGTGAAACATGGTGGAGGCAATGTCATGGGTTGGGGCTGATTTTCTGCATCTGCCATTGGCCCTCTGCATAGAATTGATAAAAATATGAATGCAGTCATGTACAACGATATACTGGAGAATGTAATGATGCCACATGGTAATACCAAAGTAGGCAGGGGCTGAAAATTCCAGCAAGACAATGATCCTAAGTACACATTCAATTTAGTAAAAAATTGGTTAGAAAAGAACTATGTTTGCTTGTTGCAATAGCCAAGAGAGCCACCTGATTTACACACTATAAAGCACTTTTAGGGTGAGTTACGGTGACGAGTTGAGGCCTGTACCCACAGCAATAAAGATGAATTGTTTGCAGATTTATAAATGGAATGGAGCAAAATCCCTCAAGATGTCCTTAATACTCTCGTGGCTTCAATGACCTGTATATTAAGTTATGACATTGTAAACAATGAATTGCTCTCTATGTTGTGATCAATAAATAGTATAGGCAAAACTTTTTGCAGTCAGTTTTCTAAAATTAAATAGCCATAGCTATATTCAAAAGCATTTTGGTTAAAGTTGAGGACTCCCATGATGACAACTTCATGCACTTTCAATTCATCACCAGGAAAATGGCATCACAACAACCTGACAGAAGTAAACACACTTAAAAAAAAATGCATAACTTTTCATCACCACTGTACATCACAGGAAACACTGGGGGTATATACATCAAATGAGATGCTTGGGAATATATATCACAGTAAACACTGAGGGCATATACCTCAAAGGGAATTCTGGTGCATAAACATCACAGTAGATGCTAAGCATATACATCACAGGAGGGGCTCGAGCATATGCGTCACAGTAGATGCTGGGGACATATATATCACTGGGGAAGGCTGAGGGCATATACATCACTAAAGAAGGCTGGGGCATATATATCACTGAGTGGCTGGGGGTATATACATCACTTGAGAGGGCTAGTGGCATATACATCACTAAGGTGGGCTGAGGCATATATATCATTGGGTGGCTGTGAGCATATATATCACTGGAGAGGGCTGGGGGGCGTATAGATCACGGGACAGAGGGTCTGCTGCTGCTCTGTTAATATGAGGATGATAAATCTGCCCACAACGTATATCCTTACCCTGGCACTGTCCAGTGTAAGGATGTAATCTTTCAATGTCTGAGCATGCAGTGGCTTTGGGAACTTAGAACAGGACATCACAGGCCGCATGCATCTCGGAGGCCGGAGTTCCCCACCCCAGTTCTAGGGAGACTGAAAATGTAAACTGCAAACAACACCCAAGAAAAGTGTGCAGTCAAAAGAAGTGAACAGAAAGGTCATGGTCATGGATATAGAATAAACACTGTTGAATTCCATCTTTTTTAGGACAAGTCTTTTGCCTTCCATGTTTTATTTTGTCCCATAAAGCATTGTAAAGATTTCTTTAAATGTTTAGCTTATAAATCAGTATTTCCATTTGGTATTTGACAGAGCGTTTAGGCCGCAGCTTGTGTGTGTCTTTTTATGTCAATGATTAATTGGACTATTCCACATGTTTCTGCAGCAGTGGCACCTTGGCACACTTTGCACATTTGATATCTCCTTAAGGCTGTATTGCAATCACGCTTAAGAAACATGTTATTCTATCTCTTTTGTGAGATAGAAATCTGGGAACCCATAAGATTTATACCACATAAGACCTGGAAGATTTATTGATGCATTTTAAAGGTGAAAAGAAAGTAATGTCCCACGATGCGGAACCTTATACATCTAAAGCGGATAAAGAGTCATTTCATTGAGATATAGTAATAAAGTAGGGATTTCCATCCTTTATTTGAAGGAAATGTTCTTTAGACATGGTGCATGAAAATTAAATGTTTTTTTCCTACAAATTGGTTTGGATCCCCCTTGTAAATCAGAATTGATAGCAAGTATTTAATCTGACAGATAAACACCTGCATTTCAGATAGTCTTAACTGATCCAAGGCCTTAAATGGGAATTCCACTTAAATGTATTTTCTGACAAATCACATAAACATGTCAGAATTTTACATTTTCAAAACATGGCATGGCACATAATGGAGCCCATAATTCATTTAGCGTTTACTGCCGCTACCATTTATCACCACAATCTCTAAACATATTTTTTTTTTATTATTTAAGAAAAAGACTGGTAAATAATTGCCACATCTGGCGTGGAATACAGAGACGATGGGAAAGATGGAGAGAGCCTCTAGCCAATAGAGACTGGGTACAGCAAGTTTGCTGTACCCATCAAAACCACTACAATGTCTGTGAATCACTATATAGAGGGTTGGAATTCATCAAAAGCGGTTCTTCCCTGCTGTTCTGTGACATCTAGACCTACAACGGAACTAAAGGTTCAATATGCTCCTTGGAGGAGTATCCTCTTTCGGTGTAATTAGTTCCATAGATTGAATAAGTCATATTTTGACTTCATGATCAACAATAATACCTTTGTCCAAAGTATCTCAGGTTAGTGGAGGGTATTAGTTTAACCACTGACATGCCGGCATGTGTGAAAACACTGTGTCAAGGACCGGGCTTACCCTGGAAGTGCCTTACTAAATGTCTACAGGATTTTCACCAGAACATGTGATGGTGAAGTTGGGCTTTGCTCACACTAGGAACCAGGTACAACTCCAGGCTCCAGGGACGTCCCTTACTTCAGCAGCTGACCCAAAGGTCAGGGATGCAGGTATGGAAGGCAGGCAGGATGGAGCAGATAGTGGAGGTTGACTGGATGGACTATGAACAGGAGACAGGCTGGATGGGCAGATACTGGAGACAGGCAGGTCAGGTTCGGGTACACAGACAGACAGGATGGAGTTAAGAACAGAGACAGGCAGGTGGGGTACAGATGATGACATGGGCTGGCAGGACAGAGTCTAGTCACAGGACAGGTTTCAGGTCACAGGACAGGTTCCGTATCACAATACTGGTTTAGGGTCTCAGCAGAAAAGATTCAGGAACACAGGAGTATGGGTTCAAGATCACCGCAGTGCGGGTTCAGATACACAGCAGTACGGGTTTGGGTTCACAGGAGTACAGGTTCAGATACATAGGGATCAGACAATGTTACTAGCAGGCACAGAAACTAACTAGGAACTAAAGTTGCTTAGGCACCTCCCTAGTGGAGAGGGCACCTTAAATAGCCAGTGCCTCCCTGCCATAGGGAGGAACACGTGGGCAGCTGTGGTGGTGAGTGAGTCAGTGTTCGTGCCAGGAGGTGAAAGTGATCAAGGGATAGAAGCTGTGGAGAAGTAGCGCAATAGGGTCTTACCAGATAAAACACCAACAATTAATAATTAAGTATTATGTTAGTCCCAAACAGCATGAGTGCATGACACTTCATCATTAATTTTCTCAACCAACCATTATTATATAAAACAATGGATACAACAGATTCATGCAAAAATATTTTAATAATGATATATCTGAAAAAATACAAGAAATACACAAACATCAAACAAACACATTCCTATGAGGGACAAGGATGCATGCAGATAATATAATATATTGAGTCAATTCTACTATATCAAAAATTTAGGTTCGCAGAGTCCAAGGTAAATATATTTAAACGCATATTAGACAGGACATAGTACATGCATGTGAATGCAGATATATGTAGACAATTTTATGCTAATAATTCATACGGGACCCACGTTATGATAAGGCACTAGTTATAAATATGAGTACCTCGACCTGAATAATCATTATAATTGTTCATGTGCACATATAGTAGTATAGGAAAGCGGAGATCAATGACTCCAATCAATAAATAAGGTGCTCGCTGTTTACAAAACGCATATATGTTCTTGCTAAGGATAACGGGCATGGCATATTGTAGGTAAAAGGAATAAATAATGTGATAATAGTCTACAGCAAAAAATGGAAAAAACTTGCTATAATAAATCCAAGTGTAGAGAAAACGCATGCGATACTGCAAGTGAATCCATAAAGCAGAAAATCAGTGATGGGCTAAAAGCTGAACATCACAATGATATAATCTGCTAGCGTAGTAGACATTGATTTAATAACTAATGCATAGTGCAGTTAATGAAAAAATATTTTGGAGCCTAAAAAACAAAATATTTTTATAGCTATCGCAGAAATTGCAGGTGGAGTTTACATAGTATTGCCATGCGTATTCACCTGTCTAATGAAACTCATGCAGAAACACCAGATTTATAAAATGGAAACATTTCAGGTACTACATAATGAATCTGTGCAGGTCAAGGCACATTAGAAAATATACACGGTATAATACCTTAATAGTAGCGGTAAAATGAAGGCAAATAATACACCATTAGCAGCATACACGTCCCTCCACCTCGACAATCGTTTTACCTCTGGGCTTCTTCCAGGAGGCGTGTCATGGTGGGGAAAAGCTAGCCTTATATAGTATGTTACGTCTCAAACCAGGTATGTTAAACGCTGAACAGCGGTAGATGTCAAACACACACTGTAGCGGCAGACAGGAAGTTTAACTGACATGCGCATTTAATCAAGAACCACAAATCGACCCATGTGAAGCGCACGCCGTTACTATGCATTGTTGCTAACCAAGCCACAGCGTACACACCTGCAAAATGGAGAGATAATATTGGTAAATCAGCCATGAGACTGTGGCGCATGAGCGAGCCGATCCGCCCCTCTCAACAAGGACTTAATAGCGACACGCTCTATGCGCATCGCAAATAAGATCTGAAGGTCCGTCAGCCCACGCATGCGCGCACCCACCGTTGATCACACATAGCAGAAAAATAGGATTTAACGGCGCTTGCAGGTATTTACGCAGAGCATATACGCGATCCGCAGAAGCGCACTGTCAGCGCACACATGCAAGCGCACACCTATGGGAGGTATTAAAAATTAACCAATTAAAGGTCTCTATACTAGTTTATATAAAACTATGTAAAAAGGAATTACACCTAAATCCTAGATTCTCATTCAATCCCAATGGGGCCAAAGATTGCATCTACTTACTTTCGATCTGTGCAAATTTTTTGCCAAGATCACCCCCACGTTCACCCATAGTAATCTGATCTATAGCGCAAAATTTTAGACCCCTGCGATCGCATTTATGGAATTGAAAAAAATGCCTGGGTATAGTTTTTAAGGTTAAGGTTTTTTGGAGATATCCACTGCTGTTTTTGCATTCTCAATGTCAGGAATATGCTTGCGTACACGAATTTTAAATTCCCTGGTCGTTAGACCTGTATACATTTTTTTGCAAGGGTAGATGGCCTGATAAATTACCCCTTTTGACGTGCAGTTCAAGTGTTTGAGAATTTTGAAACCCATCAAAATTCCCAAGGTTTTTATCTTCACTAAGTTTTTGCAGGCTTTACAAAAGCCGCACGGATAAAACCCATTAGGAATTTTTTGTGAACCCATAAAATTTGATCTAGTTTGAAAATGGCTATGAACCAAGATATCACCCAAGTTGCAAGCCCGTCTTGCAACTATGGATGGTTTAGCAGGCAACACCTTCCTCAAGATTGGATCAGAGAGTAAAATACTCCAATATTTTTCAACCAGCGATCTAAACTGACTCCATTGAGAATTGTAGGTTGTGATTATGCAGGTCACTTTTGATTGATCTCTGTCATTAGTTTTTTTATTACTGAATAATAGTTGATCGAGTTCACTTTTGAAGGCCCTAAAATAACCTTGCCTGATATTCCTTCTACTATACCCTCGTTCCTCAAAACGTCGAGCCATGTCTTTAGTTTGTGATACGAACTTGTCTTCCTGAGAGCAGATACATCTGGCTCTCAGGAACTGGCCAATGGGAATGCCACATATAGTCGATCTGGAATGGGAAGAGGTGGCATGTAACAGGGAATTGGTAGACGTTGGTTTACGATACATGTCAGTAGTTATTTCACCTGTCGGCCGAATACTAACATGTATGTCTAGAAACTCAACACTTCTTCCAAAAGTGTGAGTCAACCTAATATTCAAATCATTTTTGTTTAAATCGGACATGAAGGCTTCCAGCTGAATCTCAGTCCCATCCCAGATGAACCACACATCGTCAATGTACCTCATCCACTCTTGGACACGGTCAATCGACGATGCGGGTTCACTCTGAAAAATCATGCGTTCCCAATAGCCTAAAAACAAGTTTGACTATAAGTGGCATTCCCATTGGCCAGTTCCTGAGAGCCAGACTTGCAAAAAAATGTATAAAGGTTTAACGACCAGGGAATTTAAAATTCGTGTACGCGAGCATATTCGTGACATTGAGAATGCAAAAACAGCAGTGGATATCTCCACCTTAAAAACTATACCCAGGCATTTTTTTCAATTCCATAAATGCGATCCCAGGGGTCTAAAATTTTGCGCTATAGATCAGATTACCATGGGTGAACGTGGGGGTGATTGGAGTCATTGATCTCAGCTTTCCTATACTACTATATGTGCACATGAACTATTATAATGATTATTCAGGTCGAAGCACTCATATTTATAACTAGTGCCTTATCATAATGCGGGTCCTGTATGAATTATTAGCATAAAATTGTCTACATATATCTGCATTCACATGCATGTACTATGTCCTGTCTAATATGAGTTTAAATATATTTACCTTGGACTCCGCGATCCTAAATTTTTTATATAGTAGCATTGACTCAATATATGAACTGCATGCATCCTTGTCCCTCATAGGAATGTGTTTGTTTGATTTTTGTGTATTTCTTGTCTTTTTTCAGAAATATCATTATTAAAATATTTTTGCATGAATCTCTTGTATCCATTGTTTTATACAATAATGGTTTGTTGAGTAAATTAATAATTAAGATAAACTCACCTATAAGGGTTGTGCCAGTCACAACTCCTATAATCGCGTAATACCAAGGTGAAACAGCTGCAGCCCCAAAGGATTCAAGCGGGTATATATAAAGGAAACATGGTGTCACTCTGCGCTTATCACCATTCAGACCAAATAGGAAATAAAATATGATATAAATTATTCCATGGAATAATTTATATCCTATTCGGTCTGAATGGTGATAAGCACGGCAACACCCAGTTTACTTTATATATTTCCAAGAGGTGGAAGTGAGGAAGTGCAGGGATGCCAGCATTACAATACCCCTTTACCTATGCCCCTTCATCATCTGGTCCAAAAGGAACTTTTTCATAAGAAGAGGGGAATATTTTCCTTGGGCTCCCACGATCTCTCTTTGGGGCCAAATCCTTTACAGTCAACCAGGAATAAAGTTTTTACCTTAACTGTCTTCATTAACAAGATATTCTTCATTTCAAAGACATATTCAGAGGAAATAGGTGCAGACGGGGAACAAGGGTCCTTGCAGAAGCGGCTCATGAAGACTGGTTCCAGAAGAGATACATAAAAGGAGTTTGCCATGCATAACCAGGGAGCATGCTTCAACTTATAGGACACAGCTGAACCGCTTAATGACGAAAAGAGAATGATGAAGCATGTCCCCAACTTTTAAGATGGAATCATGAGTTGGATGTATCTCTGTCCAGCTGTCTGCCTGCAATGTTTTTATATGTCAAGACTCCAAGATGGGTCTCCAAGTTGTGCCTTGTCTGTACTGGCATGGGTGTAAGAGCAAGTGGATTAATCCTGTCACTCATCCACCTTTTAATTTAAAAAATGGAAATACCTGGACACATCCTGTGTGTTGCATGGACCATACTTGATGTCTGTGCAGAGACACTATGGGGCAATGGCGGGAGGGCACTTGATGACACTTTTCTTCTGTCTGCCTGAAATGTTTTCAAATATCAAGACACCAAGATGGGTCTCCAAGTTGTGTCTTGTCTGTACTGGCAGGGGTATGGAGCACCAGGCCTACACCTGTCTCTCATCCACCTCAATATTTGTAATTTCAATAGTCTAGGAAGCTAATGACTGTGCCAAAACAGTGGGCCTCCACTGTAAAATGTATTTTGCTGTTTTGGAAGCTTCTCAATCCCCCTAAAGGTGTTTTCCTTGCCTTAGGTTTAACCTCCCATTGAATCCAATGGGGTTTGAAAATGTTATAGGAACCATGCTGCGAACCATTTGTCGAATATCGGGACGTTCGCCAAAGATCGGCGAACCAAACTTTGAAAGATTCGCTCATCTTTACCAAGGGGCAACCTTACCAATTCAAAAATGAAAGTTACCGTATTTTGCGGACTAGAAGACGCAGTTTTTTCCCCCAAATGTTGGGGGAAAGTGGGGGGTGCGTCTTATGGTCTGAATATAGGGCTGAGGGGAATGAGGGTGCTGCGGTGGAGCGGGTCATCGGGGGCAAGAGCAGGCTGTAGCAGCCTGCCGTGACCACGTGGACCCGCTCATTTAATATGCACGCCCATCCTCCCGGGCGAGGGATAAACAGCCGGCCCGCATGATCACCCCTGGCAACTGCAGCCTGGAGTGATCATGTGCGGCTGTATTCACTGCCTCCCGCACATCATCATGAGCGCGGGGAGCAGTGAATCAATACACATTACTTACCATTCCCCTGCAGCACTGCGATCTCCTCTGGTCTGTGACGGTCAGCTGACTTGTGTGGAGACTAGCGGCGCACACAGCGATGACGTCATTGCTGTGCGCACGTGTCCACACGCAGCCGCCGGCACAGACCGGAGGAGATCGCGATGCTGCAGAGGAACGAGGATGGCTCCACTCAGCGGCGCTGCTGCTGACATAGACGGTAAGAGGAGCGGTGCTGCAGGGAGTGAGGTGAGGTAAGGAGAGTATGAACGTTTATTTTTTTTTATGTGCCACAGGATGCGGCCATACACCAGGATGAAGGGGGTATAAAAGCAGGATGGGGGTATATTATGAGCAGCATGGGGAGTATATGAGCAGGCTGGGGAGTATATGAGCAGCATGGGGAGTATATGAGCAGCATGGGGAGTACATGAGCAGGCTGGGGAGCATATGAGCAGCATGGGGAGTATATGAACAGGATGGGGAGTATATGAGCAGCATGGGGAGTATATGAGCAACATGGGGAGTATATGAGCAGGATGGGGAGTATATGAGCAGGCTGGGGAGTATATGAGCAGGCTGGAGAGTATATGAGCAGGCTGGGGAGTATATGAGCAGACTGGAGAGTATATGAGCAGCATGAGGAGTATATGAGCAGGATGGGGAGTATATGAGCAGGACATTACCCCATAACAGTGTCAGCAGCTGATCCTCACCCCATAAGTGTGTCATGACCACATTTTTTGCTTAAAATTTTATTTTCCTATTTTCCTCCTCTAAAACCAGGGTGCGTCTTATGGTCCGGTGCGTCTTATAGTCCAAAAAATACGGTATGTCCTCATTCAAAATTCACTATTATTGTAATCTGACCAGCAAATAAAGTAGAAGAGATCATCCTTCAAAATAGATCTGACTATACAACAGAAGCACTCAGGATCCTTTTTCATTCACGTTATCATAGGGTTGATATAGGGTTGTTTTGCTATAAGACTACTTCATAGCTATCTCTGATTATAGTTCACTCATACCAAAAGCTACAGTCTCTAGCATACTTAATTCCAAGAAACAATTTTTAACACTGAAATATCGTAATATGGCATTTTTTTACCATCTCCACAAAATACACAAAGATCTTAAAAATCCTCTGGGACGCTATATCATTTCTGGTAGAGGCTCCCTAGCATCCAACCTGGCCAGCCTATATTGATGTTATAATTGATCCACATGTACTTAACCTTAGCAGCTGAGAGATTCCACCCCGTTAATAACTCTGATACATGACATTCCATGGAAAAAACTCTTACCTTTTCATAACCATGACCGTGTCTGCACTAAATTCCAATATTCCCCATGATTTAGGGTTATTCTGCATCAATTACTTATTAAACTAGGATTCTAGGATCCCTAATATACAAAAAAACTTTAATCTCCCAAGGTATGGGCCATCTTCGAGACCCTTTTTTTTTATGACACCCTTTTTCAAATCATATTGTACTATACAAACGTTATATTGTTGAATTATTCATCATATGGGATAATTCCAAAAATGATATCATTTCCTTCCTCAAATGGATAGAGGACATCAGTTGGGGTCTAATCTTTACACCCATTACAAATAACATTAACATTAACTTTGTAGACCTCACCGTTTTTCATAGTAATAATCAGATTCTTACAAAAACATTTTTTTTTAAAGTTTGATACTAACACTTATGTCCACTAGTTGGCACTATTTTAAATGAATCTGCAATATTCCTCTTAACCAATTTAAAAGAATTATAAAAACCTGTACCCAAAAAGTTGACTTTAGTGAACAGCTAAAACCTTTTCCATCAAGTTTAGGGATCAAAATTATTCCAATAAAATAATAGTGTGTTTTCGGAATCCAAAAAACTGGAACAAGATGATCTGATAAATTCCAATTTAAACAAATAATGGATGATAATCCGTTTGAAACTAATTTTGTAGCTACTTTCTGTGCAGAGAACAATACACATCCTTTGTAAACATTGGAATATTTTTCTCAACAATCCTTTTTTAGGCAAGCTTCTTCCCATGTATCCAGGTATTATCTTCAGGAGGGCCCGTACTCTTAGGACTACCCTGACACCGAGTAGATTGACATCCGGTGCATCTCTAAATACTAGAATTACTCCTATAATTGTCATTCACCCAAATGTATCTGTTGTCAATCAATTTTTCAGTCAAGTTTTGTGGTGTACCACATATAATGTGAGTGTAAAAAACAATATGTTGGAAGGACTACGCAAGCCCTTCATAATACATTAAATTTGCATCAACACAACATATATAAAGGTTTCCTATTACATGGCCTATCAAGACACTGTACATTAATGCATAACAAAAAAGTGAAACTATCACCCCTATTGAACAGATTCCCTCTGATACACCAGATCATATTTTAGCACTAAATTGAAAAGAAACTTACTGGATCTACAAATTAGGCACATTGATACCAATAGGTCTTAATGAAATTACTGATTTATTTCATTAATATATGTTTTTGAGTCCTTTTTTAGGAGCTGTTGTATATATTTTTATTTATGTGGTCTTATTCTACACATCATAGAATTAATTTTAATATTCGATTTATCATTTCATGCTGTTAAAAATTAATTAATTGTTAATTTATCTGGTATGAGTTGATTCTTTATATGAGCTATTAGTTAGCTATTGGTTAGAAATTTGTTCCTTTATCTTCTTAGTCCTGATTTTCCTCCTATGGGTCCCCTCCTTTGGTCACTTTCTAGAATGTTCCTCATACCACAGAAAATCTAATCATATATGTTTTATACATGCCTTACAAGTTTCAAATGAACTACTTTTTACTAAGGAAGGACTCCTGCACGTTTGTTCATACTCATGATCTTTCTCCTTTATGTGCTCTACACGTTATCCCCAGCATTTTACTGGCACCACTATTCCCTTTCTTGCACTTGTTCCCTATGAACGGTGCTCACACTCTGAACCTTAGTTACCGTTAGCGCATGCTCTCTATAAACTTTCTCATGGTTCTGAACTTCTTCCACCTTTACGCACAAGTACCATATGAAAGTTTCCCATGGTCTTGAACTTTTTTGACTTGCACATGCAGGCGCACCTCCAGTCACTGGATCTCTGTGCAGTGTTCATTGCTGCACCACAATAAAGCATCTTTTTGTGTATTGATCATACCACCACTATCTTTGGCTATCACCTTCCAGATATTGATTTTACTCACTTCAGTCCTTCACATACAAAAATCCACATTCACACTATTATTTCTAATTTTTCTTCCAGTTTTTTCATTTTTACTACTAATTTTTTCTTTCTTCTTTGTCATTCCTTCTACAATTGATCATCCATAGAAAAATTGAATTTAACAACACTTGTTTGAAATGTATATTTTTATCTTTTAATTTCATTTTTAACTTCTAAATTTGATTTCTGACATTCACTCTGCCGGTGGCTCTGACTGTATCCTTCTCTTAACTTAACTATGAGTTTAGGCTCACTAGTATACAGGTTCAATCCCACACCATTAACATGTTATGTTATTGGACTTTATTTTACTTTGGATGTTTTGCTTTTTGGTCTGTTTTTTTTTTCAAAGATTAATTTATACTCTGTTGATAATTCATGTTTTTATTTACATTCCATTATCTTACAATTATGTCATCTTTCTTTTACCAATAATGTTTCTTTGCTTGTACCTGCACTCATTACCTGCTCACCCTGTCTCTCTATATATACGTACTACCTTGTAAATTTTATATGCTGTAATGTGATTGGTCCTGAAGAAGGAGCTTTTGGCTCTGAAACGCATAGCCAAATAAATCATTTCTTATCTTTGTCCTGGTTGCGAGTCCTTCCACAGGACAGCATTTTTTTAATTCTTCTTTCTCCGTACACTTGCTGTCATTCCCGGATTAGGAAGATCTCTGTTATCTCTTCTTTAGTTCCTGTTTTTGGGTGAATTTTAGTCTTTTGTGATGCCCCAGGGCTGTGGGGTACTCGGTCCTGGGCAGGAACAGTCGTGGTCACGGCCGATGCCCGGTTCCGTGACCCAGGGGGTCGGTCCGATAAAAAAATGAAAAATAAAATAAAAGAAAAGAAGAGTTTTACGACTACGCCACTTGCGATGTGTGTCCAGGTTATTGAAGCTGCTGCTGTAGGGTCTTGCTGGGGCTGGTGATGTAATGCAACTTAGGTGTTTTGGGCGCTCCGCAACCAGGGCTAGGCCCCAGCAGTGATGATAGGGTTATAGTCGGGAACAGTCAGTGGATGTGTACGGAGGCGGAAAGGAAACAGTATACACCGGTATTGCAGTTTCAACTTGCCTTATTACTTGTGGCTTGGTACATGGACCCACTGGTGCCGGTTTCAGGTATTCCCGCTCCCCTTGTTCTCCGTACCAGCTGTAACTTGGGGTAGCTGTCCTCCATGCACACTCGTTAGTATTGAGCTCCCATGGCTTAGAGCTTCTGGGGGAGTCCCTCTGTTTCAGTCTTGGTCCTATTGCAGGCAGCCTGGACTATTTAATGGGTGGACATCTGTCCCTTGTCCCAGGTCCCTTTTTTGCTGCTGATGCTTCAGACTCTTTTGATGTGTCAAGGTGTTGCTGGCACTGGCGTTCCAGTTCCCTGGGGGTAGGTCCTGCATCCCTGTGAGGATGCAGTTCCTAGTAGTGCCCTGAGTGGCTCAGGGGCGCTACACATGCAGTACAGCCCACAATTTAATTTTATTGCCCAAATTATTACCAAATATTTACCAATCTTAAACCAGGATAAAAAAAACTATGCAAGTTTATTAATAATCATGAAATTAGATTTGTAGCAAAAAGACCACCAACATTAAGGAATATTCTATCTCCCAGTCTTTTATTAAGAGACAAAAAAATGCATAATGAAATGTGGCTTGCATGATAAGGTTTTTACCGAATGTATACCCTGTGAACACGAGGAAGAAAAGTAAAACCTTCATGTCTTATAATACAGGAGAGATTTTTCAGATAAAATTTTTTATAAATTGTAATACTCCAGGAATGGTATATCTGATCGAGTGCCAGTCTTGTCACATTCAATATGTGGGTTGTACCATTAATAAACAGAGTAAGAAGACACATGTCAGATACTATTAACCCTTTAATTAGCAACGTTTCTGCTGTATCCAAACACTTCATTTAATGCCACAATATAGATATTTCAGCTTTAAAATTTATGGGCATAGAGAAAGCATCTAAACCTATGAGAGGAGGTGATTTTAAAAGGAAATTATTAAATTTTGAATCCTTTTGGATTTTTAAACTTCACTTTCAGAATCCCAAAAGGTCTAAATATCAGACAAGATCTGATTTTACAATACACCTGAATATACTGGGACTCTGTTCACATTTGGTTTAATTAAATTCCTTCTTTCAACACAGGGTGAGGCTGCATAATTATGAATAGTTAATTACAAACTAATTTGAACGCACCCTTTATATAGCTGCCTCTAACCTAGTGGAGAATATCCATGAATAAGGTGTCTTTTCGCCGGAGCACTTAGGATTATGCTCCCCTGTCTGTATCATGGTGGTAAACTTCTAGTTCCATAACTGTTTTTTATGAATTTTCAATAAAGACTTTTTTTTTAATCTACTCACTGGTGCCTTCCATGGATGCTGGAGAGTTTTCCCTTTCTTTCGTTTCATTTTAAAAACTAGACCGCTTTTGGCATTTATCTTGGGATATAATGAGCATTTAGAACTCACAGTTACTTCCCAGAAATTGATAACATTATGTTGTCATATTGAAAATTTTCATTTTTATATAAAAATGTTGCTTTAGCCACAAATTTCTCACTTTTTCAAAAGGTAACACTAAAAAGAGGACCCCACTATTTGTTACCCACTTTCTTATGAGCACGGTGATATCTTACATGTAGTCTAAAAGTTCTCTCATGTAGTCAAAGGGTTGATTTTGTGGTCCCTACCCTCATGAGAAAGGTGCACGTGTACCCTCTTGTGCTTTCAGACATTTTGTAAAATTTAATGCCATACTTGGCACGTTTGGAGGGGATAAATTGACGAATGACAGGCAGCCCTGGTAAATCATCAATGACTTGTCGACGGAAACATTTTGCTCTTGGGTATATGAATTTAGAAATTAATCTTTTAGGATGGAAAATAGGGGTCTCAATTTGTTAAAGCTGTCATAATTGAGATCATTTCTTGGGGGGTTTGGGAATTGTCACTAAAATGAAAGAATTGCACTAAGTTTTCATTTCGGGATCATGACATTATGGCTGCAAATACAGGGGTGCTGTGGACAGTTATAGTTGCCCAGTAGGATCACAGAGTGGGATTTTTACTATACCCATGTTGCGGGTAATGCCCCAAATTTTTTTTTATTTCCGTGACAGTTGTCGGCATCCAGGAGCGGAAATGGATGAATGGGGGATTTTGGGAAATGTATTTATGAGCGTATAAATTGGTTTGGTGGGTAATAAGCTCTAATACATCTTGGCTTACAAAGATTTTGAAAAAATAAAGGGGGCAAAATAAGTGAGATCTAGTTTGATGCCAGGGACTGCTACAAAAGAGGGAATTTGCGAGGAAAATGACTGATCGGGATATAACAGTGGAGGAGGGACTGTATTACTTGGCCCTGCCTCTAATGTTTCAGCAGTGATGACTGACTGCTATCATCGGGCTGTGGGATCTCATAGAGGAAGCTCCTCTACTCCAGAGGCCGATTCGGAGGCAAGAAGCAAGTGAACATTCTGTGAGCCATTTTATTTTATATCCCTGCCTAACAAAAAGAAACTAAAATTAATCTAACAGCGGTATTTATATATATATATATATATATATATATATATATATATATATATATATATATAAACACCCCTGGTCAAAATTAGTGTTATTGTGAACAGTTAAGAAAGTTGAAGATGAAATGATCTCTAAATGGCATAAAGTTAAAGATCACACATTTCCTTTGCATTTTAAGCAAAAAAAAAATGTATTTTCATCTTTTATATTTTAAAAATTACAAATAGGAAAATGGGCCGATGCAAAAGTTTGGGCATCCTTGGAGACTTGTGTGCTCAGATAACTTTGACCAAGATTTCAGACCTTATTTAGCCTGTTAGGGTTATAGCTTGTTCACTATCATCATTAGGAAATGCCAGGTAATGCAAATTTCCTAGCTTTAAAAAAACCAAGCCTCCTTTAATCTTGTGCCAAAAAAACAGCAGCCATGGCTTCTTCAAAGCAGCTGCCTAGCACTCTGAAAATGAAAATGGTGGAAGCCCACAAAGCAGGAGAAAGCTATAAGAAGATAGCAAAGTGTTTTCAAGTTGTCCTTTACTCAGTTTGAAATGTAATTAAGAAATGTCAGTTACGAGGAAGAGTAGAGGTCAAGATAAGGTCTGGAAAACCAAGCAACATTTCTGTGAAAGCTGCTAGTAGGATTGCTAGAGAGGCAAATCAGAATCCCTGATTGACTGCAAAAGACCTTCAGGAAGATTTAGCAGACTCTGGAGATATGGTACATTGTTCTACTGTTCAGAGACATCTGCACAAATATGGCCTTCATGAAAGAGTCATCAGAAGAAAACCTCTCCTGCATTTTTACCATAAAATTCAGCGTCAGAAGTATGCAAAAGAACATCTAAAGAAAATGATGTATTTTGGAAACAAGTCCTGTGAAGCGATGAGGTTAAAAAAAGAACTCTTTGGCCACAATGATTGATGTGGAGAAAAAAGGACACAGAATTTCAAGAAAAGAGTATCTCATCAACCATTAACCATGGGGGTGGATCAATCATGTGGTGGGGTTCTGCTGCAGCCAATGGCATGGAGAACATTTTACATGTAGAAAAAAGAATGGATTCAATGAAATTTCAACTAATTCTTGATGCAAACATAACGCTATATGTAAAAAAACTGAAGTTGAAAAGAGGATGGCTTCCACAAATGGATATTATCCTAAACACATGTGAAAATCCATAATAGACGACCTCAAAAGGTGCAAGTTGAAGGTTTTACAATGGCCCCTGATCTGAACAGCATTGAAAATCTGTGGCTAAACCTCAAAAGAGCAGTGCATGCAAGACGACTCAGGAATCTCACAGAACTGGAAAACTTTTCCAAGTAAGAATGGATGAAAATCTCTCAAATAAGAATTCAAATACTCTTGGCTGGCTACAAGAAGCGTTTATAAGTTTATAAGCTATGATACTTACCAAAGGGGGTGCTACTAGGTACTAACTGTGTAGGGTGCCCAAACTTTTCCATCGACTCATTTTCCATTTTTGTTAATTTAAAAATGCAAAACATGAATATATGTGTATATATGTATATATATATATATATATATATATCTACTGTATATCTATATATATAATTGCCTTATTCTGTCTGTCTGTCTGTCTGTCTGTCTTGCTCCAAAATTGTGTCCTTACTGCGACAAGCGTCTCATTGGCCGCTCGCCTCGCCTCGGCTCCGCCCCCCTGCACGGATTGGCCGCTCGCCCAGGCTCCGCCCCCCCACGGATTGGCCTCTCGCCCCGGCCCCCTGCACGCATTGGCAACTCGGCCTCACCCCGCCCCCTCACGCATTGCACGCTTGCTCTGGCCCCGCCCCCAGCACGCATTCCCCAAAACGACACAGAGCCCCAACTCCCAGGTGAGTGCTTTACCCCCGGGAGCCCACATCAGCGTACGCCGCCAACCCAGCCGACACATACCCTCGCATTGCTGGGGTTGCCGCCGTATGCTGGTGTGGGCTCCCGTGCGAGCGGGGGGCGGGCTACGCTGGTAACCATGGTACACATCGAGTAATATTGTGTAGCATGGTTACCAGCGTACACCGGCTCCCAGGTGAGCGCATCAAGGTCCTGCAGCGGCGGAACACACACACACGCACACACATAAGAACAGACACACACACACACATCAGATCACACTCACTCACACACACCTCACACACACATCAGATCGCATCCACACACTCACATCATCCAGTGATATCGCTTGCTTCTCGGCGGCGATACTGTGCGTGCAGTGACCTTCCAGGACCTGCCGGAGGATCACATGGCCAGAAGCATGTGGTATCTCCGGATGTTGTGAGTGTGAGCGCGTATGTGCAATATCGTCAATGTGTGTGTATGCGATCGGATGTGTGAGTGTCTGCAGAAGGCAGAGGAGCACTGCGTGCAGCACAGCTGCTGGGACCGCACACCGGAGGGCACAGGCAGAAGTGGGGTGTGAGTGTATGCGATCAGATGTGTGCGTGTATACTGTCTGATGTGTGACTGTGGAGCACGATGGGGGGTGCACAGCATGGGGGATGTAGCACGATGGGGAGTGCGCAGCATGGGGGATGGAGCACGATGGGGAGTGCGCAGCATGGGGGATGGAGCACGATGGGGGGTGCGCAGCATGGTGGATGGAGCACGATGGGGAGTGCGCAGCATGGGGGATGGAGCACGTTTGGGAGTGCGCAGCATGGGGGATGGAGAACGATGGGGAGTGCGCAGCATGGGGGATGGAGCACATTTGGGAGTGCGCAGCATGGGGGATGGAGTACGATGGGGAGTGCGCAGCATGGGGGATGGAGCACAATGGGGAGAGAGCAGCATGGGGGATGGAGCACGATGGGGGGTGCGCAGCATGGGGGATGGATCACGATGGGGGGTGCGCAGCATGGGGGATGGAGCACGATGGGGGGTGTGCAGCATGGGGGATGGAGCACGATGGGGGGTGCGCAGCATGGGGGATGGAGCACGATGGGGGGGGCACACCTCCCCCCAAAACACACACACACACACACCGCCACACACGCACTGCACAACACATCACACACACACTGGGAACCACAAACACCGCCCTACACAGACACCCACACACACAGACAACGCCGCACACACAACACCCAACACACAAACACCGCGGCACACACAAATATACACACATACCGCACAACACACTCATTGCACAAAACATACCTCCCCCCAAAACACACACACACACCCCACAACCACACAAACCGCGCAACACACACACACAACGCTACAGACACACAGCGCTCCACAAACAACGCAACACACACAACGCAACACACAAACAACACCACTCTCACCCCCCGCCACACCCAGACAACACCCAGAACACATACAGCGCCCTACACAAACACTTGGTAACTACACACAACAACATCTATATATATATAACAAAAATCATACATTAACTACACAATACGTAAATTCTAGAATACCCGATGCGTAGATTCGGGCCACCTTCTAGTATATATAGATTCCCCTAAAATACAAAGGAAAGGTGTCATCATTAACTTCATGCCTTTCAGAGATCATTTCATCTTCAACTTGCTTAGCTGTTCACAATAACAGTAATCTTGACTAGAGGTGCCCAAACCTTTTCATGCCACTGTATATATATATATATATATATAAAGTGGGTACAGAAAGTATTCAGACCGCTTTAAATTTTTCACTCTTTGTTTCATTGCAGCCATATGTTAAATTAAAGTTATTTTTTTTCTCATTAATGTACACTTTGCACCCCATCTTGACAAAAAAAAACAAAACTGTAAAAATGTTTGCAAATTTATTAAATAAGAAAAACTGAAATATCACATGGTCATAATTATTCAGACCTTTTGCTCAGAATTGAATAGAAGCACCCATTGAGCTAGTACTGCCATGAGTCTTCTTGGGAATGATGCAATAAGTTTTTCACACCTGGATTTGGGGATCCTCTGCCATTCTTCCTTGCAGATCATCTCCAGTTCCATCAGGTTGGATGGTGAACGTTGGTGGACAGCCATTTTCAGGTCTCTCCAGAGATGCTCAATTGGGTTTAGGTCAGGGCTCTGGCATGGCCAGTCAAGAATGGTCACAGAGTTGTTCTGAAGCCACTCCTTTGTTATTTTAGTTGTGTGCTTAGGGTCAGGTCATTGTCTTGTTGGAAGGTGAACCTTCGGCCAAGTCTGAGGTCCAGAGCACTCTGGAAGAAGTTTTCTTCCAGGATATCTCTGTACTTGGCCGCATTCATCTATCCTTCAATTGCAACCAGTCGTCCTGTCCCTGCAGCTGAAAAATACCCCCATAGCATGATGTTGCCACCACCATGTTTCACTGCTGGGATTGTATTGGGCAGGTGATGAGCAGTGCCTGGTTTGCTCCAAACATACCACTTAGAATTATCACCAAAACGTTCTATCATCGTTTCATTATACTAGAGAATCTTATTTCTCATAGTCTAGGAGTCCGTCATGTGTTTTGCAAACGCTATAGGGCTTTCATATGTCTTGCACTGAGGAGAGGCTTCCGTCGGGCCACTCTGCCATAAAGGCCCGACTGGTGGAGAGCTGTAGTGATCCCCATCTCCCTTCTGCATTTCTGGAGCTCAGCCACAGTGATCTTGGGGTTCTTCTTTACCTCTCTCACCAAGGCTCTTCTCCCACGATTGCTCAGTTGGCTGAACGGCCAGGTCTAGGAAGAGTTTTGGTGGTCCCAAACTGTGCTCTTAGGAACCTTGAGTACTATAGAAATTCTTTTGTAACCTTGGCCAGATTTGTGCCTTGCCATAATTCTGTCTCTGAGCTCCTTGGGCAGTTCCTTTGACCTCATGATTCTCATATGGTGGGACATGCACTGTGAGCTGTGGGGTCTTATATACAGGTGTGTGCCTTTCCAAATCAAGTCCTATCAGTTTAATTAAACACAGCTGGACTCCAATGAAGGAGTAGAACCATCTCAAGGAGGATCACAAGGAAATGGACAGCATGTGACATATATGAGTGTATGAGCAAAGGGTCTGAATACTTATAACCATGTGATATTTCAGTTTTTCTTGTTTAATAAATTTGCAAAAATGTCTACATTTCTGGGGGGGGGGGTTCTGTGAAGATGGGGTGCAGAGTGTACATTAATGAGAAAAAAAATGAACTTTTTTTAAATTTACCAAATGGCTGCAATGAAACAAAGAGTGAAAAATGTAAAGGGGTCTGAATACTTTCCGTACCGACTGTACATATTATTTCACCCTGACATTAGTTTATAACACTAATCCTAAACTCAACCCTAGTTTGTAACCCTAACTCTAGTTTGTAACTCTAACCCTGGTTTGTAACTCTAACCCTGGTTTGTTACGCTAAGCCTAACTATGGCTAGGAAAAAAAAATATAAAATAAACAAACAAAGAGAAAATAATCTCGTTATCTGATTAGGGGGATGACAGAGGGGGGATCATCACAGGGGCGATTAGAAAATTAGGGAAGGGTTTATAGTAATTTTATATACGGTAACTAATTTATTATTTTTCTTCTGTGACAGCACTTGTAAACTCTCTTCCTCCCAGATTAACTAGAAAGGACAGAGGCAGACCCAACTGCTGCCATATTTACCAAATATTGGAGATTTAATTACTGTGATAGGATTTATAATGACGATTAAAAGTCAGAAACTAAGGAAATTGGTTCCTAACAGTTGCTACGTGGAGGAAGCAGATTTCGGTGGGTGCGCGGCGCATGCACCCTCCATTTTGCAAGAGAAAGTGGAGAAGCAGGGCCGCAGCAGACTTAGATTCTAGGCATCTGCCATTTTACAAGCTGGAGAGGAAAACGGGAGTCAAGGGGGACTTTGGATGTACCGAGGGACCAGGGGGGACATTTCTCTTCCATCTGACATGTTTGATAGTGTCAGATGAGAGAGAAGTTATTTTAAAAAGCAATTTACTTTTTTGATCATGTGATCACTGTAAGGCTATGTGCGCACGTTGCGCAAATACATGCAGTTACGCTGCGCTTTGTAGCGCAGCGTAACTGCATTCGTCCTGCGTCCCCTGCACAGTCTATGGAGATTGTGCAGGGGCCGTGCGCACGTGGCGTTTAAGAGCGCAGCGCTTCGGCTACTGCCGAAGCGCTGCGTAAAAAGAAGTGACATGTCACTTCTTTCCTGCGCTTTGCCGGCAGCTCCTGCTCTGTCTATGGGAGGAGCTGCAGGCAGAGCGCATGGAATCGGCGCTCACTACGGAGATTTCTGCAGCGATCTAAAGCGCACATGTGCTCTTCAGATCGCTGCAGAAATTCCTGCAGTGACTGTACGCAACGTGCACACATAGCCTAATCCATTCAATAACAGCGATCACGTGACTACAGATCGGAAAAACCAGCCCGGATCGTTGTCTCCAGGGTCTCAGCTACACCTGGTAGCTAACACCCTGGAGATTTTCCACTGTGGGGAGCGCTATACACTTAATCCTTATATATGTGGTGTTGAGAGATATATATATTATTCAACACCTGTTTCTATAACAAGTTAGGCTCTCAATTATGTCCAATTTAAGGGATTTTACTTATGAATCTAGACAAAATGACCTTGATACCATTCTTCTTCATGCTTTGAGAACTCCTTCTATATCATTATTGTACTCTATGATGAAGCCTAAATTATTGGGAATACATCCCAACACTTACTTTAAATACTGGAGACTAATAATAAATTATATTGATATCCCTTCTAAGATAAGAGCAAGTTGGTCTACATTCTGGAAAAATATTATCAATGTGCCCTGGAGACAGACTCAGTTTAAAATTATGCACTTGGCTATCTTTGCTTTTAATATTCCTAAAATAGAATCTACTTCAGACAATTTAACTACACGCCCCAAATGCCAACTGTATAACTCTGACCTTTATCATAATTTTTGGCTTTTAAAAATGTCTGTCAATTTCAAATTTGATATAAACCTTGGTTTGTTCGGGTCGGGATCGGATTCGCGAACACTTTTCTCAAAAATCAGCAAAAATTGGTTTTGTTCGCTAACTGTTCGTGATTGCACTAATGCTCTTCTTCTACCTTATTGTCACTTTGGTTAGGATAGTGGTGCTTTATGATGAGCGGGGGAAACGTGTTTGATGAGGGAAGGGGTTGGAGAGAGGTCAGAGGAGCACTGGACTTTTTTTTGTATGTTTTTTTACTTTATGTGTGCATGTTGCGACAGCTAATCAGGTCGCATAAAACAATCCCAAATTTCAGACAAAAGGGCTTGTGTTATTAGCTGCCTGAGTCACAGGACCCTCTGCGTATAAAATGCAGACATGCAGCATCAATTGCTAAAGCTTGGGGAAGGTGCTGCCGCCGCTGCTGCTGCTAGTCACATAGCTTAGCTAACGGGTTTAATTTTAGGTTGCTAGTTAGAGATAGTTAGGAGTGCGATAGTGTATAATAGGGAAGTGCAGTGTAGGGAACGTTTTATGCCACAAATCGGCATTTCATCATCAACTGATTTCTAATTGTGTGGTCCTTCGAAAAATTGCTATTTTATCATCTAAATAGTGGTATTTGTGTAGTCCGGCCCAAAATTGCCATTTCATCATCTGAATAGTGCAAAATCTGTGATTCAGAAAAAAATTGCCATTTAATCATCTAAATAGGGGTAATTGTGTGGTCCAGCCCAAAATTGCTATTTCATCATCAAAATAGTGCAAAATCTGGGGTGCAGCTCAAAATTGCTATTTCATCATCTAAATAGAGATTGGCTTTATATTTGCATCAACTCACCTTGCCTTGGTTGGTTCTGGTCTCGCTTGCTTATTGTGGCATGTTTGAGGTGGGAATATATACAAGGTGGCCATAAAATAATCTAAGGTGTTTGGAGCCGTGTGCAGACTGACCCAGTGGACAGAATTGGCTGAAAATTGGTATGTGTGCTATTCAAGGCATGAGGAAACGGAAGGCATCTTAAAAAATAATTAGACCAAAACTCCCCACCAGGTGAAAAAGTGGTGCTGTTCAGTGAGCGAGCCTTGCAACTGAGTCTTCAAGATGCTTGTCTCTTTGCCGAATCGAGCGCTGTTAATGCGTTTGCTTTATAAAAATTAGAGTTGAGCGCGGTTCGCGGTTCGAGGTTCTCCAGTTCGCGGTTTGAGTGATTTTGGGGGGTGTTCTAGATCGAACTAGAACTCGAGCTTTTTGCTAAAGTTCGATAGTTCTAGTTACGTTCGAGAACGGTTCTAGCAGCAAAAAGCAGGGCTTTTTACAGCTACAGTGTGCAGGAGCCATCGCTGGCAGCCTGCCAGAAGCTGGTAACCAAGATAAACATCGGGTATCCAAGCAAAGCGCTTTGGTTAGTAACCCGATATTTATCCTAGTTACGTGTGCAGGAAGCCGACACTTCCCCGCTCAGCTCGCTCCGCCCCCTCCTGCATGCGGCATGTACACATACATACACACACACACTCACACTCACCTGTCCCCAGCCATGCAGTCCACGACACTGACGTCCTCAGTGCCACATAACGCCGCTAGGCTCCACCCACTTCGAACTCCGCCGCCAGCACACATGGCTCCGCCCAACTGGCACTCTGCACACATGGTCCCGCTAGGCTCCGCCCACCTGGCACTCTGCACACATTACCCCGCTGGGCTCCGCCCACCTGGCACTCTGCACACATGGCACTGCTAGGCTCTGCCCACCTGCACTCTGCACACATTACCCCGCTAGGCTCCGCCCACCTGGCACTCTGCACACATGGTTCCGCTAGGCTTCGCCCACCTGACACTCTGCACACATGGTCCCACTAGGCTCCGCCCACCTGGCACTCTGCACACATTACCCCGCTAGGCTCCGCCCACCTGGCACTCTGCACACATGGCACTGCTAGGCTCCGCCCACCTGGCACTCTGCACACATTACCCCGCTAGGCTCCGCCCACCTGGCACTCTGCACACATTACCCCACTAGGCTCCGCCCACCTGGCACTCTGCACACATGGTCCCGCTCGGCTTACCTGCGGTGATGAAGTCCCGACCTCAGCGCTGTCACTGTCATCCATGGCCGCCGCTTGTCACATCACCTTTTCTCGCTTCCGACCCGAGACTGACTAGCGGTGACGTCACGGGCCGCTCGCGATACTTGGCTGTGAAGATGATTGAAGTCAGTGTGCAGGAGATCAGCGCAGGTAATGTACCTCGCTGACAGCAGCACTTGTCATCCCCTACAGTGACCTGGGCTGACCCATTGATGTTAGCTCAGGTCACTGCACTGCTCTCCCAGCCAATGGGGAACATCCTGCTCTTCATTGACTGGGACAGTGTGGATCGTCATGGCAACCCCTTGGATTACACCAGACCTGGATTTGTTTTTCTTTCTAATAAATTGGTTAAAGAGGGAATGTATTGGGGAGTGTTTTTTCAAATAAAAATGTGTTTGTCGTCTATTTTTTTTTATTACTGACTGGGTTGGTGATGTCGGGTATCTGATAGACGCCTGACCTCACCAACCCCAGGGCTTTGTGCCAGGTGACATTACACATCTGGTATTAACTCCATATATTACCCCGTTTGCCACCACACCAGGGCACGGGATGAGCTGGGGCGAAGCACCAGGATTGGCGCATCTAATGGATGCGCCACTTCTGGGGCGGCTGCGGCCTGCTATTTTTAGGCTGGGGAGAGTCCAATAACCATGGACCTCCCTAGTCTGAGAATATCAGACCCCAGCTGTCTGCTTTACCTTGGCTGGTGATCCAATTTTGGGGGACCCCTACGTGTTTTTTTTTTAAATTATTTATTTAATTTAAAATAACAGTGTGGGGTGCCTCAGTGTCAGGTTTCTGGGTTTTCCAGTTCTCTTTTGAAAAAGCTTGCCCTCAGTTAACATGGAGTTTACTGTTCTGTTGCCCTACTTCCTGTCCAGCTGCTTAAAAGGCCGCCTCTAAACCTAGTCCAGTGCCTGAGTATACTGCTTGCTGTGTGCTCCTGCCTTGCTGCTTCTAATTCCTGATTGCCTTTGGATCCTCCTGAAAGACTACCGACCGACTCTGGACCATACCCGGTTTCTTCAAGCTGTGCCCGGACTCCGCCTGCCGTCTGTGGTCTGCACTTCTGCCCGGTTCGTAACCACTCTGGACTATCATCCCGTACGGACACTTCTGGACTTTACCACTTGCCCCTTGTGTCCCGGCTGCTGCGCATTTAGGCCTTCCGGGGTGATTGCCGGACAGTCCCTGTATAGGGGTTCGCTCTGGTGGTCTCCCTGGGGGAGTCCGGTGCGTGGTCCCGGGAATTCCCTTCGCTCCGTTTCGGGAAAGTATTTCGTGTGTTTTGCTGTGTTGTTCCGTTGTGTACCTACCGTGGTTACATATTATAAACATCTTGTACCAAGAACTCGTCTCTGGTTGTCATTGCCCTAACGCTATCGAAATCCTCAGAACATACAATAGTATTACATTATACTCAGGCCATAAGAGGATTTCGCTGGGGCAATGACTGAGACACGAGTAGATCAGCTCTTTTCCATGATTAACTCCTTACAGCAGGAGATGGAGGCGGTACAAACTAAACTTAGAGATGTGGAGGCACAGCTGGGCCATGATCACCAGGTACTGGGTCCGGCTATTCAGGATTTGCAAGTCAGAGTGGAGGCTCAGGAAGCCGTCCCCACTACGTCCGTATCAGCTGCCGGTATGCCTAGGTTACCCCCATTCCGTTTCAATGGTGATCGTAGTCAGTTCCGTGGATTTGTTAACCAATGTATACTGTTTTTTGATGTACATGCTGATTATTACCGTTCTGACCGGTCAAAAGTGTTATGTATAATCATGTTATTAACCTCACGAGCACTGGCTTGGGCTAATCCTATGATAGAGAATCGGGACATCCGTTTAAATCACCTGGATGACTTTCTGACCGCAATGGCGCAAATGTTTGATGATCCGAATCGCCGTGCTACCGCTGAATCGGCTCTCCTTTCCTTACGTCAGGGAAAGCGTTCTGTCGTTGAATACGCCACTGAGTTCAAGAGGTTAGTGGTAGACACCGACTGGGGAAACAATGCATTATTGTCTGTTTTCAGAAAAGGTTTGTCCGGTACCATCAAGGACGAGTTAGCTCGTTCCGAATCTCCAGGGGATTTTGAACTGTTTCTCCAGCACTGTGTGCGTATTGATACCCGCTTGACGGAACGTAGACAGGAAAAATGGGCAGCTGTAAACCGTGTAAACAACTTTGCGTTTCCTTCCAGAGAACCCGCTCTCAGGACGCCACGGGAGGCCGAGGACGTTCCTATGCAAGTGGACTCTCTGCAAAAACGAGAGACCAACGAACGTCGTGAACACCGGCTCCGTGAGCGTTTGTGTTTCTATTGCGGTCAATCGGACCATTTCTTGATCGACTGCCCGAAACGTCCAAATCGCCCAAATAAGGTATTGGCAGCCATGGCAGAGTGTGACAACACGGACGCAGAGTCCGATATCTCTGAGGCAAGTGGACACTTGGATGCGGTATTTCCCTTGACTGTAATGTCAACCTCACCGAAGGACTCAGAAGGCAAATATACCCATTGCTCGCTTCCCATTCAGATCCGGTGGGAGGGACAGCTAATACCTACCTCTGCAATGATAGACTCTGGGGCAGGGGGAAATTTTATGGACTCTTCTTTTGCCAGGAAACACGGTATCCGGACTCAGCAAAGATCCTCACCGGTTACCATGGAGACGGTAGACGGATCTCCGTTAATCTCTGGACCAGTTGATCGGGAAACAGTACCGCTAGAATGCGTGATGAAGCCAGGTCAGCAGGAGACCCTTGTTTTCATGGTAATTTCTTCTCCTCATTTTCCGATTATTTTAGGTATTCCGTGGCTACGGTCTACAAATCCTGTCATCGATTGGGAGACTAAGGAAATATCCTTCCCACCGCAGAGTGGTCCGACCCTTAGTCCAACTGTTCCGGTTCCAGTAACACCGAATGCGGAGGGCACTGTACAGGTACCTGTTTTACCCCCGGTTTATCATGACTTCACTGATATATGCGACAAAAGAAAAGCCGATCGGCTTCCCCCGCATAGACCGTATGATTGCCCCATAGACTTACTCCCAGGGGCGGAGATCCCGTTTGGTCATGTCTACCCGTTGGCGGCACCTGAGCTAGAAGCACTAAAAGAGTACATTGATGAAAGTCTAGCCAAGGGATTTATTCGCCCGTCTACCTCACCAGCAGGGGCACCCATCTTTTTCGTGAAAAAGAAAGAGGGGACTCTGAGACCCTGTATTGACTACCGGGAACTGAATAAAATAACCATCCGGAACCGGTATCCGTTACCGTTGATTCCTGAGCTATTGGAGAGGGTCCAACAGGCAAAAATATTCACTAAATTGGATCTCCGTGGGGCATATAATCTACTTCGCATACGTCCCGGAGACGAGTGGAAGACCGCGTTCCGATGTCGGTATGGACATTTTGAGTACCTAGTGATGCCTTTTGGACTTTGTAACGCTCCCGCGGCTTTCCAACATCTAGTTAATGATATTTTTAGGGATATAATGGACCAATTCATGGTGATTTATCTGGACGATATCCTAATCTTTTCTGATTCCCTACAGGAACACCAGGAGCACGTCAAGACCGTACTTACCCGTCTGCGGGAGAACCACCTGTACATTAAACTGGAGAAATGCGAATTCCATTGCTCACAAATACAATTCTTAGGTTATGTCATCTCTCCTCAGGGACTGAACATGGAGTCTGGCAAGATACAAGCAATTCTAGACTGGCCGGAACCAGGAAACATCAAAGAGGTACAACGCTTTGTCGGTTTTGCCAACTTTTACCGACGCTTTATCCGTAACTTTTCAGAGATCGTTCGTCCCATCACTCTGTTAACCAAGAAAGGACAGAAGTTTGTGTGGTCCACCCAGGCCCAGGAAGCTTTCCATCGTCTCAAGGTTTGTTTTACCTCAGCGCCAATATTAGTACATCCGAATCCCGCACTTCCCTTTATCGTGGAAGTAGACGCTTCCGACTATGCATTAGGGGCCATCCTTTCTCAAAGGACTGGGGACAAGAGTCTCTTGCATCCGTGTGCTTTCTTTTCCCGCCGGTTGTCCCCTGCAGAAAGGAACTATGACATTGCGGACAAGGAATTGTTGGCGATTATTTCAGCTTTTAAGGAATGGAGACACCACTTACAGGGAGCCGCGCAGCAAGTGATAGTACTCACAGATCATCGTAATCTGGAATTTCTTAAGTCTGCCAGGTGCCTGTCTCCACGGCAAGCCCGTTGGAGCCTATTCCTTAACCAGTTCAATTTTATCGTTACATACCGTCCAGGTTCACGTAATGGGAAAGCCAATGCCTTGTCCCGAATCCACGCCGTGGACTCCGTGCCTGGAACCCCGTCTCAGACCGTATTATCGGATGCCAATTTCGTTGGAGTAATCCAGGACCAGGACTTGTGGAAGGACATCAAGCTGGCCTATGATGGTGACGTATTTCTTGCTGCCCCCCCGAATGATGTAACTCTTGTTCTTCGGAATGGTGTGTGGATGAGAGAGCGACGCATTTATGTCCCGGAGGCCGTAAGACTTCGGGTTCTCAAGTTGGTCCATGACTCCGTGTTGGCTGGTCATAGGGAGGTACAGAAGACGCAGGAATTTCTGAGCCGTTTTTTCTGGTGGCCTACCTGTTTAAAGGATGTAAAGGACTATGTCCACTCATGTGTGGTTTGTGCCCGGTGCAAGGTCCCTCGTGTGGCTCCTACGGGACTCCTCCAACCGTTACCCATGCCATCTCGCCCTTGGGGGTCTATCTCAATGGATTTTATTGTGGAGTTGCCAGTCTCAGGCGGTCACAATACCATTTTAGTGGTGGTGGATCGGTTGACAAAAGCTGCTCACTTTATTCCGTGTACCGGTCTCCCCTCAGCCGCAGAGACAGTGGATTTGGTTATCCAGAACGTATTCCGATTGCATGGGGTACCAGACGAGATCATCTCTGACCGGGGCGTGCAGTTCACGTCTAGGTTCTGGAAGGGGTTTTGTACGGCACTCCAGATTGATGTCTGTTTGTCTTCTGCATACCATCCTCAGACAAATGGGCAAACCGAACGGACTAATCAAACCATGGAACAATACCTTCGATGTTATGTCAGCCATCTGCAGGACGATTGGTTGAAGATGCTTCCGTTGGCGGAGTTCTCGTATAACAACACTCAGAGCAGCTCCACTAAGGTAACGCCCTTTTTTGCTAACTTGGGTTACCATCCGAATGTTTTGCCTAGGTCACCGGTTGCGGTTTCGGTGCCAGCGGTGGAGGACAGATTGACAGAGCTGCGACAAAACCTGGAGATTCTAAAGGACACTATGGCTACGGCTCAGGAGCGTTACAAGAGATCGGCAGACACTCACCGGAAACCGGCACCCATGTATAAGGTAGGGGACTCTGTATGGTTGTCCACCAAAAACCTGAAATTGGGTGTTCCTTCGCAGAAGCTGGGACAAAAATTCATCGGTCCATTTAAGATCACCGGGATCGTGAGCCCTGTGGCCTGTCGGCTGCGGTTACCGCACCATCTGAAGGTACACCCGGTCTTTCATGTTTCTCTCCTCAAACCCGTTTCTCCTAATACGTTTCATGGTCGTGTCGTGCCTCCTCCTCCGCCTGTGATGGTCGACGGCGAGGAGCAGTTCGTGGTTGAGGACATTATTGACTCCCGGCTCCATCGTCGTCGGCTTCAGTATCTGGTACGTTGGCAGGGGTACGCCCCCGAGGACGATTCCTGGGAACCGGTGGGTAACATTCGGGCTCCCCGGAAGATTGCTCAGTTTCATCGTCGGTACCCGGACAAGCCAGGCCCTGATCCGTCCTGAGGCCGTTTCTGGGGGGGGGGAGTAATGTCAGGTTTCCGGGTTTTCCAGTTCTCTTTTGAAAAAGCTTGCCCTCAGTTAACATGGAGTTTACTGTTCTGTTGCCCTACTTCCTGTCCAGCTGCTTAAAAGGCCGCCTCTAAACCTAGTCCAGTGCCTGAGTATACTGCTTGCTGTGTGCTCCTGCCTTGCTGCTTCTAATTCCTGATTGCCTTTGGATCCTCCTGAAAGACTACCGACCGACTCTGGACCATACCCGGTTTCTTCAAGCTGTGCCCGGACTCCGCCTGCCGTCTGTGGTCTGCACTTCTGCCCGGTTCGTAACCACTCTGGACTATCATCCCGTACGGACACTTCTGGACTTTACCACTTGCCCCTTGTGTCCCGGCTGCTGCGCATTTAGGCCTTCCGGGGTGATTGCCGGACAGTCCCTGTATAGGGGTTCGCTCTGGTGGTCTCCCTGGGGGAGTCCGGTGCGTGGTCCCGGGAATTCCCTTCGCTCCGTTTCGGGAAAGTATTTCGTGTGTTTTGCTGTGTTGTTCCGTTGTGTACCTACCGTGGTTACATATTATAAACATCTTGTACCAAGAACTCGTCTCTGGTTGTCATTGCCCTAACGCTATCGAAATCCTCAGAACATACAATAGTATTACACTCAGTTTTGGATTACCAGCCAAGGTGAAGCTGCCAGCTGTGGTCTGCAGGCTGCAGCCGTCTGCTTTACCCTAGCTGGCTACAAAAATAGGGGGAACCCTACGTCATTTTTTTTTTTCATTTTTTTGGCTAAATACAAAGCTAAGCACCCAATGCCACATGAAAGGCACCAAAGGGTGCAAAATTACAAAATGCAGGAGAGTGGGAAATTATGTGTCTTTCTGCCATTATAATGACAGAAAAGACTGATATGAAGTGCACAAGCACAAGAAAATCACCAGAGCGCTCTACGCTGCGAAAAGCAGTACAAAATGGCACTGGAGTGAACATGTGACCGCCTCATGTAGGTTGAAGCTATGGATCCTGGGTAAATTTATGTATTTTCCCTCCTTCAGTTATTTTGCAGTACGCAAAAAAAACGGAAGTCACACGGATGACAAACAGATGACATACGGACCGTCTACGGAACGGGAACGGATGCCACACGGATGCACCCGTGAAAAAAACGGACTGTTTTTTGCAGACTGCAAAAATGGATCGGTCGTGTTAATGTAGCCTTATTCTGATCTGCCATTTATAAACAGCAGGCAGAAATAAGTGAATGGCGCCCCCCAGCGTCAGAAAATCTCTGGGGTTTCAGGCGTAGCTGAGACCCTGGAGATCCTGATTCAGGACGGTTTGTCCGGTCCCTGCTCATGTGATCACAAGTATGCACCGTATACCGATGGTCACGTTACAGTAAATGACAGTGTCGGTAAAAAATTATTTATCTGCCATCTGGCATGAACAAACATGATAAATCTCCTCCCCGGTCCCCTCCGGTCCCCCGGTGTCGCCAAAGTGCCCCCCTTGATGCCCTCCCAGAAATCCAAGATGGCTGCGCGCGCACAGCAGCGTGCCGGCCGCATTCACCCTACTCCTCTGATTTCTGTCGCATGTGCAATGACACATGCGACAGAAAACTCCTCCCCAGGCCCTGCCAGGTCACCCCCTATAACTCCACCGGTGTTCCCCGGTGTCCCACGGTACCTGTGCAGCGTTGATCCCCCGCGACCCTCTCCTTCACAATAGACGCTGCCGCATGCACAGAGCGGCTGTCAGCTCAAGTTCCTGTGTTCAGACACAGTGAGTGGTGGTTATGCATCTGTAAGCTAAATGGGCAGCACGGTGGCTCAGTAGTTAGCACTGCAGTCTTGTGGTGGCTCAGTGGTTAACACAGTCTTGCAGCGCTGAAGTCCTGGGTTCAATTCCCACCAAGGACACCATCTGCAAGGAGTTTGTATGTTCTCCCCGTGTTTGCGTGGGTTTCCTCCGGGTTCTCCGGTTTCCTCCCACACTCCAAAGACATACAGATAGGGAATTTAGATTGTGAGCCCCAATGGAGACAGTGTTCGCAATGTATGCAAAGCGCTATGGAATTAATAGCGCTAAATAAATGAATAAATTATTATTATTACTGCAATGCCCTGCTCATGAGGTAAGGAACATAGTTGATCAGGAGAGCTATATACTACATTTCCAAATGGAGGCATTTGATTTTATAGTTGCCCTGCTGAATGACTACCAAACATGAGAGTCCGTTATATGCCACAAGAAAACACATCTAAACAGCGAGCTCTGTTGTTTAGTATTCATTCAGCTGGATAACTGACCTTAAAGGGGTATTCCATCTGCAAGATCCTATCCCCAATATATAGTAGGTGGAATAGCAATAATATCAGCAAATACCAATATTTGGAAATGTAGAATAGTTCTCCTGATTAGGCCTGCCCTTACCTCATGAGCAGGGCATTGCAGCTTTGGTAGCAACCGTTACGACACGGACTCTGCTGCTGTGGACCCGGGGAGAGTGGGTGCAGATTCATTGCACCCACACTCCTCACATGGAGGGTCTGCACTCCTAGAAAATGGGGGATAAGTTCCCGTTTTTTCCTTACAATAAATTTGTGAAAGAGGGAATGTTTTGGGGAGTTTTCTTTCAAATACATTTTTTTGTCGATTTTTTTTTCTTAGTACTGACAGTTTATGATGTCGGGTATCTGATAGACGCCATGACATCACAAACTGCTGGGCTTGATGTCAGGTGGCTTTACAACTAGTATCAACCCCATTTATTACCCCGTTTGCCACTGCACCAGGGCACTGGATGAGCTGGGGTGAAGCGCCAGGAGTGGCGCATCTAGTGCATGCGCCACTTCTGGGGCGCCTGCGGCCTGCTATTTTTAGGCTGTGAAGGCCCAATAACTATGGACCTTCCCACCCTGAGAATACCAGACCACAGCTGTCCGCTTTACCTTGGCTGGTGATCCAATTTGGGGGGAACCCTACTTTTTTTTTGTAATTATTATTATTTATAAAATAATTATAAAAAAAGAGCCTGGGGTGACCTCCACATTGGATCCCCAACCACGGTAAAGCTACCAGCTGTGGTTTTCAGGCTACAGCCGTCTGCTTTACCCTAGCTGGCTATCAAAAATGGGGGGACCCAACATCATTTTTTTTTAACTATTTTTTAATTAAAAAAAATTAATGGGCTTCCCTGTATTTTGATTGCCAGCCAAGGTAACGCCAGGCAGATGGGGGTGGCAACCCGTAGCTGTCTGCTTTATCTGCACTGAGAATCAAAAATACCGCGGAGCGCTACGTCATTTTTATTTTTACAGCACTGTCATGTCAGGCAATCAAAATACAGGGAAGCCCTTTTTGTTTTTAGTTATTTAAATAAATAATTAAAAAAAATATATATGAGCTCCCGCTGCATTTTTTGTATTGCTAGCTAAGGGTAATCCAAGCAGCTACTGGCTGCTAACCCTTGCTTGGTGTTACCTTCACTGGCAATGGAAAATCCAGGGAAGCATTTTTTATTTTTTTTGCCAAAAAACTCCAAAAAAAATGACGTGCGCTTTGCCATATTTTTGTATGCTAGCCAGGTACAGCAGGCAGGTACGTGCTGCCCCCAACCCCCAGCTGCCTATTTGTACCGGCTGGGAACTAAAAATATAGGGAAGCCCTTTTTTTAATTAATTCATGAATTTTATGAAATAATTAAAAAAAAAACGACGTAGGCTTCGCCCCATTTTTGTGTCCAGCCGGGTACAACTAGGCAGCTGGGGACTGGAATCCACAGCACAGGTTAGCCCGAGGTTTCTGGGCCCCTCTGCTGCGAATTGAAGACCGCAGCCGCTCCAGAAAATGGCACTCTCATAGAAGCGCCATCATCTGGCGCTGTATCCAACTCTTCCAACAGCCCTGGAGCCGGGTGGCTTGTTGGGTAATCATGAGTTAATACTGGCTTTGTTTTACTAGCCAGTATTAAGCCAGAGATTCTTAATGTCAGGCACGTTTGACCCGGCCATTAAGAATCTCCAATAAAGGGTTAAAAAAAAACACCACACAGAGAAAAAATACTTTAATAGAAATAAATACACAGACACATTAGAGACTCCATCTTTATTACCTCCTGTCACCCCTCCACGATCCTGCTCTTCTGTCTTCTTTCCCCTTCAACACATGCAGCTCTGCTCCATCAGACAGCACAGCTGCATGGGGGAAGACGCTGTGCTCCATGCAGAAATCACTCTGTGAGAGTGACCACAGGCTCCCGGCTGTAAGCGGTGGCACGGGGTGCCATAGCAACGCTGCTCCGATCACGTGATTCCCGTGCCGCTGCGTGCTGGTAGCGGGACGTCCCCGTCACCGCTACCAAGCGCGTTGCTATGGCAATGGTGATCTCCGTGATTGACCGGCTGTGTCAGCCAGTCAGAAGCCGGCTTCTGCGGACACTGGTAACTACGGTAAACATCAGGTAACCCAGAAGCCCTTTCCTTGGTTACCCGATGGTTACCGTAGTTACCAGCATCCGCCACTCTCACGCTGCCAGTGCCAGCCCCCTGCACACATAGCCAGACTACACATCAGGTTAAATTAACCCGCTGTGTACTGTAACTAGGAGTGCAGGGAGCCAGCGCTAAGCGGTGTGCGCTGGTAACCAAGGTAAATATCGGGTTGGTTACCCGATATTTACCTTAGTTACCAAGCGCAGCATCGCTTCCACGTGTGCTGCTGGCTGGGGGCTGGTCACTGGTTGCTGGTGAGATCTGCCTGTGTGACAGCTCACCAGCAACCCGTGCAGCGACGCTCCAGCGATCCCTGCCAGGTCAGGTTGCTGGTGGGATCGCTGGAGCGTCGCTTAGTGTGACGGTACCTTAAGGGAACGGGGAAGCAGAGCGGGGAGTCGAGCTAGAGCATGTCGCCGGTACACGGCGATACACAAACGTGCACCGTGTAACAGAGAGATGCAATGACAGGTCCTACATGACGCGTCATAGTCATGTGACCAGTCTGTAGCCAATGAGATAACAGGCACGTGACTGGTCACATGGCTATTTTTCACGTCACGATAGGTCCTGCATCACTGCTGGCAGTGCTGGTTACCGGGAGGATTGAGCGATCATTGGATGGAATAGCGGCAGGAGACAGAGTGCAGGAGGGATCGCGGGGACCGGTAAGTGTTATGGTAATGTTTATTAACTGTATGTGTACATTTATAATGTGTTTTTATGTGTTTGTGATTGCCTCCTATTGTTTCCTATGCGGTTCGAGTTCGGTTCGTCGAACGTTCGCCGAACCGAACTCGAACGAGACGCCCATTCGGCAAACCGAACTCGAGCCGAACCGCGACCGGTTCGCTCATCTCTAATAAAAATGCCAGGAATGCTACAGTTGCACTGAGAGCCTTTCGTCGTTTAAAAGACCTTCACACGCATAGCGGTCTAATGGCTGTCAATTCGCTTAGACAGATGATGACACGTTTTGAGGCAACAGGGTTACTGAGTGTTCAGCCAGGGAGTGAACGACGACTGGTTAGCAGGGAGGTTGTGGAGGACATTGCCTGTGTCGTCATGAAACAGGGCACGGCTGCACCCTGCCGGGAACATCAGTTCAAGCAGTGTTTCCAGGCAATTGGGGCTCCTGTACAGCACAGTGTGAAAAGTTCTTCGAAAGATCTTGTGGGCATACCCATACAAAATTAGCCATTATCAACAACTTCTTCGTCATGACAATGATACCTGCATGATATTTGCATTCATGTTTCTGGCGAGAGTGAAAGTGGATGGCAATTGGCCATGGAATGTTCTGTGGTGGAACAAAGCGCATTTTTACCTGAATGAAACGGTGAACACACAAAACTGGCGCATATGGGCTACAATAAATCTGCATACGGTCGAGAGGGTTCTGCTGCATTCGCCAAAGGTAACCATTTGGTGTGGCTTCACCTCATCATTCATCCTCGGACTGTTTTTTTACGAAGAAATGAGGCCAACTGGGGTTGCTACCTCTTCCGTGACAGCAGCGAGATACCAGGCAATGCTGGAAACAGTGGCTGTTCTGCAACTCCAACAGCGCCAGTGTCTTCAGACGATCACCTTCATGCATGATGGAGCACCTCCTCACATCGAAAATCGTGTGAAGAACTTTGTGCATGCACATTTTCCCGATGACAGGATTTTGAGCTGCTCCTTCCCTAATGCATGGCCATCGCGTTCACCCAATCTCAATCCTTGTGATTTCTGGTTGTGGGGACACTTGAAAGAGCATGTTTATCGGGGAAATGTTAACACCCTGGCTGACCTCAAAGACCGCATCAATTGGGAAGTGCGCAGTGTCCCACCAGACATGTTACACGCAAGCGTCGAGCATGTTCTGCATAGGATGAACATGATCACCATGCATGATGGCAGCCATATTGAACAGTTATGCTAGTCTGTGGAAGAATTGTGACATCTCCAATTATCGGCACACGGTTTTTGGGCCACTCGCTCACTCTACAATGACACTTTTTCACCTTGTGGGGAGTTTTGGTATCGGATTTTTTTAAAAAAGATGCCTTCCATTTCCCCATGCCTTGAATAGCACACATACCAATTTTCAGCTAACTCTGTCCACTTGGTCAGTCTGAACATGGCTCCAAACACCTCAGGTTATTTTATAGCCACCTTGCATATAAGGTTTTTTGCGGACAATGTGTTCTGTACCATGTTCTAACAGGTTATATACTGCATGGTACTAATTATATTGTATTACTGTGGATCATTTTTTATCAGTGGCACATTATTTTGCATAAGCTTTTCCTATACAAGATTGATTTGTTATACAGGGTGTCAGCCTTTTGTGTTTTATTAATGTTTTTAATACAGTGCCTTGCGAAAGTATTCGGCCCCCTTGAATTTTTCCCCCACATTTCAGGCTTCAAACATAAAGATAAAAATGTTAATGTTATGGTGAAGAATCAACAACAAATGGGACACACTTGTGAACTTGAACGAAATGTATTGCTCATTTGAAACTTTGTAAAAAAGAATAAACTGGAAATTGGGGCGTGCAATATTATTCGTCCCCTTTACTTTCAGTGCAACAAACTCACTCCAGAAGTTCATTGAGGATCTCTGAATGATCCAATGTTGTCCTAAATGACTGATGATGATAAATATAAGCCACTTGTGTGTAATTAAGTCTCCGTATAAATGCACCTGTTCTGTGATAGTCTCAGTGTTCTGTTTAAAGCACAGAGAGCATCATGAAGACCAAGGAACACAAAAGGCAGGTCCGTATTACTGTTGTGGAGAAGTTTAAAGCCGGATTTGGTTACAAAAGGATTTCCACAACGTTAAACATCCCAAGGAGCACTGTGCAAGCGATGATATTGAAATGGAAGGAGTATCATACCACTGCAAATCTACCAAGACTCGGCCGTCCTTCAAAAATTTCATTTCAAACAAGGAGAAGACTGATCAGAGATGCAGCCAAGAGGTCCATGATCACTCTGGATGAACTGCAGAGATCTACAGCTGAGGTGGCAGAGTCTGTCCATAGTACAACAATCAGTCGTACACTGCACAAATCTGGCCTTTATGGAAGAGTGGCAAGGAGAAAGCCATTTCTCAAAGATATCCATAAAAAGTGTTGTTTAACGTTTGCCACAAGCCACCTGGGAGACACACCAAACATGTGGAAGAAGGTGCTCTGGTGAGATGAAACCAAAATAAAACTTTTTGGGCACAATGCCAAATGATATGTTTGGTGTAAAAGCAACACAGCTCATCACTCTGAACACACTATCCCCACAGTCAAACATAGTGGTGACAGCATCATGGTTTGGGCCTGCTTTTTTCAGCAGGGACAGGGAAGATGGTTAAAATTGATGGGAAGATGGGTGGAGCCAAATAAAGCACATATTCTTGAAGAAAACCTGTTGCAGTCTGCAAAAGACCTGAGACTGGGAGAGAGCCAAGTCAAAGTCCAGACCTGAATCCAATCAAGAATCTGTGGAAAGAGCTGCAAACTGCTGTTCACAAACACTCTCCATCCAACCTCACTCAGCTCCAGCTGTTTGCAAAGGAAGAATGGGCAAGAATTTCAGTCTCTCGATGTGCAAAACTGATAGAAACATACCCCAAGCGACTTGCAGCTGTAATCGCAGCAAAAGGTGGCGCTACAAAGTATTAACTTAAAGGGGACAAATAATATTGCACGCCCCAATTTTATTATTTTTTATAAAAGTTTAAAATAAGCAATATATTTCGTTCAACTTCACAATTGTGTCCCACTTGTTGTTGATTCTTCACCATAAAATTTTAAAAAATTTTATCTTTATGTTTGAAGCCAGAAATGTGGAAAAAAGTTGAAAAATTCAAGGGGCCGAATACTTTCACAAGGCACTGTATGTGTGTTTGATATTTAAAAAAATTGTTATATTTATCTTAAATATTCGGTGTGCACATCCTTCATATTGCAGATTTTTTCCTCTTCTTCTTAACTTTAGACAGCACAATACTTTATTAATAGCCAATTTTCAAAAATTGTACAGGGAGCTGCCAACAGTGGATTTTGATTTTCGCGCCCAAGTGCATTTAGCATGGCACAACATTGCTCAGACAACCATAAGTAATAGTAACCTCATTCATAGTAACCAAAGTGTGTAAGTGTATGTATTTCTATGTATGGTGCTCATGCTAGATACTGAATAATTCGAGATAATTTGAAAATGTTGTTTCCATTTTTTCATAACTTCAATATCATTAACTTTTCTTTTGATCCTGTGATTCCATCATTCCATGACTTTCCTTCAATCTGAGCTGCTGTTAGAGACAGATACTGGCTATGTAACATGTATAGCATCTACTTTATGTGGAGGCAGCTCAGCTCTGGAACGTCTCCTACACTTGAGGACAGTACTATACTTGAGGCCCCATCACCTCTATGGCAGAAATATTACAGCTCTGTATAAAGTGGAGCCATAATACAATCTTATACATAATCTTTTATTATATTGATGGTCCAAGGTTGAAAACTAATTGGGAAGTTAATTTTCATACATTGCTCTTCCTTTTTACCTGAATTACTCTTGCTTGGAAAGGGAATTGTGATTATTCAACCACTAGGTATCACTAGATGCAGCTAGTGGAGGGTAGTCCAACAAGCCGGAGGTTGGGAGCCAGAAAGACACGTACGGAACACAGGGAGAAAGCAAAGCCAAGGTCAGAGTATGAGCCGGAGGTGAGGAGCCAGGAAGCCATGTAAGGTACACAGGAAGAAAGCGGAGCCGAGGTCAGGAGTCAGCAGGTCATGTAAGTTACACAGGGAGAAAGCAGAGCCGAAGTCAGGGTACCAGCCAAGGTCAGGAGCCAGGGGGTAACGTCAGAGTCAGGGGCATGGGTGGAGAAGGGTCACTAAGGTCCAGGGTAGAAAGACAAGATCAGAACAAAGCACTTACAGGAGCCAGAACACTCACTGTAGAGCAGGAACAATGGCTGGTGAACAGGCCCCTCCCAACACCAGCGCAGGACCTGAGGTCAGGAAAACAACCTTTTCACAATAGCACAATTCAACACTAAAGGCTACTTTACACGCAGCGACATTGCTAGCGATGTCGCTCGTGAAAGCACCTGCCTCCGTCGTTTGTGCATCACGGGCAAATCGCTGCCCGTGGCGCACAATATCACTAGTACTCGTCAAACATACCTTCCTAGCGACGTCGTTGTGGGCGGCGAACAGCCTGTTTTCTAAGGGGGCAGTTCGTGCGGTGTCACAGCGATGTCACACGGCAGGCATCCAATAGAAGTGGAGGTGTGGAGAGCAGCCGCAGAAAGTCAAGCCCACCTCGTTGCAGGCAGGACGCAGGTACGGTGTTGTTCATCGTTCCTGGGGTGTCACATGTAGCAATGTGTGCTGCCTCAGGAATGACGAAGAACCTGCGTCCAGTACCAGCAACGATATTTGGGAAATTAACTACGTGCCAACAATCAACAATAAGGTAAGTATTTTTGATCGTTAGTGGTCGCTCATACGTGTCACACGTAACGATGTCGCTAACGAGGCCGGATGTGCGTCACGAATTCCGTGACCCTCAACGACATCTCGTTAGCGATGTAGTTGCGTGTAAAGCGGCCTTAAGCATCGGCTCTACTGGAGAGCAGAGCACTGCATATCAGAATCATGACATAAATGACCTGAGTAATAGGACCATGATGCATAATTGTATTCCCTAAGATATAAAAAAAGGTCAATAAAGATTATTTGTTTTAATTAACTTTGTGTGACGATTCTGAAATGTCATAATATTGCTATGTCTGTAACAATAAAATAATCCTCACCTATTCCAATAACACCACTACATGCAATAACACATCAAAAGGATAAAAAAAACAAATTCTCTAGCTTACTCAACCATGATAACAATGAATACAATGACCATAATTCAATAATAACAGTATTAGAGTCTAATGTATATGGCAGATGATGCCTACTAGGACAATCAATATCATGTACTACTGCACCACGCTGTGTTATTGATTAAATAGCATGTGTTCCCGGGTATAGCATGCCACCCACTAGTGCAAAGTATTGATTTTAATAACTTGCATTGACTGCAGTATTCAGGACACACTATGGTGGCGTTATTGAATTCTGGCCAATGTTTATTTCATTACATTTTGGAAAAGTACAAGAAGACCACATAAAAAGAAACACGTGCCGGATTCTGTCCTAATCCTACAGAACAATATATAACGTGGAGCCGCAGACTGTTGTGGTCAAGATGAGCATGAAAGGCGTGAATGGGAAGAATGGAAAGAACAGTGAATGTTAGCGGTTATTGTAATGCACAGTGTGCCAGTTCAGTTCTCCAGTGTAATTAACGAGACATGTTTTAAAAGGAAATCATCACCTTATTACAAGGTATGCTAATTAAATGGAGCATTGTGAGAAACTCACCGTGACATATCCCTGAATTGGAAGCCTATTTTAGATTCACTGTATGCGCTTAAGTCTTTCATTACTGTCATATCTTATTCTGCTAATAGTTATTTATATAGGAATAATCCCTGATAAGTTTAGCGTTTGTAATTGATGGTAATTGATGGTATTTTTGTTTCTTTAGTGATGTATAAACAGGGCCATATTTGATGTTCATACTGCCCTAGGCACTTTATATTTTGGGCTGACCGAATCTACCAAAATCCGGAACCGGCGGATCACTACCAAATTGAAGAAAAAATCCGGATACGCTCCTGATTCCGGTACCCATATAAGTCAATGGGGACCAGAATCCGGAGATTAAAAATGTTTGTGGATGGGATAGGGTGGGAGGAGGGAGCGCAGCATACTCACCCGAGGCTGTGTCATGGCAGCAAACTCCTTCCGGGTCACGCTTTTCCCTTCTGGAGCCGACAATTCAATATTCATTGTTTTGCCCGCCCACCGGCGTGAGTAATTGGTTGCAGCTAGATGCGCGCCCACCCTGAGTGTCAGCGTGTCAGCTGACTGCAACCAATCACAGGTTGCAGAACGGCCGGTGGGCAGGGAAAGCAGTGCAAGTTTCTGCGGGTCAGTATGGTGAACGTGCATGTCTTTCAGAAACACATGCACGTTCCTGTCAGAAGTGTGCGGCTGTATCGGTTATGCGCTGTCAAACTCGTACAAGTCTGACATGACATCAGCCTGCACAGCCTGTGCTCTCTGAACATGAGCATGCATGTACCTATAAACACATGCACGCTCCTGTCAGAAGTGTGCATGGCTATGCCGGTGATGCAGCTTTTTTTTTCTTTTAATATTTAAATAAATAATTTAAAAAAACGATGTGCGGTACCCCCTAATTTTAATCCCCAGCCATGATAAAGCCGGCTGGGGGCTAGTAGTCTCAGCCCAAAGACGCCCGGTATTGCCGCATCTATTAGATGTGACAATCCTGGTGCAATACTGGCTCTTCTTGATTGCACAGCTGCTGCTAAACCCTAGGTTAGTAATGGCACAAGCGTCTATGAGATACCTGCTTCACACTAACCTGTAAGTGACAGTAAATAAACACAGATACAGAGAAAAATCCTTTATTTGGAATACAATACAAAACACCCATCCTCCTTCACCTCTTTATTAACCCCCAACAACCTGCAGGTCCAGCGTAATCCACACGAGGTCCCACGCCGCTTCAGCTCTGCTACATAGCCAGCTCCCATAGAGCACGACCGCTGGCTGTGCAGACAATGACTGAGCATCGTGCGGCACTGCAGGCAGATACCGTCATAGTACCGTTTTACTGGCCAAGAAAGAAGTGAATCAATATGATTTTCTATCAATTATTTATTTTATTATCAATAAATTCAAACCATTATAATATCAAACAAGAGAGCCGCCTGGGGGACACATGGTTCCAGACTATACATAAATAAACATCCTGCTCATTATGACACTGTACAATATCCATATCATGTATAAAAATATCAATATTAAATATTAAATATTAAATCATACCATCACCTATTCTGTTACCATGCTGTGTCACACATCACGGGACATAAGGTCTATTTATTGTTGTTACTACTAAGGGCAGTGGATATAACTTCAAATTCCAGAACGGTATATAATCTCCTTATCCAATATTCCACCAAAATTTCCCTAAGCCTTTATGAGTGTTCCCATCATGTAAAACACGCCCGGCAACAGAAAAAGGTTTCATCTGATCCAATAGGTATAACACAGCACCAGTCATTAAGTATTGATTGCAAACAGTTGTTACCATCAAAAAGCAGCGTTTACTTACATTAAACGATATGTTATCTGGCCATGCGCCCCTCCACCCTTAACGCACGTTTCGCCACAAGCTTTGTCAAAAGAGGGCCCTTGCCGGGCGTGTTTTACATGATGGGAACACTCATAAGGGCTTAGGGAAATTTTGGTGGAATAGTGGATAAGGAGATTATATACCGTTCTGGAATTTGAAGTTATATCCACTGCCCTTAGTAGTAACAACAATAAATAGACCTTATGTCCCGTGATGTGTGACACAGCATGGTAACAGAATAGGTGATGGTATGATTTAATATTTAATATTTAATATTGATATTTTTATACATGATATGGATATTGTACAGTGTCATAATGAGCAGGATGTTTATTTATGTATAGTCTGGAACCATGTGTCCCCCAGGCGGCTCTCTTGTTTGATATTATAATGGTTTGAATTTATTGATAATAAAATAAATAATTGATAGAAAATCATATTGATTCACTTCTTTCTTGGCCAGTAAAACGGTACCAAGTAGTGTTGGTTCAGTGTAACTGAAGTGTGTATAGCAATTGGACTTGGGTAAAACTAGATACCGTCATAGGCTGGGGGCTGCCTGCAACCAATCACAGACGAGAGGATGGCCGGTGGGCAGGGAAAACACGGAAAGCTGTGTGTATACGATGCACAGTACAGGAAGTTAATACGCGACCCGGAAGCAGTGTGCTGCCATGACACCAAGTCTCGGTAAGTATGAAACGCTGTTCTATCCCTGGTTTTCTTTATTTTTCAATTCTTTTCGCCAGTGCCAGATCCGGATAGTGCACCCGGAAATCTTTGAAATCGCGCACATCCGGACTTTTACAGTTCGGATCCGCTCAGCCCTATTTAAGTTGTTACGCCCTCTACTGGTAAGTCAGACTAAGGAGCACACAATATCTATTTCAGATGGATCTGCCCTGTTTTCCACCTGAAAGAGCACTAAATAAACTATAAAAAGACTGGATATATGCCCTGCAGTGTAAAAATGAATTATGGATTATATGTTCAGTCTTCTGGGCTTCTTTTAACCGTTTCACGTTTCCGAAGACGAGTAGCAGTAGAATAAAGTGACTGGACTATTCCTCAGGTGACTTCCGCTTGTAAACTGCTCACTAGTTTATTTCATACAATTTAGTAAAAAAACATTCCACTGAAGATGTCAGAAAAGATAACTGAAAAGAAGCAAAAAAGTATCTTTAGCACAAAAGACACCGGTATGTTTTGAAGTGACTTCTGCTTGAAAAGCCCATGGCATTCGCAGATGTCTAAAAGTCATTGTGTGCAATTATCCTGAATGTGCCCATACCCTTTAATAGTAGTTAAGCCCATAGTCAATAGACTAAAGTTGTCAGAATCTGCCAATATCGACAGATTTGGCTCACAGTCTAATGTGTATGAGTGCATCTGACTGATGTTTTCTGGGGAGATAAGGATCCAGTATGACAGCTTTATGACTGAAATCCTTATATTCTCAAAATGATAAGGCTCAGAAATTTGTGCAGACTTGTCTATGGGAGAGCCTGGTGAGATAGCTGCCGGTAGAATGATCAGACAGCTGTCTATGTGTATGGGGGCTTCAGTTAAACCTTTTTTTTTACAGGAGATGTAGTATTGGTCCAGGAATTTGGTGTATCAATTCAAGCATGAAATCTGCATCTCTTGGCAAAAAAAGTTTTTTTTGCCAGAAGATGCAGATCTCACTGAACTCAATCAGTTCACCTGAAGTGAGGTCATTGAGTTCAATGAGTTCACCTGAAGTGAGTTTACCTGCGGTCACAGGTGGGGTGCCATGGGAACCTCCAGCTGTGACCGCAGGTAAACTCTGTGACTTCACCGCTCACAGCTATTAGCGTCAGCTTGAAACCTCAGAGAGCGGTCATGTTCTCTAATGTGCCCGCGCTCTGTGAATTTAGTATGTAAGTATTTCACTGTGTTGAGCGCCTTTGCTGGCTGCTGGCAAAAAATGTCACTGTGTTGAGCGCCTTTGTTGGCTGCCGGCAGTGTTTTCTCTGGCTGGTCTCCCCGAGATCAGTGATTGTTTTGTCTTGAATTTAGTATGTAGCAAAGCCAGGATCATCATGGGACATCATGTGGATTACATCGGACCTGGGTGTTTGGGGGTATAATAAATTGAAGAAAGAGCACCCTCTTTTTTGTATTTTATTTTGTATTTTTTTGTATTTTATTTTGCATTTTTTGTATTTTATTGTATTTTTTGTATTTTAGCTCAAATAAAGGATTTTTTTCAGTGTTTGTATTTATTTCTTTTCACTTACAAGGTTAGTAATGGGAGGAATCTCATAGACCCCTACTCATTACTAATCTATAGCTTACTGGCAGCTGTTAGCTGTCATTAACCCCTTATTTTACACCAATTGCCACTGCACCAGGGCAATCGGGATGAGTCAGGTACAGTGCCGTAATTATCGCATCTAATGGATGTGACAATTCTGGATGTCTGCAGGCATGTAATTGCTGTATCAATTCAAGCATGAAATCTGCATCTCTTGGCAAAAAAAGTTATTTTTTGCCAGAAGATGCAGATCTCACTGAACTCAATCAGTTCACCTGAAGTGAGGTCATTGAGTTCAATGAGTTCACCTGAAGTGAGTTTACCTGCGGTGACAGGTGGGGTGCCATGGGAACCTCCAGCTGTGACCGCAGGTAAACTCTGTGACTTCACTGCTCACAGCTATTAGCGTTAGCTTGAAACCTCAGAGAGCGGTCATGTTCTCTAATGTGCCCGCACTCTGTGAATTTAGTATGTAAGTATTTCACTGTGTTGAGCGCCTTTGCTGGCTGCTGGCAAAAAATTTCACTGTGTTGAGCGCCTTTGTTGGCTGCCGGCAGTGTTTTCTCTGGCTGGTCTCCCCGAGATCAGTGATTGTTTTGTCTTGAATTTAGTATGTAGCAAAGCCAGGATCATCATGGGACATCATGTGGATTACATCGGACCTGGGTGTTTGGGGGTATAATAAATTGAAGAAAGAGCACCCTCTTTTTTGTATTTTATTTTGTATTTTATGTTGCATTTTTTGTATTTTATTGTATTTTTTGTATTTTAGGATTTTTTTCAGTGTTTGTATTTATTTCTTTTCACTTACAAGGTTAGTAATGGGAGGAATCTCATAGACCCCTACTCATTACTAATCTATAGCTTACTGGCAGCTGTTAGCTGTCATTAACCCTTTATTTTACACCAATTGCCACCGCACCAGGGCAATTGGGATGTCAGGTACAGTGCCGTAATTATCGCATCTAATGGATGTGACAATTCTGGATGTCTGCAGGCTACTATTTTTAGGCTGGGGGTCCCAATAACCATGGTCCTCCTCATCCTGAGAATATCAGCCCCCAGCTGTCAGCTTTATCATGTCTGGGTAAAGCCATATAGGGTCCCTCTTATTTTAAGACACAGCCAAAATAAGCACACTGCTGAGGGCTGCAGCCTGTATTTGCTCTGGGAATCACATTATGTAGGGATCCTACACCATTTTATTTATTTATTCATTTATTTTTAAACCACTATAGGGACACAGACAGCGTGTGTGATTCCAACCAATCACAGGCACTGTCACATAGTGTGGGGGTGCAGTTCGACTGCAACCAAGCACAGGCAATGGGACTGACAGTGGGCAGGGGAAACAGTGAATATGAATGTGAGTTAATGAGTGGAACCGGAAACAGTATTACAGCCGCGGGGGAGACTCAGTAAGTATATATCTCCTGCTTTGCAGAACCCCTAGCCCTTTTTTCCACCATATTACAGCACAATGCTCGGGTCCCCATAGACTTATATGGGGTTCGGCATTCAGGTATATGTTCGAGTTCAAGTCCGGTCCTGAACTGAATTTTATTTTTTAAAGTCTGGCAGGACCCACCAATCAAAAACATCTGCAAGTTCGCCCATCTCTAGACCTGAACATGCAGTTGTGTGCTTTTTCTTATGCATCATGGTGTCCATACACTATTCTGGAGTAAGCTATGGGGTGGCGTATTATATCCAAGGCTATTCTCTTGAATGAATCGGAAGCACGCATGCTACATTCATTGTCTATGGAGAAAAAACAAAAAGCCAGCACTAAATGTGCACTTCAGCACTAAAAATTCCAAACTGTACTTATAAAAATAATTGAGATTTTTGGCAAAAAATTGCAATTTCTTGAGCCACCCTGCCACGTCACGGCAAATCTCATCTGGGGCAGTCCTACACTAAAATATTTTTATAAAATGTGCCATACGGCCTCACATATGAATAGTAGAACTGCTCTTAGCAGCACTCACCTGGTCTTTTCAATCCCGTACACATGACTGAGTCATGGCTGTGGGCGGGACAGGTCCAAGCAAATGCTGCATGAAGTAAATAGCCTGTGGACAGGGCCTGATGACTGAATGTGAACAGTCACCAACTGCCAAAATCTAGACAGGTGGAATACATCCCAAATTGAGGTGCATAGCAAGGTGGGGGTCAGCCACCGACCAATTCAATGAAGAAAAAACAAAAAGCCAGCACTAAATGTGCACTTCAGAACTAAAAATTCCAGACTGTACTTATAACAATTTTTGAGATTTTTGGCAAAAAATTGCATTTCTTTAGCCACCCCGCCACATCACGGCAAATCTCATCTGGGGCAGTCCTCATCTGGGGCAGTGCACATTTAGTGCTGGCTTTTTGTTTTTTCTTCATTGAATCGGTCGGTAGCTGACCCCCACCTTGCTATGCACCCCAGTCTATGGGACTGACGAAAATAATAAAGCACTAAACTCTGCTTTCTCTGGCAGTCTCATAAACAATGTAATGGAGGTCAGGCCATGAAGACCTTGAAGATGGGGCTCTGCAGAGACATGTTCCCATTGATCTGGTCCTGCGTTCTCCCTATTATTGGATTAAGTTATCCCTATCCCCTGCTTACTATTCTGAGAATAACCAGCTGTTTCAGTCCCTCCTGTATTTGTTGCCTATTCGATCTATTTGATGTATTATTTTATGTGGGTATAGCTTACCTTTCTTCTGTTTTTTTACATTGTTATCCTTCCATATATGATTTTGAGCCATTATTTACTTGTAACTTCAAGAAGAAGAACATTTTTCTTCTGAGTGATGATCTCTTTTTTCTTTAGTTTGTATTTTGAGTCTATTTTTACTCTCAATGTGACTTTATCATACAATGTTGGGGCTTTCTCCACCAGTAGTAAGACTGTAACTGACGGCATGCCCTGACATCTGCAGGCTGGAAGGAGTAATTGTGTAAGGTACATAGGCTGGAGGCCACTGATAAGTCACAGGGATGCATTCCTCTGGATATGTGCAAAAGATACTCTTTGGGCGTAGTACATATGAGTGAGCAAGAACACAGCCATTGTGTGAATAATAAAATAACATGCTTTTGAAAAAGGTTGATAATGATTTTAATTAGCTTCATTTACCTTTGCTGAAAGACAATTGAAAGCAAAGATGACCCATATCACTGAGGAGACGGAGAAAATTAACTGCATTTCTATTATAATCAGCTCTGTCATTATAGCTGGCTGTTTTAGAGTACTTACACACTTTAGGATAATTGATATAATTTTACTTAAGCAGATAGTATTGGGTTTAAAGCTTTGGATTTTACACGGTTCAATGTAATATAATATTGCATATATTATTTTTTACAGAATAAATAAGATGAGTTCGGGAGAATGATCACCAGCTGGCTGGGAACACTGCAAAACCCATGGGTAATAAATGCAAAAAGAACTAACTCTAAACAATGTGTCTATATCAACCAGAGAAAAAGGTAGGAATGAAGATGCAGAAGTCAGCAGAGACAGATGCATCACTTCCAAATTATAAGGAGTGTAAGAAAAGTAGAAAAAGTGCGGAGAATACACTAACTCGGAAAATAAAAGAAAAAATACCCATTTCATGGCCAATTGTGAAGAAAACAAAACTTGAAGAAAGGAATTGAATTCTTTATGGATCATTTTAACACTTCTCAAACAATTTTCAAAGATAATAGCACTGCCTTGTATGAATTATTTACTTATGGATAAATCCAAGCAGGAAAATAGATGATAGAGTCAGATATACCAATATAATATTAAGATAATATAGAATCCACAAAGTATATAGCAAAGAGAACTGACGTCTTCAGAAACCAGAGGTATATCATGAACAGACAGTTCCTTATCTCACGTTACAGACAATATTAGCCATCAAGCAAAACTGCAGAGTAATGGCCATTTATAAAAGTTCTGAGCTGGGAATATAAAGTTTCCGGTCATGGTGTATAGGAATCTATTGCCGAGCTGATATATTGTGTCATGCAACTAAAATTGTTCATTGACCCTTAATCTGTTGGGTGCTCTGCTTTAGCCTATAAATCGCTGATATTTCACAAACCACAAGTTTCAGATATTTTTATTTATGTAAAATAAAGTATAGTACTGGCTACAAGTAATGTCCGATGTTAAGTATTAGCCTACTATAATGTACACATGAATCTCACTCAGTATTTAACCTTCAGTCATGCCAAAATACTAAAATACTTACCCTGTTAGTCATGTGGAGTCGTTGTGGCATGTGCAGTCGACACCGTGTCTCGTGATGCACCGAGGTAGGAGGGGCACCCGAGCTAGGAAGCTACCGAAATGGACTGAAATGGACAGTTACCACCTTCCATACTTTCAAAAATATCACGAACACAAACTTGCTTGGGGTCCAAAGGACCCTATGCGACTAATTAAAGATTAAAAAGAGTGTCTTAGTGATAAATTGTTAAGGAGGTTACCCATGTTAAAATAAAAAACACTTATACTCCCCTCTGGTGTAGGCGCTATTCCACCAGTGTTGGTAGTTGCTCTCCAGTGGCTCACATGGAGGTTGTTACGTCACGGGACCCCTGAGACCCCTGTGCCCAACTAGCACCGACTTCCCACTCCCCTCCTATGGATATATCAAAAATCAACAGGAAGTGAGCAGCCAGTCAGAGCTTGGACTTCCTTTTGATGTTCATCTAGTCCAAAGGCAGGAAGAGTGAAGCCGGCACTGATTGAGCTCAGGGCTCATGTGACATAACAATGAGCCCCGGAGGTGAGCATATGTGTTTGTATTTTGGCGAGGCTAATTACTAAGACTGAGATGTGGTTGTCCAAAAGCTGGGCACCTGTACATCACTGACCATTACATTTGAAAAGGTTTTTAACTGAAGGAAAAAAATAGTATATAAAGCAGTCACAAGACCTGACTAGATTATTGTAGATGTGCCTAGCTTGTTATAACACACCACCCTTTTCCCAATCCATGGAAATAGGTGCCAACACCCTGCTGATGTTGGAAAGCAATGGCCACAGCCAGTGTTGGGCTGTACTACCATGAGCCTACTAATAACATTGACTCTAGAGGTCTACTGTTCAGCCACATGCCCCTCATCCATAGATTTATCTATGATTCTGTCGCGGGTGGAGGGGCCGCGCTCGCTACGCTCGGGTCTGGGCCTGCTGCTGCTCGGTGGCTTGAGCGGTGGGCCGGACCCGGAGACTCGAGCAGCGCTCCTCGCCCCCGAGTGAAAAGGGGTGTTCGGTGGTTTTTGGGGAGATAGTTCGTGACGCCACCCACGGGTCGTGGTGATGGTGGGCACCACCGCTGTTGGTGACGGGTCTCCCGGGAGCGATGGCGGGGAGCAGCTAGGTGTTAACCCCTCCGTGAGTAGGGGTCGGTGATCCCGGGGCCCAGTAGTGGATGGGGAGGCAGGAAGGCCGGGGAGCAGGGTTTCAGGGGCAGCGCGGCGCGGTGCCGGATGGCACTGTTGTACTCACTCAGGCACAGATTCACAGAGTCTCTGGTAAACCAAACGGCTGGATGGACGGGTCCCGCAGCCGGCTGCAGTGTCTTTGCTCTCCCCGGACAGGTTGATGGTGGCTGTCTTTCCCTGCACCCCTGTGAATGTGTTGACTCCGATGGTTTCCCACTGGTAGTCCGCTCCCCGGCGTGTATGTACCGAAGGAGCCCGTTTTGCCCGCAGGCGCTGGTCCTTGGATCTCTAGCCTCTGGCGGTGGCTTTTTATCCTCACTGTGTGGACTGTTGCCTTCTGTCGGGTCTTGGGTGTGAGTGAACCCCTGGGGTCCCGGTCACTATCGGATTTGATCTTTTCGGCGGCTCCTAGCCTGGTCAGGGTCTGATGGCCCTGCCTTTGTGCTTGGTACAGATCTGCTCCCCGGCTCGGTACTGGCGGGCCACCTCCCGTCCCTGGTCCTATGGTTCCGCTGACCTGCACCACTCCTGCAGATGGCCACCACCGTCTGCCGACCTTGCTGTACGTGCCTGGGCTCCTACCCAGACACCACCAGTTTCTCTCTCCTCTCGCTCTCCACTTCTCCACTAAACTCCACTAAAACTCAACTCCACTCAACTCAACTGACTACTTTTCCCGCCTCCAGGCCTGTGAACTCCTCGGTGGGTGGGGCCAACCTCCCAGCTCCGCCCCACCTGGTGTGCACATCAGACCCTGGAGGAGGCAACAAGGATTTTGTTTGACTGTTGTTGCCTAACCAGGGGAGAGGGTGTGTGTGATGTTGTGTTTGTGACTACCTGGCTAGTCCAGGGCGTCACACTTCTATATAATAATGAGACACAGAGGAGTCTGGATGACTGATGAGATATTGCCTTTATCTGTATATAGTAAAGAAAGTGTATTGTGCCAACTTCTGCTGATATGAGAGCTCTTCCACACGTGTATGCAGTTCTTACCAATGTTGGATCATAATGCATGGACTGTAGGGAGAGTTAAGGCCAATCTGTGCATTGCGATCCGAAATTTGACCAAATTTCATGTACATGTGAAAGAGCCCTCATATCAGCAATAGTTGACACAATACACTTGATTCACATAGATAACTCCCTGCACTACTTATTTAAAGCTGAGCATTATCTAGCCTGTCAGTGCTGTACTGACAGGTTGCCTCTTGGATGCTGTGTTGTGCATGTTTTTTTATCTTCTTTTTATCTATAGCATACTAGAAGCCATTGATCAGTTTCTGGTTGCTCTAGCAACCATCAGCATCCTGAAATCACGCTGCAGGGAGCCGATGGAGTGACAGAGGGAGTGATTGCCATCTGTCACATACACTTTTTACTTACAGCAATGGCTATTGCCCATGGCATATAAAAAGTTAATTGGGGAAACACTGAAAGCGCTCAGTTCCCATATATATATATATATATATATATATATATATATATACATATACTGTGTGTGTGTGTGTGTGTGTGTGTGTGTGTGTGTGTGTGTGTGTGTGTGTGTGTGTGTGTGTACAAATTGAACACGGGTAGACAGTGGTAAAATAAACAATGCCTTTTCACATCATAATGGAAGTGGTACGTCCATTAGCAGTTAGGTGATGGGATCTGGTTACATACATAGCTAGCATACAAAGGTATTTTGCATACCTCAAAATAAAAATATTATTATTAACTAGAGATGAGAAAAATAATTTGTACCACCCTGGTCCGGCTTCGACTTTGGTATGGCACCATGGCAGCAGGACCATGGCAAAGTGAACTTTCATAGCAGGCCATTTTTCTGACCACTTGTGATTACTAGGTATCAAATAACATCTTGTTATTGTAGGCACCTACGAGTCGCAAGAGGTGCCCAGGATGCTGGTATCCGGCTGAGGACCTTCACAGAGCAGTGCAATTCTTTTTTGCTTATCTTTATCATTAACATAATGAACATAAATAACATTAACAAAACTATTAAGAAGCTCTGATGTTGCTGAGGAGGTTATGGGTGGCCTTTTTATCAGTAGTACCAAAGTACCTGAGCCCTTATTCGCAGGATTGTGGTTCAGAGAATGACAAATCTGTCCAAGGCACTGCCTCCCAGTACATTTTGCAACCTGGTTCCCGAGAATCATCCCAGAGGGAGAAACACATTATTTGGCTATAGCATCTACTGAAAAGAGTTAAATGTACTTCTAGTGGGCCCCAACCACCTCAATAAGAGTCGTATATGACTTACTCACCTGTAGTTGCCAATTGCCATGGCAAAGTTGAACACTAAAGCCCTCACACCACTGGCCAAAAACACATTTTAAGAGAAGACATGTTGCAACCAAATCTAGAAATGGCAGCCCTACTTCCTCATTAAAAAGGTACCCATACCCTATCCCATGCTCCTGATCTCTCATGCTTTAATGAGACTTTTCTTTATCCCAGGCCCCCCCCCCAAAAAAATAAAAAAGAAATATATATATATATATATATATATATATATATATATATATATATATATATATTGTCCAACTCCCTCCTCTTTATCCTTGTTGCTGCCTTTGCCCTTCAATCCTTATGAGTGGGCCAACTCCGTTCTTCACCCATTCATGCCCTTCTTCACATTGAGATACCTGGGCAGCCTTATGTTACAAACATACATTGTAGAGAGTGTTCTCCAAACTAAATACAGAGGTCTCCTCAACTGCAGCACTAATACACACATACACCAAGGACCCCTATCTTTCTATAGCCTGCCGGGACATGCAAAGAGAGCGCCTCACCCATGGCTACCACTCCGAGCCACGTTGCTCTGATGGATGTTGTAGGTACAGGAGTGATGGATCTAAGTAGGGTGAGTAAAGGAATGTCTGCTCCTGGAGAGAGGGGTTTTCCAACACCATAAAAGCCCCTTAAAAGAGTTTGGCCTCAAGACATACCAGAAAAGGGTGACTGGTAGAAATTTAACTGTTGGAACCCCATGATCCCTCAGTCCCTGACACTTCAATGTACAGTTCCCTCATCTCCGACTGCTACCATTGGAAACAACGTATGCTTGGCCCTAATATTTGGTAGGTGGATATTTCCTGTAATTACTTCTGTGTGGAAATATCACAGTGTGTACTGCATAATATTAGCTAGCGTGCACCATGCTGAGGAACATGCACACAGAGTAAGAAGAAAGTAACCGTTTGAAACAATGATCTAATCCATACTATTGATGTGCCTCCCATAATGTATGCTGCATGTATTCTTTCTAAAAGTAAAGTTCAATGCCAAACATTGTTTTCTTACTGTAAATCCATAAATCATTATAAGCACCATCTGGAAAGCCTATAATACCAGGTGATTGAATGAATGAACGCGGCTTGTATACGCTGTAACATTCTGGTAGAGTCATTGGAGACATCTTGTTATATTTTGTCATTAAACATATATGACAGATTGTTGGCATAAGCGAACGTAACATGTACGCTATAGCTAATGAGTCTGTTCCGAATCTTTCCTGATGCCTCCTAAAATTGGATTTATTATTATTATTTTTATTATTATTATTATTATTATTTTAGAACATGTATTTCAGATAAAGGTACTTTTAGCGTTTACCAGCTTAGAATATGTAGGATGTTTGCCAGTTTGGAGGCATGGTCTTCACTGTAGCTGAAAATGTCAATTGATGGAGAGAAGTCCGCCAACTTCAACTCCTATAAACCTATATAATACAGATCTCAGCTTTTCTTCCTCTATTATATGCCAGTCTCAGACAGGAAAGTATAAATCAGCTGACATGTTCCCTTTAATTTACACTTGGCACATATCGTTTTTCTTTTCAGAATACAGTGACATAAAACTACAAGGTATCACTTGTATCGTCTGGGCTTGGCTTGTAGACCAAAAAATACTGTTTAGCCAATGTGAGAATCACCCATAAAGGTCCATTTACACTGCAAGATTATCGTGAATGAGCATTCCTGGGAACACTTTCTTCAAGATCGTCCTGCAGTATAAACAGGTTTTTAACCCTAGAACGCACAACCATAGAAATCTTCCATAGAAAACAAGTAACCTAGCAGGCCTGCGAGGCCCCAGGTATGCGTTCTAGGGTTAATCATACAACGAACAAGCAAAACTTCTCGGTTGAAATTATTTTCAAAGGAAATCCGTCACCAGTTCTTGCCACCTAATCTAAAAGAGACATAGACCCTGATTTCAGTGATGTGTCAGTAACTGGGCTACTTGCTGTAGTTTTGATTTTATCAGCAGGAATTTATCATTAGACGACTAGTAAACCTGCTGACATGTAGTCCCCTATATTCATGAGCTCTTTAACGCCCCGTCTCCACCACTGATTGGCAGCTTTCTGCTTATGCACAGTGTACACTGAAAGCTGCCAATCAGTGATGCAGGTGGGGTTATACAGGGCTCATCATACAGAGAGAGCTAGTAAATTTAGAGCAGATAAATCAAAGATTTTATCAAAACTATAGCAAGCAGCCCAGTAAGTGATATATCGCTGGAATCAGTGTCTCTTTCACCATACTATACTTCTCTCAAATAAAGTAGCAAAAACCTGGCACCTGAATCCCTTTAAGCAGGTTTGAAAATCATTATTATCTACAGATCGCTAAGTGCGCATGATTTACTGTGGTCTAGCTCTGTAAACCAGCTGTTAAACATCTGTCAGTTGTTAAATAATTACAGATTGATGGTCCTTTAATGTTGGTCCGTGTGAGTGGACCTTAGAGGGGTGGTCTGAAGCTTACACTAATTTAATATCAAATGCCTATCTATTTAATTAAATTATTCAAATATACTTTACTAAAAAAAAAATGCCTACCATTCCCTCTCTACTCTACCCGATTTATTTATTTATTTACTTACCAACTACTGTTTTTTATGGCATTTTATTTGTGAACCCCCAGTGCATGCTGGGATACTCAAATGAGATGAATTAGGGGGCAGAGGTCTGTCCCAACCCTGATATGAAACATCATCAATCATCAGTGACATCCATTTCAGGTACTGGGCTATTCTTTGCTCTACTGAGCATGTGTGGTGCCCCTGACCTGGTCAGGCACCACAGAGTACTGCACCCATGCTGCGGTAGTGCTTCCAGGTAAACTCCAAAGGCCAGACTGGGGTGTGTATGTGACGCCCTGGGCAAGCCAGGGGTCACAGGTCATCACACCTCCACACCCTACACCCCAGTTAGGAACACCTAGGCTACCAAAATCCTTGTTGCCTTCCTCCAGGGGCTGATGTTCACACCAGGGGGTGGGCCAGGCGGTTGGCTCCGCCCACCGAGGAGTTCACAGCCCTGGAGGCGGGAGGAACAAGGCAGTTCAAGTTAGGGGAGTGAAGTAGAAGGAAGTAGTAGTGGAGCTAAAGAGAGAAGCTGAAGTGACAGTAGTAAAGCCTGAAGTTGGTCCGGCTGTGTGCCCCGGACTGTGACAGCAAGGTCAGCAGACGGCGGTGCTAGTCCGCAGGGGTGACTGCTCGGAGGTTGCTGGAAGGACCGCGGACGGGTAGTGGCCCGGCGGTCTGGAGCAGTATACGAAGAACAGTCAGCACCAGGGCAGGGGCCTTTCGGATCCCGGCAAGGCTAGGAGTCGCCATAATTTGCCAAATCCGTCAGTGAAGGGGACGTCTGTCTCCAAACAACCAAGTCCCGATTGAAGGCAACAGTCCGACCGTAACGGAGAGACACCGCCACCGCCAAGGCACCAGTTTCTCAGGGCCAGCGCCTGCGGGCAAAGTAGGGCTCCTCCGGCCCATATCCAAGCCGGGGAGCGGGATACCGGTGGGAACCCATCACAACCATCATCAACTTAGGTGCAGGACAGAGGGACCGTCACCGTCACCTACTGGGGAAAGCAAGTGCAGCCGTCCGTGGGAACCGTCTTTCCAGCCGTGTGTTTTACCAAAAACTGTGTCAACGTCTCAGGGTGAGTGAGTACCACAGTGCCGCAAGGCACAGCGCTGCCCCCGCGTCCCTGCGCCCACCAAGCCCTGCATCACCCACCTAATCACTGGGCCCCGGGATCACCAACCCCTACCCACGGAGGGGCAACACAACAACTGGCTGCTCCATACCATCCTTCCCGGGATCCCTATACAGAGCAGCGGTGGTGTCAACAAATCACCACAACCGTGGGTGGCGTCATGGACAATAACCAACCCCCACACCCAAAATCCCCTTTCACTCACGGGCGAGGAGCGCCGCTAGAGTCCCCGGGATCCGGCTCATCGCTCGAGCCACCGAGCAGCAGCAGGCCGCAGCAGCCGCGGCAGCCAGACCCGAGCAGCAGTGGGAGAGCGCGGCGTCCCCTCCTCCGCCCACGACAACTTGGCGTCACGAACAGGATCTTACCGCTCTGCCGTTGGGTAGAGGTGCGCCTTGTAACCGCCGGAGGTATCCGGCTGAAAAATTTAAGAAGTCGCCATCTTTGGCGCGAACAGTTCCCGCTCGAGTGTCTTCTCGAGTAGCAGAGGCGCGAAGGCCAAAACCCCGCCCCGATAGAGGAGGGGCCGGAAAGAAGCTAAGGGGGACGCGATGGCGGCTGGACGCATGTGAGGTGGCTATAAAAGCAGGGACGCCAGGACCCTGTGGCCATCTTGTTGCCAGTTCCTGGAAAGCACGACTGCCGAGATGTCCTCTTCAATCGATAACAGCGAGACCCACGCGCCCGGCACGGCGACGTGGTTGAGAGACCGGACCGTCCCGCTGAGTAATTGTCTGCAGGCTCATATGCAACTCCTCCTGGAGGAGTGGGAGACCGACATGGCGGATGTGGTGGCTGCTATGTGGAGACGCGAGGTGGAAGGGGATTTGGAGGAGCGGGTAAGCGACCCACGCCCCTGTATTCCTGAGGGATCGGCCATTGGAGCTGAGGGGCCCGGCCGGCTCCCGCTCACCCTACCTCTCTCCCCGCTACCCATGATACCTACTGCCGCCCCGCCATTAGGCCCGCTACCTGCCCAACCGGTAGCGATACCCTGCCCAGCCACTCCGGCGGACCAGCCGGCTGCAGACGTCCGGGACGTTCCTGAAGTACACCAGGGGGAACCGCTAGGACCGCGGCCCCTTAACAGCATGGTGCCAGAAGTTCCAGCAGTGACTGTGCCAGACCCCGAGCCCGGGACCGTGGCCTGGATGAAGGCCCGGGTGATGCAATTCCACCAGCGTCAGCAGGATCAAATCTTCCGGATGATGGAGCAGTGGACCAACGAGGTGGAGGAGCTGATTACAACCGCCCCGATGTACGGAGGGGAAATGGATGTAGCAGAGTCGACTAGTGACCCACGTCCCTATGTCCTACCAGGACCGGCCGCTGCGGCTGAGGGGCCCGGCCTAGTCTTGGCCTATGCATCACCCTTGCCGTTACTTATGGGGCGCCTCAGTGTAAGCTCGCCTAATCTGCTGCTCCGTGCTACCGCAGAGGGGTCTGAAATGCTGGATGCTGGAGGCCAGGAGGCTGCGACAGCTGGCGGCAACCCGCCTGACGCAGGAACAAGAGATGACGACTCCTGCCCCAGCCCCGGGTCCGCTGTTGAGTTTGAAGAGGCAAGTGAGCGTTCCCGCTATGTAGGAGACCCCGTGGTTGTTCATACCCCGCGTACCGGTGGAAATGGGTACCGGGTACCCCTGTCACAGCAGGCATGTCAGTGCATGTTTGATATGCTGGTGGCGGAGGATGGGTCCGCCTCAGCAGAGGACTCTGAGTAAGGGCAGCGGAGCACCGTTGTCCAGTCCCCGTTGGGACCACCACTGAGTTGTTTGTTTGAAAAAGTTTGCAAATGAAAGTGATCAACTGCTGGAGTCACCTGATTCTTCTGTGATTAGGAAACCGGCCGTTGCCGTCACCGTTGTCCCCGTGGGGACTGTTTGAAAAAGTTGCATGGAGGACTTTCTATGGACAAGCCCGTGAACTTGCAGGGCAACCACAAAAGTTGGTGGCTTGTAAATAAGTTGTTTTACCGTTACCGTTTCCGCAGTTGCTGCCTCCGGAGAGGCAGGTTGGAGGGAGGGCCCACAGCAGAGCAGGCTGGGGCCCAGCCACCACAGGAACCGGTGGCTACCCTCTGGAGGGGAAGGACAGATCCCGCTCGGGTAACTTGTGCTGGACTGGGGTCAAGGGGTGCTGCCTGGGCTTTAGGGGCAGCATCAGGGCCAGGTTGCTTGGGTGGGAGAGAGCGGAGACCGTAACCGTAAACCGTTTGCAACGTTTAAGAAATGTGCCTCCCGTTGTGGGATGATGTTATGATTTATATGTTACCGTTTACCTTTTTACATATTTTTTCAGAAAATAAAACCGGTGTTGGACGGGCAGCCCGCAGACGGTCTGCATTTTGCTAAGGGGGAATGTGACGCCCTGGGCAAGCCAGGGGTCACAGGTCATCACACCTAAACACCCTACACCCCAGTTAGGAACACCTAGGCTACCAAAATCCTTGTTGCCTTCCTCCAGGGGCTGATGTTCACACCAGGGGGTGGGCCAGGCGGTTGGCTCCGCCCACCGATGAGTTCACAGCCCTGGAGGCGGGAGGAACCAGGCAGTTCAAGTTAGGGGAGTGAAGTAGAAGGAAGTAGTAGTGGAGCTAAAGAGAGAAGCTGAAGTGACAGTAGTAAAGCCTGAAGTTGGTCCGGCTGTGTGCCCCGGACTGTGACAGCAAGGTCAGCAGACGGCGGTGCTAGTCCGCAGGGGTGACTGCTCGGAGGTTGCTGGAAGGACCGCGGACGGGTAGTGGCCCGGCGGTCTGGAGCAGTATACGAAGAACAGTCAGCACCAGGGCAGGGGCCTTTTCTCAGGGCCAGCGCCTGCGGGCAAAGTAGGGCTCCTCCGGCCCATATCCAAGCCGGGGAGCGGGTTACCGGTGGGAACCCATCGCAACCATCATCAACTTAGGTGCAGGACAGAGGGACCGTCACCTACTGGGGAAAGCAAGTGCAGCCGTCCGTGGGAACCGTCTTTCCAGCCGTGTGTTTTACCAAAAACTGTGTCAACGTCTCAGGCTGAGTGAGTACCACAGTGCCGCAAGGCACAGCGCTGCCCTCGCGTCCCTGCGCCGACCAAGCCCTGCATCACCCACCTAATCACTGGGCCCCGGGATCACCAACCCCTACCCACGGAGGGGCAACACAACAACTGGCTGCTCCATACCATCCTTCCCGGGATCCCTATACAGAGCAGCGGTGGTGTCAACAAATCACCACAACCGTGGGTGGCGTCACGGACAATAACCAATCCCCACACCCAAAATCCCCTTTCACTCACGGGCGAGGAGCGCCGCTAGAGTCCCCGGGATCCGGCTCATCGCTCGAGCCACCGAGCAGCAGCAGGCCGCAGCAGCCGCGGCAGCCGGACCCGAGCAGCAGTGGGAGAGCGCGGCGTCCCCTCCTCCGCCCGCGACATGTACACACAGACACATAGCAACCAGGTTTCCAACACTACTAGATGGGACCCTTGGGCAGTCCCCAATCGGGGGGCAGGCTTACAATTCTTTGTCAGGGGGTGGAGTGGAGAGGCTGGGAGTTAGTTGTTGCAGGAGAGTCTGAAGGGAGGAAGCAAGAGAGGAGACACTGCAAGTGTGGTAGCAGCTGGCAGGGGAGAACGGGTACCTGTGAGTCAGCCTGAAAGACACCTACAGAGAGGTGGCCGAGTACGGGGACTGCTGGTATTCCGGCACGCACGGGGATACAGGTCCCCAGAGCAGAAATCTATTTACTGGAGCTGCTCAACATGCCGGTGAGGGCACTTGCGGTACCTCACCAGAAACACAGAGTCTGAGCCCAAGCAGCAACAGGGGGACCCACAAGGAGACAGTGCCAGAAGCCATCTCACCAAGGTCTACGCTGCCGGCAGACGGGCCAGGGAGGGGAGTGAAGTAAGAAGCATCTTCCCTGGAGGAATCCCACCATACTACAAGTAAGGGGTCCTCCCAAACAAAAGGAGTGCTGGGAATGCGAGCTAGCAGCTACCCTCAATCTGGCCTGACGGAGTTCCTGGTTCCTCCTGGTACAATCTCAGCATCGCCCGGGTATCTCACCGACCAGCAAAAAGTGAGTAAAGCCGTTAAAACACATTCTGGACTCTGCCTGTATTATTTTGCAACCTATGGCTCGACACCCATACACCCGAGCATCTGGGGCCGGCCTCACTCTCGGGAGGCCATACCACCTTACTGCTGATACCGCCACCCCCAGATGCTTGTTAAACGGCAGCGGCAGTCACCTACCTCTGACCGCAAATATCGAGAGTGGCGTCACGACTAGAATGATAAAACCAACCTACCTGTTGTCCCAAAGACCGAGCACTGTGGCGTCACCGAACAGGATCATCGCTCCTGGGGTGTCACACATGCATTATTTGTCAATTTCGACATATGCTCAGGATGAGCTCAATTGTCACTGTGCACTATTATTTTTAATGCACAGTGTCAGTGCACTCCCTCACAGACTGTTTAGAAGTGATGTGAATCACTCTATGTGCATGCGATTTGCATACAAGTGGTCATGAGACAACTAGTTGTGTGCGACCTTGCTCAATACAAGTGAATTGAGTGAAGCTGGATATGTGTCGCCCTGGGCAAGCCAGGGGACACAGATAACAACACCACTACACCCCACACTCCAGGTAGGCACATCTGCTAACCAGAAATCCTTGTTGCCTCCCTCCAGGAGTCTGTGATGCACACCAGGGGGTGGGCCAGGCGGTTGGCTCCGCCCACCAAGGAGCTCACAACTCTGGAGGCAGGAAGTAAACCAGGGAGATAGCTCAGGGGAGAGCTGGAGAGAGGAGTTCTGTCAAGGAGGAGGAAGTGGAAGGAGTGAGGAGTAGCCCAGGCAGGGGCTAGAGTAAACAACAAGAAGTGAAAGCGAAGGAAAGGAAAGTGAAAAAGGAGGAAAGCAAGAAGTGGAGACAGCGCAGAGAGTGTGCAAAGCCTGAGAGCCCAGCTGTGTGTAGGGCTAGAACAGCAAGGTCAGCGACGGCGGTGACTGTCCGGAGTGGGACAGTTCGGAAGTTCCTGGAAGGACCCCGTTGGCTGTGTGCCCGGTGGTCTGGAGCAGTGTTCCGAAGGACAGTCAGCACCAGGGCAGGGGCCTCTCGGACCCCGGCAAGGCTAGGAGTCGCCCAATTTGCCGAATCCGTCAGTGACGGGGACGCAGATCCCCCAACAACAAAGTCCCGATTGACGGCAACAGCCCGACCATTAACGGGGAGACACCGCCACCGCCAAGGCACCAGATTCCCCAGGGCCAGCGCCTGCGGGCAAAGTGTAGAGCTCCTCCGGCCCAGATTGCAGTCGGGGAGCGGGTAACCGGAGGGAATCCACCGATACCACCAGACCACACAGGTGCAAGGAAGAGAGAAGTCACCGTCACCTACCGGGAGTGCAGGTGCAGCCGTCTGTGGGACCGTCCTACCAGCCGTTGGTTTACCGTACAAACTGTGTCCGTGTCAGGCTGAGTGAGTACCATAGTGCCGCAAGGCACAGCGCTGCCCCCGCGTCCCTGCGCCCTCCAGGCCCTACACTTTACACCTCTCCACCGGGCCCCGGGATCACCAACCCCTACCCACGGAGGGGCAACACAACACCTGGCTGCTCCCATCACCATCCCCGGGACCCCCACACCGAGCAGCGGTGGTGCAATCACCACAACCATGGGTGGCGTCACGAACTATAACCCCAACAAACAACCCCCCTTTCACTCACGGGCGAGGAGTGCCGCTCGAGACACCCCGGGATCCGGCCCGCAGCTCGAGCCACCAGGAGCAACTGCCGGACCCGAGCAGAAGGGGTGAGCGCGGTGTGCTGACACCCTCCTCCCCGCCCGCGACAACTTGGCGTCACGAACAGGATCTTACCGCTCTGCCGTCAGGTAGAGGTGCGCCTTGTTACCGCCGGAGGTACCCGGCAGAAAAATTTCAGAAGCCGCCATCTTTGGCGCGAAAAGTTCCCGCTCGAGCGTCTTCTCGAGCAGTAGAAGCGCGAAGGCCAAAACCCCGCCCCGAGAGAGGAGGGGCCGGAAAGAGCTAAGGGGGACGCGATGGCGGCTGGCGGCATGTAGTCGCCGCTATAAAAGCAAGGACGCCAGGACCTTGCCAGAATACCGTTCCTGGAACCAAACAGTGGAGACACCATGTGGATGCCGTCCCGAAACACCGTGGCCCCCGCACCGGGAACCGCAGCGTGGGTGGAGATCCGGACCGCGCAGCTCCACCTAAGGCTGCAGGTCAAGATGCAGCTCCTCATGGAGGAGTGGGAGACCGACATGGCGGACGTTGTGGCAGCCGTGCGGAGACGCGAGGAGGAAGCGGAGGAAGGGAGGGTGAGTGACCCACGCCCCTATGTCCTGGAGGGACCGGTCGCTGCGGCTGAGGGACCCGGTCCAAGCCCTCTCCCCCCGTTGCCTCCTTCGCCACCCGTCTCGGAGGCCGTGACCCCGCCACTAGGCCCGCTACCACCGCAACCAGTAGCGATACCCAGCCCGTCCGCCCCAGCGGACCGACCTGTAGCCGGAGCCCGAAGCAAACCGGAGGCATTGCCATGGAAGGCCCCGAAGATTGTGCCAGAGACAGTCCCCGAGCAGTTCCCCGAGCCGGAGCCGATGACCCGCTCCGAGCCGAAGGCCCAACTGCGGAAAGCCCCTGTGCCCATCCCCCACACCTCGGCTGAGGTGGCGCCGGGTTGTTGCTGCAAGGCAGCGCCCAAGGCCATGACACCGCGGGATACGCCGCCCACCTTTCTGACAGTGGGTAACGTACTGGATGTCCCGCGGGGCTCAACCCGTGCGCCGGAGCCATACTGGGACAGGGAGCCGACCAAGCTGGGCCTGGAAATCGCGGAGAGGGAGCGAAGAAAAGCCGAGCTGGTAGCCCGAGCCATCCGGGAAAAGGAGAACCTGCGGCAAGCGACCTTCCGTGTCCGGGGCCCGTTCTACGAGGGGCAGGTGTGGCGCTTCGATATCCGCCGGGGCTACGGGTTCATATACGAACCGGGCCTGGAGGCCGAGGTGTTTGTAGCCCGGCGGGATGTGCATGCCCATCTGCCCGAGGAGCATCCTGGCCGCAACCTAATACCAGGGGACATGGTGCGTTACACTCGGCACTGCGGAGAGAGGGGGTGGTTTGCCCTGGACGTAAAGCTGAAGGGCAGCCCGGAGAGCAAGGTGAGCTCTGCACCCCCTCCCTCGGAGGAAGCAGCAGCAGGACCGGAGTAGGGCAGCGGATGCCCGTTGCACCGTCCCCCGTTGGGACCACCACTGAGTTATTTGTTTGATGTTTGAAAATTCTGCAATAATGAAAAATGATTTACCGAAGTTTACCTGATTGTCTGCAGTGATTAGCAACCGGCAGGAGCCGGCACCGTTGTCCCCGTGGGGACCGTTTAAAATGCATGGGAACTATCCATGGACAAGCCCGTGAACTCTGCAGGGCAACCACAAACGTTAGTGGCTTGTAAATATGTTGGGTACCGTTACCGTTTCCGCAATGCCGCCTCCGGAGAGGCAGGTTGGAGGGAGGGCCCTGAGCAGAGCAGGCCAGGGCCCAGCCACCAAAGGGACCGGTGGCCACCCTCTGGAGGGGAAGGACAGATCCCGCTCGGGTGACTTGTGCTGGACTGTGGGTCAAGGGGTGCTGCCTGGGTTTTAGGGGCAGCATCAGGGCCAGGTTGCTTGGGTGGGAGAGAGCGGAAACCGTGACCGTACACCGTTGCAACGTTTAAAGTAAATGTGCCTCCCGTCTTGGGAAGAGTTTATGATTAAAAATGTTATTTATGTTTGATTAACCCTTGTTATCCCCTTTTACAGAAAAATAAAACCGGTGTAGGACGGCAGCCCACGGACGGTCTGCATTTTGCTAAGGGGGAATGTGTCACCCTGGGCAAGCCAGGGGACACAGATAACAACACCACTACACCCCACACTCCAGGTAGGCACATCTGCTAACCAGAAATCCTTGTTGCCTCCCTCCAGGAGTCTGTGATGCACACCAGGGGGTGGGCCAGGCGGTTGGCTCCGCCCACCAAGGAGCTCACAACTCTGGAGGCAGGAAGTAAACCAGGGAGATAGCTCAGGGGAGAGCTGGAGAGAGGAGTTCTGTCAAGGAGGAGGAAGTGGAAGGAGTGAGGAGTAGCCCAGGCAGGGGCTAGAGTAAACAACAAGAAGTGAAAGCGAAGGAAAGGAAAGTGAAAAAGGAGGAAAGCAAGAAGTGGAGACAGCGCAGAGAGTGTGCAAAGCCTGAGAGCCCAGCTGTGTGTAGGGCTAGAACAGCAAGGTCAGCGACGGCGGTGACTGTCCGGAGTGGGACAGTTCGGAAGTTCCTGGAAGGACCCCGTTGGCTGTGTGCCCGGTGGTCTGGAGCAGTGTTCCGAAGGACAGTCAGCACCAGGGCAGGGGCCTCTCGGACCCCGGCAAGGCTAGGAGTCGCCCAATTTGCCGAATCCGTCAGTGACGGGGACGCAGATCCCCCAACAACAAAGTCCCGATTGACGGCAACAGCCCGACCATTAACGGGGAGACACCGCCACCGCCAAGGCACCAGTTTCCCCAGGGCCAGCGCCTGCGGGCAAAGTGTAGAGCTCCTCCGGCCCAGATTGCAGTCGGGGAGCGGGTAACCGGAGGGAATCCACCGATACCACCAGACCACACAGGTGCAAGGAAGAGAGAAGTCACCGTCACCTACCGGGAGTGCAGGTGCAGCCGTCTGTGGGACCGTCCTACCAGCCGTTGGTTTACCGTACAAACTGTGCCGTGTCAGGCTGAGTGAGTACCATAGTGCCGCAAGGCACAGCGCTGCCCCCGCGTCCCTGCGCCCTCCAGGCCCTACACTTTACACCTCTCCACCGGGCCCCGGGATCACCAACCCCTACCCACGGAGGGGCAACACAACACCTGGCTGCTCCCATCACCATCCCCGGGACCCCCACACCGAGCAGCGGTGGTGCAATCACCACAACCGTGGGTGGCGTCACGAACTATAACCCCAACAAACAACCCCCCTTTCACTCACGGGCGAGGAGTGCCGCTCGAGACACCCCGGGATCCGGCCCGCAGCTCGAGCCACCAGGAGCAACTGCCGGACCCGAGCAGAAGGGGTGAGCGCGGTGTGCTGACACCCTCCTCCCCGCCCGCGACAGATACATCTAGCCGGAGTGTGGCCAAAGGTAACCCCTTTTATAAAATCGGTATATGAACTTAGACTATCATTGTTCTCAGCAGCACATGTCCTGTTTATACACTGATAATGCAATTGCACCTCTAATATCATATCTCCCTGCAGTTTTTTTCTCTTACAGTAGGCTACCCTGAATCTTTTTCCTTGTCAGGCCCCTTCTGTATGAATTCTACTATAGATAGTTTTTTGCTCTCCTCAGTAGCAGGGGAGCCTTTTCCTCTCATGTAGAGTTGAGCGCGGTTCGCAGTTCGTGGTTCTCCAGTTCGCGGTTCGAGTGATTTTGGGGGCTGTTCTAGATCGAACTAGAACTCGAGCTTTTTGCTAAAGCTCGATAGTTCTAGTTACGTTCGAGAACGGTTCTAGCAGCAAAAAGCCAAGCTAATTACTAGCTGGCTTTCCGCTGTAATAGTGTAAGTCACTCTGTGACTCACACTATTATGAAATTTCAGCGTATAGTGTGCGGGAACAGCGCATTCAGGTCACTGCTGCTGGGAAAATGGCGATCGCCATTTTTTTTTTTTCCTTGTCTTCCTTCCCTAAGCGCGCGCGTATGATGGGGCGGGCCAGCATGTCAGCCAATCCCAGACACACACACAGCTAAGTGGACTTTTAGCCAGAGAAGCAACGGCATGTGTGATAGGATGTCCATGTCACATGTCCCTGCATTATAAAAACGGGTATCTGCCCGTCCGGACGCCATTATCTCTTCTGCGTCTGGGTGTCAGTCACCGCTGGCGTAGCTCCTGTCTCCGATACTGCTGTGTACGCTCTACACACAGCGCTATACAGAATAGGGATAGAAGTTTCTATTAGCCCTTGTTAGGGCTAATAACAGCAAGCTCAGAGCCATAGGTGACAGTCAGGTCCGTGGAAACAGATTTTAACAGCTACAGATAACAGCGTCTGTGTAGCTAAGGTCAGGGAAGTCCTCGCTGCATTTCCACATTAGGAGGGATAGAAAGTGAGGCTTCCTTTCCTGTACACTGACCCACAACCCTGCCACTGTACCCTCCTGCCCTTTCCACACACAAAAGGTCATTGTTACTAAGCCATTATACTAGCAAACACTGAGGAAACTTAGTGGCATCCTAAAAGTGGCTGTTGGACTTCCATTAGTGTCCCACTAGTGCAAATCTATTTGCAGCACCACTGCATTGCACACTCAAACTCATTGTTACTAAGCCATTATACTAGCAAACACTGAGTAAACTTAGTGGCATCCTAAAAGTGGCTGTTGGACTTCCATTATTGTCCCACTGGTGCAAAGCTATTTGCAGCACCACTGCATTGCACACTCAAGCTCATTGTTACTAAGCCATTATACTAGCAAACACTGAGTAAACTTAAAAATAAAAATAAACAACATCTGAACAAAACATGTGGGGGAAATTTTTGGTGGTCACAACTGATCACCATAACCCCAATACAGGACAAAAAGGATACGTAATCCCTGGTAGAGACTCCATAAACATGTTCAAAAAACCATAGAAAAGAGTCAATGACACTACCTTGATGCAAAAAACAGTATATAAATTTTATTAAACACTTATATAAACAAGCGCAATTAAAAGGTTCAAGACGTGCTGGTAAGGATACAAAAAATGGTGGAACATGTACCACACTGCTGGCTATATATATAGTAGGCAAATCAGCCTATGGCTGGGAAATCCGTGTCATAAGTGGTAACTTTAAAAGAGGTACTCAGTGGTTACCCTATAGAGTACATAAAGTGCAGCATAATGCAGAGATGTAATTAATGCTAGGCAGAGGGCCAGTAAAAAGTGCCTATTATGCAGAGCATATCGCTCACAGAATGAAAGAAGGGGGGAACTCAATTCCACTGCTGCCCGTACCGGTAACCAACAGAGGCATAAATTTATAAATGGTTAAAAAGGATACATACCCATAATAGCCAAGTCAGCAAGATAGAGGTGCAGCTCCACAGACCCCAGATTCTGTGAGCGATATGCTCTGCATAATAGGCACTTTTTTCTGGCCCTCTGCCATTTTTTGTATCCTTACCAGCACAACTTGAACCTTTTAATTGCGCTTGTTTATATAAGTGTTTAATAAAATTTATATACCGTACTGTTTTTTGCATCAAGGTAGTGTCATTGACTCTTTTCTATGGTTTTTTGAACTGAGTAAACTTAGTGGCATCCTAAAAGTGTCTGTTGGACTTCCATTATTGTCCCACTGGTGCAAAGCTATTTGCAGCACCACTGCATTGCACACTCAAACTCATTGTTACTAAGCCATTATACTAGTAAACACTGAGTAAACTTAGTGGCATCCTAAAAGTGGCTGTTGGACTTTCATTATTGTCCCACTGGTGCAAAGCTATTTGCAGCACCACTGCATTGCACACTCAGGCTCATTGTTACTAAGCCATTATACTAGCAAACACTGAGTAAACTTAGTGGCATCCTAAAAGTGGCTGTTGGACTTCCATTAGTGTCCCACTGGTGCAAAGCTATTTGCAGCACCACTGCATTGCACACTCAAACTCATTGTTTCTAAGCCATTATACTAGCAAACACTGAGTAAACTTAGTGGCATCCTAAAAGTGGCTGTTGGACTTCCATTATTGTCCCACTGGTGCAAAGCTATTTGCAGCACCACTGCATTGCACACTCAAACTCATTGTTACTAAGCCATTATACTAGCAAACACTGAGTAAACTTAGTGGCATCCTAAAAGTGGCTGTTGGACTTCCATTATTGTCCCACTGGTGCAAAGCTATTTGCAGCACCACTGCATTGCACACTCAAACTCATTGTTACTAAGCCATTATACTAGTAAACACTGAGTAAACTTAGTGGCATCCTAAAAGTGGCTGTTGGACTTTCATTATTGTCCCACTGGTGCAAAGCTATTTGCAGCACCACTGCATTGCACACTCAGGCTCATTGTTACTAAGCCATTATACTAGCAAACACTGAGTAAACTTAGTGACATCCTAAAAGTGGCTGTTGGACTTCCATTAGTGTCCCACTGGTGCAAAGCTATTTGCAGCACCACTGCATTGCACACTCAAACTCATTGTTACTAAGCCATTATACTAGCAAACACTGAGTAAACTTAGTGGCATCCTAAAAGTGGCTGTTGGACTTCCATTATTGTCCCACTGGTGCAAAGCTATTTGCAGCACCACTGCATTGCACACTCAAACTCATTGTTACTAAGCCATTATACTAGCAAACACTGAGTAAACTTAGTGGCATCCTAAAAGTGGCTGTTGGACTTACATTATTGTCCCACTGGTGCAAAGCTATTTGCAGCACCACTGCATTGCACACTCAAACTCATTGTTACTAAGCCATTATACTAGTAAACACTGAGTAAACTTAGTGGCATCCTAAAAGTGGCTGTTGGACTTTCATTATTGTCCCACTGGTGCAAAGCTATTTGCAGCACCACTGCATTGCACACTCAGGCTCATTGTTACTAAGCCATTATACTAGCAAACACTGAGTAAACTTAGTGGCATCCTAAAAGTGGCTGTTGGACTTCCATTAGTGTCCCACTGGTGCAAAGCTATTTGCAGCACCACTGCATTGCACACTCAAACTCATTGTTACTAAGCCATTATACTAGCAAACACTGAGTAAACTTAGTGGCATCCTAAAAGTGGCTGTTGGACTTCCATTATTGTCCCACTGGTGCAAAGCTATTTGCAGCACCACTGCATTGCACACTCAAGCTCATTGTTACTAAGCCATTATACTAGCAAACACTGAGTAAACTTAAAAATAAAAATAAACAACATCTGAACAAAACATGTGGGGGAAATTTTTGGTGGTCCCAACTGATCACCATAACCCCAATACAGGACAAAAAGGATACGTAATCCCTGGTAAAGACTCCATAAACATGTTCAAAAAACCATAGAAAAGAGTCAATAACACTACCTTGATGCAAAAAACAGTATATAAATTTTATTAAACACTTATATAAACAAGCGCAATTAAAAGGTTCAAGACGTGCTGGTAAGGATACAAAAAATGGTGGAACATGTACCACACTGCTGGCTATATATATAGTAGGCAAATCAGCCTATGGCTGGGAAATCCGTGTCATAAGTGGTAACTTTAAAAGAGGTACTCAGTGGTTACCCTATAGAGTACATAAAGTGCAGCATAATGCAGAGATGTAATTAATGCTAGGCAGAGGGCCAGTAAAAAGTGCCTATTATGCAGAGCATATTGCTCACAGAATGAAAGAAGGGGGGGAAATCAATTCCACTGCTGCCCGTACCGGTAACCAACAGAGGCATAAATTTATAAAGGGTTAAAAAGGACACATACCCATAATAGCCAAGTCAGCAAGATAGAGGTGCAGCTCCACAGACCCCAGATTCTGTGAGCAATATGCTCTGCATAATAGGCACTTTTTACTGGCCCTCTGCCATTTTTTGTATCCTTACCAGCACATCTTGAACCTTTTAATTGCGCTTGTTTATATAAGTGTTTAATAAAATTTATATACTGTTTTTTGCATCAAGGTAGTGTCATTGACTCTTTTCTATGGTTTTTTGAACTGAGTAAACTTAGTGGCATTCTAAAAGTGGCTGTTGGACTTCCATTATTGTCCCACTGGTGCAAAGCTATTTGCAGCACCACTGCATTGCACACTCAAACTCATTGTTACTAAGCTATTATGCTACCAAACACTGAGTAAACTTAGTGGCATCCTAAAAGTGGCTGTTGGACTTCCATTATTGTCCCACTGGTGCAAAGCTATTTGCAGCACCACTGCATTGCACACTCAGGCTCATTGTTACTAAGCCATTATACTAGCAAACACTGAGTAAACTTAGTGGCATCCTAAAAGTGGCTGTTGGACTTCCATTAGTGTCCCACTGGTGCAAAGCTATTTGCAGCACCACTGCATTGCACACTCAAACTCATTGTTACTAAGCCATTATACTAGCAAACACTGAGTAAACTTAGTGGCATCCTAAAAGTGGCTGTTGGACTTCCATTATTGTCCCACTGGTGCAAAGCTATTTGCAGCACCACTGCATTGCACACTCAGACTCATTGTTACTAAGCCATTATACTAGCAAACACTGAGTAAACTTAGTGGCATCCTAAAAGTGGCTGTTGGACTTCCATTATTGTCCCACTGGTGCAAAGCTATTTGCAGCACCACTGCATTGCACACTCAAACTCATTGTTACTAAGCCATTATACTAGTAAACACTGAGTAAACTTAGTGGCATCCTAAAAGTGGCTGTTGGACTTTCATTATTGTCCCACTGGTGCAAAGCTATTTGCAGCACCACTGCATTGCACACTCAGGCTCATTGTTACTAAGCCATTATACTAGCAAACACTGAGTAAACTTAGTGGCATCCTAAAAGTGGCTGTTGGACTTCCATTAGTGTCCCACTGGTGCAAAGCTATTTGCAGCACCACTGCATTGCACACTCAAACTCATTGTTACTAAGCCATTATACTAGCAAACACTGAGTAAACTTAGTGGCATCCTAAAAGTGGCTGTTGGACTTCCATTATTGTCCCACTGGTGCAAAGCTATTTGCAGCACCACTGCATTGCACACTCAAGCTCATTGTTACTAAGCCATTATACTAGCAAACACTGAGTAAACTTAAAAATAAAAATAAACAACATCTGAACAAAACATGTGGGGGAAATTTTTGGTGGTCCCAACTGATCACCATAACCCCAATACAGGACAAAAAGGATACGTAATCCCTGGTAAAGACTCCATAAACATGTTCAAAAAACCATAGAAAAGAGTCAATAACACTACCTTGATGCAAAAAACAGTATATAAATTTTATTAAACACTTATATAAACAAGCGCAATTAAAAGGTTCAAGACGTGCTGGTAAGGATACAAAAAATGGTGGAACATGTACCACACTGCTGGCTATATATATAGTAGGCAAATCAGCCTATGGCTGGGAAATCCGTGTCATAAGTGGTAACTTTAAAAGAGGTACTCAGTGGTTACCCTATAGAGTACATAAAGTGCAGCATAATGCAGAGATGTAATTAATGCTAGGCAGAGGGCCAGTAAAAAGTGCCTATTATGCAGAGCATATTGCTCACAGAATGAAAGAAGGGGGGGAAATCAATTCCACTGCTGCCCGTACCGGTAACCAACAGAGGCATAAATTTATAAAGGGTTAAAAAGGACACATACCCATAATAGCCAAGTCAGCAAGATAGAGGTGCAGCTCCACAGACCCCAGATTCTGTGAGCGATATGCTCTGCATAATAGGCACTTTTTACTGGCCCTCTGCCATTTTTTGTATCCTTACCAGCACATCTTGAACCTTTTAATTGCGCTTGTTTATATAAGTGTTTAATAAAATTTATATACTGTTTTTTGCATCAAGGTAGTGTCATTGACTCTTTTCTATGGTTTTTTGAACTGAGTAAACTTAGTGGCATTCTAAAAGTGGCTGTTGGACTTCCATTATTGTCCCACTGGTGCAAAGCTATTTGCAGCACCACTGCATTGCACACTCAAACTCATTGTTACTAAGCCATTATACTAGTAAACACTGAGTAAACTTAGTGGCATCCTAAAAGTGGCTGTTGGACTTTCATTATTGTCCCACTGGTGCAAAGCTATTTGCAGCACCACTGCATTGCACACTCAGGCTCATTGTTACTAAGCCATTATACTAGCAAACACTGAGTAAACTTAGTGGCATCCTAAAAGTGGCTGTTGGACTTCCATTAGTGTCCCACTGGTGCAAAGCTATTTGCAGCACCACTGCATTGCACACTCAAACTCATTGTTACTAAGCTATTATGCTACCAAACACTGAGTAAACTTAGTGGCATCCTAAAAGTGGCTGTTGGACTTCCATTAGTGTCCCACTGGTGCAAAGCTATTTGCAGCACCACTGCATTGCACACTCAAACTCATTGTTACTAAGCCATTATACTAGCAAACACTGAGGAAACTTAGTGGCATCCTAAAAGTGGCTGTTTGACTTCCATTATTGTCCCACTGGTGCAAAGCTATTTGCAGCACCACTGCATTGCACACTCAAACTCATTGTTACTAAGCCATTATACTAGCAAACACTGAGTAAACTTAGTGGCATCCTAAAAGTGGCTGTTGGACTTCCATTAGTGTCCCACTGGTGCAAAGCTATTTGCAGCACCACTGCATTGCACACTCAAACTCATTGTTACTAAGCCATTATACTAGCAAACACTGAGGAAACTTAGTGGCATCCTAAAAGTGTCTGTTTGACTTCCATTATTGTCCCACTGGTGCAAAGCTATTTGCAGCACCACTGCATTGCACACTCAAACTCATTGTTACTAAGCCATTATACTAGCAAACACTGAGTAAACTTAGTGGCATCCTAAATGTGGCTGTTGGACTTCCATTATTGTCCCACTGGTGCAAAGCTATTTGCAGCACCACTGCATTGCACACTCAAGCTCACTGTTACTAAGCCATTATTATAGCAAACTATGCTGCCAGTTTAAGGGCCATAGTTGCATTGTCAGGGATAGTTATTGTTGTTTATTCTGCTGGTAATAAAGATAGACCACCGCTGCAATCTACACCACCTCTCAATTTTTACTACCACATTTTAAGTGCACAATCTTGTCGCAATCAAAATGAGTGGCAAAATGACAGATGCTGGTGGAAAGGGGAAGAGGCGTGTTGGAAAAGGAAAAAAAGGGTTTGTCCGTGGGGAAGGTGGCAAAGCTCCATTAACATCTGCTGAAGATAGACCATCTTCCAGCAAAAGTAAGATGTCTACTACTTACCATGGACAATCCAATGTGCTCCCTTTTTTACGGACACGAACAACTGGAACAAAGGTAGATGATGGCCAAAAAAAGAAAATGCTTGAATGGATCTCAAGTGGTCCAACAAGTGCCCTCTCCGCCACCTCAACTACCGCATCCAAAAAACACCAGTCCTCTGAGTTGTCATCCCAATCACACTTGCTTTCTCCCAGCTCTGAAGTCTCCATCCGCCTTGCACAATATGGTGGAACTGAGATGGCTGAGTCTGCAGAGCTGTTCAGTCACACTATAGCCTGGGAATCAGAGGACTACTCCCAAGCTACAGTGAGTACAGACCAGGAAATGGTCTGCAGTGATGCCCAGAACCTTTGTGACTCTGATTCAGGCCGTGAGGACCAAGTTTCTGAGCATAATGTTGACCCTTATTCACAAGCTGTAACACCTGTTGTTATAGACAATGAGGAACATACTGATGACGATGAGACGCAGATACCAGATTGGGGTGACAACTTAAATATTGGTTCACGTCAGGAAGAGGCTCGGTCTGAGGGTGAGGGGAGTGCAAACACAACGCTTGATGAGGAAGTTCTAGATCCCACCTACTGTCAACCCACAGTCAAGCACTCGAGGAGGTCAACAGAGGCGGTGGAGGAGGATGCTACTGACGACGAAGTTACCTTGCGCCTTCCTGGACAGAGGAGTAGTACTGGTAGCATGTCTACAATTGCATCCTCAGCCACCACTCTGCCTCTGAGCACTAGTCGGGGGGGCTCAGCAGGTCGCATGCCCTCTAAGCCTTGCCTAGCCTGGACCTTTTTTGACATAGAAAAAGACATTGCAAATGGAGCCTTGCTCATTTTGGGCTTCAAATCTTGAAAAATGGCCAGAGCTCTCCACTTACGCCTTGGATATTTTGTCGTGTCCAGCTGCCAGCGTTGTCTCTGAACGTGTCTTCAGTGCTGCTGGGTGTGTGCTGACAGATAAGCGCACGCGTCTGTTCAGTGACAATGTGGACAGACTAACGTTCATCAAAATGAACAAGTCATGGATTCACAAGGAATTTACGACCCCTGTGTCTTCCTGGGGAGAGTAAATGCTTGTGGATTTTGAATGTGCTTGATGCAAATCTACCTGTGAAGTGTACAACTGGGCCACAATTGCTGCCACTGAAGAGGTGGGTGTGTGTGGGGCCCAATTTTTGGAAAAAAGGAAGGCTCCGCTTGGAGTAACCCTTGCTTACAGTGTTTTTAAAAATGATCCAAGATGAACAGAGCTGGGATCAGGAAAGACTTAGCTACCTACCCCGGTGTCATCCTGGGGACGGTTAAGGATGGCGTATTTTTGAATGTGCTTGATGGAAATCTACCTGTGAAGTGTACAACTGGGGCACAAGTGCTGCCACTGAAGGGGTGGGTGGGTGTGTGGCCCAATTTTTGGAAAAAAGGGAGACTCCGCTTGGAGTAACCCTTGCTTGCTGTGTTTATTAAAAGGAGCCAAGATGAACAAGTCATGGTTCAGCAAAGTCTTTGCTACCTACCCCGGGGTCATCCTGGGGACGGTTAAGGATGGCGTATTTTTGAATGTGCTTGATGCAAATCTACCTGTGAAGTGTACAACTGGGGCACAAGTGCTGCCACTGAAGGGGTGGATGTGTGTGTGGCCCAATTTTTGGAAAAAAGGGAGACTCCGCTTGGAGTAACCCTTGCTTGCTGTGTTTTTTAAAAGGAGCCAAGATGAATAAGTCATGGTTCAGCAAAAACTTTGCTACCTACCCTGGGGTCATCCTGGGGACGGTTAAGGATGGCGTATTTTTGAATGTGCTTGATGCAATTCTAGCTGTGAAGTGTACAACTGGGACACAAGTGCTTCAACTGAAAGGGTGGGTGTGTGTGGGGCCCAATTTTTGGAAAAAAGGGAGACTCCGCTTGCAGTAACCCTTGCTTACATTGTTTTTAAAAATGATCCAAGATGAACAGAGCTGGGATCAGGAAAGACTTAGCTACCTACCCCGGTGTCATCCTGGGGACGGTTAAGTATGGCGTATTTTTGAATGTGCTTGATGCAAATCTACCTGTGAAGTGTACAACTGGGGCACAAGTGCTGCCACTGAAGGGGTGGGTGTATGTGGGGCCCAATTTTTGGAAAAAAGGGAGACTCCGCTTGGAGTAATCTTGCGGTGTTTTACATGATTTTAGAAGGGCATGCCATGTCTATATCTGTGTCTCCTCCTCTTTTTCCTTGTCCAGCTCTTTTGTTTTCGCATGAGTATATGTCCTTGTCACTTTCCCATGTGTTTGTGTTGTGTTGTGAGTTGTTTGTCACCTTTTGGACACCTTTTAGGGTGTTTTCTAGGTGTTTTTATGTGTTTGTGATTGCCTCCCATTGTTTCCTATGCGATTCGAGTGGTTCGCCGAACCGAACTCGAACGAGACCTCCGTTCGGCGAACCGAACACGAGCCGAACCGCGACCAGTTCGCTCATCTCTACTCTCATGCAATATCAGCCATACACTGATACAATTTCCAGTTTTAGCTCTTTGGGTTATGTTCACCATTTTGGTGAACATTACATAGCACATTGTAATAGATGCAACAAAAAAAATGTGCTAAAAAAAGAAGAAATAAGATACGAAACGGAAACTAAAGTTTGTATTTTAAAATTGATCCTTTTGATAGATCCATAATAAAACGGAAGTTGTAATTTCCATTTTGTGTCTTTTTGCATCAGTTGCAAAACATTGGACCCAGCTGTTTTCCATTTTTTTGGGACAAAGACTAATATGTACAATTCATCAAAACTTCTGCAGTCTATTTGAATTTTTCATAAGCAAGAAGTCCAGTACTTACAAGCTCTTTGCTATAGTGCTTGTAAGCGCTGCTGTGAAGCTGGCTAAATGGCTGGATCCAGCCAACTTCAGTGCCCTTGCGAAACCTTCATACTGCAGTAGCAAAGCTTCCTCTCCTTCCAGTATTGGAGAGTGCACAGTTCTGGACAGTGGTACAACCATACCACTGATCCAAAATGTCAATTAATCAGTACCACCCTAGCAAACAGAAAGCAAAGAGGTGGGGGAGCAATGTGTGCCTAAACATTGATGTTTAGAATAAAACTTTAAGTATTTGTCCCTATTCAAAGGTTATTGCTCCAAAGATTAAGGCGTCCAGAGTTGCTTATCACCACTGCAACGGTCTTTGTTGATTGACTGCAGCGGTTATTAATGCTCAGAGGGTGCAGCCAATAACCGAGCTCAGCGGCTTTTGTCTTCTGCATCAGCAGACCGACTGAGTTCAGGGATTGGTTGCAGCACTATTGACACGTCGTAATTGCTCCAGCCGGACAATAAGGTCCACAGCTTTGACTACAGACAACACTAGACCCTCGGAGAGAAAGTAAAAGTTCAAACCTTTATATTTATTTTTGTATCTCCTTGAGCCATTAGCGTAAAAAATGTTTGAAACAGAACAACCCTTTTAAGGTTGGCCATTCATTCATTTTGTGCTCAACTGTCATTATTAATGATCGGTTTCTTAAGCTCATTGTTAGCTCTTATTCATGGTTACAAATCGGTGAAAGTAGTCTTTTACTTAAAGAAGTTGTCCAGTTACCAAAACTGATTTTTTTTTTTTCTGATAAATCTTGCTAATATGTGCCCCTCAACACATCTATTATGTTTTTTCAGCAAAATTAGGTTTTATTGTGCACTAGCAGCACATGCTCATTGCTGGCTCCAGCTCTGATGGGGTTAATCTCTCCTCTGACTTCCTGTGTTCAGTTCCTACAAGTCCCAGAATTCTTTGTGGCTCTAGGGCGGTGTCTATAGCTTATCTAACACACCCATTGTGTCTAATACACCCACTCTGCTCTCCGACCAAACCCTCCTCCCTGCCTCTTCCCTGTGTGGATGAGAGAAATCACACAGACATCCGAAGCTGCCAGCTCTGCACACAACCAGGGGAAGAAAGTGTGTGTGTGTTTGTGAGTGTTTGTGTGTGAGTGTGAGTGTGTGTGTGTTTTTGTGAGTGTTTGTGCGTGAGTGTGTGGGATTTTTTGAGTGTTTGTGTGTGTTTGTGAGTGTTTGTGTGTGAGTGTGAGTGTGTGTGTGTTTTTGTGAGTGTTTGTGCGTGAGTGTGTGTGTGTGTGCGTGTGTGTGTGTGTGTACACAGAAATTATGATTATTAGCCGGCGCAACATGTGATAAAAATAATTGGGGAAAAAAAAGTGACGGGGTGATGAGATTGCTTTTTTCCCTCTTGCCTAGTCTGTGTGTCGTCCGTATCATCCGCAAACCGCATGTGACCGGATCCTGTGGATTAAATGTGCAGCGCATGCAACCGTTATTTTACCGGATCCTTCTGCAGCGGGACACAGAATTTATCGGCCGGCGCTGGAGTCAGCGGACTCCTGATCTCACAGCCCGCACACGCTGCAATGGCTGCAGGTGGGCTCATTCACATGACCGTTCCGTTTGTGTTACGAGGGGGACCCGGGGAAGCGTGCCAAGATGGGAAATGGACTGCTTCCGCCGGTCAAGGTCCACTGTGCGGTGTAAGGGACCGCCGCTATGGTGGGTGAAGAGTGAGCGGGTTGCTGCTAGCGATCGTCTGGAATGTCACAGACGATCTATGTACACCGATCTGCCCTAACCCGTGAGGGTTGTATGGCACAGATCTCACGGCTCGGTGTACCTGTTGCACGGGGAAGCACAGAGGTGCCCACGCACGTGTGCCAGTGGAAGTCACGAGAATATGGCACGAGGGTAGCACAGAGGTGCCCACGCACGTGTGCTTTCAATAACCAGGTGAGTCCAAAGGAGACTTGAGGAGCTCACCTGGGACAGGAACACGGCCTGTTGACGGGGGTACTGCCGGAGCAGCAAGGCAGGAACACGGCCTGCAAACGAGGTACTGCCGGAGCAGCAAGGGCCAAGCCCACAAGAGACAGTAATGCCTGAGCAGTGGCGTGGCAGCACGCTGCCAGACATCCAAACATAGAAGGACGGTCGCGCGCCGCCATGATGGCAGGGGGAGCTTTTAAGGAGGTGCAGCTCCACCCGAGGGCGGGCGCGAGGCGGAGATGACGGACTTGACCCAATCAGGGTCCACGACGTCCCAGCCTGGCCAGTCAGGATTCACCACGTCACCAGCCTTGTCATCAAGCCGTGTGACGTCAGTGAGCGAATCAGGACCCACCACGCATTGCACATGCTCACCCTCCTGCCTCTGGGAAATAGAGGCGGGATCCTCGGTCTCACAATGTGCAGAGATAATGGGAATCTCACTGCTTCCCTGAGCAGTAAACCTCTGCACATTGCGCAGCCTCGCAGACCTTCGGGGCCGCTGAGCAGGAGAGTCTGCGGCAGGCCAGGAATGGGAGACCGCTTCACTCCTTGTAACAGGAGAACCACTAGGTGTCACCCTTCTGCTGCCTCTCTGAGAAGGTATCTCCTGCACACTGTGCAGTCTGGCAGACCTTCGGCGCTGCTGAGCAGGAATGCTCGTGGCAGGCAAGGAATGGGAGACTGCCTCAGTCCTTGCCTCAGGAGAGCCACGAGATGTAACACGTTTGTCCTGGTCAGTTCCTGTTTTTTTGCGGCCCCACAGACAGGACCATATTTTCAATGTCTTTTGTGTAGGATCGGATGGCACGCGGTAGCACTTCCATGTGCATCCGATCCTACAAAAAAAAACCACATCGGATGCCGTATGTCCGCTCCGTTATTATGGAACATGTCCTATTCTGTTCCGTAATAACGAACCGTGACTCAATACAAGTCAATGGGTCCACAAAATTCCCGGAAGCAACACGGAAGCACTTCCATGTGACTTCCGTTGGGTGCCCGTGCAGTCAGTGTCCCGCTCCAGCCCCAGCCCCGCGGATGCCCACTCAGCAGTGTCAGCAGCGGCCCGCACTGCAGTGTCAGCATCCGCGGGGATGACAAGCACTACCGTCAGGAGGTTAGTAAGTTCATTACATACGGTGATGAAGTCCTGCCCTCCTGACGTCAGCGGTCGTCACTGCCTTCTATGCCCGCCGCTTGTCACATCACCTCTCGCTGTCGACCCGAGACTGTGACTAGTGGTAACGTCACGGGCCGCTCGCGATACTTTGTTTGTGAAAGCGGCGGTCATTGAACTCGGTGACAGCGCTGCTGTCAGGAGTTCAGCGATCATCGCAGGTAATATACCTCGCTAACCTCCTGATAGCAGCACTCGTCATGCCCTGCAGTGACCTGGGCTGACCTATTGATGTTAGCTCAGGTCACTGCACGGCTCTCCCAGCAAATAGGGAACATTCTATTCTTCATTGACTGGGACATTGACTATGGTATAGATCATCGAGGGACCCCCTTGTATTACACCAGACCTGGATTTGCTTTTCTTTCTAATAAATTGGTGAAAGAGGGAATGTGTTGGGGAGTGTTTTTCAAATAAAAATGTGTTTGTTGTCTATTTTTTTTTTTTTTTATTACTGCCTGGGTTGGTGATGTCGGGTATCTGATACACGCCTGACATCACTAACTCCAGGGCTTGATGCCAGGTGACATTACACATCTGGTATTAACCCCATATATTACCCCGCTTGCCACCGCACCAGGGCAATGGGATGAGCTGGCGCGAAGCACCAGGACTGGCACATCTAATGGATGCGCTACTTCTGGGGCGGCTGCAGCCTGCTATTTTTAGGCTGGGGAGTGTCCAATAACAGTGAACCTCCCTAGTCTGAGAATACCAGACCACAGCTGTCCGCTTTACCTTGGCTGGTGATCCAATTTCGGGGGACCCCGTGTTTTTTGTTTTAAATTATTTAGTTAATTTAAAATAACAGTGTGGGGGGGCCTCTGTTTTGGATTACCAGCCAAGGTGAAGCTGCCAGCTGTGGTTTGCAGGCTGCAGCCGTTTGCTTTACCCTAGCTGGCTACAAAAGATAGGGGGACCGCATGTCATTTTTTTTTTATTTATTTATTTCTTGGCTAAATACAAGACTAAGCACCTTAGTGCCACATGACAGTCACAAAAGGGTGCAAGCTTAGAATATGCAGGGGGGTAGGACATTATATATGTCTTTCTTATCTATCTATCTACCTATCTATCCAGCCCTCTATTCATTCATTCATTCATTCATTCATCCATCCCTCTATCCCTCTGTCTCTATATCTATCTATCCATCTCTATATCTACTCATCTATTTATCTTTCTTGCTGCTTCCGTTTTTTGCAGTCCGCAAAAAAACCCGGAAGGCACGCAAATGTCACACGGATGCCACTAGGATGCATCCGTGAAACAAAAGGACCGTTTTTTGTGGCCCGCAAAAACGGAACGGTCATGTGAATGTAGCCTTAACAGCAGTCGCTGCCTGCTGCCGGTCACATGTGACCGTGTGCGGGCTGTGTGTGCGGGCTGTGTCTACAGGAGTTCAGCTGAGTTCAGATCAGCTGACTCAAGTGTCGGCCGATCAGGCTGGGGCCACACGGGGATTACTGCGATCCTCTCGCATTACACTCGGCTCACGCTCAGTACAGCAGAGCTGAGTGTCATGCGTGTGTCCCTGCGACTGAGGTCCGACTGTGCGAGCAGACCTCAGCTGCGGGGGGCGGTCCACCACTCGAGGGGTGGGCCAGCACTGAGGAGTGGTGGGAGGGATTTCTCTCCCTCTCTCCTCCGTAGTCCACCGATGTACCGCAAGTGCAGTGCGATTTTTCTCTCACCACATACACTTGAATGGGTAAAAGAGAGAGTCTTGCATTACAATGGCAGCATGCTGCGATTGTTTTCTCGGTCCAATTAGGGCGGAGAAAATAATCACTCATGTGCGCTAACACACAGTCTAATATTGGTCCGAGTGGAATGCGATGTTTTATCGCACTACACTCGCACTGTGTTTCTCGCCGTGTGGCTTAGACCTTACTTGTTCTATGTCCCCCTGCATCCATCGCAGCGTGTGCAGGCTGGAGTTCAGCTGCGTTCAGATCAGCTGACTCCAGTGCTGGACTCAACTCCGCTGACCTCACAGCTCGTACACGCTGCGATGGATGCAGGGGGACACAGAAAAAGTAATCGGCCGACACTGGAGTCATCTGATTACTTGGGATGAATTGAGCAGTAAAATGCTCTGGTGCTAGATGGGCGAAGCCCATGTCGATTTTCTTTTTAAAAATTCACTTTAAAATAAAATAAATAAACAAAAAATCACATTGTTTGTGGGCGCCCGCTGCATTTTCTATTGCTAAGGGTAACCCAAGCCGCTACTGGCTGCTAACCCCAGCTGCTTGGTGTTACTTTCACTGGCAATAGAAATCCAGTGAAGCATTTTTATTTTATAAAGGTTTTTGCCTGAAAACTTTTTTAAAAAAATGACGTGGGCTTCGCCATATTTTTGTATGCTAGCCAGGTACAGCAGTCAGCTACGGGCTGCCCCCAACCCCCAGCTGCCTATTTGTACCCGGCTGGAAACCAAAAATATAGAGAAGCCCCTTTTTTTTTTTATTTCATGAATTTCATGAAATAATTAAAAAAAAAAATTACATGGGCTTCGCCGAATTTTTGAGTCCAGCCAGGTACAACTAGGCAGCTGGGGATTGGAATTCGCAGTGAAGGGTGCCCAAACTTTCTGGGCCCCCCGCTGCGAATTGCAGTCCACAGCCGCCCCAGAAAATTGCGCTTTCATAGAAGCGCCATCTTCTGGCTCTGTATCCAACTCTTCCAGTGGCCCTGGTGGCAGGTGGCACGCTGGGTAATAAGGGGTTAATACCAGCTATGTTTTACCAGCTGGTATAAAGCCCGAGATTCTTAATGTCAGGCCAAGTTTGACCTGGCCATTAAGAATCTCCAATAAAGGGTTTAAAAAAAAAAAAGACCACACAGAGAAAAATACTTTATTAGAAATAAATACACAGACACAGTAGGGACTCCATGTTTATTACTCCCTCTCACCCCTCCACGATGGAGAGATTTCTGTACTGACCATGCCAGGAGAGAGCGAGGGAAAAGAGAGAGAGCGAGGGGGGGAGGAAAAGAAAGTGAGGGGGGGGGAAGAGAGCGAGGGGGGAGGAAAAGAGAGCGCGGGGGGGAGGAAAAGAGAGCGCGGGGGGAGCAAAAGAGAGCGCGGGGGGAGGAAAAGAGAGCGCGGGGGGGAGGAAAAGAGAGCGAGGGGGGGAGGAAAAGAGAGCGAGGGGGGGAGGAAAAGAGAGCGAGGGGGGGAGGAAAAGAGAGCGCGGGGGGGAAGGAAAAGAGAGCGCGGGGGGAGGGAAAGAGAGCGCGGGGGGAGGAAAAGAGAGCGAGTGGGGGAGGAAAAGAGAGCGATGGGGGAGGAAAAGAGAGCGAGGGGGGGAGGAAAAGAGAGCGAGGGGGGAGGAAAAGAGAGCGAGGGGCGGAGGAAAAGAGAGCGAGGGGGGAGGAAAAGAGAGCAAGGGGGAGGAAAAGAGAGCGAGGGGGGAGGGAAAGAGAGTGCGGGGGGAGGAAAAGAGAGCGCGGGGGGAGGAAAAGAGAGCGAGGGGGGGAAGAGAGCGAGGGGGGAAGAGAACGAGGGTAAAGAGAGGGGAGAGGAGAGAGGGATAAGAGGGGGGCAGAGAAGAGGGGGAAGAGGGGAGGGGGAGAAGAGTGGGGGGAGAGAAGAGAGTGGGGAAAGAACGGGGGGGGGCAGAGGTGCTCTGTAACCAACTGTCTCCATTCCATGACTTGTGGTGCAGGTGACAGAGTGCAGACAGTTGGTCCCATGCAGCAGGACAGATGGCAGAGCACAGCGGTGACATGCCTGTCAGTGTCTTGCTGCTGGGAGGAGCAGATGATCACACTGCCTGACACCGGCCGCTCTCCTGACATCGCAGCAGAGCGGGCGGGTGGACAGTGTGATCACATACTTACGTGCAGGGGGGGATTCAGCTGAAGAACCCCCCCCCCTGTACTGCACACTGGCGCCCCGTGCCTCACCATCTGCAGGACGCTGGCTCCACACTGATGTCCTCCGGATCCTCCCCTCGATACTGGGCTGTGATGTGCGGTAGTCACCGCCCACAGCCCTGTCACTCAATCTGAGTGGTGCCAGCCTCCTCTGACGTACCCGTCTTGTTTGAGAGCCCGGAAATGCCGGGACGTCAGAGGATGCTGGCGGCCACAGCTCCAGGGGGTCATGGGACCGGCACTGAGCGTGCAGGATAGCGCCGCTCAGTGCCAGAACTGGAAACAGAAGACAATGGAGGAAACGCCTAGAATGGTAAGTAGAACTCCTACAGAAAATAAAAAAAATGGGTGAACCACCCCTTTAAACCCTCATGGAAGGAAGTTAGACACCTCTTAAAGCAAATAACTGCAAAAGATAGAAATCTTACTCCAGAATTGGTCACTCTCACCATAGGGTTAGAAGAATACGAGAACAAATATAGATACATTGTCTGTCACATTTTCTTAGTTATCAAGAATTTATTAGCAGCCAACTGGAGAGAAGAAAGAATCCCATCTATTTCAGGAGTTACGGACAGGGTTTCAGCTCATAATTTATAGGAGTATAATATTGCGTTAAAAGAAAAACTATCAAAGATATAAAATAAGATGGTCTCTTTGGTCCCAGAAATACATGCCAAACCTTATTTTGACTTAGTTCCTTGACATTCTCTAAATAATATAAATGTAACATGTTATTACCGAATGTGTTTATTTACTGTGCTAAATGAATATAAGAGTTTATAATCTTGCTTGACTTTGAAAGTTAACGAATTGCCTGAACGTCTTCCTCCTTCCCTTTCCCCTCCCCCTCTATATTACCTCCACCCTTCCCTTCCCACCTCCCCTCCAATACCCCTTCTTTATCCACTTTTAGCCTACCCTTTCTTCCCTTCCTTTTCCCCTTCTTTGTTCTTTCAACAACATTTTTAAGAATGCATTTTAAATACTTCAATTACCCCCTCCCCTGTTATTGTGAACCCCTTAAAATTTAATAAAGTGTACAAATCGGTGAAAGCACTGTTGCAGCCATGAGTATACTGAAATGGAGCACATCGCAATCCTTTATATATAAGTTTGCATGATGTATTTGTACATTTCTACGCCTCAGCAAATATGCCACCAATCCCAAATCCGATAGACATCTTACATCTTGTTGGGCACTGTTTAAATCCTGCACTTGTAGTAAATGAGAACTTGGCCCCTACTTGCAATGTGACTTCTTTTTTTTTTTGCTCAATATATCTGGATTGTGTAAAGGACACAAAATACCCTAATGGACACTGACATTGCTCACTGGTGCTACTGTTATCTTTTCAAGAGGGTTTAAATAAATTACAAAATTGGATTGGCGAAATTCCAGAGACAATACATTGACAAGAAGTGCACAATGCTCCAAGACAAAGACGTATAAGAAAGCAAGAGCAAATCTGACTGTAATACGCAGGAACTCAATACTTGATGGGGACATTCTGCAAAGGTTACTGGCATTATAGACTGCTGCAGAAAAAAAAGTCTTTACAACGGCGTAAACAACAACCTTGCTTTCTTCTCGTATTAAATTATGTTTTATTTCAAATAAAATGACAAGTGGGATAGTGTAGAATTCTTACTTTAGAAAAAATGGAGATAAATAAAACAAGTCTATTTTATTCTCTTTCATTTTGCAGACTTTTCATTTATGTATAGTACCAGAAGTGCTCTGTGGTAAGCAAAAAATTTACAATTTGTGCACAAAATTTCAACAAGCCATAAACTGTATTCTACCTTGTATATCGGATCTGCATTATTTCTTCACTCTTCAGCTGCTTAAAAAAAAGATGTAAAAAAGCAATATTGATGTCTGGTGTTCAAGTAAGAAGTCAATGGATGTCCTTAACATTTTTGACATTCTATAAATGTCTATCTCTAACTGTAGGTAGACTTTTTTATCCTTTGGAAAAGGCTCAGGATGCAACTTCGACCATGTCTCAACTAACACAAAGCGGCCTTTATGCACTCTATGCACTTGTGGGGGCTGCTGGAAAAGAAGAGTGCCCCGCAAACACTATTTGATACCCCCACAGTGAATTCCTCTACAGAATTATCACGAATGTGTCACAGGTGACAAACAGTCTTGTGGTGTCCGGCTATAGAAGGTCACAGCGTTTGGCTGCATAAACTGCTCTCTGACCTTCTATTATTCCTTTTCCCTGAGGGAATGTTCAGCCTGTCAGCTGCTGTTCATCAGTACTATTCTTGTCTATATATACCGTCACTTCCTATTACTCAGTGCTGGTGATATTTGATACATCTTTATGAAGTCTTCAGTGCAAGCAGGCGGCTTGCATACATCAGGAAAATATTGGTGGTTGTTGCAGCTTCGCTTCCTGAGACAACTAGAGATAAGTTGTTTGTGGTTTTCCCTTGTTTGTAGTTTTCCCTTGTTTGTAATCACTGTTTGTCCTTTAGTGCCTAGTGGAGTTGATGAAGAGCTCATCCCATCCACTCCTTACCTAGGGCCCAGATCAGGGTTAGCCTAGGGTCATGTATCCGGCTCGGCACATAGGTACAGAACCTATCTAGGGCGTTGAGGGAACCCAGGGTCCAGCAGTAGGCTTAGTCAGGGGTCACAATCTCCCCCATACCTATATACAGGGTTTCCCTTCCCTTTCAATTGGTACTTTCTCTGTACCTAGTGTGACACCCACACACAGCCCTCTATGCGGTATAATGGGCCTATACACAGTGTAATAGCTCCAACACCTCTTCACACTGTATAATGGCCCCCACTAGCGCTCCAAACAGTATAATGGCACACACACCTCTTGAGGTTAGTAGGAGATCCCTGACTGGCTCTAGAACCAAGGCCCCATTTTCTCACAGAGACTCTGGCTGTAACCAATTCTGGGCTAGATATAGCAGATCAAACATTTGGAAGTGGGGAGGTTTGTCAGCTTCATAAGCTGCTAGCTGTTGCTGCTGCTGTATGTTGGCCTGGACCAGGTGCTTAATCAGCTCCTCCATTTTGTCTGACTGTGCTTCCATACGTATAGTCGCCTTTACTCAACACATATAGTTTGTCCACTGCTGTCACACGTACTGCCTTGGAATCTTGCCCGCTCTTCTAGCACCAATTGTGGGTGATGAGCTCACTAAGATGTGGCTCAAAGTACACACAGGAAAGGTTTCCATTTAAATTTATTCTAGTTTAATCTCACCTCTAGTATTTTACCAATGACAAACTTACAATATATTGGAGAACCACAATAAATCATTATGATTATAGGTGGCACTGATGGATCTCATAGACTATGATGAGGTCAGTTGGGTTTCCATCATGTCAGACATTTTTTAGAAAAAGATTTTTTAACATACTATGCTATTCTGTTCAGCATTTTTATCCAGCTCATTGATACAACATTTAATTTCATCACCATGCCTCGTCCTATAGTGAAGAAATACTAATCGTGTCAATGCTTACCAATGATAATACAAGCAGCCAAGCAAATAAGGTATCACATGTACAGTGGTAACAATTAAAATATAACTTTTAATAGTTTATGATAAAATTTTAAACCACACAACATAAAGGTTGTAAAACCAACCTAGAATAATTAGGGCCAATATAGGCTCCTACTATTACCGAAATAGGACAAATAGACACAGTAGGAGAGTCCCCCACCGTGACAAAAGAATGTTGGAAGTGACAAAAAAGACTTAAATTGTCACACCAATATGCACACCAATATGTACTGCGCTTTAGTCCGCAGTACTCAGAACAATTACCAGGACCCTCAAAAAGGCCCCACCATAGTAATTAAAGAATAAAGAAGTTGTCCAGTGGAGGGGGGGGGCAGACCCTTCAGCCTCACAGTACCCCTCAAGTGGCAACAATCTGACCTTAAGATGTTCTTAGACCTCCCCTGGCTATAGGCCATGCCCGGACACACCAAGCAGGAAGTCCATACTATACTGAAGCCTTTGGTTTCTTGACCACAGTCCCCTGATGACTAAGTGAATTAAGAAACGCGTTGGGAGGTCTAAGAACATCTTAAGGTCAGATTGTTGCCACTTGAGGGGTACTGTGAGGCTGAAGGGTCTGTCCCCCCCTCCACTGGACAACTTCTTTATTCTTTAATTACTATGGTGGGGCCTTTTTGAGGGTCCTGGTAATTGTTCTGAGTACTGCGGACTAAAGCGCAGTACACATTGGTGTGCATATTGGTGTGACAATTTAAGTCTTTTTTGTCACTTCCAACATTCTTTTGTCATGGTGGGGGACTCTCCTACCGTGTCTATTTGTCCTATTTTGGTAATAGAAGGAGCCTATATTGGCCCTAATTATTCTAGGTTGGTTTTACAACCCTTTATGTTGTGTGGTTTAAAATTTTATCATAAACTATTAAAAGTTATATTTTAATTGTTACCACTGTACATGTGATACCTCATTTGCTTGGCTGCTTGTATAGTCTCGTCCTATAGTGGCTTACTATTTTAAAGGGGTTGGCTAGGCTGAAAAGTCTGCACTTACCCTAGGTGCCTACAGACTGTCAAGTTGTGATATTGCGTGCTGTGAAGGTGGTTCCCATGTGTGGGTTGGTAGTCATGTGACCACATGGATATTACTCACACAATGAATAGCATCATCATGTGCATTGTGCTCTGCAATGATCTGGCAATCTACAGTCACGTAAAGTGACTGCAGACTTTTCATTTTAGCCTGGATAACCCCTTTAAGCCTCCTTTTGCGGCAATTGTAGTTGCAAGTCGCTTTGGATAAGTCTGTATGAGGTTTCCACATCTTGCCACTAGGATTTTTGCCCATTCCTCAAGGCAAAACTGCTCAAGCTCCTTCAAGTTAGATGGTTTCCTCTGTTGAACAGCAATATTTAAGTCTGACTGGAGATTCTCAATTGGATTAAGGTCTGGGCTGTCATTAGGCCACTCTAATACATTTACACATTTCCTCTTAAACCTCTCGATTGTTGCTTTAACAATATGTTTTGGGTTATTGTCTTGTTGGAAGGTGAACCTCAATCACAGTCTCAAATCACTGACAGACTGAAATAGATTTTCTTCAAGGAAATCCCTGTATTTCGCACAATCCATCTTTCCCTCGACTAAGACCATTTTGCCTGTCCCTGGTGCCGAAAAACATCCCCACAATATGATGCTGCTACAACCATGTTTTGCTGTGGGCATGATGTTCTTGAGGTGATGACCTGTGTTGGTTTCCCTCCAGATATAGCGTTTACCTTGTTACCCAAAAAGTTAAATTTTGGTCTCATCTGAACACAACACCCTCTTCCATATACTTGGGGAGTCGCCCAAGTGTCTTTTTGCAAAAGCAAATTGAGCCTTCCAATTTTTGGCTGTAAGTAAAGGATTTTCTTACCACTCTTTCATAAAGGCCAGCTCTATGGAGTGTGTACGGCTTAATGTGGTTGTAGAGAGTTGGACAGATAGGCAGCCTCCAGTTGTGCGCCAATCTTGGCTGTGTATCAAAATAAGAGGAACCAAATGCGACTTTTTTCTTTTTTTTAATTATTTAAATAATTAATTTAAAAAAAAAAAACACAATGCGCAGTCCCCCCGAATTTTGATATTCAGCCAAGATAAAGCCTGACAGCTAGGGGCTGGTATTCTCAGACTCCAAACATCCCTATTGCAAACATCTACATGGGAGCCTGGGAGTAAAAATACATTTTTTCTGACCAGAACCCCTTCTCATCCCATATCAAGTGGTTTGGTTGTTACGCAGATGACCTGCCCTTGATATGGGACGAGGATGCTAGTTCTGTTCCAGAATTAATCAAATTCGTTAACTCAAATGCTATGAATTTACAGATGCTGCCTTCCCCACCTCACTTTTTGCGCCATCCTATTCCCATTTATTACAATGTATTCAAGTTTTATGCCTCCATATGCACTGCTTTCATTGTGTATTTGTCACGCTCCCCGGGTCCTCACCCCCGCTCCCCGGCTCACCTGCCACGCTCCCCGCTCTCCAGCCTCCGGTGCCCGTCCTTCCCAGGCCCCCTGGTGCCCGATTCCGGCGCCCGACGGCTTCCCAGGATCTGGCCGGCTCCCCTGCGTCCTCCTCTCAGCCTCCTTCCCTGGCTTCTGGCACCCGGGCGGCGCGCATGCGCATTAGGGCGCGCGCGCGGTCACTGACCCTTTCTTAAAGGGCCAGCGTCCATTAACAGGAAATGAGGTTGAACAGGTACAGGGTATAAAGGGGGTTAGTGTCCAAGGGGGCGGGGCCTGATCTTCGTGTTTTCCAAGCTAGGAGTCAGGTCTCCTTGTGTCGTCTTGCCATACTCACGTATCTCTCTTCTAGAGCTGATCCTGCCTCGCCAGCCGGGCCTGCTGAATCCCGAACCCCGCACGCTGTCCGTCTGCCATCTGACAGTCCGTACCATCTCGGATCCCTGCAGTGACCCGTCATCTCGCTCCAAAAGGTTCCGGACCCCGCCTGACATCATCTCGGCTTCCGAACCTGAGCTACGTCACCCGGACTACCATCCGTGACTCCGTGGTCCCAGGGACTTCTTCGGTACCTTCACTTGCACGGACTGTTCTACTGCCCATACTGCTGCAGCTACCGGACTCCTTACCACCATCTTAGAGTTCGGCCCAGTGGATCCACCTCCTGGGTCTGCCCGACCGCCTGGCCCTGACAGTAAGATCAGGCCATGGATCCCGCTGCAGCACTAGCGGCCTTGCAAGAGGAACTCCAACGCCAGCGTGAAGTCCAGACCCGCATGCTGAACTTTATGACTTCCGTGGACACCCGCCTGTACACGTTACAAGCGGCAGTTACGCCTTCAACGTTCCGGGCCTCCACTAGTCAATCCACGACTCCCGCACCCGTGGCAGCCTCTTCGAATGCTTCCCAACTCCGTTTGGCTTCACCACCTCGTTATGCCGGAGATCCCAAGACCTGCAGGGGCTTCATAAACCAATGTTCCCTTCATTTCACGCAGCTACCACACTTGTTTGCCTCCGACCAAGCCAAGGTCGCCTTCATCATGTCTCACCTCGAGGGCGAGGCACTGGCGTGGATGAATCCCTTGTGGGAGAAGGAGGACCCTATGACCAAGGATCTTCAAGAGTTCCTGCAGGCCTTTCGCAGCACCTTTGACGAGCCGGGACGCGCCTCTGCGTCTGCTTCATCCCTTCTCCGCTTACGTCAAGGAACACTGACGGTGGGCCAATACGCCATCCGTTTCCGCACCTTGGCTTCCGAACTCGGGTGGAATAATGAGGCCCTAACAGCCGCCTTCTGGGAAGGACTCTCGAGTCGCATCAAAGATGAGTTGGCGGGTCGTGACGTGCCCTCCACCCTAGATGCTCTGATTGCCCTAGCAACTCGAGTGGACCTTCGTTTTCAGGAGCGCTCCAAAGAGCTGTCTCGTGAGAGGCATCCGGTACGGCATTCTTCTCCCCCACAGAAGCCCTCCGTCTCTCAGTCATCAACAGCTGGGATTCCCGTCCACGAGCCCATGCAGATCGACCGAGTACGACAGTCTGAACAACGTCGAGCAGAGCGGCTCGCCAAGGGTCTCTGCTTTTACTGCGGAGAAGACACACACCTCCTACGCTCCTGTCCGGAAAGGCCGGGAAACTCCAAAGCCTAGGGTTGGTAGGAGAGGCCACCCTAGGTGCTGGGACTCTCTCAGACCCGGTTATGTGGACTGTGCAAGTGTCAACGGGAGAGACGCGCTTCACGGCTGAGGCATACCTCGATTCTGGAGCAGCAGGCAATTTCATCCAGCAGGCCACTGTGGACAAGTACCAGCTGCCTGTTACTCCACTCGAGAAGCCCCTAGTGATTGCCTCTGTGGATGGGAGACCCCTCTCTGATACCATCTCCTGGGTCACCAGACCGGTCGAACTGCGTATCGGTGCCCTGCATCGCTCTCTACGTCCTTCCACACATGTCCCATCAAATCCTGCTGGGACTTCCCTGGTTGCGGACTCACGAACCATCAGTCAGCTGGGGTACTGGCGAAATCACCCGATGGGGTCCTGCTTGTCATGAGAAGTGTCTGAAGTCCATACAACCCATCCGACGACCTCCGGTTCCAGAGAACCTACCGGAACTGCCCTCGGCCTACTGGTCCTTCGCAGACGTTTTTGACAAGAAGGAGTCTGAGGTACTTCCGCCACACCGTCCCTACGATTGTGCCATCGACCTGCTCCCAGGAGCAACACCACCTCGAGGACGGATATATCCGTTGTCTCCCGCCGAAACCAGGGCCATGTCTACCTACATCACAGAGAGCCTGGCAAAGGGATTCATCCGGAGATCCTCCTCTCCTGCGGGAGCAGGCTTCTTCTTCGTTAAGAAGAAAGAGGGTGACCTACGCCCATGCATCGACTACCGGGGTCTGAATCAGATCACCGTCAAAAACAAGTACCCTCTGCCGCTCATCCCCGAATTGTTCGACCGGCTCAGAGGAGCCCGTGTGTTCACCAAGCTGGATCTGCGGGGTGCCTACAACCTAGTTCGTATCCGCTCTGGGGACGAATGGAAGACCGCGTTTAATACTCGCGATGGGCACTATGAATACTGCGTGATGCCCTTCGGCTTGTGTAACGCACCAGCAGTCTTCCAAGAATTGGTGAACGACATATTCCGGGACCTCCTCTACATCTGTGTAGTAGTTTATCTGGATGACATCCTTATCTACTCTCCGGACCTCCAGACCCACAGAGAGAACGTACAGCTGGTTCTACAAAGACTGAGAGAGAACCGTCTCTACGCCAAATATGAGAAGTGTGTCTTTGAGCAGTCCTCTCTTCCTTTCCTGGGATACATCATCTCGGGTACTGGACTGCAAATGGATCCAAAGAAGGTCTCCTCCATACTCAACTGGCCTCCCCCTTCTGGACTGAAGGCAATCCAATGGTTCCTGGGATTCGCCAACTACTACCGCCAGTTTATCCCTCACTTCTCTGCCCTGACTGCTCCTCTCTCCGCTTTGACCAAAAAGGAGGCTAATCCAAAGGACTGGTCACCTGCGGCCGACGCCGCGTTTTGCTCACTGAAGCGAGCATTTGCCTCCGCTCCTGTACTCCACCGTCCGGAGTTAAACCGCCAGTTCACCTTGGAGGTGGATGCCTCCTCCTCGGGAGCCGGAGCAGTGCTCATGCAGAAGTCCTCCTCCGGGAAGATGGTGACTTGCGGTTTCTTCTCCAAGAGCTTCTCAGCGCCTGAACGCAACTACACCATCGGTGACCGAGAATTATTGGCAGTCAAACTGGCTCTGGAGGAGTGGCGCTACCTCCTGGAAGGAGCAGTGTACCCCGTGATTATCTACACGGACCACAAGAACCTGGAATACTTGCGGTCCGCTCAGCGACTGAACCCACGGCAAGCCAGGTGGTCCTTATTCTTTGCCAGGTTTGACTTCCAGCTCCATTTCCGACCCGCGGACAAAAATGTACGCGCTGATGCCTTGTCTAGGTCTTTCATGCCCATGGAGCAGGAGGAAGAGACTACCCAACCTATCATCTCTCCTAGCAAGATCATTCCGGTGGCCCCTGTCACCCTGGCCCAGATACCGCCCGGAAAGACCTATGTCTCTGAGACTGACAGACAAAAAGTGTTACACTGGGGCCATGCCTCAAAAACAGCCGGCCATGCAGGCCAGAAGAGAACATGGGGTGCGATTGTACGCCATTACTGGTGGCCATCCCTTCGCACGGACGTCGCTGCTTTTGTCTCTGCCTGCTCCTCTTGTGCCAGGAACAAGACGCCCAAACACCTGCCCTATGGCCGTCTTCTGCCTCTGCCGATACCCTCAGTTCCGTGGCAACACATAGCAATGGATTTTATTACTGACTTGCCATTGTCCTCCGGACACACGGTCATATGGGTCGTGGTGGACCGGTTCTCCAAAATGGCTCACTTCGTCCCTATGGCTGGACTGCCCTCTGCTCAGGAACTCGCGGAAGCCTATATACATCACATCTTCCGCTTGCATGGCTTTCCATCCCACATCGTGTCCGACAGAGGAACTCAGTTCACCTCCCGCTTCTGGAGGGCGCTCTGCACACATCTGGGAGTGACTCTGGACTTTTCATCTGCATACCATCCTCAGTCTAATGGCCAAGTGGAGAGGGTCAATCAAATCTTGACCTCCTTCTTACGTCACTATGTCAACGCCCATCACGACGACTGGTCCACGCTTCTGCCTTGGGCTGAATTCTCACATAACCACCACATCAGTGAGTCGTCCTCCGAATCTCCCTTCCATGTCGTTTACGGACTTCAGCCCTCCGTCCCATTGCCTGTATCCCCTTCTTCGGATGTCCCTGCGGCTGATACTGTAGCCCGTGACTTCGCTACCATTTGGGACTCTGTCAAGGCGTCCCTTGGACGCGCTTCCCAGCGGATGAAGAAACACGCTGACAAGAGGCGTCTGGACCCTCCGTGTTTCTCTCCTGGAGATCTAGTCTGGCTTGCTTCCCAGTACATCCGGTTGAAGATTCCATCCTACAAGCTGGGTCCTCGCTACATCGGGCCGTTTAAAGTCCTCAGCAAAATCAATGAGGTCTCCTACAAGCTCCAGCTCCCGGCCACGATGAGGATACCCAACTCCTTCCACGTCTCCCTGCTCAAGCCGGTTGTCCTTGGTCCCTTCTCCGCTGCTGCCAGTTCGGCTCCTCCTCCTATAGCCGATGACGACATCTATGCGGTAAGGGATATCGTGGCCATGAAGACCGTACGTGGTCGACAGTTCTTCCTGGTGGACTGGGAAGGGTATGGTCCTGAGGATAGGTCCTGGGAGCCCAGGGAGAACGTGGGCACTCCTCTGATCCGTGCCTTCATGTCCCGGTTGCGGGGAGGGGGGCGTGGGGGGGGGTACTGTCACGCTCCCCGGGTCCTCACCCCCGCTCCCCGGCTCACCTGCCACGCTCCCCGCTCTCCAGCCTCCGGTGCCCGTCCTTCCCAGGCCCCCTGGTGCCCGATTCCGGCGCCCGACGGCTTCCCAGGATCTGGCCGGCTCCCCTGCGTCCTCCTCTCAGCCTCCTTCCCTGGCTTCTGGCACCCGGGCGGCGCGCATGCGCATTAGGGCGCGCGCGCGGTCACTGACCCTTTCTTAAAGGGCCAGCGTCCATTAACAGGAAATGAGGTTGAACAGGTACAGGGTATAAAGGGGGTTAGTGTCCAAGGGGGCGGGGCCTGATCTTCGTGTTTTCCAAGCTAGGAGTCAGGTCTCCTTGTGTCGTCTTGCCATACTCACGTATCTCTCTTCTAGAGCTGATCCTGCCTCGCCAGCCGGGCCTGCTGAATCCCGAACCCCGCACGCTGTCCGTCTGCCATCTGACAGTCCGTACCATCTCGGATCCCTGCAGTGACCCGTCATCTCGCTCCAAAAGGTTCCGGACCCCGCCTGACATCATCTCGGCTTCCGAACCTGAGCTACGTCACCCGGACTACCATCCGTGACTCCGTGGTCCCAGGGACTTCTTCGGTACCTTCACTTGCACGGACTGTTCTACTGCCCATACTGCTGCAGCTACCGGACTCCTTACCACCATCTTAGAGTTCGGCCCAGTGGATCCACCTCCTGGGTCTGCCCGACCGCCTGGCCCTGACAGTATTGCACCTTATATCAATTTTTTTATATATTTTTTTACTTTTTTTTTCAATTTATTATTTTTATGGTCCTCTTACTCTTACATGACAGTACATTTTCATTTTATAAACATCCATGTTCTTCTTTACATTAACCCACAATAATTTTTTTCTTAATTTTATTTTTTTATTCTTATTTCATTACATTGCTGTTATAGCCAATCAATCTCCCTTTATAAAACAACAACCATATTTTCTCCTATACTTTCTCCAGTATATCTTTTTGCTCTATAATTCCATTATACGTTGCAGCATTCTCCCGGGATGCCACTTTGTGTGGGGGCATCCCGGGAGAATGTCTTATGTCTTATGTCTTCTCAGTGATCTGCCCCCCATGATTGTCGCCCTGTGAGAGATTTTCCACCTTGCCGCGGTAGTTTTCATTATATAGTGCATACTATATTGGCTCTCAATAGTCTTTTCATGAACACACTTTTTTGTATCCGCCTTCTGGATGCTCCCCCTTGTGGTCGCAGGCTGTGCTGCATGTTGACTTTTCATTGATCACTGCTCCTTCCATCCATTACTGCTTTCCTGGCGCATCCTCACATGACATCACTGTACTGTTAGGTATTGCCCCCAGTATGGATATTACATGGCACGCCCCTCTATAAATATTTCAATTGATCCGCCCCCTGGTTGCTTTCCCTTGCGACCACCATGTTGCTGTGTGTGGGCTTGTCGGTGGCTGCTGGCCCCCCGCATCCACAACACCTGGTACATTCTCTGTGCCTTTGGGTGTGTGGCTGATGGGGTTACAGCCATCTGGCATGCCCCCACATTACATCACTGCAAAGTTGAGCACCGCCCCTACAGTGAACATCACATGGTCAATGGCACAGCTTTTTACATCCTCACAGTAGCAGTGGATTGTGGAGCGCATGTGCACTACATTATTTCATGAGCGAGTTTTCATTGGTGGAAGCTCTGCATTTAAGACTGACCCTGATATGATGAACCCACTCCCTGAAGAAGGTGACTCCGAAACGCACGTTGGGGTTTGCACTACATACATAGCACAACTAGGTTCTTGCTACAGCTAATACTAAACCTTTTATCCCACTCACTGCGCATTGTTGTAGCTTTCTATGAACACACAAGCTGTTGTTCATTGGATACAGCTATCGGGCATATATTTATTTTACTTGGGTGTTTTTCTCTTTACATTGTATAGCATATTTTACATATGTCTACAAAACTTGCGCAATCATTTACAGCTCTTTGACTGAATTTCCCACTTTGCTATGCATATGTGTTTGACTGCATACACACGTGCACTGATGCACATTTCACCTTCTTTTTTTATGCGATTATGACATTCTTCCCTAACTTTATTTAGCACTCAGCACTTTACGGTCATCTTTACATCCTCAGTACTTGAATACACTTGTATATAATACACATGCTAACAGCTGTTTCAAACACCTTAGGTACTGTATTAGGCCTAAGCAGGCGAGAAAATCGGTGCGAGTGGAGTGCGATAAAACATCGCATTCCCCTCGGACCAATTCTAGCCTGTGTGTCAGCAGCACACAAGAGCGATTATTTTATCAGCCCTAATCGGACCGAGAAAACAATCGCAGCATGCTGTAATTGTAAGCTGAGACTCTTTCTCTCGCACCCATTCAAGTGAATGGGGCGAGAGAAAAATCGCACTGCACTTGCGGTACACCGGTGTACTGCCAGTGCAGTGCGAGAATGGCAATAGCCGACTACGGAGGAGAGAGGGTGAGAAATCCCTCCCACCCCTCCTCAGTGCTGGCCCGCCCCCCGCAGCTGAGGTCTGCTCACATGATCGGAGCTCAGATGCAGGCAGACTCGTATGACACTCGGCTCCTGCTGTGCTGCCAGCGCGAGCCGAGTCTCATGCGAGCATCGCAGTAGTGCCCCGTGTGGCCCCAGCCTTATCTGCATTGCGGCATTACTGTAACAACACCCATTGTATATATTAGACCGAGTGTACCACTTTAAGATATTATTAGTATTCTCTTGTATGTGTGACGCCTTCAGTCTTTGCAACTATTTTGGCAACACATTTTAATCAATAAAGTATATATATAATTGTATTGACCCCCTTTTCATTTTTTACTCCTCTATTGGGTTTTGTGAACTTTATATTGCACAGGTGCTTATTAACTTATCAAGCCATATGGCATTTACAGCAAAAATAAACTTTAAAAGACTAAAATGACATGTATTTCATCAAATATGTGAGAGCTGTACATGGCAGTGTAAAAGTATGAAAAATCTTAGCACAGATTGTCAACCACCTTAATCAAAGGCAAATGACAGCAGATCTATGTAAACTGATGAGACAGTTCAATTAACACCAATCAAATCAATTAACACCAACCATAACTAATCTATTTTTAATTACAAAAAGTAATAAATCTTTGAGAAACAATATAAGGGCCAACATATTGAAATGAATTAAGACCAGAGGATGATCAGTTCACCATGGCATGATCAATCATCATATTAGCCTAAAAAATGTGCTCTAATGGCACTCCATGCATTGATCTCAAAACGTCTCCTGCTAAGGCCAGCAGCAATCGGCTGTTATCGGAGAGGAAACCGGATAGCGAGTATTCTGTTTCCCTACTGTTCCGCAGAGTATATGAGGCAGTGTAGATTCTCATTAATGGTGTGATGTCGAAAAGGACAAGTCCTCCAAAACGAGAGATGTTCGATTTTTCCACTCTCTACTTTGGTCAAGAGATGGGCACAATGTACAGAGGTCCCCTCTACATTCATTAACTCATAATGGACTACCTAAGGTAAGGTATATTGCCTTCTAAATGACACAAACCAATTTGACTTTTTAAAGTTCCAATTTATTCTTTAATCAATAAATAATAAACAAAAATTATGGACCTTTGGTATCTCCTTATACATACTGACCTCGTCAATTTTACTGCACAATGAATTCTAAAAAAAGAAAACCACCCAAAATTTTATTTTCTTTCACCATTTCATCCAACTGGAATTTTTTTTTCAAATTTTATCAATACATTACATGGTAAAATGAATAGTGTCATTCATAGTTACATAGTAATCATAGTTGAAAACAGATAAACATCCATTAAGTTCAATCGAGAGATGCAAAAGGATAAAGGGAAGGGGCACATGCACAACCACAGTGCAGAATCCAGAGGTAATCTTTCGTTTCTGATCCCAATCACTGATCCAGAGGATAAAACATTCAGAAAAGGAGCTTTACCACGTTAGATAAGCATCTATGTTATTTTCATCTGCAAAAAGATAAAAGAAAAATGTAAGCCTTTTCTGCAATCTTGAACAGTTCTTAACTGTGGCCAGCTCCTTAGGTTGGCTATCCTATAGATTTAGGGAACATGCACAGAAATATTTCAAGTGTATACTGCCCATGCACAAGCCATAATTATAATGATACAGGTGAGGGGTATCTATTTACATAGAGGTCATGAAACAATACGGGGGAGGAATAATAAAGGAAGACCCGACCCACATAGTTCTGCCCCACTGCACACGCCAATCAACTGCAGCACTGATTTCTGGAACTTTGAGAAAACATTTTACTGCAATGAAACATCCAATCTGGAAAGTGAAGGTATCATGTTGTTTACCAACCTAGCACCAGTATGGCACTACCTTTACTTTATATGTGAATATCCTGGTGGTGGGTTCCCTTTGAACCTTTATTTCTTTAAAGCAAGGAAGAAACCTCTTGTCTTTTGAGGGGGGTTATATGAAACAGCTTTTGAATATTTTTGTAAGTACAGCAGGTATGGCAGGTTCAGGCAGGTACTAAAACACAGGTACAAGTTAGCAGGAGCAGGTAATGGATACAGGGAATGGAAAATGGGACCTCATAACTAGCAGCATGTGACCAGCAGTAAGACTATGTTGCTCAGGCACCTCCCATAAGGGGAGGATGCCTTAAGTACTTAATGCCGCTCAGCCATAGACTGAGAGGCACTTCCAGGATAGGGCAGCATGCTCCCGGGAGACCTGTGTGGCATGCGCAGGCCCCAGTAGCTGTCAGGAGTGATAGAAGCAGACCCCCATGAACAGCCAGGAGGGTGAGTATACCAGTGTCCCTGCAGGGAACAGGGAGCTAGACAGTGTGGGGAAGCCTGTACCGGTGTTACAGTGAGTGAGTGATGTAAATCTTTCTGCACCATGCCAAAAATCTTACCTCTAGTCATTCATTCGACTTACTCCCATTATGCCCTAGCTCCACAATTTTGTTAGACCTGAGAGAAACTGGTGTGGAAAAAGTTGCAACATTTTTTAGCACCTTCGAGCTGCGCAAAAAAGGTTGAGACTTTTCAATGCAATTTACAACAAAATTCTAGCTAGAATGTTTTGATGAATCGGGGCACACATCCACAGCTAATCGTTCGTCCAAGTTACCACTCACCTCTTTATAAATAGAAATCATGGTAGTTTAATAATTTATGTTCTACGTAAAACAGAAAATGCCAAGGGTGTGTTATATTGTCATCAGTATAAAAGGGTGGTACTTTTTGGAATCTAAGCTTTAATACATGTTCTATTTTGTTTCACAAGGGTTTGTTTACTCCTTTTCCATATATGCACCTTTGTATTTTTGCTGCCTTCAGTCTGAATCTACATGGTGCACATTCCAATAAGAACATTGCATGAACAGATGTGTCCAAACCTTTCACTGGTACTGTATGGTATAGTGCATGTCCTTAAGGAGATTTTTTTAGCTTTACAGTGGCATGCAAAAGTTTGGGCACCCCTGGTCAAAACTATTGTTATTGTGAACAGATAAGCAAGTTGAAGATGAAATGATCTCTAAAAGGAATAAAGGTAAGGATGACACATATAATATGTATTTTAGGCACACAAAAAATGGGACTATGCAAACGTTTGGACAGCCTTGAGATTTGTGTATTTAGATAACTTTGATCAAGGTTTCAGACCTTAATTAGTCTGTTAGGGTTATGGCCAGTTGATGCATATTTCATAGCTTTATAAAAACCCAACCTCCTCTTACCTTGTACAAATAAATAGAAGCCATGGGTTCATCCAAGCAGCTGCCTAGCACTCTGAAAATAAAAATGGTACACAAAGAATGAGACGGCAATAAGAAGATAGCAAAGATTTTTTAAGTTGCCCTTTCCTCAGTTCAAATGTAATTAAGAAATGGAAGTTAACAGGAACAGTGGAGGTCAATATAAGGTCTTGAAGTCCAAGCAAAATTTCTGAGAGAGCTGCTCATATGATTGCTAGAAAGGCAATTCAGAACCCCTGCTTGACTGCAGAAGACCTTCAGAAAAATTCAGCAGACTCTCGAGTTGTGGTATATTGTTCTACTGTTCAGAGACACCTGCACAAATATAGCCTTCATGGAAGAGTCATCAAAATAAAACCTCTCTTGCATCCTCACCATAAAATTCAGTCAGAAGTTTGAAAACGAACATTATAACAAGCCCAATGCAATTTGGAAATACGTCCACTGATGTGGATAAAATAGAAGTCTTTGGCCACAATTATCAAAGGTATGTGTAGAGAAAACATGGCACAGAATTTCAGGAAAAAAACATCTCGTTAGGGTTGTGTTGCAGCCAATTTCATGGGGAACATTTCATGGGTAGAGGGAAGAATGGATTCAATGAAATTTCAACAAATTCTTAATGCAAACATAACACCATCTGTAAAAAAGCTGAAGTTAAAAAGAGGATGGCTTCTGCAAATGGATAGTGATCCTAAACACAACTCAAAATCCACAATAGACTACATCAAAAGGCAAAAGCTTAAGGTTTTACAATGGCTCTCACAGTCTCCTGATCTGAACATCATTGAAAATCTGTGGCTAGACCTCAAAAGAGCAGTGCATGCAGGATGACCCAGGAATCTCACAGAACTGGAAGACTTTTTTAAGGAAGAATGGATGAAAATTCCTCAACAAGAATTGAAAGACACTTGGCTGGCTACAAGAAGTTGTGATACTCGCCAAATAGGGTACTACTAAGTACTAACCATGCAGGGTGCCCAAACCTTTGCATGGGCCCACTTTCCTTATTGATAATTTAAAAATGTAAAAGATTAAAATATATATATTTTTTACCTAAAATTTAAAGGAAATATGTCATCTTTAACTTTATGCCTTTTAAAGATCATTTCATCTTCACCTTGCTTAACCGTTCACAATAACAGTCATTTTGACCAGGGGTGCCCAAACATTTCATCTTTGTCTTTCTATTTATTTCAGTGTAACACACCATTTGTAAGTATCGTAAAGAGGTACAAATCGTGTCAGATGCGCCAGTTTAAAAATTTGTATACCAGAATTTCTGATCAAATAACCGGAGATATCATTTTTGTGCTATATTTAGTGTAATGTTGTGACTTTTCTGAACTTCTTTGCCACAACAAAATACGAAAAACTTGGACTGTTACACTTTAATATAATTTTTCAGGCACCGAGTCTCCTGAGCTGCTGGTTTCAATCATTGCAGTCATATTTCCTCATTTAATCTCTTGCTCCTTACTGTCAAAATATTGGGTTTCCCCAAATGCTGAACAACGCGATATTTCCCAGGGGTGATTGCTTCCACAATAATAAATTCCAATGTTTTTAGTTTTAAGATTGAACCAGGCACAATACTAACACTGCATTCTAAATAGAATATAATGCAAATAACTGCAGAATATTGACAGAAAGACATTCCTTCTAGACAAAGTTCTTCATAGTCTGCAATAAGTTGTAAAAAAAAGTTGACGGTGGGCCTCATTAAGTGAGACAATGTTATCTACATCCATAATGGTGTGATGTACATTGAACATTAAAGGGTTTGTCTAATGAACAAAGTTATTTAGAATCAATAGATCTTGGAATAAAAATAAATTCCACAATTGGATACATTTCAAAAAATATTCCTGTCCTGAGATACTCTTCTATATAGTGTGGAGAATAAGTATTTGATACACTGCCGATTTTGCACGTTTTCCAACCTACAAAGAATGAAGAGGTCTGTAATTTTTATGATAGGTACACTATCGTAGGTTCAACTGTGACGGACAGAATAATAAAAAATCCAGAAAATCACATTGTATGATTTTTAAACAATTAATTTGCATTTTATTGCATGCAATAAGTATTTAATATTATTATTATTATTATTACAATTATTATTAAGTATTTAATACAATAGAAAAACAGAACTTAATATTTGGTACAGAAACCTTTGTTAGCAATTACAGAGGTCAGACGTCTCTTGTAGTTCTAGAGTAAGTTTGCACACACTGCAGCAGGGATTTTGGCTCACTCCTCCATACAGATCTTCTCCAGATTTTTCAGGTTTCAGGGCTGTCACTGGGCAACATTGAGTTTTAGCTTCCTCCATAGATTTTCTATGGGTTCAGGTCTGGAGACTGGCTAGGCCACTCTAGGACCTTGATATGTTTCTTACAGAGCCACTCTTTAGTTGCCATTGCTGTGTTTCTGATCATTGTCATGCTGGAAGACCCAGGCACGACTCATCTTCAATGATTTTACTGAGGGAAGAAGGTTGTGGACCAAAATTTTGTATACATGACCCCATCCATCCTCCCTTCAATATGGTACAGTTGTCCTGTCCCCTTTTCAGAAAAGCACCCACAAAGTATGATGTTTACACCCTCATGCTTCATGGTTGGGACTGTGTTCTTGGGGTTGTACTCATACTTCTTATTGCTCCAAACACAGCAAGTGGAATGGATACCAATAACTTCTATTTTGGTCTCATGTGATCACATGACCTTCTCCCATGCCTCCTCTGGATCATCCACATGGTCACTGGTAAACTTCAAACAGGCCTGGACATGTGCTGGCGTGAGCAGGGGGACCTTGCATGCCTTGCAGTATTTGAATCTATGACAGCGTAATGTGTTACTAATGGTAATCTATGAGACTGTAGTCCCATATCTCTTCAGGTCATTGCCCAGCTCCTCCCATGTAGTTCTGGTCTGATTCCTGACCTTTCTCAGAATCAATCTTTACCCCATGAGACGAGATCTTGCATGGAGCCCCAGACTGAGTTAGACTGACAGTCATCTTTTGTTTCTTCCATTTTCTAATAATTGAACCAATAATTGTTGCCTTCTCACCAAGCTTCTTGCCTATTGTCCTGCAGCCCATCCCAGCCTTGTGCAAGTCTACAATTTCTTCGTAAGACATCTTTTTAGAACTTGGTGGAGAGGTTGGCCTATGATTGAGTGTGTGGATAGGTGCCTTTTGTACAGGTAACGAGTTCAACCAGGTGGAATTAATACAGGTAATGAGTGTAGAGGAGGAGGGTTTCTTACAGAAAAAATAACAGGTCTGTGAGAGCCAGAATTCTTGCTGGTTTGTAGGTGGTCAAATACTTATTTCATGCAAAAAAATGCAAATTAATTATTTAAAAATCATACAATGAGATTTTCTGGATTTTTTTTTAAATTCTGTCTATCACCGTATAAGTGTACCTATGGTAAAAGTTACAGACCTCTCAATTCTTTATAAGTGGGGAAAACTTGCAAAATCGACAGTGTACAAAATACTTATTTTCTCCACTGTATGTGTCCCTTCTATGTACTGTGCAATTCTATGCCAGGTGAGGAAGTAAAAAAGTATACAGACATTACAGCAAGGGATCGCAAATAATTCTTTCTTTGATGTAAAACATTTTTTGAAAAAACACGCAAGGAAATGCTTTACCTCACAAAAAGAATCAGCTGCAATCAGTTTTACCATATAGTGTACTGGAAACCAGCAAAAAAATTCCAAATGTGGAAAAATTGCAAAAAAGTGTGATTGCACTATTGTTTTTGAGATATTTTATTCACTGTGTTCACTGTATGGTAAAACTGATGAGTCAGTGTGATGCCTGAAGTCGGTGCGAGTTCGTAGACACCAAACATGAATAGTTTTACTTGTATCTAAGAGGTTAAAAATAATCAGAATCTTGTCCGAAAAAAGTGGCGTACGTTTAATGCCATATTCCGTGACCCATAGCGTTCTCATTTTTCGGTATCTATGGCTCAGTGATGGCTTATTTTTTGCATCTCGAGCTGAGGCTTTTAATGGTATCATTTTTGCATAAATGCTACGTTTCGATCGCCTGTTATTGCATTTAGTGCAAAATTTGTGACAACCAAAAAACGTAATTTTGGCGTTTGGAAATTGTTTTCTGCTACGCCGTTTACCAATTAGATTAATTGATTTTATATTTTGATAGATCGGGCCTTTCTGAACACGGCGATACCAAATATGTGTATATTTTTCATTTTATTAACCCTTTAATTTTCAATGTTTTTTTTATTTTTTTTTAAATTTAGTTAAAACTTTTTTTTAAACTTTTTTTTTATTTTACCAGGTCCCCTAGGGGACTATATGGATCAGCTGTCTGATCACTCTGCCATATCTGCTGATCACAGCTACCCAGCTGTGAACAGCAGATATGCTCATTTTCTGTCTCACACAGCTCTGGGCTGGGTGAAACAGTAAGTGAGTCATGTGAGCTACAGGAGTCATCACATGACCCTGTGATACCATGACAACCACCGGAAGCCACGTAATCACAGCAGCATGTAAACTTTCACCGCAATCGTGATTATAATGGCGCTGTCACTTATTGACAGCGCCATTTAAGGTGTTAAACGTCACGGGCGGATAACGATTCCGCTCGTGCCTAGCAGGCCCACATCTCAGCTGTATAAATCAGCTGAGATGTGCGCCGAGCTCCTGCTGCTTTCGCCGGCAGCAGCGGGAGATAAACCCTATGACTGCTAGGATCTAATTTTACCGTCTACGTTCGTTAAGGGGTTAAATAGTGTACACGTGGACAATGCCTTAGCATAAATAATCATCAAGGTAGACTTCCTAGCTCCGGATTTATCAGACTGTCATTTTGTACACCATTCTTAATATAGGGTGTGCTGGAGGAAGATACTCAAACACAACTATTAAGCTCCCCTCACTTTCTTTTAAAATTGGCCGAGTTGGCTTGAAAATGCCAAAAGTCACATTATTTATAAATCTTTAAACAGTTTTCTGTAAAAACTGTTTAAAAAATAATTTCTGTGATGAAATTCAGTATACTATATCTCAAGTGTGAGCGGAATAATTTATGCACTATTACATAGCTCCGAACCATCCTGGATTCAGCGGGACTGTCCCAACACTCACTGATCTTGTTCTGATTAGTGTTCTACTCAACTTAGTGCATAAATTACCTTCTATTCTGCTTTATAAAGGACAAAAACGCTTTATCTGTAGGAAGCAGCTCTACCATTGAGCCACTGGCTAAAGTGAGAAGTAAAGAAGAATTTGGTAACTTGTATTGCAGGCAGGAAACTCAGAACCAGATTATTCATATATATATATATATATATATATATATATATATATATATATACATATATGTGCCTAGAGGTGAAGAAAGGGCCAGGGTTTTTTGTTCTCATAAAACTACTGTAAAAAATGAAAAATAATTACAAAAAAAATAATTTTTGTACTTATTTACATCCCTCACTTGGGCTGAATTCAACAACTTTAAATTATTTCAGCAGAAGCGCTTGTTTTGAGCCACAGACTCTGGTGATGTCACAGGGAGAATTTCCTATACTTGAATCTGCAGTGCAACCTCTGATTCTACAGACAGATTACATTGGACATAGAGATCCATTGTGCAGTGCAGAGTATCTCTATGGCCTGTATTCTAATGGAGGAATAAAAGAGATTTTTTTTCTTCAAATAAAATTCTTAAAAATAATAAAAAATTAGAATAACGTAATTTTTAATGCATTTTAAAAAAAAACAATAAGGCTACACGGGGATTACTACGATCCCCTTGCATGACACTCGGCTCACGCTGGCGGTACAGCAGAGCCGAGTGCCATGCGAGTGTCCCTGTGACTTAGGTCCGACCGTGCGAGCGGACCTCAGCTACGGGTGGCGGGCCGGCACTGAGGAGGGGAGGGAGGGATTTCTCTCCCTCTCGCCTCCGTAGTCGGCTATTGCCATTCTCGTCCTGCACTCACGGTAAACCGGTGTACCACGAGTGCAGTCCAATTTTTCTCTCGCCCCATACACATGAATGGGTGCGAGAGAAAGAGTCTCAGCTTACAATCGCAGCATGCTGCGATTGTTTTCTCGGTCTGATTAGTGCTGAGAAAATAATCGCTCATGTGTGCTGACACACAGGCTAATATTGATCCGAGAGGAATGCGATTTTTTATCGCACTCCACTTGCACCGATTTTCATGCCGTGTGGCTTAGGCCTTATAAACGTGACAAATCAGCAAATAGCATGGGCATATTTGGTGTCCCTGTAAGGGTAATGACTCGCACAACACAGCGATCACATTTTTTATTGGGATCGGTAAATGGCATAAAAGCATTGTGTAATTTGATTTATTTTTTGCAATAAACTCAGAAAAAATCTAATAAAAATGGAATGCTGAGGTCGTGTTCACACGTAGTATAAATGCTGTGTCTCCGCCATTCAATGTAATAACAATCTTCTCTGATTATTGTGTTTGCTGCGTTTTTTATGTGTTTCCCCAATATTTAACTTGTTTGTTATAGATGTGAATCCTGGTTTTTAATGCTTTTTAATAATACAGAAAAGTTTTGATTCTGCGTTTAAAAATGCAATAGCATTTTTTAATTTGCTTGCTTTTGTTTCAGGCTCCGCAAAGCAAAATAAAATCACCAAAAGCGCAGAGTTCAGCAGCATCTTGAGACGCTCCGCGGGCGGAGATTTCATGAAATCATCTACTTTGCTTGGACATGTAGTCTGTGTTCACATGTAGTGTAAGAGCTCATGCGCACGTTGCGTTTTTTTTTGCGTTTCTGCCGAGTTTTAAGCTGCAGAGTCACATTGTCAAAATGCATGCATTCTGCTTCCCCATCAAAGTCTATGAGAATCATGCAAAATCTGTGCGCACGATGCTTTTTTAAACGCAGCGTTTTGATTGTCAAAAATATGACAAAATCTCTGCGTTTAAAAAAGCAGCATGTCAATTCTTTTGTCCATTTGGCAGCATTCTACACAGTGGCGTAACTAGAGTTTGATGGGCCTCGGTGCAAAGTTCAGACCTGGCCCCCCCTCCATGTACACTGACACTTGGGGTACAGGATAATGACACTGACACTCAGGGTACGGAATAATGATGCTGACACTAGACTTTTACCCACAGCACTCAGGTTTCCCATGATCTGAAATCCCTTTATCAGCACCCAGCTTTCCTCTGTTCTGATATCCATCTTGTCCTCAGCACCCAGCTTCCCCATGCTCTGCTATACATCATTCCCTCAGCACACAGCTTTCCCATATCAGAGCATGGGAAAGCTGGGTGCTGAGACATGATGTATAGCAGAGCATGGGAAATCTGGGTGCTGAGAGAAGATGTATAGCAGAGCATGGGAAAGCTGGGTACTGAGGGAAAGAGCCTTTATCCCTCAGCACAAAACGTTTCCATCCCCTGATTGCATCTTTGTCCCCCCTTGTATATAGTTCTCCAAATACAATAATGGCACCCACATAGCCTTTCAAATAGTATAAAGGGTCCCACATAACCCTTCATATATTAGAATACACTTCCATAGTCCTCCATGTATTATAATGCATTTCCCATAGTTCTCCATGCATTATAATTCACCCCACAGTACTCAATATATAATACTGCACCACATAGTCCTCCATATATTATAATGCACCCCCATAATCCTCCATGTATAAAGTAGCCCTTCAATTATCATCATGCATTTCTCATAGTTCTCCATATATTATAATTCACCCCATACATCCCCATATATTATACTGCACAACATAGTCCTCCATATATTATAATGCAGCCCTATAGTCCTCCATGTATAAAATAGCCCTCATAGCCCTCCAATTATTATAATGAATTTCTCATAGTTCTCCATATATTATAATTCACCCCATAGTACTCCATATATTATACTGCACCACACAGTACTCCATATATTATACTGCACCACATAATCCCCAATGTTTTATAATGCACCCCCATAGTCCATGTATAAGGTAGTCTCCATAGACCTCCATATATTATAATGTAGCCCCCATAGTCCTATATGTATTATAACACAACCCCATAAAACTTCATATTGTATTATGCAGCCCCATATTCCTCCATGCATAATGCACCCCTATATTCCATGTATAGGGTGTCCTTCATTTTGTATTATGCAGCCTCCCCAGTCCTCCATATATAATAATACAGCCAGCCTCTCCAGGCCTCCATGTATAATGCAGCAGCCAGCCTCTCCAGGCCTCCATGTATAATGTAGCAGCCAGCCTCTCCAGGCCTCCATGTATAACAATGCACCCAGCCTCCCCAGTCCTCCATGTATAATAATGCATCCAGCTTCCCCAGTCCTCCAATACAGCCAGCCTATCCAGGCATCCATGTATAAAATAGCAGCCAGCCTCTCCAGACCTCCATGTATAATATAGCAGCCAGCCTCCCCAGGCCTCCATGTATAATAATGCAGCTAGCCTCCCCAAGCCTCCATGTATAATAATGCAGCCAGCCCTCCATGTATAATAATGCAGCCAGCCTCTCCAGGACTCCATGTATAATATAGCAGCCAGCCTCTCCAGGCCTCCATGTATAATATGGCACCCAGCCTCTCCAGGCCTCCATGTATAATGCAGCCTCCTCAGGCCTCCATGTATAATGCAGTATCTCCAGGCCTCCATGTATAATACAGCCTCTCCAGGCCTCCATGTATAATGCAGCTTCTCCAGGCCTCCATGTATAATAATGCAGCCTCCCCAAACCTCCATGTATAATGCAGCCTCTCCAGGCCTCTATGTATAATAATGCAGCCTCCCCAGACCTCCATGTATAATGCAGCCTCTCCAGGCCTCCATGTATAATAATGCAGCCTCTTCAGACTTCCATGTATAAAGCAGCCTCTCCAGGCCTTCATGTATAATAATGCAGCCTCCCCAGACCTCCATGTATAATGCAGCCTCTCCAGGCCTCCATGTATAATAATGCAGCCTCCCCAGACCCCCATGTATAATGCAGCCTCTCCAGACCGCCATGTATAATGCAGCCTCTCCAGGCCTCCATGTATAATGCAGCGTTCCCAAGCCTCTGGCCACCATGTACTCACTAATTTATATTAAAAAAAACAACAACAAGTACTCACCCTCTCTCTTCCTTCCACCGCTGCTGGCCTCACCTCTCTCCTCATTCCCCCGCCGCTGCTCTGTCCTCACTGCTTTCCTCTTCCACCGTTGCTCGTTCTCCCCTCTCCTCATTCTCCCAGTGCTCCGGTCGGCGTCCTCCCGTCCTGCGCTCTATGCACTCAGCAGTCGCACAGGAGTGACGTCACCGCGCAGGCACAGGGGGAGAATGATGATGCATAGCGCGGCACCGGCCATGCTATGCTTCGTCATTACTGTGCGTGGTGACTGGGGAGCCGCCTCAGCTGCTGACACCAGACAGGGGGCCCCGGTGCCGTCACTGACACCAGGCAGGGGAGCCCGGTGTCGGCGGCGGCACTGGGTCATATAGCGGCCGCGTGGTCTGTGACAGATCAGCGCAGCTCCTCTCTCACTGACAAGAGCTGGCTGCTGATCTGCCTGTCGGCCGCAGGCCCCTAACCTCCCGGGCCCGGTCGCAATGCTGCGACCGCTGTAGTTACTCCCCTGGTTCTACACCCATTGAAATCAATGAGTTGCTGAAAAATGCTACCAAAATGCTCAGCAGTGCGTTTGCACTACATTTTTGTTGCGATCCGCATGTTTATTTGACATAATAAATGCAGGTCTTTTGGTCTCTCTCTCTGTCTGTCTGTCGGTCTCTCCCTCTCCCCCCTCCCTCATACTCACCGATCCCCGAACACCCACGTGGCGCTGCCCAGCGTTCACACTGTGACGGCTCCTCTTTTGAAAATGCCGGCCACTTGTTATTCCATCTCGTATTCCCTGCTTCCCCCGCCCACCTGCGCCTATGATTGGTTGCAGTCAGACACGCCCCCACGCTGAGTTACAGCTGTCTTACTGCAACCAATCACAGCTGCTGGTGGGCGTGTCTATTTCGTGCAGTAAAATAAATAAATAAATCAATAATAAAAAAAAACAACGTGAGATTCCCCCCAATTTTGATACCAGCCAGGGTAAAGCCACACAGCTGAAGGCTGGTGTGACGCCCTGGGCAAGCCAGGGGTCACAGGTCATCACACCACCACACCCTACACCCCAGTTAGGAACACCGAGGCTACCAAAATCCTTGTTGCCTTCCTCCAGGGGCTGGTGTTCACACCAGGGGGTGGGCCAGGCGGTTGGCTCCGCCCACCGAGGAGTTCACAGCCCTGGAGGCGGGAAGAACCAGGCAGTGCAGTTTAGGGGAGTGAAGTAGAAGGAAGTAGTAGTGGAGCTAAAGAGAAAAGCTGAAGTAACAGAAAAAGAGTAAAAGTGTCAGTAAGAAAGCCTGAAGTTGGTCCGGCTGTGTGCCCGGACAGTGTCAGCAAGGTCAGCAGACGGCGGTGATAGTCTGCAGGGGAGACTGCTCGGAGGTTGCTGGAAGGACCGCGGACGGGTAGTGGCCCGGCGGTCTGGAGCAGTATACGAAGAACAGTCAGCACCAGGGCAGGGGCCTCTCGGACCCCGGCAAGGCTAGGAGTCGCCGTAAATTTGCCAAATCCGTCAGTGAAGGGGACGTCTGTCTCCAAACAACCAAGTCCCGATTGAAGGCAACAGTCCAACCATTGAGGAGAGACACCGCCACCGCCAGGGCACCAGTTTCTCAGGGCCAGCGCCTGCGGGCAAAGTAGGGCTCCTCCGACCCATATCCAAGCCGGGGAGCGGGTTACCGGTGGGAACCCATCGCTACCAACACAAGAAATATCAGGTGCAGGAAAAGGGACATCACCGTCACCTACTGGGGAAAGCAAGTGCAGCCGTCCGTGGGAACCGTCTTTCCAGCCGTGTGTTTTACCGAGAACTGTGTCATCGTCTCAGGCTGAGTGAGTACCACAGTGCCGCAAGGCACAGCGCTGCCCCCGCGTCCCTGCGCCCACCAAGCCCTGCATCTCCCAACTCATCACTGGGCCCCGGGATCACCAACCCCTACCCACGGAGGGGCAACACAACAACTGGCTGCTCCATACCATCCCTCCCGGGATCCCCATACAGAGCAGCAGTGGTGCCAACAAATGACCACAACCGTGGGTGGCGTCACGGACAATAAACAATCCCCACACCCAAAACAAACCCCCTTTCACTCACGGGCGAGGAGCGCCGCTCGAGTCCCCGGGATCCGCCCCATCGCTCGAGCCACCGAGCAGCGGCAGCAGCAGGCCGCAGTGCCCGCCGGACCCGAGCAGAGGGAGAGCGCGGCGTCCCCTCCTCCGCCCGCGACAACTTGGCGTCACGAACAGGATCTTACCGCTCTGCCATTGGGTAGAAGTGCGCCTTGTGACCGCCGGAGGTATCCGGCTGAAAAATTTCGGAAGTCGCCATCTTTGGCGCGAAACGTTCCCACTCGAGCGTCTTCTCGAGTAGCAGAGGCGCGAAGGCCAAAACCCCGCCCCATAGAGGAGGGGCCGAAAAGAAGCTAAGGGGGACAAAATGGCGGCTGGCCGCATGTGAGCGCGGCTATGGAAGCAGGGATGCCAGGACCCTGCGGCCATTTACTGGTTCCTGGAAGAGGCCGCTGCTAAAGATGCTGAGTCCGACCAGCAACACCGTGGTCCCCGCGCCTGGCACTGCAGCGCGGGTGGAAGTCCGGACCGTCCAGCTAAGCAGCCGTCTGCAGGTCCGCATGCAGCTCCTCCTGGAGGAGTGGGAGGCCGACATGGCGGAAGTGGTAGCGGCCGTACGGAGACGCGAGGTGGAGGGAGTCTTGGAAGGGAGGGTAAGTGACCCACGCCCCTGTACCCCTAGTGGGTCGGTCATCGCGGCTGAGGGACCCAAGCCATACCCGCTCGCCCTGCTACCTCCCCCGCTACCCGTGTTGGCTGCTGCTGCCCCGCCACTAGGCCCACTACCACCACCATCGGTAGCAGTACCCTGCCAACCCGCCCCGGCAGACCGACCTGCAGCAGAAGCTCGTGACCACCCTGATCCGCTTCAATGGAAGAAGCCGAAGGCTGAGGCCGTCAGCAAAGATGCACCGGAGGTACGGCGCGGATGCAGCTGCCAGGAGGCAGAGCAGGCCATGTCACAGCGGGGTCCCTTATTACTGAAGGTGCCAGTCGTAGCCGACACGGAGGGACTCTGGCTGGGTCCGTCCCCTGTACACACTGAACCGGAGCAAACAGAAAGTGCTCCCGGCTGGGAGCAACGGCAGCAGCAGCTGCGCAGGGAGATCGATGCCCGAGAGGGGTGTAGAGCGGATGTGCATGCCTGCATATATATGGAAGAAGATCGCCTGCAGCGAGCTATCATTGGGGTCCAGAGCGGTGCACCATGTGAAGGTGGCACTAGAGCCCCACGAGTGAGAATGGACTGTTGAGCCGCAAAAGGCAGCGGAGCACCGTTGCACCGTCCCCGTTGGGACCACTACTGTGTTTGTGTTTGAAAGTTTAAAAATGAGAATGATTACCGAAGCTTCACCTGATTCACCGTGATTGTGAGAAAACCGGCCGTTGCCGGCACCGTTGTCCCCGTGGGGACCGTTTAAAAAGTTGGCATGGAGAACTTTCCATGGACAAGCCCGTGAACTTGCAGGGCAACCACAAACGTTAGTGGCTTGTAAATAAGTTGTTTTACCATTACCGTTTCCGCATTGCCGCCTCCAGAGAGGCAGGTTGGAGGGAGGGCCCTCAGCAGAGCAGGCTGGGGCCCAGCCACCACAGGAACCGGTGGCTACCCTCTGGAGGGGAAGGACAGATCCCGCTCGGGTAACTGGTGCTGGACTTGGGTCAAGGGGTGCTGCCTGGGTTTTAGGGGCAGCATCAGGGCCAGGTTGCTTGGGTGGGAGAGAGCAGAGACCATAACCGTAAACCGTTAGTAACGTTTAAGAAATGTGCCTCCCGTTGTGGGATGATGTCATAAGTTATATGTGTGTTATCTTTTTACCTTTTTTCAGAAAATAAAACCGGTGTTGGACGGGCAGCCCGCGGACGGTCTGCATTTTGCTAAGGGGGAATGTGACGCCCTGGGCAAGCCAGGGGTCACAGGTCATCACACCACCACACCCTACACCCCAGTTAGGAACACCAAGGCTACCAAAATCCTTGTTGCCTTCCTCCAGGGGCTGGTGTTCACACCAGGGGGTGGGCCAGGCGGTTGGCTCCGCCCACCGAGGAGTTCACAGCCCTGGAGGCGGGAAGAACCAGGCAGTGCAGTTTAGGGGAGTGAAGTAGAAGGAAGTAGTAGTGGAACTAAAGAGAAAAGCTGAAGTAACAGAAAAAGAGTAAAAGGGTCAGTAAGAAAGCCTGAAGTTGGTCCGGCTGTGTGCCCGGACAGTGTCAGCAAGGTCAGCAGACGGCGGTGATAGTCTGCAGGGGAGACTGCTCGGAGATTGCTGGAAGGACCGCGGACGGGTAGTGGCCCGGCGGTCTGGAGCAGTATACGAAGAACAGTCAGCACCAGGGCAGGGGCCTCTCGGACCCCGGCAAGGCTAGGAGTCGCCGTAAATTTGCCAAATCCGTCAGTGAAGGGGACGTCTGTCTCCAAACAACCAAGTCCCGATTGAAGGCAACAATCCAACCATTGAGGAGAGACACCGCCACCGCCAGGGCACCAGTTTCTCAGGGCCAGCACCTGCGGGCAAAGTAGGGCTCCTCCGGCCCATATCCAAGCCGGGGAGCGGGTTACCAGTGGGAACCCATCGCTACCAACACAAGAAATATCAGGTGCAGGAAAAGGGACATCACCGTCACCTACTGGGGAAAGCAAGTGCAGCCGTCCGTGGGAACCGTCTTTCCAGCCGTGTGTTTTACCGAGAACTGTGTCATCGTCTCAGGCTGAGTGAGTACCACAGTGCCGCAAGGCACAGCGCTGCCCCCGCGTCCCTGCGCCCACCAAGCCCTGCATCTCCCAACTCATCACTGGGCCCCGGGATCACCAACCCCTACCCACGGAGGGCAACACAACAACTGGCTGCTCCATACCATCCCTCCCGGGATCCCCATACAGAGCAGCGGTGGTGCCAACAAATCACCACAACCGTGGGTGGCGTCATGGACAATAAACAATCCCCACACCCAAAACAAACCCCCTTTCACTCACGGGCGAGGAGCGCCGCTCGAGTCCCCGGGATCCGCCCCATCGCTCGAGCCACCGAGCAGCGGCAGCAGCAGGCCGCAGTGCCCGCCGGACCCGAGCAGAGGGAGAGCGCGGCATCCCCTCCTCCGCCCGCGACACTGGTATTCTCAGGATGGGGAGCTCCACGTTATGGGGAGCCCCCCAGCCTAACAATATCAGCCTGAAATTCTGTGGTTAGCAACTGGTCGTGGCCTGTTTATGATGAAATGATGTTCTTTCCACTTCCAGATTATGGCCTCAACAGTGATCACTGGAACTTTCAGTAGTTTAGAAATTCTTCTGTAACGAATGCCATAAGTATGTTTTGCAACAATAAGACAGCTCACTACTTTTACACATCATGAGTTGTTTCTTGAGTGGTATCTTGGTAATGAGACACCTTTTTTATAACCATCAGTTGGACCATCTGATATTATTTTTCACAAAGTGGCATGATTGCCTTCTAAATACTAATAGATTTCAGTTGGTGTTATGACTTTCCATGTCTTTTTGCACCTCTTTCTTCATGTGTTCAATACTCTTTCCCTATATTAATTCTCATTATTACACATAACTTAATTCATGGTCATCCATGGTTTGATTTCTTTGACGGTATGGATTGTATAGGTTGTTACTGACATTTGGTGAGAAATTCATGTCAATAGCACCTTTAGAAATATATTTACTTAGAAAATTGGTGGCATGTTCCATACTTATTTCACAAACGGTATACCATCAGAGGCTTATTTAGGGAATAGTATGTACAAATGTATTTTTATGCAAAGGCATTTTAGGAACTCTCTTATTTTTAACAGCACTGTGTTGGGATGTGCTGCAGAAGACCAGAGAAGAGGGAAGGCTGCAGAGAAGAGCTGTTGCAGGGAAAAAATATAAATACAGCATTAAAGTCCCATTCCAGCATGTTTTTTTTTTCATTTCACTATCCATTAGATATCAGTAATGAATATACAGTTTATGCATTAAAATACATACTGTGTGCAGTCTTCTGCCATTTTCACCACTGTTGTTGTCCCTCTCCTGCACCATATACAATAGCTTTTTGTTGCCAACTCACAGTGTGAACCATTAGATGTTCCTCTCTAAAAGGATTGGTCCTGCACTTAAACTGTCCTGTCTAAATATGTATTTTTACACCCTAACCACTTTTGTAATTAGTTTTATTATAAAATAACCTACACTTCTGCTTATGCCTAAACGTTTCTTTTTGCTCCACTTCCTGAGGCATCCAGTTTGAGATAGGAAGTGTAGGATATTTTATAATATAGTTAATTAGGCTGTTGCTGCACTCACTTCCCCAGTGAGCGATGTTGAAGTTACTTACCATAGTTTCTTGCTTCGCCACCCTCTAAAGATGTCCTGTTCTAAACTACTGATAGAAGCTGTGGGAGGGGTAAGCGCAGCGCCCGTATTCTGCTTCTATCTCTGCCATTGCAGCTTCTAACTATGAAACAAGACAGGGTGTGGAGATAGAAACATTGAGCGACAACAGCACTACTCCACAACTTCTATCATCAGCCTCACAGAAATTTTCATCACCTCAAAAACACCATGCCAAAAGTGAAGTTTGGAGGTGGGAACATCATGGTGTGGGGCTGTTTTTCAGCATCCTGCACTGGCAAGTTTCTCATGATTAAAGGTAGGATGAATGGACAAATGTACCGAGTGTCATGATCCAGGACCGGTATTCCCCGCTTCAGAGTTTCCCAGATCCGGTCTGGTCATGTCAGCTGTTAACTCCCATCGTACCGGTTTCAGCAGACACTATATCTGGATGCTGCACCAATATTCCAGTGCTGGTTATAGTTTTTCTCTAAAGCCTGTGACTGGATCTGGTGAGATTTCCTGTTTGATCTGATTCCGTGTTACCATGTCCTGACCTGTACCCTCCCCCGTTCGTCCAGCTGTCCCAGTCCCTGACTTCCCTCTCCTGTCATTTGTTTACCCATCCTGATTCATCCTCCTTCCCGTTTTTGTGTCTCCTCACCCTCTGGTCTTATCTTCCGTTCCCTGTGCACTTTGTGCTCCCCTCTGCATACCTGATCTCCCGGCATCCAACCTCGGTTCTGTTTTCTGACCTGATCTTGATCCTCCCTCTGCACTGACTTGATTTCCCAGCTAGACCCTGACTACTGGACTACTCTATTGCCCCCTGGTGGTTGGCCTGTGAACTGCCTGCTGAAGTTACTCTGCTGTACTTTAGCCTCCTTTCTGTTACAGTGTTACTTTGACTCTCTTTCACTACACTGCTGCCACCTAGTGGGGAATACACTGTACTACTTCTTACCAACCCTTTGTACAGCATGACACCGAGACATTCTTGATAAAAATCTGCTGCAATTTACCAAGATCTTGAAGAGGAAATGAGTGTAGACATTTCAACAAGGCAATGATCCCAAACACACAGCCACGGAAACTATCCCTTTGAAGAAAGAAAATAAAGCTGCTAGAATGTCCCAGCCACTCACCTGAGCTGAATCCAATTTATGCAAGGAACTAAAGGCCACTTTACACACAGAGATAAATCTTTTGCAGATCTGTGGTTGCCGTGAATTCATGGACATATTGTTCCATTTGTACACAGCCACAAACCTGGCAATGATAGTCCACAATTTCACTGCAACCACAGATCTGCCAAAGATTTATCTCTGTATGTAAAGTGGCCTTAAAGCTCAGAGGTTATAGAAGGAGCTCACAGAACCTTCAGGATTTGAAGAGTGTTTGTGCAGAAGAATGACCCAAATCACACCTGAGCAATGCATGTGATTAGTTATTCCATACAGGAGGTGTTTTTTTAAGCTTTAATAACCCACAGAGGCTTGTGTACGAAGTATTAAATACATTTCAGTAAGTGTGTTCGATACTTTTTCCCCTGTGTCATTTCTCATTATTACACACCACTAAATTTATGGACATCTATGCTTGGATTTCTTTGCCTGTGTGGATTGGATGGGTTGTAACCGACATCTGGTGAGAAATTAATGTCAATAGCTCCTACAGAAAAAAAAAACTTAACAAGAAAATTTGGTGACGTATTTGATACTTATTTCACCTGCTGTATATTTATGACATAACACAAAAAATGGTTTGAAAGACAGTCAAAATCAGTGTAGGGAAAGAATCATTTTTATAGCATGGTTGTTTAGACCTTATTGTGAGGATGCATTCATTATTTCCTTGACAGTTTAAGGGCTAACGACAGAACTGAGTTATTATTTACCATTTATTAGTTTACTTCCCTGTTTACGATGTTATTAGTTATGAAATAATAAACGCAATTGTAAGTTAATGGTATAAATAATAATAGAATTCTGCGGCATTTCATAGCCCATGTTATGCAGAAAGATTCTAATTGTGTGTCCAGGAGGGCTGGGAGAATTTTGGCTGCATAAAGTGTTTTTTACAAGTGACATTTTGACATCACTAAAATATACATTTGCATTTTGAGTTCCCGTCTCACTCCGCTTCTATGTGTGATGATATAATCCATCCTGATCTCAAGAAAACATGAAGTGCATTTTCTGAAGTAAAGTATAAATTACGCTCTAGGGGAGGATGTTTGCGAAAAGCTCATGGACCCAGGAGGCTGTCATTTGAAGAAATGCCTGCAGGAAAAGTAAATAACGGCATCCAGACCGCGGATCCTGCGACTGAAGGAAAAAACATGTTAGAAGTTGGAAAGCAATATGTGCACAATGCACATCCCTACAGGGTTTATGAGGAAACTTGTATCTCCTATAAAAGAATGCTTATATGGATTTTGATATTTAATTTATTTTAGTTGTGTTGTTCGATGTCAAAAGAATATTTCCTACCTACATTATTGTAAATACAGTAGCATGAAACTTGTGCTGAAATAAAGGGCTTGTAGGAAATCTTCTCAAGCACTGCAGTTTGAGGACAATAAAGATTCTAGCCCCAAATTTAACTTTATATTAAAGGGTTTGTCCACTTCTGCACAGCCCCTTTAAATATCCTCAATGTGCTGAATAAAATAAGAAAGAAACATGTATATTTTCTCGACCAGTGCTGCTCGGGAAGATATCTACAGTATGCTCTTTTTGGTTTCTTTTTTCAGCATACTGAGGGCATTTAATCAATTTATATGCTATAAAGAATGTGAGGCAAATCCCGGGATATGAAGATGAATTATGACTCCAGTCATAATCCCTCATCACTCCCTGGCAGTGCCCCCCTCCCTTCTTGTTCTCAGTGTTCCACTTACACCTCCATGGCCATGTCCTGTGATATGGAAATTAGGTGGCTTAGGGACAATGGACACAGGATGACTCCCTGCCGTGACCCTGTAGTGGGGGCTGCTAGCTAGTTAGCAAGGCTATGGAAATAGCCAGACAGAACGACTCCAGTAAAAAATGGTTCATATCTCGCAAGCCATATTTCCGATAAATATGGCAACCATAAAAATGGTGTCTCCGCATGCGGACGATGCCGGCACACCCTTTTTATGGGAGCAGGACATTGGGAAATGCCCCAGGCGTGATATCAGCCAATGGGGAACTGGCAGACAGGTCATGAGTCCCCTCGTTCTGTAGCTAAATTCATAACTGTCACAATGAGAGCATTGGCGTCCGCCTACGACGCTCCCAGGCAAAGTTATGGCCCATATTCCATGTTGGGATATTGTCCATAACTCAAGCCAGGGGTGGAGCAGTGCTCCCTGTGAGGTCACTAAGGTAGGAGGGGACCTGGATTTGCCCAGGTTGATAACCCTACTTCGGCCATTTTCCAGTGTTCTTTTCGCTGGGGGCACGTGTAGGAAACATCTGTGGGAAGGATCCTAGAAACCTGGGTACAGCGCCCCCCTGTGGCCAGACGCAACAAGGTAACTGCTGGAACTGTGTATGCCTGTTTGTAACCCATGCTTTGATTGTAACTGTACTCTGACATATGTATATTCTGTAGATTCCCTATTGTATATATTGTAGTTTCTAGTGTGCTTTAGGCTGATTAAATTATATAATTAATCTTGGGCTGTTCTGTTATCTCGATCTTGAATCCCACGTCTGTGTGTTCGGCTAATAGTTACCGTAAATCGGTTGGTGGCAGCGAATTGTGCCAAGGATTATTGTGGGGAGGCCAGTGAGATTCGGGGAGATTTTATATATTCCGCCCGCGGAGGTCGGGGGAATATATACCTTACTCTCACCGGGGACCCTTCAATAATCGGCATAAGTAGTATAGCGGCCTCCTTGCTTATGGTCGGGCAATTCCATAATTGGCCTGACTATAAGAGGGGCGCTAGAGAGCGCGTCACGTGCTCTGTCTGTCGGTCGGGAGGTATAAAGGAGGGGTGACCCCCACTTGTTACCCCCCGATTGTGACGTACTGGTAGCCAGCGCGGGGGATTTCTGAGTGACCCCCCCGGTGGTTTGTGACATATTGGTGGCATAGCGGTGGGATCGAGATAATAGTGTGTGTGAGTGTGAGACCCATACTCCCAGACACTAAAGACTGCCTGCAGCAGCTGTGGCTGCTGGGGTCTTCAGACTAGCTCAACACTAGAGTGTCAGAGTGCAGATACTGTAAGGTGTGTGGAGGCATCAGGTGTCAGTTCTGTGTCAGTGACCAAAAGTCTGCAAGAATGGCTGATGGCACCAGGAGCAGAGCTATGCAACTGGCCAATGCTAAAGCAGGAGCCGAAGAGAGGGAGAACGGTGCTGTGGACAGTAATGAGGAGGTTGCCCACGAGTCCTCCAGGAGCTCGACGCCAGAAAACAGCTCTGCAGAGGACATTGCACAACCTGGCACTGCTGGACAAGATGAGGAGCAGCTCACCCAAGGGTCCTCAACGAGCCAGATGCCAGCCCTCCGCTCTGCAATGGACAGTGAATCACCAGGCTCCGCAGCGTGCCGCAGATCACCACGTGCCATTCCACCGAGCCTGGGAGGCTCGGATAGCCTTCTTCAAATGGCTATGGCCCTTCTCCAGGCTGGAGACCAGAAGGGCTACAAGGAACTCCTGGCAGAGCGCAGGGCAGAGCGGCAGGCAGCGCGTGACGCTGAGGCTGCGGAGCGGCACGCAGAGCGTGAGGCTGCGGAGCGAGAGCGGCAGGCAGCGCGTGAAGAGCGAGAGCGAGAGCGACAGGCAGACCGTGACTACCAGCTGCAGCTAGCTCAGCTCCGGCCCTCATCAGCCACACGTGACCTTCGAGACACCAAACTTCCAAAGGTCCGTGTTGAGGACTTCCCAGTGCTGGAGAAGGATGGAGACTTGGACTCTTTCTTGACTGCTTTTGAACGGACTTGCCTGCAGCACCATCTGGACAAGGACCAGTGGGCCAAATACCTGACCCCCCGTTTAAGGGGTAAGGCCCTGGATATCCTTGGGGACTTGCCTGCTGAGGCAGATCAGGGCTACGACACCATCAAGCGGGCCCTGATCCAACAGTACAACCTCACTCCAGAGTCCTACCGCAAGAAGTTCCGGAGCCTACAGAAGGGACCAAAGGACTCCTGGGCTGACCACCGGCGGGCACTTGCCCGAGCTGCCGACCACTGGACCCAAGGCCTGCAGCTTTCCACCGGACCGGAGATCCTGGACTTGTTCATCACGGAGCAACTCTTGTGGAACTGCCCTGAGGATCTCCGCCAGTTCATCCGAGACCAGAAGCCAAAGGGGTCCACGGCTACAGCTGCCCTTGCCGATGACTACACCAACAACCGGGCCCCTGAGGCCAGGAGAGCGGCCACCAGCAGCACCTGGAGAGGGGGTAAGATGAATTCTGCGACTGCCCCACCTGCCCCTAGACTGCAGGGGGTGTCCCCCTCAACTCCCCTCTCCAGGCCCGTGGCGGAACCAAGACGGTGCCACCAGTGCAACCTACCTGGACACTTCAAGGCCATGTGCCCTCAGCGTCCCAAGGCCCCGGCTCCGTCCCCGTCCCAAGGGCCGCCCAAGGTGTATTGTGTGGGTGGGGGTGGTGGTAGGTCCCTGGACAGCTTCCAACCTGTCACCGTCGGCCGGTCTGTGACCATAGGACTGCGAGACAGCGCCTCGGAGGTGACTCTGGTGCGGCCTGAGATGGTGTCCCCCCAAGACTTGATCCCTGGAAAAACCCTCGCTGTCTCCGGGATTGGAGGCACTGACCCGGCGCTGCCTGTTGCTGACATTTATGTGGACTGGGGCGCAGGGCGGGGGGTGAGGGAGGTGGGGGTAACTGATCGGATCCCTGCAAACGTGCTACTTGGGACAGATTTGGGGCAGATAACCTCCCAGTTTGGGCCCCCCCCAAGGGCTGAACCTTCAGCCCGTACTGACATGACTCCTAACAATGTTAATGTGTTATCTATGAATGATGTAAGGGAGGAGGGAGTGAACTCTGATATTTCTGCTTGCATAGACACCATAGACACACACTCAGCTGCAGCTGTGACAGGGGAGGGGGTCAGAGAAAGGTGTGACAATGCCTCTACAAGTAACCAGCCTGTGAGCTGGGATCTGTTGCCCTCTGAAGGGATAAGCAGAGAGCAGGGTGCTGCAGGGGGAGGACCAGTGTGTGGGGTGGGGGCTACCACAGCAAATGTGGGGTCCCCAGAGATTTCACAGCGGGGTTCTGTTGCTGCAGGAGGGGAACAGGCAGGTGAGATTGGGGCCGGTCCAGGAGCGGAAGTGCTCCCAGGTAAGATCTCGGTGCATGGTTCCCCCACAACCGGGGTGTCAGGAAGCCAGGTAGGTCTGCCTGAACCGGCGACTTGGTCAGGAACGGAGGAGGAGCAGGCACGACCCACGGTCGCAGCGGCTGTGGCCGCTGTCACCCGCAGTGGGAGTGCTGGAAGCCAAGGGGCCTCCCGGAGGTCCGATAGCTCTTCCCCTTCTGACCAAGTGGCAGCCGAGTCAGGTGGAGGCCAGGACACAGGTCCCGGGGTACTGACTGAAGATGTGACAGTCTCGTCGATTCTGGCCACATCTAGTCAGGGGTTTCAGGCAGCGTTAGAAGCTGATGACAGCCTGAAAGCTCTTAAGGAGCAGGCGGCACAGCCTCCCTCGGACTCGGACCCGGAGCGAGTGGTCTGGGACCAAGGACGGCTGTACCAGGCCACGGTCCAGCAGGGTTCACCGGAGGCGTGGCCCAGGGACCGACAGTTGGTGGTACCCTATCCGTTCCGGACGGAGTTGTTGCGGATCGCACATGAGATTCCGATGGCCGGACACCTAGGGATCGCTAAGACCAAGGCCAGGTTAAACCAGCATTTCTACTGGCCAAAAATGGGGGCCGATGTGGCTGCCTACTGCCGTTCGTGTGAAACCTGTCAGAGAGTGGGGAAGGCGGGGCCACACCCCAAAGCCCCACTAGTATCTCTGCCAATCATCGATGAGCCTTTCAGGAGGGTGGCTGTGGATCTGGTCGGCCCGCTGGCCATCCCCAGCAGCTCCGGGAAACGCTTCATACTGACGGTAGTGGACTATGCCACCCGGTACCCAGAAGCAGTGGCCTTGTCGTCCATTCGGGCTGACAAGGTGGCCACCGCATTGCTGGAGATTTTCTCCCGAGTGGGTTTTCCCCAGGAAATGCTCACTGACCGGGGGACCCAATTCATGTCCCAGCTGATGGAGGCCCTCTGTAAGCAAGTCCAGGTGCGACATCTGGTGGCCAGCCCGTACCATCCACAGACTAATGGCCTGTGCGAGCGGTTCAATGGCACCTTAAAGCAGATGCTTAAGATGTTGGTCGACTCCCATGGGCGTGACTGGGAGCGGTATCTCCCACACCTGTTATTTGCTTACCGGGAGGTTCCACAGGCCTCAACGGGATTCTCACCGTTTGAGCTCCTGTACGGGCGACGTGTGCGGGGCCCCCTGGCTCTGGTGAAAGAGGCTTGGGAAGGGGATTTGGCCACCCCTGGAGTGTCGGTTATCGAGTATGTCATGCGCTTCCGGGACAAAATGCAGGCCTTGACGCAACTGGTACACGACAATATGGCTCAAGCCCAGGCCGATCAGAAGCGTTGGTACGACCAGAACGCTTGTGAGAGGACCTACCAAGTGGGTCAAGAGGTGTGGGTACTGGTCCCCGTACCACAGGACAAGCTTCAGGCAGCCTGGGAAGGCCCATACCTCGTGTACCAGCAGCTCAACCCTGTGACGTACCTGGTCACCCTGGACCCTGCCCGTGGAAGGCGGAAGCCCTTCCATGTGAACATGATGAAGGCACATCATGAGCGGGAGGCATGTGCGCTCCCCGTGTGCAACCTGCCCGAGGAGGGAGAAGCGGAGACCCTCTTGGATATGCTAGCCCAGGTTAGGGCAGGCGGATCCATTGAGGATGTGGAGGTTGGCCACCAGCTCTTGGAGGACCAACGGTCCCAGCTGTGGGCCACCCTACTCCCCTTCCGGGGGTTGTTTACCAACCAGCCCGGAAGGACTGACTTGGCTGTCCATCACGTGGACACTGGGGATCATCCCCCGATCCGGCGTTCAGCATATCGGGTCTCCCTGGAGGTGCAGCAACACATGCGCCAGGAGATTGACGAGATGCTGAAGCTGGGGGTGATCCAGGCATCCAACAGCGCTTGGGCCTCGCCTGTAGTCCTCGTCCCTAAGAAGGACCGAACCACTCGGTTCTGCGTGGACTACAGGGGGCTCAATGCGGTCACGGTCGCCGATGCGTACCCAATGCCACGCATCGATGACCTGCTCGATCAGTTGGCCGGGGCTCAGTACCTGACCATCATGGATCTGAGCCGGGGATATTGGCAGATCCCCCTGACTCGCAAGGCCAGGGAACGCTCTGCCTTTATTACCCCATTTGGACTGTACGAGTCCACGGTGATGCCATTCGGGATGAGGAATGCCCCTGCCACTTTCCAGCGGATGGTCAACACCCTGCTCAAGGGACTTGAAGGGTACGCGGCCGCGTACCTGGATGACATTGCCGTCTTCAGTCCCACCTGGGAGGACCACCTAGAGCATCTAGCACAGGTGCTCAGGCGGACCCACCGGGCAGGTTTGACCATCAAGCCGGGAAAGTGTCAGCTGGCCATGAGCGAGGTCCAGTACCTCGGTCACCGGGTAGGTGGGAGAACACTGAAGCCCGAGCCTGAGAAAGTGGAAGCCATCGCATCCTGGCCCACCCCCAGGACCAAGAAGCAGGTGATGTCCTTCTTGGGGACCGCTGGGTACTATAGGAGGTTTGTTCCATGCTATAGTAGCCTGGCAAAGCCCTTGACGGACCTCACCAAGAAGAAGCTGCCCTCTGCAGTCGATTGGACAATGGACTGCGAGACAGCCTTCCGGGCCCTAAAGGACGCCCTGTCCAGCCCGCCCGTGCTACAGGCAGCCGACTTCACGCGGCCGTTTGTAGTACAGACCGACGCCAGTGACTTCGGCCTCGGTGCGGTGCTCAGCCAGGTGGACTCTGCGAGCCAAGAGCACCCGGTCTTGTACCTGAGCAGGAAGCTGTTACCAAGGGAAGTTGCCTATTCCACGATGGAGAAGGAGTGCCTGGCCATAGTGTGGGCCCTGCAGCGTCTGCAACCCTATCTATACGGGCGCCACTTCATCGTGGAGACGGACCACAATCCCCTCAGCTGGTTGCACACCGTCTCTGGGACGAATGGGCGATTGTTGCGATGGAGCCTTGCGCTCCAGCAATACAACTTCACCATTCGCCACAAAAGGGGCCGTGACCACGGTAACGCAGACAGGCTGTCCCGACAAGGAGAGGTCGCGGACGGGCGCACGGGGGAACACCGGAGTGTGCTGCCCCCTAGCGCCCTCAAAAGGGGGGAGGTGTGAGGCAAATCCCGGGATATGAAGATGAATTATGACTCCAGTCATAATCCCTCATCACTCCCTGGCAGTGCCCCCCTCCCTTCTTGTTCTCAGTGTTCCACTTACACCTCCATGGCCATGTCCTGTGATATGGAAATTAGGTGGCTTAGGGACAATGGACACAGGATGACTCCCTGCCGTGACCCTGTAGTGGGGGCTGCTAGCTAGTTAGCAAGGCTATGGAAATAGCCAGACAGAACGACTCCAGTAAAAAATGGTTCATATCTCGCAAGCCATATTTCCGATAAATATGGCAACCATAAAAATGGTGTCTCCGCATGCGGACGATGCCGGCACACCCTTTTTATGGGAGCAGGACATTGGGAAATGCCCCAGGCGTGATATCAGCCAATGGGGAACTGGCAGACAGGTCATGAGTCCCCTCGTTCTGTAGCTAAATTCATAACTGTCACAATGAGAGCATTGGCGTCCGCCTACGACGCTCCCAGGCAAAGTTATGGCCCATATTCCATGTTGGGATATTGTCCATAACTCAAGCCAGGGGTGGAGCAGTGCTCCCTGTGAGGTCACTAAGGTAGGAGGGGACCTGGATTTGCCCAGGTTGATAACCCTACTTCGGCCATTTTCCAGTGTTCTTTTCGCTGGGGGCACGTGTAGGAAACATCTGTGGGAAGGATCCTAGAAACCTGGGTACAGCGCCCCCCTGTGGCCAGACGCAACAAGGTAACTGCTGGAACTGTGTATGCCTGTTTGTAACCCATGCTTTGATTGTAACTGTACTCTGACATATGTATATTCTGTAGATTCCCTATTGTATATATTGTAGTTTCTAGTGTGCTTTAGGCTGATTAAATTATATAATTAATCTTGGGCTGTTCTGTTATCTCGATCTTGAATCCCACGTCTGTGTGTTCGGCTAATAGTTACCGTAAATCGGTTGGTGGCAGCGAATTGTGCCAAGGATTATTGTGGGGAGGCCAGTGAGATTCGGGGAGATTTTATATATTCCGCCCGCGGAGGTCGGGGGAATATATACCTTACTCTCACCGGGGACCCTTCAATAATCGGCATAAGTAGTATAGCGGCCTCCTTGCTTATGGTCGGGCAATTCCATAATTGGCCTGACTATAAGAGGGGCGCTAGAGAGCGCGTCACGTGCTCTGTCTGTCGGTCGGGAGGTATAAAGGAGGGGTGACCCCCACTTGTTACACCCCGATTGTGACGTACTGGTAGCCAGCGCGGGGGATTTCTGAGTGACCCCCCCGGTGGTTTGTGACAAAGAACATAAGCACAAATCCTGTGGCTCAAAAAAAAAATGCAATTTTAGACTGACGGTTCATGTCTTAAGTTATTATTATTATTATTATTATTATTAATAATTATTATAGCGCCATTTATTCTATGGTGCTTTTATATGTGAAGGGGGTATACATAATAGGGACAGGTACCATAATCATAAACAATACAAAGCACATACTGGTACAGGAGGATAGAGGTCCTTGCCCGCGAGAGCTCACAGTCTACAAGGGATAGGTGAGGATACTTTAGGTGAGGGTAGAGCTGGTCATGTGGCGCTATATCAGACTGAGGGTTACGGCAGGTTGTAGGCTTGTCGGAAGAGGTGGGTCTTCAGGTTCCTTTTGAAGCTTGCCAAGGTAGGCGAGAGTCTGATGTGTTGTGGCAGAGCATTCCAGAGTATGGGGGAAGCACGCGAGAAATCTTGGATGTGATGGTGGGAAGAGGAGATGAGAGGGGAGTAGAGAAGGAGATCTTGCGAGCATCGAAGGTTACGTGCAGGTAAGTAGCAGGAGATTAGGTCACAGATGTAGGTAGGAGATAGGTTGTGGAAGGCTTTGTAGGTCATGGTAAGGCTTTTGAACTGGAGTCGTTGGGCAATGGGAAGCCAGTGAAGGGATTGGCAGAGAGTAGAGGTCGGGGAGTAGCGGGGGGACAGGTGGATTAGCCAGGCAGCATAGTTTAGAATAGATTGTAGGGATGTGAGACTGTTAGAAGGGAGGCCACAGAGCAGGAGGTTGCAATAATCCAGGCGGGAGATAATAAGGGCATGCACTAGGGTTTTTGCAGCTTCTTGGGAATGGAATGTACGGATCCGGGAAATGTTTTTGAGTTGGAGGTGGCAGGAGGTGGAGAGGGCTTGGATGTGTGGCTTGAAAGAGAGATCTGAGTCTAAAGATACTCCCAGGCAGCGAGCATGTGGCACTGGGGAAAGTGAGCAGCCATTGACATTGATGGATAGGTCAGGTGGGGGGGTTGAGTGAGGAGTAGGAAAGATAATGAATTCTGTTTTGTCCATGTTGAGTTTTAGGAATCGCGCAGAGAAAAAGGATGAAATAGCAGACAGACATTGTGGGATTCTGGTTAGTAGGGAGGTGATGTCAGGTCCAGAGATGAAGATCTGCGTAACATCAGCGTAGAGGTGTTATTATTGTCCAATCCCAGTATTAAAGGAAATTTGTCAGGAAGATCAACCCTCCTAAGCTATCTACATTTACAGTGCCTACAAGTAGTATTCAACCCCCTGCAAATTTAGCAGGTTTACACATTCGGAATTAACTTGGCATTGTGATATTTGGACTGTAGATCAGCCTGGAAGTGTGAAATGCACTGTAGCAAAAAAGAATGTTATTTCTTTTTTTTTTTTTTTTTAAATTGTGAAAAGTTTATTCAGAGGGTCATTTATTATTCAACCCCTCAATCCACCAGGGGCCTGGCCATCTGGTCCGCATCCATGGGAAGATGGATAGCACGGCCTACCTGGAGATTTTGGCCAAGAACCTCCGCTCCTCCATCAAGGATCTTAAGATGGGTCATCATTTCATCTTCCAACAAGACAACGACCCAAAGCACACAGCCAAGAAAACCAAGGCCTGGTTCAAGAGGGAAAAAATCAAGGTGTTGCAGTGGCCTAGTCAGTCTCCTGACCTTAACCCAATTGAAAACTTGTGGAAGGAGCTCAAGATTAAAGTCCACATGAGACACCCAAAGAACCTAGATAACTTGGAGAAGATCTGCATGGAGGAGTGGGCCAAGATAACTCCAGAGAACTGTGGCGGCCTGATCAGGTCTTATAAAAGATGATTATTAGCTGTAATTGCAAACAAGGGTTATTCCACAAAATATTAAACCTAGGGGTTGAATAATAATTGACCCACACTTTTATGTTGAAAATTTATTAAAATTTAACTGAGCACCATAACTTGTTGGTTTGTAAGATTTATACATCTGTTAATAAATCCTGCTCTTGTTTGAAGTTTGCAGGCTCTAACTTATTTGCATCTTATCAAACCTGCTAAATCTGCAGGGGGTTGAAGACTACTTGTAGGCACTGTATTTATGTTACTCACTTATAGTGCTATTAATTTCACAACCCTTTACAGATGTGATCATCATTGTCCTTATTGGGGCTCACAATCTAAGTTCCCTTAGAGGAAACCCATGCAAACATGGGGAGAGCAAACTCCTTTCAGATGTTGTTCTGAGTGGGACGAGCATGTAGGTCATAGAAACAATATTACACTGTAATTTCTCAGATCCTACATCTTATTCCAGAGAAATCTATGTTTTTCTTTAATATGTAATTGTCCCATGGAGTTTTGCACAAAACTCGGCAACTGTCATGGCGGAGTCAAGCTCTGTTCACATTTCAGAGTCTGACACTCCATCCAATAGTTTCTCTAGTGTTCCTGATCAACTCAGGTGTCAACCTGCTGTCTGCTCATTCATAGACAGACTAGCAAGAGTTAACCTCTGTTAGCCTGCTTGCTAGGCTTCTTTGATCACGTGTGGTAAGGTAGCCAATCACTTCTGCTATTCTCATTTTTAGGCTGGAAGAAATCTTCTGCCTATGCCAACTATAGTTTATGCTGTGTTGTTCTGTGAGTTGTGGTGTCCCAGACTTGCTGGAGAAAGAGTTGCTTTTTGCTAGGTGTTGTCTGATAAGGTTGATATATTGATGATCTCATCATCATTTAGTGAGGACCAGTATCGGCTGTACCAGACCTTCTTGTTATATTTCAATAGTAATGAAATCAATCTTAAATTTACTATGGAATGGGACCATAATAATATTCATTTCTTTGATTTGTATAATCAGACTAGTACAATTACTAAACATATTACTACCACCACCTATAGAAAACCATTATCAGGGAATACGCTGCTTCATGTTCTTCCTGTCATCCAAAACATATTAGAACAGATATTCCCATAGGAGACGTCACCAGAGCTTGGAGGAACCATTCACATATTAATAATTGGGGGGCAGAAGAATGTAATAAACTCAGTGCCAGACTGTAAGCATGAGGATATCCCACATCGCCTATGTGATGTTGCATCTGGCTTTTTTTTTGATTGAGTGACCAAGAGGTTCATGTTGCACCCCACCCCTTCACAGCTGATTGCACTTGTATATGTATATAATGGAGCACCTAAAAGTCTGCACATAGACTTTTCGCCTGCACCAATACAAGTATGCACCATATAAGTATGCTGCATTGAATTAAGTCAGAATTATGCCGGAAGTGATCGGAAGGTAACTGCATACATCGTCACTGTAAACAATGTTTGTGTTTTTCTTTACTTTCACCCCTATAATACTTCACTTTTTACTGCACCCTCTGATCCCTAAACCCAGTAATGAACTATTCATCTCTCCCTCCATCCTCCCCACCCATCTTACCTTCCCCTCACATATTTTCCTCCACATTTCACCCTGTGTCTCCAGACACACATGACCATCTTATGGCCTCTTCTACTCCCACCTACTAACACTCTCACTGCTTCTCCTCACTGCTGGGGATATCGCTCCAAATCCTGGTCCTCCTCACCACATCCCTATTGTCACTTCAAACCCTCATCCACAACCTATCACAAATTTCCGCAACCTCTCAAACCTCATACCCATCCACCCAGCCCCCGCTCCACCAGTCCCACTAACAGGAGCTCTATGGAACGCTCGCTCTGTCTGCAACAAACTATCCTACATTCATGATCTTTTCATCACTAATAAACTTTCCATTCTTGCCATCACAGTAACCTGGCTCACCTCCTCTGACACAGCCTCTCCTACTGCACTTTCTTATGGTGGTCTCCAACTCTCTCACACCCCCCGCCCCACTAACAAGCATGGTGGAGGAGTTGGTTTGCTCCTGTCCAACCAATGCTGCTTTACACCAATTCCACTACCACCCTCTGTTACTCTTCCCTCTTTTGAGGTGCACTCCGTACGCATCTACGCCCAACCTTCAACTGGCTGTCATTTACCGCCCTCCAGGGCCAGCCACTGCCTTTTTTGACCATTTCACCACCTGGCTACTACACTTCCTTTCCCCCGACATCCCCACCATCATCATGGGTGATTTCAATATCCCCATTGACACTTCCCACTCATCTGTCTCCAAACTTCTAACACTTGCTTCCTCCTTCGGCCTCACCCAATGGTCTTCTGCAGCTACTCACAAAGATGGCCACACGCTGGACCTCATCTTCACTCGCCTCTGTTCCCTATCTAACCTCTCTAACTCACCTCTTCCCCTGTCTGACCACAACCTACTCACATTCTCTTCCCTCTCTTCTCCAAGTACGCAACCCCCCCTCCACAAACTTTCACTTTCACTTTATACAACACTACAATCTCTGCAGCTCTCGAATCAGCTTCCCCCCCTCACACACACCAAAACTCGCACAATCAACAGGCAACCCTGGCACACGAGTCAGACTAAACAACTGAGACGGGCTTCCAGAATTGCTGAGCGCAGATGGAAGAAGTCTCATTCCACTGAGCACTTCATTGCATATAAAGAGTCCCTCACCACCTTCAAGTCCACACCCACTGCTGCAAAACAAACCTACTTCTCATCCCTCATATCCACTCTCTCTCACAACCCTAAACAGCTATTCAACACTTTCAATTCTCTCCTCCGTCCTCCAGCACCAACTCCCTCTCTTCTCATCTCAGCTGAAGACTTTGACTCTTTCTTCAAGCAGAAGATTGACAACATCAGAGCAAGCTTTGGCCCACAATCACCACAGCCCCTCATCATCGCTACTCAGCCCTCGTCCTCCAAATCCAGCTTCCATGATAGAAAACAATCTTTCCACTCTACTCTCAAGATCACATCTAACCACCTGTGCACTTGACCCGCTCCCATCGCACCTCATCCCCAACATCACCGCAGTCCTTATCCCTGCCCTAACCCATCTCTTCAACCTATCACTAACAAGTGGTGTATTCCCCTCATGCTTTAAACATGCCTCCATTACACCCATCCTCAAAAAGCCCTCCCTTGACCCATCCTCTGTGTCAAACTATCGCCCCATATCCCTTCTCCCCTATGCCTCAAAACTACTGGAACAGCATGTCCATCTTGAATTGTCCTCATACCTCTCCTCCTGCCCCCTCTTTGACCGGCTACAATCTGGCTTCCGACCTCATCACTGTACTGAAACTGCCCTAACCAAAGTCACCAATGATCTACTAACCGCCAAAGCCAAGCGACACTACTCTATCCTCCTCCTCCTGGACCTGTCCTCTGCTTTCGACACAGTAGACCATTCCCTCTTACTACAGATTCTCTCATCTCTGGGCATCACAGACTTGGCCCTATCTTGGATCTCCTCATACCTACACGACCGAACTTTCAGCGTCTCCCATTCTCACACCACTTCCTCATCTCGCCCCCTATCTGTCGGTGTCCCCCAAGGCTCAGTTCTTAGACCCCTGCTGTTCTCCATCTACACCTTCGGCCTGGGACAGCTCATAGAGTCCCACGGCTTTCAGTATCATCTCTACGCTGATGATACGCAGATCTACCTCTCTGGACCTGACATTACCTCTCTACTAACCAAAATTCCACAATGTCTGTCTGCTATTTCATCCTTCTTCTCTGCGCGATTCCAAAAGCTTAACATGGACAATACAGAATTAATTGTCTTTCCTCCTCCTCACTCATCCCCTCCAAGAAGCCTTTCCATCAAACTTGATGGTTGCTCACTCTCCCCAGTCTCACAAGCTTGTTGCCTTGGAGTAACCCTCGACTCTGCTCTATCCTTCAAGCCACACATCCAAGCCCTCTTCACGTCATGCAGACTACAACTCAAAAATATCTCCCGGATCTGTGCTTTCCTTAACCAAGATTCAGCAAAAACATTAGTGGATGCCCTTATCATCTCCCGCCTCGACTACTGCAACCTCCTGCTATCTGGCCTCCCTTCCAACACTCTTGCACCCCTCCAATCTATCCTAAACTCTGCAGCCCGCTTAATCCACCTCTCCCCTTGGTATTCCCCAGCCTTGCCACTCTGCCAATCCCTTCACTGGCTTCCCATCGCCCAACGACTCCAGTTCAAAACATTAACCATGACATACAAAGCCATCCACAACCTGTCTCCTCCTTACATCTGTGACCTAGTCTCCCGGTACCTACCCGCACGCAACCTCAGATCCTCACAAGATCTCCTTCTCTACTCCTCTCTTATCTCCTCTTCCCACAATCGTGTATAAGATTTCTCCCGTGCCTCCCCATACTCTGGAACACTCTACCACAGCATATCAGACTCTCCCCTACCGAGGAAAGCTTCAAGAGGAACCTCAAGACCCACCTCTTCCAACAAGCCAACAACCTACAATAACCCTCAGTCCAGTACAACACTGTGCAACCAGCTCTGTCCTTACCTATTGTACCATCATCCATTCCCTATAGACTGTGAGCCCTCGCGGGCAGGGTCCTCTCTCTTCCTATACCAGTCTGTTTTGTACTGTTAATAATTGTTGTATGTATACCCTCCTTCACTGTAAAGCGCCATGGAATAAATGGCGCTATAAAAATAAATAATAATAATAATAATAGTCCTTTAAAAATGGAAAAAACTGATGCATTGTGAAAAAAAAAATCTCTAATGCATATAGTAGCAAGTTCAATGATTAAATAAAAAGAAATATTTATAAACTATTTGTCGATTTTAAAGCAAGATATGGTTGAAATGATTGCCAAAGGAATACATTTAATCCCAAAGTAGCCCCCAGTCTGTCCCAGAGTAATAAAAAAACAGGGGACAGATGACTTCCAATAAAAAGCAGTTACAAGTGTGCATCAAATCCCTTGATGCTACGCAAACAAGCAGTGCGTTTCAGGTGTGCATTAAAATATATACACAGGTGTGTCTGTAATTAACTCAGATGTTGCCAATAAACCTATCAGAAGCTTCCAAAGACATGACATCATCATATGGGTGGCCCATATTGTTTAAAGGCATAGTACTCAGTGTATGGAAACTGTTGACTTTGTGGAAAGTAATAAAAATGCCTTAACCTCATAACGACGGCCGTACGACTTAAAGCGGCGGCAAAACAGGGTACTTATTCTGTTCCGCCGCTTTAAAGCGGCGGCCCGAAAAAACCCTGTAGCGCCCCCCAGCGACCGAAAATCTCGGGGGTTTCAGCTACCGGGGGTAGCTGAGACCCCCCAGATTATGAATCGGGGTGTTTTTTTTGGACCCCGATCATGTGATCGGCGGTATACACTGTATACCGACGAACACATGAAAAAAAAAGAAATGGCCGGTAAAACTGATTTCTTTTTCATCTGACATGATCAAACATGTCAGATGAGAAAAAAATCTAACCCCCTAGTGCCCCCAAAGCCCCCGGTACCGGAGAGTCCCCCCACCCCCACCCCTACCCCCACCCCTACCCCCACCGGACATCCAAAATGGCGCCGAAGCGCACAGAAAACTGCCGCCGGCGCCGGCTCTGCAGTCATTTCCCTCCGATCTGAAATGATCAAACATTTCAGATCGGAGGGAAATGTCCTCCCCCTGACCCCTCCTCCGGTCCACCGGAGCCCTCTGGTCACCGGAGCCCCCTCCGGTTCTCCAGAGCCACCACCCCCTCCCCCCTCCGGAAGATTGCGGCGCACAGCGCGCGGCCGCATTCATTCTGCTCTTTCTGCCGCATGTGACACGTCACATGCGGCAGAAAGGTGTCCCCAGGTCCCACTAGGTCACCCCCCGTCACCCCCCCCCCAAGCCCCCGGTTATACGTTACCGGTCTGCCGCTCCGTCCCGCGATCACGCCGCCTCCTTCTTCAATGCTGGCGGCGCATGCGCAGACAGCGGCTGTCAGCTGGATCCCTGCAAGCAGGGATCCTGCTGACGTCGCAACTGCACAGGCTACTCCACTGTGGACCGGGGGAGGGTGAGTGCGGTAATCTGCAGTCACACTCCTCACATGGAGAGACTGCTGTTCCAGAAAATGGGGGGTACGTTCTGTGAGCGTGCCCCTCATATTCTGGAATGAGGTTACTGCAGGGCACTCTGCCCTAGGTTGGACCGGGGCAGTGTGAGTGCAGTATTCTCAGATTACTGCACCCACACTGCTCATGGAGAGCTTGCTCTTCCAGAAAATGGGGGATACGTTCCCTGAACGTGCCCCCCATATTCTAGAAGATCCAGAGCCGGTGTGGGACCTCCAAAATGGATTACAGCGACCGGAATTTCTTTATTTTCAATAAATTGGTAAAAGAGGAATGTTTCGGGGAGTGTTTTTTCAAATAAATTTTTTTTTGTCTTTTTTTTTTCTATTACTGACTGGGTTAGTGATGTCGGGTATCTGTTCAGATGCCGTGACATCACTAACCCCAGGGCTTGATGCCAGGTGACATTACAGCTGGTATCAACCCCATATATTACCCCGTCTGCCACCGCACCAGGGCGCGGGATGAGCTGGGGCGAAGCGCCAGGATTGGCGCATCTAATGGATGCGCCACTTCTGGGGCGGCTGCGGCCTGCTATTTTTAGGCTGGGAAGAGTCCAATAACCATGGCTCTTCCCACCCTGAGAATACCAGACCCCAGCTGTCCGCTTCACCTTGGCTGGTGATCTAATTTGGGGGGGACCCCACGTTTTTTTTTTAAAAAAAAACGCCTGGGGAGCCCTCCAAATTGATCACCAGCCAAGGTGAAGCTGTCAGCTGTGGTTTGCAGGCTACAGCTGTCTGCTTTACCCTAGCTGGCTATCAAAAATAGGGGGGACCCCACGTCGTTTATTTTAATTATTAATTTTTTGGGGGGCTAAATACAAGGCTAGGCACCCTTTAGTGCCACATGAAAGGCACTAAAGGGCGCCAGCTTAGAATATGCAGGGGGTGGGACGTTATATTGGTTTGACATCTATCCATTCATCCATTGTAGCATTTTAGGCTGTGTGCCCACAATCAGGGTTTGCAGCGTTTTGGGCGCAGATTGTTTTCCCTGCGTCCATAACGCTGCGTTGTGCAGTAGAAGCACAGTGGAAGGATTTTTAGAAATCTCATGCCCAATGTGCTTCTTTTCTCCGCAGTATAAACCGACCTGTGGCGCAGCTTCCCGAGCCTCAGCATGTCAATTTATGCTGTGGAGATGAGTGTTCTCTGCAGGTAGAATAGAGCTCCACAGCAGCCTGAACCCAAATCGTGGGCATGGGCAGCTGCGTTCTCCCGTGGACAACACTCACATCTCTGCAGGAGGCTGACACTGTGTACTAGACGCCGTGTCGCTGGATCATGGCCACATAGCCTAAAAGTGAGACATTTGTTGCTACAGCAACATTTTTGTGAAGTACCTGTGGATTCAAAATGCTTACTATACTCCTGAATAAAATCCAGTTTCCAAAATGGAGTCACTTGTGGGGGTTTTCTGACGTATAGGTACCCAAGGGGCCCTGCTAATGTGACATGGTGCGCGCAATTTATTTCAACTTTTCCAGAATTCAAATGGTGCTCCCTCCATTCCAAGCCCTCCCATTTATCCAAACAGAGGTTTTTGGCCACATGTGGGGTATCCCTGTGCTCATAAGACATTGGATAACAACCTGTGGGGTCCACGGTTTGTTGTTGTCTCTTGAAAAAGTGAGAAATTTGATGCTAAAGCAACAGTTTTGTGAAAAAAATGAAAATTTTCAATATGGCAACCTAAGCTTATCAAATTCTGTGAAGTACTCGTGGATTCAAACTGCTCACTATACACCTAGATAAACGCCTTGAAGTGTCTTGTTTCCAGAATGAAGTCACTTGTGGGGGACCGCCACTGTTTAGGCACCTCAGGGGCTCTCCAAATGCAACCTGGCGTCCGCTATTGATTCCAGCCAATTTTGCAGTCAAATGGCACTCCTTCCCTTCCGAGCCCTGCCATGCGCCCAAACAGTTGATTTCCACCACATATAAGGTATCGCCAAACTCAGGAGAAATTGCACAATAAATGTTATGCTGAATTTTTTCCTTTTACTCTTGTAAAAAAAAAAGCTACCTGGTTGAAATAACAATTTTGTGGTAAAATTTTTTTTTTTTTTTTTCATGGCTCAACGTTATAAAATTCTGTGAAGCACCTGAGGGTTCAGGGTACTCACCAAACATCTAGATAAATTCCTTGAGGGGCCTAGTTTCCAAAATGGGGTCACTTGTGCGGGGTTTCTGCTGTTTAGGTACCTTAGGGGACCTCCAAATGCGACATGGTGCCCGCAATCTTTTTCAGGCAAATTTCCTTTCTAAAATTCAAATATTGCTCCTTTCGTTCCAAGCCCTCCCATTTGTCCAAACAAAGGTTTCAGACCACATGTGAGGTATCACCGCGCTCATAAAAAAGTGGTTAACAAACCTTGAGGTCAAATTTTTGGAATTACCTCTTGAAAAAGTGAGAAAATTGATGCTAAAGCAACATTTTTGAGAAAATTATTAAAATTTTCAATATGACAACGTAACGTTAACAAAATCTGTGAAGTACCTGTGGATCTAAAATGCTCACTATACCTCTAGATAGAAGCCTTGAGGGGTCTAGTTTCCAAAATGGTGTCACTTGTGAGGGATTTCTTCTGTTTAGGTACCTTAGCGGACCTGTAAATGCAACATGGTGCCCGCAATCTATTTCAGCCAAATTTGCTTTCCAAAATTCAAATATTGCTCCTTCTGTTCCGAGCCCTCCCATTTGTCCAAACAGAGGTTTCTGACCACATGTGGGGTATCGGCGTGCTCATAAGAAAGTGGGGAACAAGTTTTGGGGTCCATTTTGTTGTGTTATTTCTTCTAAAAGTGAATAAATTTGGGTTAGAGCAACATTTTTAGGTAAAATTTAATTTTTGCTTTTTTTCATTCCACATTGCTTTTGTTCATGTGAAGCACCTGAAGGGTTAATAAACTTCTTGAATGTGGTTTTGAGTACTTTGGGGGGTGCAGTTTTTAGAATGGTGTCACTTTTGGGTATTTTCTGTCATCTAGGCCTATTGAAGTCACTTCAAATGTGATGTGGTCCCTAAAAAACTGGTTTTGTAAATTTTGATGTAAAAATGAGAAATTGCTGATAAACTTTGAACCCCTCTAACTTCCTAACAAAAAAAAATTTTGTTTCCAAAATTGTGCTGATGTAAAGTAGACATGTGGGAAATGTTATTTATTAACTATTTTGTGTCACAGAAATCTCTGGTTTAACGGTATAAAAATTCAAAAGTTGAAAATTGCTAAATTTTCAAAATTTTTGCCAATATTCAATTTTTTTCATAAATAAACACAAAAAATATTGTCCTAAATTTGGTACTAACATGAAGTCCAATATGTGACGAAAAAACAATCTCAGAATCACCGGGATCCGTTGAAGCGTTCCAGAGTTATAACCTCATGAAGTGACACTGGTCAGAATTGCAAAATTTGGTCTGGTCATTAAGGTGAAAATTAGCTCCGTCACTAAAGGGTTAAAACACTCTCATTATTCTGGCATTTGGCAAATATAAATAATTTTGGTTCCTAAATGACCTAAAACAGGAAAGGTTCATTCTGATTTCATGTCAGATAGTGAGAAAAACATGCAGATGTGTCTTTTTAGATAGTGTATGTAAACGTCTGGTTTCAACTATATGTAGAGAGAGAGAGAGTGAGAGAGAGATTTAGATAGGTAAATAAATAACTATATAGATAGTGAATCAAAAAGGTCCGTGGAGCCTCTGTTAGGAGTCTCAACACAGAAACCAGCCAGATATCCCTCCGGGAAGGGCCCAGCCAAGGGGTGACTCTTTTTAGGAGACCACCATAACCACCATATTAAGTGGCTCTTTTAGTCAATATCCAACTTTTTGACAAGTTTAAAGATATGACAAGGGAAATACCAAGGCCAGGTATCCATCCACAGACAGCTGTTTCGGGGTATTGCCCCTCATCAGTGTGGAGTAGGATTCTGGCTGGGTGGGAGCAATGCCTAGTAGACCAACTTGTTTTGTTGTTTTTTTGTATATAGATAGTGAGACAGACCAGACAGACATTTTGAATGCAAAATAAATAGCATCTTAAAAGCTAATGTTTTTTTTTCTAAATTCCATACTTATGAGTTAAATCTTAGATGTGTGCAGCGTTTTAGACCTCCATTACAAGCACCCAGCATTATAGCATTGTAAACATTCCATCTTGATTGTTTAAGGCAATTGTAGATAATGAAACTAGAAACTGCATTGGATCTAGTAAGATGTTCTTTTATAAATGTGTTTAGAATCAGTATTATTATCCTGAGTACTGTGACAGAAGTGAATTTGTATAGAGGCATTATATACTGTACATAAGGTTTATCATGCATAATCAGTTTAGTAAGTTGGCATTCTGATCCTGTACTACGTACTACTACTGACAGATATATACAGAAGTGCCCTGTCCACAGTTGAAGAGGTAAATAAGTGCCATGTACTCTTGTTCTGGGTGACTAGGGATATCGTGGTGTTAACAGGATCAGGAAGAAACCCCTTTTTAATGTGTGATAATGTACAGCTCAACAATCACCTGCTGATGTGTAGATTTTTATGGCATGAAACGACCACCGATTGGTAGACATTTACAAATTGGCGGTTGTTTAGTAACCTGTTTACACAGACAGCCAATTGTAGGGGAACTGCTATTGTTGTTGGCAGTGCGAGTCCTGTTTACACAGGATGACGCAACACGATTGTAGAGTCGTCGTCCCTACAGGGACACTGACATACTCTCTGCCACTGCTGGGTTGTTTCTCTGCGGCTGCCCATATGCTCTTCTTCCTCCCTTTCTCCCGTGGAGCCTCTGTATACCACAAAGGTTCTCTGGGAATGCACTTTAAGTATGCGCACACACACATGAGCCCTCCTCTTAAAGGACTGGTGTGCCATTTCCCAGAAATGCCCCTCAGCCTATTGCTTAGAGGCACTATGTATTTAATGCACCCTCCCATTAGGGGAGGTGCCTGCGCAACATCCTTAGTTAGTTTGGCTACCAATCTGGAAGCTCCTTGTCAAGTCCCATTCTCCTGACCCATCTCAGTACCTGTGCCCGCTTTCCCATACCTATTTGTCCCTGCCGTGCCCACCATACCAGTACATGACCACCTGCCTGTCTACCTCAGCCATGCCACCTGTACCAGCCTGCATCTGTGGTTGTACCAGAGTCCATCTCCTGTCCTGGGGTCAGCTGCCACAGTCCCGGTCACTACCCTGGGAGTGGTACATGGCATCCGCCTCGCAGTACATGCTTAATTAAACCCATTCTACTAAATGGTAAGCCTGGGTCCCCCTTGTAGTCTAGTGGGTCTACTACTCCCGCTTGCTGCCTCTACACCGGCCACGAATGTTAGTTTGCACAGGCCCTGGACTTCGCTGACACCGACACACCTTCTCTGCCAGAAACGTATAGGGAGATGGCACAGATGCGGTAACAGCAAGAACAGATTCTCCCCATCCTGTGGACCATCAACACCTGTCTGAACGACTTAAGTCCGGCTAGTTCTTCTGCACCCATTCAGCCTGCAGCAACGGCTCTGGAAACATCCTGGCCGTTTGTCTGTTCCACTATGTTTTGACTGCTATTCCAAGCAATGCTGAAGGTTCATTAACCAGTGCTCCCTGCACTTTGAACTTTTTGGTTCACTTTGGAGCAGGTAGATTAGCGATATACCACTAACTGAACAAAATACGCCTAAAATATACCTTTTAATTAATAATGTTTAAAAACGTGATACTGCATAATAAAATCCAGACAACTAGCAAATGCCACCGTATGGGAGGGCGGGAGGATCCTTCAAGGACAAAAAATCCAGTGTTCTCCCTAACTAAATGTCCCACACACAAAGCTGTTTAATTAGATATACCATTCGTGTGTAATGCACAACACCTCAATATAGGGAAACTGATAAATCGGGATACATCATAAAACCCCTTATATCACAATTTAACCCCTTCTAGGTATATCCACAGCCTAAACAGTCCAGTGACTCACATAGTGTACAGCAATAAACAATCACTGTCAACCACCCACCGTCAGGGATGCCCAGATAAAAAAATGGAACAATCTCACCACGGTGTTGGTGTTGTTATCTTGGAGTCAAAACATCCTCCTACTATGGTCACTGTTTGATCATCAGGTACGTGGGTCATTCCTGGGTCCCCCGGTTTTTTCCAGGTACTTCATAGGATCCAGTTTTTTAACCACCTCTGACTATTAAAGCGCTCCACTCTCAACGCGTTTCCCTTCTCATCAGGAGAGCGGCGTATATGGATACAAAAAGTGTCCTCACACCAATGGACACATGCTATCAAAAAAGAACGTAAATCAGTTTTTCAAGCACTTTACAAACATGATGGGCTAGCGGTGTTCATATCCCATTATAGCCTACTTACCGCGATTATGGCCTCCCACGTGTACCGACCTACACAGCCATACCCAGTACGCTGAATAATGGGTATTTAAAGCCGCCGCCACGGCGTGTGACGTCACATCCGTCCATCGGTCACGTGACCGGAAATTGCGTGCATCACCCGATGACGCGTGCGCGTCACCACACAGCATGGTGGAACGCATCCCATTGCACTTGCGCGGTCGCACTGAGAGCGTTCGTTCCTCACATACCTCAAATTTATTTAACCCCATCTTTCATGAATGGGTAAAAGGTGCCAGGACTCAGGGACAACTCCCTCGACTACCATGCAGTTATGGGAAACCCGCTGCAGTGTGATAAAAACCACATAGCAGACAGGTAGTCCAGAACGGATACAGAATTTGCCTTTAGGGCAAGGAAAAGCTCAATTTCTATGGTAAAATCGGAGACAAAAACAAAAGAACCCCCCCAAAAGAAAGTTAATTGTACAAACAGGTGCCAAACCCATAGGACCGGACAGCTGCTTCAAAATTAAAATACACAAATGACAGTTTTTCAATTATGGTTGGGGACAGACCCAGGTTATCTTTACCTCAAAAAAAGATATGGCGAAAGGCATAGATGGGACAAGTATGATAGGCAGAAAAATAGAAACCCTTCACCATACTAACTACTAGTCTCAAGACACTAACGCGGGCTTATTCCTACCTATCATGTGGGGGTCGGCACCCTAAGATGACGGTGATTGGCGCCCCCACTCGGCCGACGACTGACCCTCCTACTCACTAGGCCTAAACACTACACAAAGGGTGCAAAGGACAGTGTTTCATTCAAGCCCCTTGGTTTCGTAGTGCCCAGCCAGTAAATCCATTTGGTTTCTTGTCTCAAAATCCTATTATCCCAGTCCCCCCCCCTTGATGGTACTGGTATCACGTCAATTCCCTGGAAGGAGATGAATTTGGGGTCTCCCTGGTGTTCATCATTAATGTGCCGTGCCAAAGAGGTGTCATTTTTTAGTCTGATGTCCCGGAGGTGTTCTCCTATTCTTCTTCTCAATTCCCTCTTAGTTTTTCCTACATATTCCTTATTACACCTACATGTGGCCTTGTAGATGACTCCTCTCGATTTACAGTTAATGAAGGTCTTAATTTCATATTGTTTATTCATTACGTTCGAGAAAAAATGCCTCCCAGTTTTTATAAAGTTACAAGCTATGCAGCTCCCACATCTAAAGCAACCATTCACCTCACTTGGAAGCCAAGTTTTTTTAAAACTGTTGTTTTTATTGGAGGTAGAAAAGTGGCTATGTACCAATCTTTCTTTTAACGAGCGTGCTTTCTTATAAGTAACCGATGGATAGTCTGTTAATAGTGAGGCAATATCCTCATCCATTTTCAAGATGGACCAATGTTTTCTGAGTATGTTACGTACCTCCTCTGCACCATTGTTGTAAGTTGTGATTAACCTAATGGTTTCCTCTTTATTATCCTTTTCTGATGGAGTATTCAGGATTTTGGTTCTATCCTTACACCTTACTTCTGAGAACGCCTGATTAATCACTTTACTGGGGTATCCTCTATCTTTTAAACGATCATTAAGGTCTTTTGACTGTTTGAGAAATAGCCCCTCCTCCGAGCAATTCCTCTTCAATCTTAAAAACTGCCCTTTCGGGATGCCCTTTTTGAGGCTTGTGGGATGCCCACTCTCCCATCTCAATAAGGAGTTTGTCGCGGTGGGTTTACGGTATGTGCTTGTGACAATCTCCCCACATGCGTTCTTTTCTATCAACACATCCAAAAACGGCAGTTTTTTATTATTCACCTCAAAAGTGAACCTAAGGCCCAATATGTTAACATTAAGTGCCGATACCATCTCCGAAAGTTCAGTCTCTGTCCCTCTCCACAGCATGAAAACGTCGTCGATAAATCGACACCACAAGAGAATTTTATCTCTATTAATCACAGACTCCTCTCCGAACACCACAGTCTCCTCCCACCAGCCCAGGGTTAAATTTGCATACGATGGGGCACTAGGACTCCCCATCACAGTCCCCCTGAGCTGGTGGAAGAAGGATCCCCCAAACAAAAATGTATTGCATTTCAGGCCATAGTCCAATAGTTCCAAAATGAATTGGTTGTGGCGTGCGAACTGCCTACCCCTTTTCTTAAGGAAGTAGTCAATTGCCCTTAGCCCTACATTATGTTCGATTGAGGAGTATAGGGATTCAACATCTATACTAACTAGTAAGGTGTCATCATCAATCGTCACATCTTCCAGTTTTCTTAAAAGATCAGTGGTGTCTCTTAGGTATGAGTCCAAGGCCAACACAAAGGGTCTCAAAATTTTGTCAATGTAAAGTCCTGAATTCTGAGTAATACTGCCTATCCCCGACACAATGGGTCTCCCCTTCAGGGGTTCAAGACCCTTGTGGATCTTAGGTAGACAGTAAAATGTGGGGACAATTGGAAAGGACGCAAGCATGAAGTCAAATTCGGTTTTATCAATCAGATTATCGGTTATGGCTCTAGAGAGAATATCTTTCAACCTTACAAGGTATTCACCTGTGGGATTTTCCCTAACTATCTCATAACCATTCTTGTCACTTAGAATCTTAAGACACATTTCTTCATACTGGCTGACATCCATTATAACAATGTTACCCCCTTTATCTGATTGTTTAACCACGATCTCATTATTCCTTTCTAGACCCAACAGACAATCCATCTCAACCTTCGTCAAATTATATCTCTTCCTATGTGTGATTTTTAACGATTCCAGATCTCTGGTCACCAAATTACAAAAAACGTCAATAGATGTTGTTTCATTCAAAATGGGTGGCATCTTATTACTCTTTAGTTTAAGGTCCGTGAAGGGGCCTTTTCCCTCAACATTTGGATTGGGGTCTTCCAGACTGAATAGTAACCTCACATCATCTAATATCTCTAAAGGGATGCCCTGTTCTCTACAGATTTTTTTATTTTCATTACAAAAACATTTTTTCCACCTTAACTTTCTCACGAAGAGATTCAGATCCTTTATGGCCTCAAACAAGTTGAAATCTGAGGTTGGTACAAAAGATAGCCCTTTACTCAGCACCGTCATTTCGGGGGCTGACAGTACTTTTTTAGATAAGTTTATGATCTGAGCGGCTCCACCTGGGGGAATCCCCCTCCCCCCTGGTTCTTTTTGCTCCGTAAAAAATGTCCTTGCTCTAAAAAATGGCCAGGGTTATATGCACCCCTATTTTGGTACCTGCCTCTCCCTTTAAATTTATTTTTACGATTTCTACCAACTCCCTCAGTATCTGAAAAATCTGTATCTGTTGAGGTACCTTCAGTCTCACTAGGTTTACTAAATCTCTGTACTGGAAAGCTATAGGCCTTGTTTTCTCTGAAGTCCTGAACGTCTCTTATATAAAACTTATGTTTTTTTTCCTTTAAATGGTATTGGTGTTTTTCAATGACGTTCTGTAATGTAATTTCCTTTGTAGTAAAATCAGCTTCCCCGCTGAATTTTCTCGTGATTTCTGTTTGCTCTTTCAGCAGGGCATCTAGATTACTCAAGTTCTTTTTTTCTTCCTCCAATAATAAGGTCATTAATTTAAGTGAGCACTCCGTCACCTCCCTTTGCCAACTGGTAATTAAATCGGAGTTTTTATACCTGAAATTGGGAGCCAATGATATCCTTAAGTTTCTAGGAACAATTTTATCTTTCAAATAGCATTCCAGAGATTGGATCTCCCACCAGGAGGTTACTCTATTTTTATAAATTTTAGTCAGTTCTCTGAAAGCCCCATTGATTGAGGGTGTATATTTCTTTTGTACAAAACTTCCTTCGGAAAAGACTTCCCTTGCCTCCGAAACCCAAACACTTGTGTCAATTCCGGTTGCCAGGAAGCCAGCCATATCCCAGAATTCAAAAAATAGCAAACTGGACGTGGTATTAGAGAATTTAAGGTAGATTAGCGATATACCACTAACTGAACAAAATACGCCTAAAATATACCTTTTAATTAATAATGTTTAAAAACGTGATAGTGCATAATAAAATCCAGACAACTAGCAAATGCCACCGTATGGGAGGGCGGGAGGATCCTTCAAGGACAAAAAATCCAGTGTTCTCCCTAACTAAATGTCCCACACACAAAGCTGTTTAATTAGATATACCATTCGTGTGTAATGCACAACACCTCAATATAGGGAAACTGATAAATCGGGATACATCATAAAACCCCTTATATCACAATTTAACCCCTTCTAGGTATATCCACAGCCTAAACAGTCCAGTGACTCACATAGTGTACAGCAATAAACAATCACTGTCAACCACCCACCGTCAGGGATGCCCAGATAAAAAAATGGAACAATCTCACCACGGTGTTGGTGTTGTTATCTTGGAGTCAAAACATCCTCCTACTATGGTCACTGTTTGATCATCAGGTACGTGGGTCATTCCTGGGTCCCCCGGTTTTTTCCAGGTACTTCATAGGATCCAGTTTTTTAACCACCTCTGACTATTAAAGCGCTCCACTCTCAACGCGTTTCCCTTCTCATCAGGAGAGCGGCGTATATGGATACAAAAAGCGTCCTCACACCAATGGACACATGCTATCAAAAAAGAACGTAAATCAGTTTTTCAAGCACTTTACAAACATGATGGGCTAGCGGTGTTCATATCCCATTATAGCCTACTTACCGCGATTATGGCCTCCCACGTGTACCGACCTACACAGCCATACCCAGTACGCTGAATAAAGGGTATTTAAAGCCGCCGCCACGGCGTGTGACGTCACATCCGTCCATCGGTCACGTGACCGGAAATTGCGTGCATCACCCGATGACGCGTGCGCGTCACCACACAGCATGGTGGAACGCATCCCATTGCGCTTGCGCGGTCGCACTGAGAGCGTTCGTTCCTCACATACCTCAAATTTATTTAACCCCATCTTTCATGAATGGGTAAAAGGTGCCAGGACTCAGGGACAACTCCCTCGACTACCATGCAGTTATGGGAAACCCGCTGCAGTGTGATAAAAACCACATAGCAGACAGGTAGTCCAGAACGGATACAGCATTTGCCTTTAGGGCAAGGAAAAGCTCAATTTCTATGGTAAAATCGGAGACAAAAACAAAAGAACCCCCCCAAAAGAAAGTTAATTGTACAAACAGGTGCCAAACCCATAGGACCGGACAGCTGCTTCAAAATTAAAATACACAAATGACAGTTTTTCAATTACGGTTGGGGACAGACCCAGGTCATCTTTACCTCAAAAAAAGATATGGCGAAAGGCATAGATGGGACAAGTATGATAGGCAGAAAAATAGAAACTGTCATTTGTGTATTTTAATTTTGAAGCAGCTGTCCGGTCCTATGGGATTGGCACCTGTTTGTACAATTAACTTTCTTTTGGGGGGGTTCTTTTGTTTTTGTCTCCGATTTTACCATAGAAATTGAGCTTTTCCTTGCCCTAAAGGCAAATGCTGTATCCGTTCTGGACTACCTGTCTGCTATGTGGTTTTTTTATCACACTGCAGCAGGTTTCCCATAACTGCATGGTAGTCGAGGGAGTTGTCCCTGAGTCCTGGCACCTTTTACCCATTCATGAAAGATGGGGTTAAATAAATTTGAGGTATGTGAGGAACGAACGCTCTCAGTGCGACCGCGCAAGCGCAATGGGATGCGTTCCACCATGCTGTGTGGTGACGCGCACGCGTCATCGGGTGATGCACGCAATTTCCGGTCACGTGACCGATGGACGGATGTGACGTCACACGCCGTGGCGGCGGCTTTAAATACCCATTATTCAGCGTACTGGGTATGGCTGTGTAGGTCGGTACACGTGGGAGGCCATAATCGCGGTAAGTAGGCTATAATGGGATATGAACACCGCTAGCCCATCATGTTTGTAAAGTGCTTGAAAAACTGATTTACGTTCTTTTTTGATAGCATGTGTCCATTGGTGTGAGGACACTTTTTGTATCGATATACGCCGCTCTCCTGATGAGAAGGGAAATGCGTTGAGAGTGGAGCGCTTTAATAGTCAGAGGTGGTTAAAAAACTGGATCCTATGAAGTACCTGGAAAAAACCGGGGGACCCAGAAATGACCCACGTACCTGATGATCAAACAGTGACCATAGTAGGAGGATGTTTTGACTCCAAGATAACAACACCAACACCGTGGTGAGATTGTTCCATTTTTTTATCTGGGCATCCATGACGGTGGGTGGTTGACAGTGATTGTTTATTGCTGTACACTATGTGAGTCACTGGACTGTTTAGGCTGTGGATATACCTAGAAGGGGTTAAATTGTGATATAAGGGGTTTTATGATGTATCCCGATTTATCAGTTTCCCTATATTGAGGTGTTGTGCATTACACACGAATGGTATATCTAATTAAACAGCTTTGTGTGTGGGACATTTAGTTAGGGAGAACACTGGATTTTTTGTCCTTGAAGGATCCTCCCGCCCTCCCATACGGTGGCATTTGCTAGTTGTCTGGATTTTATTATGCACTATCACGTTTTTAAACATTATTAATTAAAAGGTATATTTTAGGCGTATTTTGTTTAGTTAGTGGTATATCGCTAATCTACCTTAAATTCTCTAATACCACGTCCAGTTTGCTATTTTTTGAATTCTGGGATATGGCTGGCTTCCTGGCAACCGGAATTGACACAAGTGTTTGGGTTTCGGAGGCAAGGGAAGTCTTTTCCGAAGGAAGTTTTGTACAAAAGAAATATACACCCTCAATCAATGGGGCTTTCAGAGAACTGACTAAAATTTATAAAAATAGAGTAACCTCTTGGTGGGAGATCCAATCTCTGGAATGCTATTTGAAAGATAAAATTGTTCCTAGAAACTTAAGGATATCATTGGCTCCCAATTTCAGGTATAAAAACTCCGATTTAATTACCAGTTGGCAAAGGGAGGTGACGGAGTGCTCACTTAAATTAATGACCTTATTATTGGAGGAAGAAAAAAAGAACTTGAGTAATCTAGATGCCCTGCTGAAAGAGCAAACAGAAATCACGAGAAAATTCAGCGGGGAAGCTGATTTTACTACAAAGGAAATTACATTACAGAACGTCATTGAAAAACACCAATACCATTTAAAGGAAAAAAAACATAAGTTTTATATAAGAGATGTTCAGGACTTCAGAGAAAACAAGGCCTATAGCTTTCCAGTACAGAGATTTAGTAAACCTAGTGAGACTGAAGGTACCTCAACAGATACAGATTTTTCAGATACTGAGGGAGTTGGTAGAAATCGTAAAAATAAATTTAAAGGGAGAGGCAGGTACCAAAATAGGGGTGCATATAACCCTGGCCATTTTTTAGAGCAAGGACATTTTTTACGGAGCAAAAAGAACCAGGGGGGAGGGGGATTCCCCCAGGTGGAGCCGCTCAGATCATAAACTTATCTAAAAAAGTACTGTCAGCCCCCGAAATGACGGTGCTGAGTAAAGGGCTATCTTTTGTACCAACCTCAGATTTCAACTTGTTTGAGGCCATAAAGGATCTGAATCTCTTCGTGAGAAAGTTAAGGTGAAAAAAATTCTTTTGTAATGAAAATAAAAAAATCTGTAGAGAACAGGGCATCCCTTTAGAGATATTAGATGATGTGAGGTTACTATTCAGTCTGGAAGACCCCAATCCAAATGTTGAGGGAAAAGGCCCCTTCACGGACCTTAAACTAAAGAGTAATAAGATGCCACCCATTTTGAATGAAACAACATCTATTGACGTTTTTTGTAATTTGGTGACCAGAGATCTGGAATCGTTAAAAATCACACATAGGAAGAGATATAATTTGACGAAGGTTGAGATGGATTGTCTGTTGGGTCTAGAAAGGAATAATGAGATCGTGGTTAAACAATCAGATAAAGGGGGTAACATTGTTATAATGGATGTCAGCCAGTATGAAGAAATGTGTCTTAAGATTCTAAGTGACAAGAATGGTTATGAGATAGTTAGGGAAAATCCCACAGGTGAATACCTTGTAAGGTTGAAAGATATTCTCTCTAGAGCCATAACCGATAATCTGATTGATAAAACCGAATTTGACTTCATGCTTCCGTCCTTTCCAATTGTCCCCACATTTTACTGTCTACCTAAGATCCACAAGGGTCTTGAACCCCTGAAGGGGAGACCCATTGTGTCGGGGATAGGCAGTATTACTCAGAATTCAGGACTTTACATTGACAAAATTTTGAGACCCTTTGTGTTGGCCTTGGACTCATACCTAAGAGACACCACTGATCTTTTAAGAAAACTGGAAGATGTGACGATTGATGATGACACCTTACTAGTTAGTATAGATGTTGAATCCCTATTCTCCTCAATCGAACATAATGTAGGGCTAAGGGCAATTGACTACTTCCTTAAGAAAAGGGGTAGGCAGTTCGCACGCCACAACCAATTCATTTTGGAACTATTGGACTATGGCCTGAAATGCAATACATTTTTGTTTGGGGGATCCTTCTTCCACCAGCTCAGGGGGACTGCGATGGGGAGTCCTAGTGCCCCATCGTATGCAAATTTAACCCTGGGCTGGTGGGAGGAGACTGTGGTGTTCGGAGAGGAGTCTGTGATTAATAGAGATAAAATTCTCTTGTGGTGTCGATTTATCGACGACGTTTTCATGCTGTGGAGAGGGACAGAGACTGAACTTTCGGAGATGGTATCGGCACTTAATGTTAACATCTTGGGCCTTAGGTTCACTTTTGAGGTGAATAATAAAAAACTGCCGTTTTTGGATGTGTTGATAGAAAAGAACGAAGGTGGGGAGATTGTCACAAGCACATACCGTAAATCCACCGCGACAAACTCCTTATTGAGATGGGAGAGTGGGCATCCCACAAGCCTCAAAAAGGGCATCCCGAAAGGGCAGTTTTTAAGATTGAAGAGGAATTGCTCGGAGGAGGGGCTATTTCTCAAACAGTCAAAAGACCTTAATGATCGTTTAAAAGATAGAGGATACCCCAGTAAAGTGATTAATCAGGCGTTCTCAGAAGTAAGGTGTAAGGATAGAACCAAAATCCTGAATACTCCATCAGAAAAGGATAATAAAGAGGAAACCATTAGGTTCATCACAACTTACAACAATGGTGCAGAGGAGGTACGTAACATACTCAGAAAACATTGGTCCATCTTGAAAATGGATGAGGATATTGCCTCACTATTAACAGACTATCCATCGGTTACTTATAAGAAAGCACGCTCGTTAAAAGAAAGATTGGTACATAGCCACTTTTCTACCTCCAATAAAAACAACAGTTTTAAAAAAACTTGGCTTCCAAGTGAGGTGAATGGTTGCTTTAGATGTGGGAGCTGCATAGCTTGTAACTTTATAAAAACTGGGAGGCATTTTTTCTCGAACGTAATGAATAAACAGTATGAAATTAAGACCTTCATTAACTGTAAATCGAGAGGAGTCATCTATAAGGCCACATGTAGGTGTAATAAGGAATATGTAGGAAAAACTAAGAGGGAATTGAGAAGAAGAATAGGAGAACACCTCCGGGACATCAGACTAAAAAATGACACCTCTTTGGCACGGCACATTAATGATGAACACCAGGGAGACCCCAAATTCATCTCCGTCCAGGGAATTGACGTGATACCAGTACCATCAAGGGGGGGGGACTGGGATAATAGGATTTTGAGACAAGAAACCAAATGGATTTACTGGCTGGGCACTACGAAACCAAGGGGCTTGAATGAAACACTGTCCTTTGCACCCTTTGTGTAGTGTTTAGGCCTAGTGAGTAGGAGGGTCAGTCGTCGGCCGAGTGGGGGCGCCAATCACCGTCATCTTAGGGTGCCGACCCCCACATGATAGGTAGGAATAAGCCCGCGTTAGTGTCTTGAGACTAGTAGTTAGTATGGTGAAGGGTTTCTATTTTTCTGCCTATCATACTTGTCCCATCTATGCCTTTCGCCATATCTTTTTTTGAGGTAAAGATGACCTGGGTCTGTCCCCAACCGTAATTGAAAAACTGTCATTTGTGTATTTTAATTTTGAAGCAGCTGTCCGGTCCTATGGGTTTGGCACCTGTTTGTACAATTAACTTTCTTTTGGGGGGGTTCTTTTGTTTTTGTCTCCGATTTTACCATAGAAATTGAGCTTTTCCTTGCCCTAAAGGCAAATGCTGTATCCGTTCTGGACTACCTGTCTGCTATGTGGTTTTTATCACACTGCAGCGGGTTTCCCATAACTGCATGGTAGTCGAGGGAGTTGTCCCTGAGTCCTGGCACCTTTTACCCATTCATGAAAGATGGGGTTAAATAAATTTGAGGTATGTGAGGAACGAACGCTCTCAGTGCGACCGCGCAAGCGCAATGGGATGCGTTCCACCATGCTATGTGGTGACGCGCACGCGTCATCGGGTGATGCACGCAATTTCCGGTCACGTGACCGATGGACGGATGTGACGTCACACGCCGTGGCGGCGGCTTTAAATACCCATTATTCAGCGTACTGGGTATGGCTGTGTAGGTCGGTACACGTGGGAGGCCATAATCGCGGTAAGTAGGCTATAATGGTATATGAACACCGCTAGCCCATCATGTTTGTAAAGTGCTTGAAAAACTGATTTACGTTCTTTTTTGATAGCATGTGTCCATTGGTGTGAGGACACTTTTTGTATCCATATACGCCGCTCTCCTGATGAGAAGGGAAACGCGTTGAGAGTGGAGCGCTTTAATAGTCAGAGGTGGTTAAAAAACTGGATCCTATGAAGTACCTGGAAAAAACCGGGGGACCCAGGAATGACCCACGTACCTGATGATCAAACAGTGACCATAGTAGGAGGATGTTTTGACTCCAAGATAACAACACCAACACCGTGGTGAGATTGTTCCATTTTTTTATCTGGGCATCCCTGACGGTGGTTGGTTGACAGTGATTGTTTATTGCTGTACACTATGTGAGTCACTGGACTGTTTAGGCTGTGGATATACCTAGAAGGGGTTAAATTGTGATATAAGGGGTTTTATGATGTATCCTGATTTATCAGTTTCCCTATATTGAGGTGTTGTGCATTACACACGAATGGTATATCTAATTAAACAGCTTTGTGTGTGGGACATTTAGTTAGGGAGAACACTGGATTTTTTGTCCTTGAAGGATCCTCCCGCCCTCCCATACGGTGGCATTTGCTAGTTGTCTGGATTTTATTATGCACTATCACGTTTTTAAACATTATTAATTAAAAGGTATATTTTAGGCGTATTTTGTTCAGTTAGTGGTATATCGCTAATCTACCTTAAATTCTCTAATACCACGTCCAGTTTGCTATTTTTTCACTTTGGAGCAGGCCAAAGTGGCTTTTCTGATGTTGCAACTCAGCAGGGAGGCTCTTGCTTGGATCAATCCCCTGTGGGAGGGCAGATATCAGGTCACCTACAACATACTAGACTTTCGGGAAGCCTTCCGGAAAGGTTTTCATGAACTGGGTCGTGTTGCTGCAGATGCGTCCTCTATCCTGGAGTTACGTCAAGGTGTTCAGACTGTCGGCCAATATGTGGTTCAGTTCCACATACTCTCTTCAGAACTAGGCTGGAATAATCAAGTGCTGGTGGCTGCCTTTTGGGAAGGCTTATCTGGAAACATAAAGGGTGAACTCTCTGGCCGTGAAATTCCCGCTATGTTGGATGACATGATTTCCTTGGCTACCTGGGTTGACCTCAGTTTTCAGGAGCAATCCCTGGAGGTGAAATTTGATAGGGATCTTATACATCTGGCTCCATCCCTCCAGAGGCCGCTGATGTCCCAGCTTCCAGTTGCCGCTCCTGCTCCCGAACTCATGGAGGCTGACCATGTGAAGATATCTGAACAATGTTGAGACCACCTGTGATGGTGGAATAAGGGGGGTTGTGTATCATGTTGGGTAGGTTCGTATTTTAGGCATGGTTCACTGTCCCTTCTGTGTATTCCTTGTGTATACATTGTATTGTCTGTAGGCAATCACCCCCTGTAGTGTTTCTGTTCCTAAGTCTGGGGGGAGGGGGCCCTGGGATCCACCTAAACTCTCTGCTTACCTGAAGAATTAGTAAGTCAAGCTGGGAAGGAGAAGAGCAAAGGATAGAACCTCTGAGGGAAAAGCTGAGGCTGTGGCCAGCACCCCAGAGAGACTGTGAGAAACCCCAATTTCACTGGAGAAGGACTGCTGGAGGAGTCTGACTGATCCCTGGGACATTTATCACTTACTGGACTATTTTTACCCTCTGTGTGGTAGATTATGTTATGGACCATTTGATTTGCTTGGAATAAGTATTCTTGGATTGCTCACTCATCTCTCACTCTGTGTGATATGGAAGAAGGACCCCGTCACACCACCATTGAGTCATGGGTCTGTGTTTCTACTGCAGAGGTGTGGAACACTTCATCAATGCGTGTACCATAAGACTGTGACCCTCCTGCCTAGGATTAGCAGGTGGGGTGACATTTGGCGAGAATAAATCTTTGTTGACCCTGCCTGTGTCCATTGTTCATAAAAGTATTAGGTTCTCTGAGATGACCCATATGCATACCGGATATGCTAGGAACTTTATTCAACAGGCGGAGGTGGATCATTACCAGATCCTCATCCGACGGCTTAGAAGTCCGTTGACAGTGACTTCGGTGGATGGAACACTCTGGGTGGAACCTATAGGCTTTGTTTCCCAGCAGGTAAAACTTCAAGTGGGAGTTTTGCATATGGAGAAAATATATTTCCAGGTGCTTCCAAGCTTGTCCTGCCCACTTGTTCTGGGTCTGCCTTGACTCCGTGCCCACAAGCCTGCCATGTACTGGAAATATGGAGAGGTGCTTCATTGGTGGCAGAATTGCTACAAAAGATGACTGGTTCCTGAAGTCCCAGTGACAACTACCCTGGAAGTCAGTGCTGTCTTCCTTTCAAGGTCCAGGAAGAAGCCCCTCAAGCAGCAACCATCCAGCCTTCCCCTTTTACTGGCCATGGCTTCACCCACCATCTCCGAAGACTTGTTGCAGTAGAACAAACTTCATCCGGGCCTGGTGAAGGAAGGGTGTAAAGGTGAGGTATTGTTGCATTGGCATCCCTTCAGGGACACTGACTTACCGCTGCTCTGCAGCTCTGTAGCCACTTATGTGCTAGTGTGCTTCCATCTGCCCCCTGGGCCTGTGCACGCTGCTCAGTCTCTCTGGGTATGCACTTAGGGTGCCCTCTTCTTAAAAGACCAGAGCGCCAGTTCCCTATGGCTGAGAGGCACTATGTATTTAATGCACCTTCTCATTAGGGGAGGTGCCTGCTCAATGTCCTTAGTTTGACTACCAGTCTTCTAGCTAGTTGTCAGGTCCCATGCTTCTGTCCCATCTCCTGTACCTGTGCTAGTCTTCCCATACCTATTTTCCCTCCCGTGCCCACCATTCCTGTCTGTACCCATCTACCTGTCTGCCTCAGCCATTCCACCTGGATCAACATGCATCTGTGTCCGTGCCAGTGTCCATCTCCTGTCCTGGGTTTCAGACACAATAGGACAGACACAATAGTCCCGGCCACTTTCCTGGGACTAAACCCAAGTTCCCCCTGTGGTTCAGTGGGCCCACTACTCCTGCTTGCTGCCTGTACACTGGCCGCAAGTGTTGCAATAATGGTCTATTGCGCTGTGCAGAAGACCATTTAACCAGAGGAACATGTGTTTTGCTTATTAATAGAGTGATCAGCAGCCTGTTTACACTGAAAAAATATTGTGAAACAGGCGTTCTTAAGAAATCTTGTACAAGATAATCTTTCAGTGTAAATGCAGCTTTATTTGACAATTCATGCACTGTCTGATTATACAATGGTACAAGCACTTGTAATTTTTACTTCTCAGTGATAAAAAACTATTGTCGAGGACTTGCACATTCATGATCTATGCTGCTATTAGGCCAGTTGAGGTCGACACACCCACTGATCAGTTATTAACTCCAGTGGCTTCGTACACAGTATATTGACCATTGTCAGGAGCTGTATCGCATCTCTTCTCCTAATCACTTCAATAGGAGGTCAGCCACAGCAACGTAGAACAGCTGCTAAACAGGTTTTTAACTATGCTGTTTCTGCTCACTGTTTATACCACCAGAGCTGTAAACAGCTAAATGGTGAGGCTGCCAACTGTTATCCACTCACCTAATATTAAAGGGGTTCACCAAGAATGTAATAAAATTGCCACTGTCATGTAATTCAAATGATAGCCCATCTTAGTCACGTCAGGACAGACTTCACTCTGAAGCAACACTTCTCCCAAGAACTGTTTCTCAACTGACAGACCAGTATATTAAGCACACATACCAGAGTTGTTGAAGAAGTGGATAACAGGAGAAAAAACACATAATCACCTCTGTTGATTGAGCACAGAGGACAAAGGCTGAAGAAAAAAAATTATTTGTGCTCAATTGCTGACTAGGATGATCTACTGTTTGAAATATGTGATGGTTTCCAAAACACATAATGTCCTCGGTTGACTGAGCACAGAGTACTGAGGCTGGAGAAAAAAATTCTTTGTACTCAATCAGCTGAGAAGATTTATTTTTTCTGATGTCATGGCCCTCTCGTCTCACCAAGGTATGTGGGCTTACAATAGTGATCTTCTGTCAGTTGAGACAGAAAGATAGAAGTCTTGGAGGCAGTGCTCCATCAAACTTCAGCCCTTGCTATGATTAAGATGATTTGTTGTTCGAGTTATGTGATGGGGACTATTTTATTACATTCTTGAAGAGCTCCTTTAATGACCTATCTGAAGGATAGGTTATTAATAACTATTCTTTGGATTGGTCATTAAAGGGGCTCTTCAAGAATGTAATAAAATGGCCACCATCACATATTTCAAACAGCAGATCATCCTAGTCACATCTCAGGAAGGACTGAAGTCTGATTGAGCACTACATCCAAGACTTCTGTCTCAACTGACAGAAGAACAGTATTGTATGCCCACATACCTTGATGAGACGAGAAGGGCCGTGACATCCGAAAAAATAAATCTTCTCAGCTGATTGAGCACAAAGATTTTTTTTTCTCCAGCCTCAGTACTCTCTGCTCAGACAACCAAGGAGATTATGTGTTTTGGCCACCATCACATATTTCAAACAGCAGATCATTCTAGTCACATATCAGGATTGGCTGCAATCTGATGGAGCACTGCTTCCAAGATTCTGTCTCAACTGTGGTGGACAAATTATTTGATAACGCGTAACTCAATTGTTTAATAAAATGTTGGCAAATCACAGTAAGACATTGTATGATATTATTATCAATGCTGGTTCGAACTTCATCTGCTAATTTACAACAGACATTGAAATATAGAAATAAATTAATTTATTGTCATGTGTCACGTGATCTACATACAGATACATTCTGATAAATACTGCTCCAAATTAGGGGTGTACTTGACTTATGATGTTCACATCCCAAGTCTGAAATGTTGACAGTTGTATGGAAGGCACACGATTTGCCCTTGGATAGGTTTACAGAGTCTGCTATAGAACAAAGCAGATGCTGGAGAGCATAAATTCTTGTCAGTATATAATGCTTTCTGAGCAGAAGAATGAAATAGATTATATTCTCCGCATTGAACTTCTGCCTCCTTACACAATCCCTGTCATTTCAGAGCATGATCTGTTTAAATCAGATGTGAATGTGACAGAGTGTTTTACTTTGCTAGAGTCGACAGTATATATTTTTCAAAACAAAGTGATTACTTTTCTATAACAATCAGTTTTACATGAATATGATAATCCTACAAGAGGAGCTGGATCCAGGATGGTAGCTCTTTATTAATGTGTACCTGCCGTTATAAATTGCTATCGGCACTTTACTGCACTGTCTTTTGACAATTATTAAGATGCATGCACTTCAATAAAGACACTTCTGTTAAGTATTAAAAACACACTTTCAAATAACCTAATGCTCACTCAAAAGGCATTAAACATCCACAAGTGATCACTTGCTGAGATAAAAGAAGTTATTATGTTGTTCACAGACATTAACCTCTTCAAATGGCTTTTTTTTTTACATTTTACAAATAGGCCATGCAATGTCTGCTCTGTTGTGAATGACTAGCGTACCTATCGAAGAAACCTTCTGAAGTCTGTTTCTAGATTTACATCAAAATAAGATGTGGTAATAAATTAGGATCCAGTAACACTTTAATGCGTAATTGCCTGTGCTCTGAGAGCTATGAAAAATGAATGCATCAAGTAAGCCATGCTGAACACAAGAGCAATTGTCGTGATATCACTTTATACAAATCTAAACATTGAAATTGTAACACCAAGGTGGAAAAGTCTTGGAATTATGGAAATCACAGGATCGTTAGACATACTAATTATATGCAAATGATGGAAAAATTGAAACATTTTTAAAAGATGGTGATTTATTCAGTATCAAGTATTAGTGCCACGCGCAAAAATACATGTACTTATGTGCCTTGGCATGTTATCACTGAGGTTATTAATGCTTGTCTGAGGAATCTCCTTCCATACTAGAAGTACTACTTTGGCATGAAAATCATCAAGATCCGCTGTTGGCAACTCCATTTGCTATTACATATCAATTACGTCCCAGATGTAATTAATGGGAGAGAGGTATGAAGATACTGCAGGCCATGGTAGCATGTTTAGGCCACACAGACTGCGCACAGTAGCACAAGAAACATGTAGCTTGGCAGTGTTATGATGAAGAATGATTCCCAATTACAGATGAGTGAACCCAAACTATAACATTCAATCTTTTCATCAGAGACACCGAGTGTCTGGGTATCGGACGCAACACGGGCTTCTAAAAAAAAAGTCCATGTCAGAGTTCGGAGTTTGGGTACTGTTCATATGTTAATAAAGTTTGTTGAAAGGCTGCAGTGCAGCCAACCAACAAGCTTTATTGTATTTGGAAGTTGCCTGTATACTGCTGTGAACAATAAAAAAAATAGTGTAGACTCCAGACTACTTTTAATAACCAGTACAGGTAAAGCAGACAGCTGCATGGCCTGCAACCCTCAGCTGTCAGCTTTACCTTGGAACTTCCTTACCCTCAGGTTGTTTTCTATTCTGGTATTGTGTCTCCTTTATTTAATATGCCTGGCTTTTCATGGATTTTGGCCATAATTGGGAGGATCACCACCTTGTGAACATAATGGATATTTGCATCTGATCCTTTCATCTGGTTTCTCCCTCTGCATCCTTCTAGTTTATTGTGTTTTTTTGGAAAAGACTTTATAGCACTAGTTTCGTTTGGGGCACCCTTATTTATTATTGCCTTTATTCCATTTTCCCACTGTTACTTTTATATCTTGCAATAGGGGATAACCACTTTCATTCCTGCTTATGTCTTTTTTTGACATATAAAAACTATCATTGTCCTGTTTTTTAAACAGCTACATGTTGTCTTTCATACGATGGCTATCTATAATTCTATTATTTTTTGGCTCTTTGAGTAATCGTTTTCTTGACACATACCATTTTTGTGCAATATGCAATTTATAGATTACTACTTTTGATCACCTGAGGATATCTGTTTGTGACCTCATTTTGTTTTTTTTATATATGTATGTTTTTAAAGAAATGTTTCAATAAAGATATATATTTTTTTAGCTATTTGGCTCATTCATTTATGACTCTTTATAGGTCCTGTGTGAACATAGCCCAAAGAAAAAAGTATGTGGCTGCAATCATGCAGCCAAACTCTGATACATGCTGTCTGTGGTTTGGGCAGCATAAATCAAGTGATGGGGATCTCTTTAATGGTTCTCACAAATCAGGCAAAAACACTAATCTATTTCAACAACAGTTACTTGGCACAGCTATTGGCATACACATTAAGAATAGGAGACAGAGCAGGACAGACAGGTGCTTTTCAAGTATCAGGGAAAATGATGGGGCAATCAGTCACGTAGGTAAGGCAAGGATCTGAAAGGTAGTATCTTCTGAAAAGCTACCTCTGTCATGTGTCACGCTGGAGAATCAGCAGGCGATTAGCGATGTTAATAAGTGGCTGAAGAATTGGGCTAACTTCTCTGTTGCCTTCAGGGATCATGAACCCCCCCTATTTTATGCCTTTTAAAATTAAATCTAAAGAAGAAAAGATGAGAGTAGTACATTTTATATCCTCTTCCTTTATTTTCTATTGCTTTTTCTGCTTTATATTATTGATAGATTCTTATTTGATGGTGTAATTTGTTCAGCAGTACTCTATGGTATGCACAGGTTCTAGCAGTTGCTACATGGTGGCACTTTCTTCCTTTAATGGTGATTGACTGATCCTTGTGAATAGTGGGATATAAATGGATGGGTTCTGAGCAGGTCTTCTACGAGAGGTTTAATGTGCAGGCACAGGGCAGTTTTGAAATTCTATTAACCTGCAGATTAAGCCCATATGTGCTGGTTAGTAGTGGTTTTACAGGTGACCCGTTCCCCTTAAACTATTTGCGAAGTGCTTTGTGTGAGTAATCGTACATACAGACTCCCCCAGAAATGTTGTTTGAAGAGCCCCACACTTGCAGCCAAATTATGGAGTCAGAATAACATCCCCCCTCCCTCATCATTATTTGTGGAGGGTTATTCTTACAGGTTTTTTCTGGGGGGATCTAGTCATTTTAATATTATATGTATTATGTATTAACTAGTTTAATTATTAATTTAAAGGTTAAACAATAATGGTTGATTCAAGGAGTAGTAGTAGTACAAGAAGGGCCTGGAGGCATGAGTACTAGATCTGTGATGGGACATTGATCCAGGATTGGTAAATGTGGATTCCAGGAGTATTTCTTCCTCTAATTTGGGACAATTAACATCTTCTTCATGGTTTTTTGTCTTCCCTGGATCAACACATTAGGTTTTATGTTGGTTTAATGATGTTTTACCACCAGTAAACAGAATCTATGGCTCCTTTCATCTAGGAACAGCAACTCAACTCTACTTGATACTGTAGAGGTGGCTATCCCTCTGTGTTTGGCCACTCCTAGGAAACTCTGTCTATGGTCAAGGTCAGTGTAGTCCAAACCAATTGTCACAAGTCTGGGTGTGGACTTCGGTGTCATGGGACTGGGTTCACCCTGAAGGTGAGTAGATAAATGACTATCTCATCTTCCCTAAAGCTTCTGATGATGATATTAGGCTTGTGCTGAAAGGTTGCCACCATGTACCACTCCAGGGGAACACTTGGCACTGTAGCAGCTGATCCCAGGGGTCAGGGAAGCAGGGAGGGACTCAGGTGCAGGCCGCATGGCAGCATCAGCAGGCAGATTGGTACAAACAGGCAACTGGTACCAACAGGCAGGCTGGTACAGGTGAACAGGCTGATATGGATGGCTACTGGAAAGCAGGTAGAGAATGGATGGCAGGCATCATCAGCATGGCTGGTACAAACTGGAAGGTAGGTACTTGAACACAGGTACAGGTTAGGGGGCATCCAATATGAAACTTGACAACCAGCAACCATCCACAAACAAAATGAACGCGTTGGTCAGGCACGTCCCACAGGGGGAGGATGCCTTAAGTACCTAGTGTCCTTCAGCCCTTGGCTGGGGACACTTACAGAGTGCGTGCACTGTCTTTTTAAGAAGCGGGGAGTGTGGGTGTTCACGTCCTAAGCTGCTCCCAGGAGACTTGTGTGGAATGCGCAGGACCCAAGAGCAGGAACGAGGACCAGAGGATGCCGCTGAGCAGCAGGGAGGGTGAGCGCACCGGCTTCCTTTCTGCAGGGATGTCGGTGCTGGCGTTACAGCATTCAATCAGATTATCTTTCTAATTTTCATTTTATGATCTCGGAAGATGAAATGGGCCGTATTGTAAAAAAAAATGCCTCAAACATTATACAAGCAAAGGATTACAAAGATTTTTTACTGTTGAATTACTAACATTCAAGCTTCATGAGAAAGGCAGGTGCTGTACACAATATTACATTATGAGTAAGTGTACTGTTCTTGAATTTGTTTTCGAAAGTTTGAAAAACAAGCTTACATAATTTAATTTAAATATCACGCATTTCATGAAGTTTCTCCTTCACTCGAGTGTTTACCACAAGCAATACACTTTTATATATAGCAATAGCGGCAGAGAAGCTTGCAGAGCGTAATACGGTTGTTTACTAGGTTCTACAGAGAGTTTGACATTTATAAACCAGGACTGATCTTGCAAATGAGGGAATGCTGACAGCTGGGTTTTGTAAACAATGTCTGCTAACAAATGTTACCCCCTAAAATTGGGGGAAGTTTAACATTTAACCCTGTTTTGGTTATGATCGATATCAAATTCATAATCTTTTTGAGTTTTATCTTATCAACATTTGTATGCAATAATTTTTAACTTTTTCTCATTACCCAGGCAATTATTTTTTCTATTTTAGGAAATACTATATTTTGCCATTATGTTTAGCTCAAGGAAAATAATATTATATATTTTTCAAAGAGCTGATAAATAGCTTGAAACATACAACTTATTTAATATTGAGGACTTTTTGATGTTGACGTAGATCATCATTTTAGAGTAATCTAAGACTGGTTGAGCAGAACCGCAGGAGGTTAATAATATAGAAATATAATTTAAAAAACATAAGACCCAGGTTATCTTATGGTGAAAAGAACAATAAAATAATGTTATTCTCCTTTCTTATAAATTTAGAAAAAGTATCCTTGTGATTTAAGGCCTTATTGACACGTCTGTGATTTTTCGACTAAAGAGAACCTTACAGTTGATACATACTGCCCAATTTGTTGGCAGTGGCTGTATAAGGCCAGCCAGGTATGTTTGACTTTAAAACGCTGCAGTAGCCACTGGAGACCAAAACACGCTGTAGACTAGTTGGACAAGTGGGTTCCTGGCTTCTCCCTGCCTCCTTGCCTGGATTGACAGCCCTCTACCTATGTGTCAGTAAACATTCTACTGGATCAAAAAGTCACATTACATATATTTTGTGAAGAAATTGAAAAAGTACTCCGAGAAGTAATAAATTACAAATAAAAGATGTTTGGAAAAAAAATCTCAAATAATATACTAAATATATGCAGTATATAACTATGGAGGATGAAGGTGATAAGGATTGACCAGTGCTAGTCAACCAACTTAAAGATGCCTATATTAATAAGTGTAATATTTTTTAATCTCCATTTATAAACAATTTTGGAGAAACCAGGAAAAATTTCCAGTGGCATCTAATGAACAGGCCACATTGATTTACACTGACAAGCAGAAGGGTAACAATGTTTTAAACTTTTGAATTTCCAGCTCCATCTCTCACCATCCGCTACAACTTGGATCGTGAGACTACCTTCATTTTATAGACAATCGTCTTGGCTATCTTATACATAAATTTAACCTGAATCCTTCTGTCCATTCTTTTGATCAGATTCAAATATGTTGTGACTGAAATCTGATCACAGGTTTCTTCTACATGTTCCCAATGTTGGTGCATATTGGTCGACTCACTTGGGTATGTATACAGCTTTTTCTTCAATTCTTCCCACAAGCGTTCAATTGGGTTGGGGTCTCAGGACTGGGAGGTCCAATTCAGCACCTCTACTTCATTGTCATTGAACCATGTCTTTCACAATCTCAACATATGCTTCTACTCATTATCCTACCGGAACAATATGTCATCCCTTTCATAGTACTCGAGTGTTCGAAGTAACTCGTCTTGTTGGATACTCACATTTAGCTATCATCTCTAATCACTCTGTAAAATGTACACCAGGATCATTTGAGAGAACATTAAATATATACAGTAGGTGATGACCTTAAAAGTTTTACCAGTGAAATAATGACAACACAAGCTGTTCTTAAATTCTAAATATTGAATTCCCATAAACTGTGAAAAAGATACAAAATGAGCCATAATTTTTTTAATAACACAGAATTCCAGCAAGGTGCAATTTACAGCCTACATAATCTTTTATAGGAAATTCGGAATATAGAATACATGGAGTATTAAACAGGAATGACTGCATCAAATATAATGTAGACCTAAGAGATAAGCTAATAGTAAAGACGTGTTCTCTAGGTAGTGATTTGTCTGAACCGATGTTAAGATCCCTTTATTGTACTTACAGCTGTTTCTTCCAGTAAAGTAAATCTCATCTAGAAACATATTGATAATGAGGTTTGTTTTCCCTTAAAGATCATCATTTTTTACTTTTTTTTTCTATTTGATTCTCCTCCTCCTCCTCTGGTCTCAAGGTAACAGCAATGATTAAATGATAGCATCTAAATAGGTTGGGGGTTTTAAGAAGTGCAAAAAAAAATACCATGAAAGTATTTTGTTTATCCATAAAAACAGCAATAATAGAAGTAACTCATGAAAATAATTTTATGTGACGTGATTCCTGTTCATTTAGAAAATAAATTCAGAAGATAGTAAAAAAAAAAATAAAAAAAATGTTTCCTCTATATTTACAAAGTGGAAGAGTTCTAATGCTGTAGAAAAATTATTACCATATCGTTTGGACTATAAGAAGCACCAAGGTTTTAGAGGAGGAAAGTAGTGAAAAAAATTCAAGCAAAAAATTGGGAAAAATATTTAATAATGCTGACACTGTTATGGGGAAGATCTGCTGCTGCTGATGTGACGCTCTGGCAAAACCAGGTAGTCACAAATAGGCCCCGGCATTACACCGTTCCCTCACTAGGAAACATACAGCCAACCAGAAACCCTAGTCACCCCCCCTTAGGTAAAGATAGACACAACAGTGGCGTGACCAGGCGGTTGGGACACGCCCACCCAGGGGTCTAGACAGCCCAGGGCGGGAAAACAAGCAGTGAAAGTGGAGAGTTGAGTTTGGAGAGGAGTGTGGGCTGGAGCTAAGTGTAGCTCCAGCAGGAAAGTAAAGGGTTGGAGCCCTGGTGCCACTGGCTAGGAGGCAGACGGTAGTTTCCGTCAGCAGGAGACGGGAAGACGGCTTGGCAGAACCGAGGTGGACCGGGACAGGGTTGGAGCCCGCTGGTACTGACACGGGGAACCGACCCGGAAACCGTAGCACAAAGGGGGGTACTCGGACCCTGAAGCCAGAACCCGGAACCAAGCGGACTGGTTAATTCACCGATTAAGGCCAGGACTAGAGGTCCTGTCCCACCCAAAGTCCCTCATAGAAGACAACAGCCCACCGATAGGGATAAGAGGTCACCGCCAGGGCCCATAGATCTCTCGGGCCAGCGTCTGCGGGCATGGCTCCTTAGGCCACATCCAGCCGGGAGCGGACTCCTGAGTTTCACACTAGGAAAGTCCACCTTACACAAACAGTGCAGAGGAAAAGGATAGAGACAACCAGCCAGGTGGGGGACCCGAATGCAACCGGCCGCGGCACCGGCCACCATCACCTTGGTTTACCAGAGACTTGTGTGGTTTATTAACAGTGAGTACACCAACACTCCCTGCGGTCGCTATCCCCTGCACCGAGCCACCGGGTTCCGGGGCCACCATCCCTGCCCATGGATGGGTTAACAACTTGCTGCACAACATCTCCTCCGGGTGCCCCATAACAGCAGCGGTGGTGTCCCATCTCACCACACACCGTGGGTGGCGTCACAAACTTACTACGGCCTAGCCCGTACATCTACGTCCCCCCATTTATTCGGTGTGTCCGGGAGACCATCGAGCCACCACCCCTGAAGGCTCGGATCCGAGCAGCGCCGGCTGCTGGCACGGGGGCGGCACACTGACACTGTTATGGAGGTGGTCTGTTGACACTGTTATGGGGTTGGATGATGATGTGTTGTTATGGAGGTGGTCACCTGACACTGTTATGGGGGAGCTCTGCTGCTGATGCACTTTTATGGGGGTGGCCTCCTTACACTGTTATGGTGGAAAACTGCTGCTGTAGGGCCACATGTTGTGCAACACTCTTGTATGGGGACAGCAGTTTTGAACAACCTGTGTGGCTCTGCAACTGTTGCCAAACTACAGATCCCATCATCCCAAACTGTCCAAGGATGTGTCATGGGTATGACACACTAACCTGGGGTAAGGGGACCTAGACTGGCCCTCAAACTAGGGGCACTAAACTGTCCCTTAAGGCGGCATTACACGCTATGATTTATCTGACGATATGTCAGCGGGGTCACGGTTTCCGTGACGCACATCCGGCATTGTAAAGGCCGTTTTACACATATCGATGTATCATACGTTTGCATGTGCGATTGCACCCGCCCCCATTGTTTGTGCATTACGGGCAATTTGTTGCCCGTGTCGCACAAAGTCGTAAACCCCCGTCACACGTACTTACCTTCCAAATGACCTCGCTGTGGGCGGCGAACATCCTCTTCCTGAAGGGGGAGTGACGTTCGGCGTCACAGTGACGTCACACAGCGGCCAGCCAATAGAAGCGGATGGGCGGAGATGAGCGGGACATAACATCCCGCCCCACCTCTTTCCTTCTTCATTGCTGGCGGGACGCAGGTAAGCTGTGTTCATCGTTCCCGGGGTGTCACACGGAGCGATGTGTTATGCCTCGGGAACGATGAACAACCGACGCGCAAAAGGATGTTCGATTTTTTGAAAATGAGCGACGTGTCAACGAGCAACGATAAGGTGAGTATTTTTGCTTGTTCACAGTTGCTCGTAGCTGTCACACGCTACGATATGTCAAACGATGCCGGATGTGTGTCACTAACGACGTGACCCCGATGACATATCGTTAGATATATCGTAGCGTGTAAAGAGGCCTTTAGCGACGTCGTTGCGTATGACACCTACGAGCGACTCCGAACGATCGCAAATAGGTTGAAAATCGTTGATCGTTGACACGTCGTTCATTCTCAAAATATTGTTCATCGTTTGGATCGCAGCAGACATATTGGTACGTTTGACACCCTGCCAATGACGAACAACATCAAAACGACCGCCTTGGTCAAACAATATATCGCTGAACGATGTTGCATTGTTTTTGATATCGTTACTTGTGACCGCTAATAAACGACCTATGTGCGATCTTGGCAAATCGTAACTACGTAACTACAATCTCAGCATGTCACGTCACTCATGAGATCATTAGATAAATCGTAGCGTGTAAAGCGGCCTTTATTCCAATAGTAGACTCAATGGTTGCCAGACCTGGACCGCCAATGTGACCCTAACTCATGAGCAGCCCTGTTCTAACACCCCTTCTTCCCCACCCCCTCTTCCCCACCCCCCCGGGGAGAGCTGGTACCAGAAAAAAGAATCCCACAAATACCGATAGACAGGGGAAAACCAGGACTTAAACACAGTGCAACCACACACAGGGGAAACAACAATATGTGCTCAGGGAGAAATAAAGTACAGGGAGGAAAAAAACAAACATCAAGGATATTTCCACAGCACACCAAATAGTATACAACTGGTCACCAACAACTGGGTCACCACACACAAAGATGGATAATGCTGGAGCAAAGCTAAAGCTATCTTTGGCATCTGAGGCTGGTTTCCACCATCTTTTAAATGACAGGGGCAGCTGTGATAGGACATCAGCAACCTGTAACCCCAACAGCCATTCACCAGCCAGCAGTAATTAACTCCTGCTAAACCAAAGTGCAGAGAGCACAAAACAGTTGATGTCCAACTCTGGCTGAGTAACTAAAGCGGGCTTTACACACAGCGACAAAAGCACCCGCCCCCGTCGGTTGTGCATCATGGGCAAATCGCTGCCCCTGGTGCACAACATTGCTAGGAACAGTCAGTCACACATACCTGCCTAGCGACGTCGCTGTGGCCGGCGAACCGCCTCCTTTCTAAGAGGGCGGTTCGTTCGGTGTCACAGCGACGTCACTAAGCGACCACCCAATAGAAGCGGAGGGGCGGTGATGAGCGGGAACATCCCGACCACCTCCTTCCTTCCTCATTGCGGGCGGCCGCAGGGACGGTGATGTTCCTCGTTCCTGCGGTGTCACACATAGCGATGTATGCTGCTACAGGAATGACGAACAACCTGCGTCCTGCAGCAGCAAGGATAATCGGGAGAGGAACGACTGGACAACGATCAACGATTTGGTAAGTAATTTTGATCATTAACAGGTCGTTCCTGCGTTTCACACGCAACGACGTGGCTAACGAGGCCGGTTGTGCATCACGAATTCCGTGACCCCAACAACATCTCGTTATCGATGTCGTTGCGTGTAAAGCCCGCTTTAGATGCATCAGTTTGCCGTCAGACTCTGCAATGTGAATGGAGTCTGCAGTCGTCATGAAAGCATAATGGGAGTTGTAGTTTTGCAAACAGCTGCAGGACGACATTGACAGATGGCCCTGCAGTGGAATTTGCCTATATTAAAGGGAATCTGTCAGGTGATATTTTTACTACTATACTAATACTAATACATACTACTTGGGCAGCCCTTTCAGGATATGTAACTTTTATTGCTCTACCTTCTCTGGTTTTCTTTCTGTAACCGCAGGTAAATTCAGTTTCACGTGACAGCTAGTCAAGCAGATGTTAATCCAAAATTAATATTCACTGCTTGATACACGACCAAAATCCTGCCCACCTGTCAGAGCCGATGTCAATGACAGTAAAAATCTTCACAGTCATTTACTATCATTGGCATCGGTGCTGAGAGGTGGGATTATGGGCTTGGGGAGGAATAATACTCATTCTGCATTTACTTTAACTGATTCTGGCATCGAAAGGTGGGTGGGATAATGGGCATAAGGAGAAGTGAATATTCATTTTGGATTTACCATCAGTGACGTTGCCGTAGAGTGGTGGGCGAGATTATGGGCATGGGGAACAGTGAAATTGATTTTGGATTATAATCTGCTTGACTAGCCAGCACATGGCACTGAATTTACCATAGCTTACAGCAAGAAAATCGGACAAGGTAGAGCAAAAAACGCTACATATTCCAATGCTACCTACCTTTCTTCACACTTCCAGGGCACCCCCCTCTTCCCAGCCAAGGGCCGCAGCATTGCCCCACTTCTGTCCCTGCCAGCTTTCTGCATCGACGACCCTGCTCCTGCCTCCTGTGACTCCCGTTCCACCACCATCGTGCCCCAAAACCACAGTGATCTAGGTAAGCTACATTTGGACTATAAGATGCCCCACCCATTTCCTTCTAAATTTGGGGGTAAACAGTGAGTCTTATAGTCTGAAAAATCAGGTAAGTTATTTCTACTTTGCACTGCCAATAGTATGAATTAGATATAATTTTTCAAGAAAGCCTTTGGAGAATCTGGGAAATAGAGAAAGATTGCCAAGCCAGTTTATGTCCCCAACAGGTTATAAAACCCAATTGATCAAGCAATTTTCACTAGTTTTGTAGCATAAAAACTTCTTATATTGCCACATGCAAAACAAAGTTGTCTAAAAATGTTGCAAATTTTGGCATTTTTATATGAGTTCCGGCAAGCTCCACCAACTTTTTGAAAAGTAGGCAGAACTAATGTAAAATAGGACGTGGGACAAAGTGTGCTGAGAAATGTATCAACATTTACACCACAAGTTGAGTAAGTGGAGTGTAAAACATTAGTCTTGATGATTTGGGATTTTAGAGAATAATCTGTCAAAGTGTTTAAACCAGTTTACTGGATTATACACACATGATCAAAATTGTTGGTACCCCTAGTTTAATGAAAGAAAAACCCACAATGTTCAATAACTTCAATCTGACAAAAGTAATAATAAATAAAAAAAATCTATGAAAATGAACAAATGAAAGTCAGACATTGCTTTTCAACTATGCGTCCACAGAATTTTTAAAAAAATAAAACTCCTGAAACATGACAGAAATGATGGTACCACTAAAAGTAATGTGACAAAAGGGACATGTTAAATCAAGGTGTGTCCACTAATTATCATCACAGGTGTCTACAATCTTGTAATCAGTCAGTGGGCCTGTATATAGGGCTACAGATACTCACTGTGCTGTTTGGTGACATGGTGTGTACCACACTCAACATGGACAAGAGGAAGCGAAGGAAAGAGTTGTCTCAGGAGATTAGAAGGAAAATTATAGACAAGCATGTTAAAGGTAAAGGTAAGAAGACCCTCTCCAAGCAGCTTGATGTTTCTGTGTCAGTTGCACATATTATTCAGAAATTTAAGATCCATGGACTGTAGCCAACCTCCCTGGACGTGGCCGGAGGAAAATTGATGACAAATCAAAGAGATGAGTAATATGAATGGGAACAAAAGAGAACAGAAAAATGTGTAAAGAGATTAAAGGTGAACTTCAAGTTCGAGGAACATCAGTGCCAGATCGCACCATCTGTCCTTGTTTGAGCCAAAGTGGACTTCATGTGAAACGACCAAAGAGGACACCATTGTTGAAAAAAAAAATTCATAAAAAAGCCAGACTGGAATTTGCCAAACTACATGTTAACAAGCCACAAAGCTTCTGGGAGAATGTCCTATGGACAGATGAGACAAAAATGGAACTTTATGGCAAGGCACATCAGCTCTATGTTCACAGACGGAAAAATGAAACATATCAAGAAAAGAACACTGTCCCTACTGTGAAACATGGAGGAGACTGTATTATGTTCTGGGGCTGCTTGCTGCATCTGGCACAGGGTGTTTTGAATCTGTGCAGTATACAATGAAATCTCAAGACTATCAAGGGAATCTAGAAAGAAATGTGCTGCCCAGTGTCAGAAAGATTGGTCTCAGTCACAGGTCATGGGTCTTGCAACAGGATAATGACCCAAAACACACAGCTAAAAACATCCAAGAATGGCTAAGAGGAAAATTATTCTGAAGTGGCCTTCTATGAGCCGTGACGTAAATTCTGTTGGGCATCTTTGGAAAGAGCTGAATCATGCCGTCTGGATAAGGCAATCTTCAAACACGAGACAACTGGAGCAGTTTGCTCTTGAGGAGTGGCCCAAAACACTGGTTGAGAGGTGCAGAAGTCTCATTGACAGTTTGATTGCAGTGACTGCCTCAAAAGGTTGTGCAACAAAATATTAAGTTTAGTAGGAGGAGGAGGAGGAGGAGGAGCAGGGGGAGAAGTTGGAGGAGGAGGAGGGCACCATCATTCTGTCCAGGTCTATTTCATGAGTTTTATTTTTTAAGAAATTCTGTGGAAGCAGAAAAGCAGCAATGTCTGACTTTCATTTGTTCATTTTCATAGATTTTTTTTTTTATTTATTATTACTTTTATCAGATTCAAGTTATTTCTGTGACCATTGTGGGTTTTTCTTTCATTAAACGAGGGGTACCAACAATTTTGGCCACATGTGTAACACTTTAAACAGTCCTAAAAAAATTTGTGCAAACTTGTAAGAGAATTTTGTGACTTTTGGCATTATCATGCTAATTTCAGCCAGTTCCACCTAACTGAAAGGAGCATGGGCTGGACGAGGAGTGGTGGCAAAGTCATCATAATTTGAGACAAAATTTTTACTTCTGCCCCTGACTGGAGTAGCATTTCCAAGGAGAAAAGAGAACTCTTAATGACTTCAGCACATCTTAACCCTCCAAATTCCTTTATTAAGACTGGAGTTTGCAAATAATGTATGTTGGAAGGACATTTTACATGAAAAAAAGCCTTTATAGCATCTGTTCTGAAAAGGACCAGTGGAGTGTTCTGGTGTCTAGCATAAGACATTACTTTAAAGAGTAACTAAGTCTATCTAATGTTTTCTTTTTCTATTCCATTGCCTTTATAATTTCAAGCAGATTGATAGGGGAATCGTTTCTGAAATCCTCGTTCTCTGTGCAGCTCTGGAGATCCCAGCAATTGGCTGAGGGTGCACAATGAACACGGTATGGTGGGTGGGGGTACATTTCAGAACTTTTTAATGCAAATAATGGTCAACAGGCTTACCACTAGGAATATAAATAAGCATGTCCCTGACCTCTTGTTCTGTAACCAGAAACTAAAAGATATGCTCTATCTGGAGTCCGATTGGGGAAGAGACTTGACATCTACAAAAGAATCTATAAGGCTATGTGCCTACGGGACAATGTACCTATGGATATTTCCGCATGTTTGTCCGCAGCTGCTCCTCGGAATCCGCAGCTATCCATTGCTGCGGTATATCTGCGGAGTTGTTGCGGTAAACCTGTGGAAGCAGTGCCAATTTTGTGCAGAATTCCTGCGGAATTCCCGCCCTGTATCTCCATAGTGGAGGAGCGGGAAATCTGCAGATATTTCCGCATGAATAATTGACATGCAGTTACGTGCGGCTGCGGGAAATCCGCAGCATTTTCCGCAGCCGCACATACCGCAGCATTGATACAGCACTCCCCAACTCCCATAGAGTAACATGGGGAGTGTCTACTTTATAGAACCTGCAGATTTAGATCTAGAAAATCCAGATAAATCTGCGGGTTTTCCGCAGCAAAATCCATGGGTACATTGTCCCATGGGCAGATAGCCTAAGAGAAGTGCCAAGATTGAGCAGAGTTAAAGGGAATCTGTCACCAGGTTTTTGCTCCCCCATCTGAGAGCAGCATAATGTAGGAACAGAGACCCTGATTCGAGTGATGTGTCACTTACTGAGTTGTTTGCTGTCATTTTGATAAAATTACTATTTTTGCTGCCACATTTTTAACAGCTATTTGAATGTTGAATCAAGAAGTGTAATTAAAAAGCTAAGCCAATATAATTGCTTGGAGCAGTGCAACATTATCCTACTATATATGTAGTACTATACTACTATGCTACTACTAAGCTACTATACCCCTGGTTTTCTGACGCTATTGTCTATCGGATTTGCATCTCATTGATTGAGAAAGCACTTTATTACGCTAATGTGCCTGACATTTTTTGAAACCACCAATGCGGATAATGTTGCACTCCTCCCAGCAATTATATTGGCTTAGCTTTTTAATTACACTTCTTGATTGAGGGATGGTTTAATGAACTATGGGTATAAAAACCCATCTGATTTCACATTTGATACAAGCGCCCTTGGATAAAGCCTCGGCGAAACACGTCAGGGTGTCCTGTGGTAAGATACAGTATGTAATTATTTGGGATATCTTGCATATCTGCATGTGGCCAGTTATTTGTGTATTACGTGGTGTGTCAGGACTCCTATCGTTTATTATTTTGCCCATACTTTTCTATTTGGATGTTAGTTATGGCATTACTTACTAGTATTTATCTTTGATTCCTGACACCCCTCATTATACATTGTATATCCATGCTATATGTGTTTACAGTCATTGCAGTGTTACATCTGTTATTATTATAGACATACTGTCCTTTTTCCATCTATTATCCACCTTCTCTGCAGGGTATTCGTTTGACATGGAACAACTTCTCAATATATATATTTTGTAATTTCATACGGGCCTGCAATTTTAGTATACCAGGGTTACTCAGATGGTATTGTACCGTTTTTTTTGATGTGTCAATTTTGATAGATACTATATTCTGTTTATACCCTGTAAGACATTTTTTGCTCATTATTGTCAGCCACTGAGGGATTATTATAATCATTATTTTTTGTATGTTGTTGTTCCTCCTAAAGTCATGGTCTTGCTGTGCACAATTTTTATCATATTTTTAAATTTTTTAGGTTTTAATAAAGATTTTAAAAATTACATTGTTGTAGTTCTTTATAGGTTTTGATTGGTTCACTGTGAACTACATTGCCATTGTGATTGCATAGGCTCTTTTTTGAGTGGTGATCATATCTTTAGGTTTGTCTACTTTAAAAAAAAAAAAAACACTGGAAACCAATTTAAGTGATTTTTTTCAAAATTTGGATTTGTGAAGACAAGAATAGTAAATGAAAGCACTAGGTACAAATTTAAAAGGGGTTTATCACAAATAAGTATTACATTTTATGTTAAATGAAAAAAATGGAATAGTTAAAAATGCTCCTGTGTCTATATAATACTAATACATATGAAAAAAAGTTACTTTAATTACAGAGACAATTATTAAGGGCTCATCTATTGAGGCAGATTCGCTAAGCCACAGAAAAAGATGAGTAGTACAGACTGCAGGGGATAATGTAGTGGAGTGGTGTCACAATTCCTTCTCTTGGTGTGTCTAGACGCAGTGTGTGCAAGTGGATAAATATCCAATCTTGGGCAGGAGCATGCTGAGCTGTTAATATGATTATGCAAAAAGACTGACCCACACATCCAATAGGTGTGAACAGGTGCTAGCTGAAAAACACATTATAACTACTAAACATATACAGCTGCACACTAAAAGGCTAAGGCTATGTGCGCACGTTGCGTACTTCACTGCAGAATTTTCTGCAGCGATCTGAAGAGCACATGTGCTCTTTAAATCGCTGCAGAAATGTCCGTAGTGAAAAAAAAAAAAAGCCGATTCCATGCGCTCTGCCTGCAGCTCCTGCCATAGACAGAGCAGGAGCTGCCGGCAAAGCGCAGGAAAGAAGTGACATGTCACTTCTTTTTGCGCAGCGCTTCGGCAGTAGCCGAAGCGCTGCGCTCTTAAATGCCACGTGCGCACGGCCCCTGCACAATCTCCATAGACTGTGCAGGGGACGCAGGACGCATGCAGTTACGCTGCGCTACAAATCGCAGCGTAACTGCATGTATTTACGCAACGTGCGCACATAGCCTTACAATGAAAAAGTGAACTCTGGCATTGCATTACTGCTATAGGAATTTTTGAAAAAAGAGATATTTAGCTTATGTATTGGACAATGTATGTGAGCCCGATGACCAACGGCAAGGTAATCTCTGTATATCGGGAACTTGAGCTGTCAGTATGGGGATGGACCATTCACCTGTCTAATCAGATGGTGGCACATGTGGAGCTGCCAGTATGGTGATAGACAGCTCAGCCTCCCAATCGGATGCTGAAATGTACTGAGCTGTCAGTGTTGAGTGACGGTCTAGTTGCCCAATTAGGGCCAAAATGTGCATGGTTTCTTCCATGTGTCTCCATTTCTTAGATATTACCTGGCTATTTATTGGGCTCTCTGTCTCGAATTATTGCTAGCTGTAGTTTTAGCTTGGTTGTGCCTGCATGCATTGTGCTCCTGTGCTCAGTTTCTGATTGATTTTTACCTGACCTTTGACCTTGCTTCTGATAATCCATTTGCTTAGTCCCTTTGTCTTGATACATTACCTTCCAGGAATTTGGACTTGGGACTGTGATCTGACTACGCCTTTGCCTTACTCCTTTGTTTATGATGAACCCTTTTGACACCTAACCCCTGGCCTCTTGACTACTCAGCATCACGAGTCCTAGCATCACATTACAACTGGCCTGATATTTTTTTCTTTCCACCAATATGAAATGTATTTGTACACTGTGCGATCTGGTGACAAATGTGACCGAGGTGGTTCATTATCTTGCCAGGGAGCACCAGAGACTAGAAACATTGTGGTCCCAGTTGCAGGGACAGTTTTCTAGCCCAATGATTCATCCCAGAACCATCTGCTGCCAGCAGTAGCTTTGATCTTTGATGCCTGTATCTTCTGATGTGCAGTTGGTCTCTCAGAAAACCAGAACCAGAAAAAGCCCTCTATGACAAATTTTTGAGATAGAAAGAGACAAATTATACAAATGATAACCGAAGATCCCAAAACAGCTTCCAAAGAGATTAGTGGTGAACTCCAAAGTAAAACAGTGTCAAATTCCAAATGGATGCGGCCAGGTCTACGCACCACTAGTGATTGGCAGATCCAGACTGTAAAAGGGAACTCCGGCTAATGATTGAGGTCCGAGCCAGAGTCTCCGTAAGTATAATGTTCTTGCTCTAATCCCCTACCTCTTCTACCACCATTTTTAAGCACTGGATTCTGGTCCTCATAGACTTATATGGGAACCGGCGTCAGTCCTGATATCTGGGATCAATTCTGGGCCAGAGGTGATTATTTTTTATTTTTTAAGTCCGGTTTGTCCCGCCAGTCCGGATATCTGTGAGTTCGCCCATCACTACTCGCTACCCATATATAAGACTAATCCAGGCACTGAGACTGAGCTACATCTCAAGTTTAAAAAACACTAATTCACACATATGTTAAGAGGGTGAGCCAATTCACACGCATTTTGCCCACTATTTTTTCAAATTAGCTTGGATTCAGAGCTCTTACTGAGTGGCTTGAAAGTAGCATTTTTAATAAATCTGCACAGCACATAAAAGTAGCATAACTCCTTTGAGCATATATAACCAGCTTTATGTTAGGGATTTGGAGGTGGTGCTCTTGTGTTCCGGTCCCAACTTTGGTGGCCCATTAAGATTTACTTTGCCAATTGGTTTGGCTTTCAGAGGGCATCATATATACTTTTCCCACTCTAACCTTTTAGTCATTCTTAGTAGTTTCTTTTAAAATGAATTTAAATTTTACTATAAATGTGCTGTATTTTATATTCATTCTGAATCTATCAGGATTTTTGGCTCTTGAGTCACCATATAAACAAACAGCTGCAAATAACATACTTCGTGTTAAAAGTCATCATCTTTATTTGCTAATTAGCATCAATCCTTATGGTCAATTTTGTTAGCTCCAATAATTGCATGTACTCAAAGGACACTGCATATAAGGGTCAAGCTTTGAAAGAGATCGTTTCAACATACTAAAATCTTCATTTATAGACCATGAATATAAAATGTGAATATCCATTGTACCAAGACAGCAGTAAAGAACTTTAAACGGTACATGGAAATGTGTGACTTTGTCGTCATGTAGAGTGGCCATCAGAGAAAGATTCAGACATTGCTATAAAAAGCATAAAAGTATCAAAAATGACGAGACCTTCCCACAGTTTGAGAAATCAAAACCTCTAATTACCGTCTGACAGTCAAGAGACATGGATGACATGGTGGGTTCAGAGTCTTTATAATAATGGCTTCATTCAAGTAGGGACATTTAGATGTGGCTTTTGCCTTTGTGAACCTAAAGGAAACTTGAAAGGAATTCTACATAATACAAAACAGCTTTACGTTTGACTTTTATACTATGTCTTCTCTATTGTTTTGGTGAAACTGGCTAAAGTATGGTAAAATAGTAATGACAATATGAAAAAGATTTTTAAGGAATACCTTTAACACTAGAAGTCCCAGGAATTTCGAGCTCCATAGGGTTCCAATGGTAGAAATGTTAAATGACCCCTCTCTGGGACTTCTAGTGTTAAAGGTATTGTGCTGCATTTTTAAAATCAATAAAAAGTTTTATTGACTATTTATTTTTTATAAAGATCAAACATAAAGCCTATAACTCTGTTCATGGCGCTGCTACTAGCGGGTGCAGTTGCAGCCCTTCTTTGCAGCAGTTATAATGCTTTGTAGCATTGGTTTTCTTGGCAAAGGTGAGCACCTGCGTTCTCTAGTGCTCAAAAATAGAGACTGAAAAATGAAAAATTTATTTTTTCACATTTTTGGTTTTTTTGCTATGTTTTAGGTTTATTTTTCCAGTCAGCTTAATGATGTTGAGGGACAACTTGTATTTTTTTTTTAATGCTACCAATTTGATGTACAAATAATGTGTTCAAAAATGTATGTTCAAATACAGAAGTAATAACCATCCTACCAGAATTATGTATATATCCATCGTGGAGCGTTAATTTACCAACAATCATTACAGCTACAGCGGGTGAAATAAGTAGAAACTTGGTGACATGTTCAAAAAGTAAATCTATTTCTAAAGGTGCTAATGAAATGAAGTTATCACCAGATGTCGGTAACAACCCATCCAATTCACACAGGCAAACAGATCAAACCATAGAAGTCCATAAATTAAGATGGGAGTAATAAGAAATGACACAGGGAAAAAGTGCGTACTGAAATTTATACTGAACAAAAATATGAGTGCAACACTTTTGTTTTTTTCTCCCATTTTGAGCTGAACTCAAAGATCTAAGATGTTTTTTATGTACAGAAAAGGCATTTTTCTCACAAATATTTTTCACAAATTTGTCTAAAGGCCCTGTCACACACAGAGATAAATCTGCGGCAGATCTGTGGTTGCAGTGAAATTGTGGACAATCAGTGCCAGGTTTGTGGCTGTGTACAAATGGAACATTATGTCCATGATTTCACTGCAACCACAGATCTGCCAAAGATTTATCTCTATGTGTGACAGGGCCTTAAGGCCTCTTTTACACGATGTGTAAAAGGTGTGTTTATCCCTCCGTGTGCCGTGATTTTGCCACACGTGTGTTCTCCGTGTGCTATCCATGATAACACACGGAGAACGGGAACTTTCTGATCACCTGTCTCTGGCGTTACTGTCCGTGGTGCTGAGCGACAGTCTCCGGCCCTGCCGACTCCCCGCTGCTGCTGCTTCCGGTAGTCTGTGCCATGCATATGCGATGAGCATAATGAGTGAGGGTTGGAAGCAAGTGACAGCAGTGGCAGAGACAGCAGGGCTGGAGAAGGTGAGGATAGAAATTCATTTTATTTCACAGGCACGTGTGTTTTCTCCGAAACATGTTACACTGATGTCACATGGTTCACATCTGGGCAGTTCGTGTGACATCCGTGCTGCCGGAGGACAAACGGACATGTCTACGTATGGAGCACACGGACACACGGTCCATAGCAAAACATGCACATGTGCGCAAACCCATTAATTTTAATGGGTCTACGTGTGCCATGTCTCCAGTACGTGTGAAAATGGACTTCACACATACCAGAGACACGGATGTGTGAAGGAGGCCTAAATCAGTGTAAGTGAGCACTTCTCCTATGCTGAGATAATCCATCCACTTCACAGGTGTGACATATTAAGATACATGGTTATTGCACAGGTATGCCTTAGACTGGCCACAATAAAAGGCCTCAGTGATACAGTATTGGGGTGGCCCATGGGGGTCAGAAAACCAGTCAGTATGTGGTGAGATCATCATTTGCCAGTCTGTATGCTCCCTCAAAACCTATGACATCTGTCGCATTGTGCTGTGTGATAAAACTGCACATTTTAGAGTGACCTTTTACTATGACCAGCCTAAGGCATACCTGTCCAGTAAACATGCAGTGTAATTTTGTGAGGTGGATGGATTATCTCGGCCAAAGATAAGTGCTCACTTCTACAGATTTAGACAAATTTGTTAACAATATTTGAGAGAAAAAGGTATTTTTTGTACATAGAAAAAGTCTTAAATCTTTCAGTTGAGCTCAGGAAATATGGGAGCAAAAACAAAAGTGTTGCATTTATATTTTTGATCAGTCATATGCATTTCTCAGGTGTGATTTTTTTTTCCCTCTTCAAATCCTGAAAGTTCAGTGGGCTCCTTCTATGAACTCTGAGGTTTAGTTCCTTCCATACATTTTCTAATGTATTTAGGTCATGTGATCGGCTGGGCCATTCTACAAGCTTCATTTTTGAAGCTGTGAAACCAATTGAGAGTTTACTTGGCTGTATGTTTGGGATCATTGTCTTGCTGAAATGTCCACCCTTGATTAATCTTCATCATCCTGGTAAATGGCAGTAGATTTTTATGAAAAATGTCTCTGTACATTTGTACATTGATCCCTACTTTAATTATATAAAGTTCCCACCTCCAAACTTCATTGTTGGTATGATGTTTTTGAGGTGATATGCAATGCTTTTTGGCCTCCAAACATGGTGTGAATTATGGTATCGAAAGAGTTCAGTTTTGTCTCATCTGACCAGACTATATTCTCCCAGTATTTCATAGACTTGTCTGAATGTTGTTGAGAAAACTTTAAATGCGCTTGAACATGCTTTTTGTTCAGCAATGGAGTCTGGCGTGGTGAGCGTGCATACAAGCCATTGAGGTTGAGTGCATTACTTATTGTTTTCTTTTAAACAATTGTATATGCTGATTCCGGGTCTTTCTCTAACTCTCCATAGGTAGCTCTTGGCTCTTCTTATTCTTTTCACTGCTCTTTCTGAAATCTTGCCAGGAGTATTTGGCCATGACCAGTTTATGGTGAAATTATGTTCTTTCCACTTATGAATTATGTCCCCAACAGTGCTCACTGGAACCTTCAGTAGTTTAGAAATTCTTCTAGAACATATGCCATCAGTATGTTTTGCAACAATAAGATTGTGAACGTCTTCAGACAACTCACTGGTTTTACACATCATGAGATGTTTCTTGTGTGACACCTTGGTAATGAGACACCTTTTTATAGCCATCAGTTGAACCAGCTGAAATTATTTTTCGCTGAGTGGTATGATTGCATTTTAATTACTGATAGATTTCAGTTACTGTCTTGACTTTCCATGGGTTTTTGCACCTCTATTTCTTCATGCTTTTAAACTAGGATCGGGGGGGAAGGAGGGTAGTGGAGCAAATAAGGGGAGAGATAGAGCAGATAGAGACAGTGAGACGGTAGGGGTCAATGAAGGATTAGGGGGGGATGGGACATACAAGGAACGTAGGGAGGCTAGGAGTAATAAAGGTGTTAATAGGATTAAATGTCTACTGGCAAATGCAAGAAGTCTTGCAAACAAAATGAATGAATTGGAGACTCTTATGTCAACCATGGATTATGATGTGGTGGGCATTACGGAAACCTGGCTGGATGAAAGCCATGACTGGGTGACAAACATACAGGGTTATAGGGTCAGTATGGGTAAATGTACATGGGGAGGTGAATAATGGAAAAATGCTAATTGGAGTTTGCTATAAGCCTCCTAACATACCTCAACAAATAGAGGGTGAAATGCTGGAACAAATTGAAAAGGCAGCTAATAATAATAATCGGGTTCTTATTATGGGGGATTTCAACTATCCAGACATACAGTGGGACATAGAATCTTCTGGTTCTGCTAAAAGCTGTAAGTTCTTATCTACTATTCAAGACAATTTCCTCTCTCAGATGGTAGGTGAACCGACCAGGGGAGATAATTTGCTAGATCTGGTCCTGTCAAATAGACCGGATACAATTTCAGATCTACAGGTCCGGGAGCACTTGGGCACTAGCGATCATAATATGGTAAGCTTCAACATAATATTCAATAGAACATCTCAAAGGGGGAATGCTAAAACCTGGAATTTTAGGAAAGCTGATTTCAACAAATTAAGGGAAGAGCTTAAATGTGTAGATTGGGACAAAGTCATAATAACTGGGGATACCGAACATAAATGGGGTAAGTTTAAGGATATACTACTAGAGTCCTGTAAAAACGTATACCCTCTGGTAATAAAATGTCCAGGAATAAAAAGAAACCACTATGGATAAATAAGACTGTACAAAGTATAATAAAACAAAAACAAAGGGCATTTAAAATCTTAAAGGCTGAGAATACAGAAATAGCATTTCAGAAGTATAAAGATATCAATAGGAAATGTAAAAAAGAAATCAAACAAGCAAAATTAGCTACTGAAACAAAAATCGCCAATGACATTAAAATAAATCCCAAAATCTTTTATAAATACATTAATGCCAAAAGGAAAACAAAGGATAGTATCGGCCCCTTAAAATATAATAACAAGTTAGTTATAGAGGACAAACAAAAGACTGAGATATTAAATAGGCATTTCTCATCTGTATTCACCAAGGAACTGACTGTACCAGGGATCATTCAACAAGTGAAAAATCAAAGTGCACCACCCGATATAATTAATTTAACACAAGATGAAGTACGCCTACGTCTGAGTAAATTAAACATTGACAAATCCCCAGGGCCAGATGGCATTCATCCACGAATATTGAGGGAATTGAGCTCCGTAATCGACAGACCGCTGTATCTCATCTTTTTAGACTCACTTGTAACAGGGTTGGTGCCTCAGGATTGGAGGATTGCTGATGTGGTACCGATATTTAAGAAAGGTAAGAGGGTAGATCCAGGCAACTGTCCAGTAAGCCTGACATCAGTAGTATGCAAAGTTTTTGAGGGCATTTTAAGGGATGACATGCAAAAATATATTGCAGAAAATAATATGATAACTGACAAACAGCATGGATTCATGAAAGATAAGTCGTGTCTAACCAACCTGTTGGGGTTCTATGAGGGGGTAAGTTCAAACCTGGATATTGGTAATGCAGCTGATGTGATTTATTTGGACTTTGCAAAGGCATTTGATACTGTACCACATAATAGCCTTATACTAAAGCTCCAGAAGCAAGGACTAGGGGACACAATATGCAACTGGGTAAGGAATTGGCTAAGAGATAGGAAACAAAGAGTAGTCATAAATGGTACATTCTCTAAATGGGCTATAGTCAGCAGTGGGGTGCCGCAGGGATCTGTGCTTGGACCGATTCTTTTTAATCTCTTTATTAATGACCTTGTGGATGGGATTGATAGTACAGTGTCAGTCTTTGCCGATGACACCAAACTATGTAGGATATTAAAAACTGACCTGGATAGTACAATATTACAAAAAGATCTGGATAAGATGTCAGAATGGGCAGATACTTGGCAAATGAGATTTAATGTTGATAAATGTAAAGTAATGCACCTAGGACGGAGTAATCCTATAGCTGCGTATACATTAAATGGAAGTAAACTCGGGACTACAGAACAGGAGAAGGACTTGGGTATTCTCATTACAAATAAGCTGAGCAGCAGCACTCAATGTCAAGCAGCAGCTGCTAAAGCAAACAAGATTTTAGGGTGTATAAAAAGAGAGATTAGATCCCGTGATCCCAACGTATTGTTACCCCTCTATAAATCACTTGTAAGGCCACATCTGGAATACGGGATCCAGTTTTGGGCACCACATTTTAAAAAGGACATTCAGAAGTTAGAGTCAGTTCAAAGGCGGGCAACTAGACTATTACAAGGAATGGAAGGCCTCCCATATGATGACAGGTTGAAAACGTTAGATATGTTTAGCTTAGAAAAAAGACGTCTCAGAGGAGATCTCATTTATATGTATAAATACATGTGTGGTCAATATAAAGGACTGGCACATGACTTATTTCTTCCAAAGACAGTACTAAGGACCAGGGGGCATACACTGCGAGTGGAAGAAAAGCGATTCCGACAGCTAAATAGGAAAGGGTTCTTTACAGTTAGAGCAGTCAGACTGTGGAATGCCCTACCACAAGAGGTAGTAATGGCAGATACTATAACAGCTTTTAAAAAAGGGCTGGATGATTTCCTCAGTACACAAAACATTGTTGGTTATAAATGACTTAGTGACTAAATGTAGAACTGGTGGAGGAAGGTTGAACTAGATGGACCTAGGTCTTTTTTTCAACCTAAGTAACTATGTAACTATGTAACTATGTGTTCAATACTTTTTCCTTGTGTAATTTCTCATTATCATTACACATAACTTTAATTTATGGACATCTATAAACCATAGATGTCCATAAATTAAAATGATGTGTTTTTATTTTTGCCTGTGTCCATTAGATGAGTTGTTACCAACATCTGGGGAGAAATTCATGTAAATAAGATGTTTAGAAATATATTTACTTAGAAAATTTGTGACATGTTCAAAACTTATTTCACCTGCTCTATATATTTACTCAGAATAAAATATATCTTTTAAAACAGTTTTAATTATGTTTTACACAGACAAATGTAACATGAATAAGCACAGTGGAATTTTAATAACAATACAAATAAAATTCCAGTCTGAAAACAGACAATAGGCAATTCGAGATGGCACAGGACCTGGCACTATGCAATAATAAAGCTCTTAAAGAGACTTTTGGTTTGAAGGATTTCCTATTGAGATTACTAGAATAAAACAAAGATTGAAAGACAGGTCAAAAGCGGGGAGGAAAAGAAGAGAAGATGAGAGACCGATATCCACCAGACAGGGCAATTGTGGGTTGGTATAAACCTAAGCAGACAATCAGGTCCAACATCGGAAAATCTTGGAATGAGGAAGACATAACCTTCTTTTAATATGAGAACAGTTTAGCTCTCTCCGTGGAAATCAGAATAATATCTCTGACTACAAAGTGCATCCATCCAACTGTGACCCCCCATAGTAAGGAGAACAGATCCATTGAAATGGATGAAGGATTGAATTTATTATTTACATAATTAGATAAATGAAGAGACAAAGAAAATACTACTAAGCAGCAACAACAAAACCCCTAAAAAGTTGGCTCTGGGCACAATAGGCCGGTAGTTTGCAATTACCTGCCTGTTAGTGCTTCGAAATATTGTAAAAAAGAAATCCCTGAGGATAATCCATTTAAGTAGTTGATATAATTAATAAGTGAAGGCATAACATTAATTTTGTGTGGAATATACTTTCAGAAAAACATACAAGTGCTTTTTTTAATCCCACAGCATTATGCCCAACAAAAATTGTTAGATTATTTTTTTTTTTTAACCCCTTCACAACAGTCACTGTACAGAAGCGAGTGTATAGAGTGGGCTCACGGGCTGATCCTATGGCTGATTTCAGACGTCCGTGTTTTAGGTACGTGTGACATCCTTTTTTAACACAGATGCCACACGTACCATTGTTATTATTTGCTGTTACTCACACATCCGTGTTTTCACATGGACCGTGTGACCCCTCGTGGCCCCGCACGCACACACGCAGGTATGTCCAATTTTTCGCCAGTAGCACGGGTGTCACATTGATCGCACACTGATGTGATCCATGTGACATCAGTGTGACACGTATCGGAGAAAACACGGGTCTTTTAAATAAAAAGATTTTCTATATTCACCTGTATCCAGCGATGCGGTCTTCCGCTCTGCTGCCTCCGGCTCCTGACCACCGCTCATTATACTCACTGAATATTCAGTGCCCTGTAGAGCTGGAAGCGGGGACGGCGCTGAGAACTTCAGTGCCGAGGACTGCATCGCTGGGTGAGTATACAGCAGAGTGTGTGTGTGTGTTCAGTGTATACATGCATGTGCGCTGTGTGTGTGTATGTGTTCAGTGTATCCATGTGTGTCTACTTTGTGTGTATACATATGTGTGCATATGTGCTCAGTGTATACGTGTGTGTGTGTGTGTAGTGAGAACCTGGAAGCTCGAACATCACGGGGACAGCATCGGGGACTCATCACAGTTCCAAATGAACTAGTTTCAGACGTCCGTGTTTTAGGTACGTGTAACATCCTTTTTTAACACAGATGCCACACGTACCATTGTTATTATTTGCTGTTACTCACACATCCGTGTTTTCACATGGACCGTGTGACCCCTCGTGGCCCCGCACGCACACACGCAGGTATGTCCGTTTTTTCGCCAGTAGCACGGGTGTCACATTGATCGCACACTGATGTGATCCATGTGACATCAGTGTGACACGTATCGGAGAAAACAACCTGTGAACCTGTAACGCGGGTGTCGTGGGGTGTCATCAGAGTTCATTGGGAACTCCGATAACCTCCTGGATGTCACCGTGCTTGCAGAATACTCACCTGTCCCCTTAATGCTGTCCTCAGCGGTGCTGTGCCCGGCGCTGTCCCCAGCGCTGCTACGGCTTCCAGGTCCTGAGTGCGGTGAATAATCGATGAATATAATGAGCAGCGGTCAAGAGCGGGAGGCAGCAGAGCCGGAGAAAACATTTAAATATGGAAAATCTTTTTACTTTACAGGCCTGTGTTTTCTTCGGTACCTGTCACACGTATGCAAACACGGATGTCACACGTGTGGCACACTTATGACCATAACCATGCGTGTGATTGGTACCTGATTAAAAACGGACGTCTGAAACTGGCCTTACTCATACTCGGCAAGTAATGGCTTGTAATGACCTGCTGCTAACAATTACGGCTGGAGCAATTGTTAAAAACTGTTAAATTCCCCTGTCAAACTCTGGTAGCAGGATTGAACACACGCCGGGATTGAGGTGCTACTTTAAGCACCAATCTGAGCATCCGTGACGTCATCGCGGGTCGCAAATTGGGTTTCTATGACTGGAGGGGGTCTGCTGAAGACCTCCATGCTTGTCATAGCAGCGCTCCTTTGAAAACCTGCCTGTGTCTGGGCTTCAAAAGAGACTGTGATTTTCACTATATATTGCAATGTTATGGCATTACGGTAAATAGCTCAAGCACTCGGATGATTGGGCTTCAAGTCCCTAAGGGAACAATTCAAAACAGTGTAAAGTAAAAAAAAAGTTTAAAAAAATATATGAAAAAAATTAAAATAACAAAACTTTAAATCACTCCACCTTCACACTATTAAAAATAGATTAAAAAAAAAACAAAACAAAAAACATATATGTGGCATTGCCGTGTTCAGAAAAGTCTGATCTATCAAACTATTAAAATAATTAAAACAACTGGCAAACACCGTAAGCAAAATAATGTATAGAACGGAAAAATTAATTTTCTTTAGTCGCTGCAATACCACAAAAAATGCTGTAACAAGCGATCAAAACGGTATATCTATCCCAAAAGGATATTAAGAAAAACGTTCTCCCTCCCCGCATAAATAAGTCATCATTTGGCTCCATCAACAAAAAATTAAAACATTATGGGTCTTGGAATGCACACCTCCCATAACCTTGGGGGGGGCAGGATTCTGATTTTTTTTCACCACTAAAAAAATTAAAAAAACTGGACATGTTTGGTGTCACTGTAATGGTAATGATTAGCAGAATGATATTGCAAGGTCATTTTTACCATAAAACGTACGCAGTAAGAACAATTCCCCCCAAAAATATGGCAGAATTCTGGGGCGTTTTTTTTTTTCAGAATTTCTCCACATTTGGAATTTTCTTCCAGTTTTACAGTACACTATATGGTTTTACATAGTATGAATGGTTTCAACCAAAAGTATGATTGGTCCCACAAAAAACAAGCCCTGATATGTCAATGTGGGCAGAAAAATTATAAAGTTATGGCTCTGGGAAGAAAGGGAGGAAAAAACAAAAACGTAAAAAACAAAATTGGCCGCGTCACAAAGGGGTTAGCATTACTTTTTAAAAATAAAAATCTGTAATTGTTCTGAAACTAAGCCAAGAGCAGCATGGAAATGTCTTTACATTTTTAATTATTCATGTATTTTAAGATTCCTCTGATGAGGGCAGTTGATTCTTTCTATGGGTTAATTTTACCAGATGGTATACATTTCTATTTATACATGTAACATGTCTAGTCACAACATTTTTTAACAAAAAAGAACATAAAATTAAGCTATTGAGAAAGATATAGCACTCCTATGCATCTAAATATCCTTTCACACGTAAGCCACAGTAAATATAGTAACGATTACTACATGCAGGAGCTTAGCAAGTAACTATAGGTCCAAATGCCAAACATGTATTGGGGCACAACTGTCTTTGTTCCATTTCTCATTTATAAATACACTAGAAGGTGGCCCGATTCTACGCATCGGGTATTCTAGAATTTACGTATTGTGTAGTTCATGTATGATGTTTGTTATATATATAGATGTTGTTGTGTGTAGTTACCAAGTGTTTGAGTAGGGCGCTGTACATGTTCTGGGTGTTGTCTGGGTGTGACGGGGGGTGAGAGCGGTGTTGTATGTGTGTTGCGTGTGTTGCATTGTTTGTGGAGCGCTGTGTGTCTGTAGCGTTGTGTGTGTGTGTGTTGCGCAGTTTGTGTGTGTGTGGTGTGTTTTGGGGGGAGGTATGTTTTGTGCAATGTGTGTGTTGTGCGGTATGTGCGTATATTTGTGTGTACAGCGTTGTCTGTGTGTGTGGGTGTCTGTGTAGGGCAGTTGTTTGTGGTTCCCAGTGTGTGTGTGGTGTGTTGTGCAGTGCGCGCGCGTGTGTGTGTGTGTGTGTGTGTTGGGGGGAGGTGTGCACTTCCCATCGTGCTCCATCCCCCATGCAGCGCACTCCCCATCGTGCTCCATCCCCCACATGCAGCGCACTCCCCATCGTGCTCCATCCCCTATGCTGCGCACCCCCCATCGTGCTCCATCTCCCATGCTGTGCACTCGCAAACGAGATCCATCCGCCATGCTGCGCACTCCCAAACGTGCTCCATCCACCATGCTGCGCACTCCCAAACATGCTCCATCCGCCAATGCTGTGCACTCCCAAACGTGCTCCATCCGCCATACTCCTCACTCCCCATCATGCTCCATCCCCCATGCAGCGCACTCCCCATCGTGCTCCATCCCCTATGCTGCGCACCCCCCATCGTGCTCCATCTCCCATGCTGCGCACTCCCAAACGTGCTCCATCCGCCATGCTGCGCACTCCCAAACGTGCTCCATCCGCCATACTCCGCACTCCCCATCGTGCTGCATCCCCCATGCTGCACACTCCCAAACGTGCTCCATCCGCCATGCTGCGCACTCCCAAACGTGCTCCATCCGCCATGCTGCGCACTCCCAAACGTGCTCCATCCGCCATGCTGCGCACTCCCAAACGTGCTCCATCCGCCATGCTGCGCACTCCCAAACGTGCTCCATCCGCCATGCTGCGCACTCCCAAACGTGCTCCATCCGCCATGTTGCGCACTCCCAAACGTGCTCCATCCGCCATGCTGCACATTCCCAAACGTGGTCCATCCGCCATGCTGCGCACTCCCAAACGTGCTCCATCCGCCATGCTGCGCACTCGCAAACGTGCTCCATCCGCCATGCTGCGCACTCCCAAACGTGCTCCATCCCCCATGCTGCGCACCCCCCATCATGCTCCATCCCCCATGCTGCACCAGCATCAGCCTCTCTACCTGCAGCATCAGCCTCTCTGCCTGCAGCATCAGCCTCTCTACCCGCAGCATCAGCCTCTCTACCCACAGCATCAGCCTCTCTGTCCCCAGCATCAGCCTCTCTGTCCCCAGCATCAGCCTCTCTCATCCCAGCATCAGCCTCTCTCCTCCCAGCATCAGCCTTTTCTGTCCCCAGCATCAGCCTCTCTCCTCCCAGCATCAGCCTCTCTCCTCCCAGCATCAGCCTCTCTCCTCCCAGCCTACCCCAGCCTCAGCCTCCCCCAGCATCAGCCTCTCTCCTCCCAGCATCAGCCTCTCTCCTCCCAGCATCAGCCTTTTCCATCCCCAGCATCAGCCTCTCTCCTCCCAGCCTACCCCAGCCTCAGCCTCCCCCAGCATCAGCCTCCCCCAGCATCAGCCTCTATCCTCCCAGCATCAGCCTCTCTCTTCCCAGCATCAGCCTCTCTCCTCCCAACCTACCCCAGCCTCAGCCTCCCCCAGCATCAGCCTCTCTCCTCCCAGCATCAGCCTCTCTCCTCCCAGCATCAGCCTTTCTCCTCCCAGCCTACCCCAGCCTCAGCCTCCTCCAGCATCAGCCTCTCTCCTCCCAGCATCAGCCTTTTCGGTCCCCAGCATCAGCCTCTCTCCTCCCAGCCTACCCCAGCCTCAGCCTCCCCCAGCATCAGCCTCTCTTCTCTCAGCCTCCCCATCCCAGCCTTCCCTAGGATCAGCCTCTCTCCTCCCAGTCTCCTCCAGCATGCCGTGCTCCTCTGCCGACACTCACAGATCCGATCGCATACACTCCCACACACCCGATCGCATACACTCACACACACCCGATCGCATACACTCACACACACCCGATCGCATACACTCACACACACCCGATCGCATACACTCACACACACACACATTGACGATATTGCATATACGCGCTCATACTCACAACATCCGGAGATACCACATGCTTCTGGCCATGTGATCCTCCGGCAGGTCCTGGAAGCTCACAGCACAGTATCGCCGCCGAGAAGCAAGCGATATCCCATGATGTTGTGAGTATGTGGATGCGATGTGAGGTGTGTGTGATGTGTGTGTGAGGTGTGTGTGAGAGTGAGTGTGATCTGATGTGTGTGTGTGTGTGTATGTGTGTGTGTGTGCTGTTATGTGTGTGCGTGTGTGTATGTTCCGCCGCTGCAGGACCTTGATGCGCTGGTAACTATGCTACCATGGTTACCAGCGTATCTCGTCCCCCGCTCGCACGGGAGCCCACACCAGCATACGCCGGCCAGCCCCAGCAATGCGAGGGTATGTGTCGGCTGGTTTGGCGGCGTACGCTGATGTGGGCTCCCAGGGGTACAGTACTCACCTGGTAGTCGTGGCTCCGTGACCGTGTTGGTTCGGGGAATGCGTGGGGGGGCGGGGCCAGAGCTAGCGTGCATTGCGTGAGGGGGGCGGGGCGTGGCAGAGTTGCCAATGCCTGCAGGGTGCCGGGGCGAGAGGCCAATCTGTGGGGGGGCAGAGCCTGGGCGAGCGGCCAATCCGTGCGGGGGGCGGGGCCATGGTGAGCCCAGCGGCCAATCAGCTTTGTGTCACCGTAAGGACACAATTTTGGAGCAAGACAGACAGACAGACAGACAGAATAAGGCAATTATATATATAGATAGATGTTGTTGTGTGTAGTTACCAAGTGTTTGTGTAGGGCGCTGTACATGTTCTGGGTGTTGTCTGGGTGTGGCGGGGGGTGAGAGCGGTGTTGTATGTGTGTTGCGTGTGTTGCGTTGTTTGTGGAGGGCTGTGTGTCTGTAGCGTTGTGTGTGTGTGTGTTGCGCGGTTTGTGTGGGTGTGGTGTGTTTTGGGGGGAGGTATGTATTGTGCAATGTGTGTGTTGTGCGGTATGTGCGTATATTTATGTATGCCGCGGTGTTTGTGTGTTGGGTGTTGTGTGTGTTGCGGCGTCTGTGTGTGTGGGTGTCTGTGTATGGCGGTGTTTGTGGTTCCCAGTGTGTGTGTGTGTTGGGGGGAGGTGTGCACCTCCCATCGTGCTCCATCCCCCATGCTGCGCACCCCCCATCGTGCCCCATCCCCCATGCTGCGCACCCCCATCGTGCTCCATCCCCCATGCTGCCCACCCCTCATCGTGCTCCATCCCCTATGCTGCGCATTCCCTATCGTGCTCCATCCCCGATGCTGCGCACCCCCCATCGTGCTCCATCCCCCATGCTGCGCACTCGCCATCGTGCTCCATCCCCCATGCTGCGCACTCCCCATCGTGCTCCATCCTTCATGCTGCGCACCCCCCATCATGCTCCATCCCCCATGCTGTGCACTCCCCATCGTGCTCCATCCCCCATGCTGCACACTCCCCATCGTGCTCCATCCTCCATGCTGCGCACTCTCCATCGTGCTCCATCCCCCATGCTGCGCACTCCCCATCGTGCTACATCCCCCATGCTGCGCACCCCCCATCATGCTCCACCCCCATGCTATAATAGTTCTCCTATTATACTCAGAGAGGAGTATAATAGGAGGACTATAATAGGAGGAGTAGTCCTGGGGGGAGAGGAGTATAATGCCGGCTCCCTGCACATGTGTACCGGGAGCCGGTGTACGCTGGTAACTATGATACACATCAGGTAACTAAGGGACCTTAGTTACCTGATGTGTATAATGGTTACCAGCATTCACCGGCTCCGTCAGGATCCCAGCATCGCACGGTTATGTCTGGCACTGCTGGGATCGTGACGGAGCCGGTGTACACTGGTAACTATGATACACATCGGGTAACTAAGGGACCTTAGTTACCCGATGTGTATAATGGTTACCAGCGTTCACCGGCTCCGTCACGATCCCAGCAGCGCAAGGTTATGTCTGGCGATGCGTGCGGAGGGCCGGGGCGAGCGGCCAATCCATGCGGAGGGCGGGGCCAGGCCGAGGCAAGCGACCAATCCGTGAGGGGGTGGAGCCGAGGCGAGGCGAGCGACCAATCCGTGCGGGGGGACGGGGCCATGGCGAGCCCAGCGGCCAATCAGCTTTGTGTCACCGTAAGGACACAATTTTGGAGCAAGACAGACAGACAGACAGACTGAATAAGGCAATTATATATATAGATGTGTGGTCAATACAAGGACTGGCACATGAGACAATACTAAGGACCAGGAGGTACTCATTACAGGTGGAAGAAAAGCGATTCCGGGAGCTAAGTTGGAAAGGTTTCTTTACAGTTAGAGCAGTCAGACTGTGGAATTCCCTACCACAAGAGGTAGTAATGGCAGATACTATAACAGCTTTTAATAAAGGGCTGGATGATTTCCTCAGTACACAAACCATTGTTGGTTATAGATAATTTAGTGACGAAAATATATAATTGGTGGCGGAAGGTTGAACTAGATGAACGTAGGTCTTTTTCAACCTATGTAACTATTTACAGTAGTTGTAAATGACTTTATGAAATGGAAAGGGAATGATTTTGCCTTCAGTATTTTCCTACCTTCCTCTTGGTGTCTGGCATCATGTTATCACTATTATTGCTGCTACTGTCCAATTGCATACCATCCAGATCCTTCTTTTCTTTCTGAGCCAAAAATGCAGTGATCTAAAAAATATCTGGTCACGCTACAGTTGTCTTTCTTGCTGTAGCAATCTCAAGGCCCACTGACCAGACATACAGTACAGACCAAAAGTTTGGACACACCGTCTCATCTCTAGAACAACTGTTAAGAGGAGACTTTGTGCAGCAGGCCTTCATGGTAAAATAGCTGCTACGAAATCACTGCTAAGGACAGGCAACAAGCAGAAGAGACTTGTTTGGGCTAAAGAACACAAGGAATGTACATTAGACCAGTGGAAATCTGTGCTTTGGTCTGATGAGTCCAAATTTGAGATCTTTGGATCCAACCACCATGTCTTTGTAGAAAAGGTGAATGGAAGGACTCTACATGGCTGGTTCCCACCGTGAAGCATGGAGGAGGAGGTGTGATGGTGTGGAGGTGCTTTGCTGGTGACATTGTTGGGGAGTCATTCAAAATTGAAGGCATTCAGAACCAGCATGGCTACCACAGCATCTTGCAGCGGCATGCTATTCCATCCGGTTTGCGTTTAGTTGGACCATAATTTATTTTTCAACAGGACAATGAGCCCAAACACACCTAAAAGCTGTGTAAGGGCTATTTGACTAAGAAGGAGAGTGATGGGGTGCTACACCAGATGACCTGGTCTCCACAGTCACCAGACCTGAACCCAATCGAGATGGTTTGGGGTTAGCTGGACCGCAGCGTGAAGGCAAAAGGGCCAACAAGTGCGAAGCATCTCTGGGAACTCCTTCAAGACTGTTGGAAAAGCATTTCCGGTGACTACCTCTTGAAGCTTATCAAGAGAATGCCAAGAGTGTGCAAAGTAGTAAGGAAAGCAAAAGGTGGCTACTTTGAAGAACCTAGAAAATAAGACATATTTTCAGTTGTTTCACACTTTAAGTATTTCATTCCACATGTGTTATTTCATAGTTTTGATGCCTTCAATGTGAATCTAAAATTTTCAGAGTCATGAAAATAAAGAAAATTCTTTGAATGAGAAGGTGTGTCCAAACTTTTGGTCTGTACTGAATGTCAAAGGGATGTAATTCAGACATAAACCTCAATATATCTCATTTCCTGCAGTATGGAACAGACTGCACTAACCTGCAGAGGCATACAGACATATCCTGCATGGTGAACCTTTTTTCATACAACAGGATCCTATAACCATTGGATGCTACTTGCATGACATATACAGTACCATTCATCAAAAAAATACCCCAAATGGCAAAAAGACAAGTGTGAACAGTGTACAGTTTTTCACTCCTGATTCTTATTTAGCTGTAGAGATAAGCTACATTGACGACCTTCATTCAGCATCATTGGAATTATGATTTAGACCTCATTCAGATATCATTTCATTGTATCATATTCAAAGTATGGACCAGGACTTAAGGCTGCTTTACACCAGACAATCTATCGTGCGATAGATCGTCGGGGTCATGGTTTTTGTGACGCACATCCGGCATCGCTGGCAATGCCGGCCTGTGTGACACCTCCTAGCGATGCAGTATCGCTCACAAATCGTGAGTCGTGTACTGCTCGCTAAGGTTCCATAATATAGTTTACTTTAGTTGTTCATCGTTTCCGGGGTAGCACACGCCGCTCCGTGTGACACCCCGGGAACGATGAACAGCAGCTCACCTGCGTCACGCGGCCGCCGCCGGCTATGTGAAGGAAGGAGGTGGGCGGGATGTTTACGTCCCGCTCATCTCCGCCCCTCCGCTTCCAGTGGCCGGCGGCCGTGGACGTCGCTGTGACGCCGAACGTCCCTCCCACTCCAGGAAGTGGACGTTCGCCGCCCACAGCGAGGTCAAACGAGAGGTAAGTATGTGTGATGGGGGTTACCGACTTTGTGCGCCACGGGCAGCGATTTGCCCGTGACGCAAAAAGGACGGGGGCGGGTACGATCGATTGTGAAATCGCACAATCGGTCGTACCATGTAAAGCAGCCTTTAGGGTAGGAGAACAGATCTGCTAACCTGTTGTTATGCGGGAGGACAGTTAAAGCAAAACTAAATAACAGCTCTAACCTCTCCCAACATCCTCTGGGCAAATGGTAAGGCTACATATGGACAAGCGGCTGGAAGGCCCAGCTTCAGAGGAACAAGAAAATATAAAACACAATCGGTGGTATTGGCAGCACACCCACAGAGTACTGGACCCCTCCTGTTCACAGCACAGGGAGTCCTGAGGGAAACTGTCCATGAATGTAGGGGGCACTCCGGGACAGTAGGCCAAGCCCAGTTAGCTTCACTGGACTGCCACAGAAGCGGGATTACTGGCCATGTGTGTGTACCTTGCCACAAATCTTGGTGAAATGGGTACCAGATGCCTAACCCTGCCTATTGCTTTCAGTATACCATGTATCCCTGTCACAGACACTACGGGGCGGTATTGGCACTATCGCCGCTATGTGATTGCTGTGCTCAGCTAGTCGGTGAGCTGATTTTTCTTGCTTTTTGGAGTTCAAAAGGAACCTTAAAAAACATGAACTAGAAGAAATATATAAAAAGCCATTGGATATATCAAGACTAAGTCCAGCTCAAAGAAAATATAGAAATGGTAACAGTCTTTTACATTTAACAGATCACAAATAAAAAGGCCTGAAGAAGACTACTCTAACCACTCTTTTTCATGTACTCTGATTAGTGCATTTTTCGATTATGGCTTAGGTCCGTTTCACACATCCGGTTTTTCACCGGATTGGCGGATCCGGCGCACTCCAGTACATTGTGATACAGTACAATGACAGCGCGGCAACTTTCAGGTCACTTGCTCCAGTCACGTGACAGCATGTGACCAGAGCTTGTCGCGCTGCCATTGTACTGTATCACATTGTACTGGAGTGCGCCGGATCTGCCAGTCTGGAAAAAAGCCGGATGTGTGAAACGGCCCTAAGCTGTTATACCACACATAGCCCATGGGCAAGAAAGTTACTGTTTGTAGAAAATCACTTTAAGAATAAGAAATGACAGAACTTCTCAGTGAGATACATGCAGAAGTACATGGTGGGATGTACCCTAGCAACACTAAAATATAAAAACTGCACAAAGGTAGAAAGTATAGAAGGGATATGGATGTAAATAAGTCGAGAACTCCGAATTGCATCTAATAACCAATTGTGTTGTTGTAGACAAAGATTATTAGGATACAATCTTAGTATTACGGCAATTTACAAATATGCTATGTTGTTCTATTGACAATTTGATTTGTATTATTCTGTATTTTGTTGACATTTTAAATATGAAAAAAACACAATTATGTTTTAAAAATAATATATGTGCACACATTTTCTTTCCCAAAGTAGCAAATATTTTCAATGAAAATTCTGTTTGGAATATTTTATCGCATTTTGACATTTCTCGCCCACCACCCACTTAAAATTCCCTGCTAATTACACACTTTCTCAGTGAAAAGCAGTTCACATCACACAGTGACCAACTGGTCAAGGAAAATAACATTTCTTGGTTATTGTTCAGTGTGACAGATAATGCATCAGCTACAATAGGCTATAGGGGAAAAAGGAAATTTCATGAGTTAAAAAAAAATCAAGAGAGACTGCCTGACAGAGCGCAAATCGTTGTCACACTGGACCTTCAATTAATGAAAATAAATGAGTTGTACTTGTATTTATGGCTCATAAACAAGCAATTAAAGGTTTTTATTTCATCCCATGATGTTCTATGTGAAAAAAGGGAATGGACCCAAACATTCCAAAAGCTAGGGTTTTTCTCCTGTTCTGATCTACCGTATTTTTTGTTTTATAAGACGCACCCCAAATTTAGAGATAAAAAAAGGTAAAAAAAAAAAAATAAAAATGGGGTCCGTCTTATACTCCGGTGTTGTCTTACCGGAGGGGGCAGCAGTGGTAGTGAAGTGGGTCACAGGAGGCTGAGGCTGTGCTGGCAGCAGCGGTGGGTCAGTGGCGGGAGCAGTGGCATCGGTCAGTGGCGGCAGCAGCAGTGGCGGTGGTCAGTAGCAGCGCCGGTCAGTGGCGGCAGCAGCAGCGGCGGCAGTCAGTGGCAACAGTCAGTTGCGGTATAAGCGGCGGCGGTCAGTGGTGGCACCAGCGACGGGTCCATGGTGTCAGTGGCGGCAGCAGCGGTGAGTCTGTGGTGTCAGTGGTGGCTTCAGCGGCGGGTCAGTAGTGGAGCAGGCCGGTGCGGTGAGTGCCCCAGTGTCCGCGGTCCCGGTTCAAATGATGGCGCCTGGAGCGGCGCATGCGCAGATGGAGTTCTCATCCAAGGGCTCCATCTGCGCACGCGCTGACTCCCGGCGCCATCATTTGAACTGGGACACGGCCACCTGCCGGCACGCACGCACAGAGTGGCAGCCAGCAGGTTGCCCGCCCGCACAGAAAGGCAGCCGGCCTCCAGGACAGAGAGGGAGCCGGGCACCAATAGGCACCCGGCCACCCGCATGCAACCACAGGCACCCGGCCGCCCGAACGCATCCAGTCACCGCACAGACAGCCCCCCGGTAAGCTATATTCAGATTTTAAGACACACCCCTCATTTTCCTCCCAAATTTTTGGGAGGAAAAGTGCGTCTTATAATCCGAAAAATACGGTAATTCTTTTAGCAGCTTAAACAACTATGGAAGCAAAACTCTTCGTACTCCATGAAGTTTTCCACATTTTTTCACGTTAAAGGGAACCTGTCACCAGAATTTTCGCAATTAAACTAAAAGAATCCCCTTCTGCAGCTCCTGGGCTGCATTCTAGAAAGGTTCCTCTTGCTACTGGGCCCCCTTTCAGACCTAAATAAACACTTTATAAAATCTTACCTTTTGGTATGTTAATGATGTTTTCTGGCCACGGGGGCATGCTGTTTTTCGTCCGTTATTCCCTCTCCTGCCGCTGTTCGCCGTCCCCCATCGTTCATTTACATACATGAGGCCGCCGCCCTCATGTAACGCAGTTTTCCTGAGTTCTCGCGCATGCCCAGTGGCACTATCGCGGGACTGAGCATTGTGCAAATTGCGAGCGCTGGTGAGGTTATTGCGCAGGCGCGAGATTATGGGCGGCGCTGTGAATGTCATCACCAGCGTCATCCAAGTACCCGCCCATAATCTCGTGCCCGCGCTTTTCCCTCTGCCTGCACCATTATGTGCATTCGCTAGCCATATCATCCACGTTACCTATTACCGTGGACACGAAATTATGGGCGGGTACTTGGATGACGCTGGTGATGACATTCACAGCGCCACCCATAATCTTGCGCATGCTCAGTGGCACTATCGCGGGACTAAGCATTGTGCAAATTGCGAGCGCTGGTGAGGTTATTGCGCAGGCGCGAGATTATGGGCGGCGCTGTGAATGTAATAAGTATTTGATGCAATAGAAAAACAGAACTAATATTTGGTACCGAAACCTTTGTTTGCAATTACAGAGGTCAGACGTTTCCTGTAGTTCTTGACCAAGTTTGCATACACTGCAGGAGGGATTTTGGCCCGCTCCGCCATACAGATCTTCTAGGTTTCGGGGCTGTCACTGTGTGACATTGAGGTTCAGCTCCCTCCAAAGATTTTCAATTGGGTTCAGGTCTGAAGACTGGTTAGACTAGTTGCCCTGGCTGTGTGTGTTTGGTCACTGTCATGCTGGAAAACCCAGCCACGACCCATCTCAATGCTCTTACAGGAAGAAAGAGGTTGTTGGTTAAAATCTTGCAATACATGACCCCATCCATCCTCCCTTCAATATGGTGCAGTCGTCCTGTCCCCTTTGCAGAAAAACACCCTTTAAAGTATGATGTTTCCACCCCCATGCTTCACGGTTGGAACAGTGTTCTTGAGGTTGTACTCATCCTTCTTCTTCTTCCTCCTAACACGGCTAGTGCAGTTGATACCAAACAGTTCTATCTTGGTCTCATCTGACAGCATGCCTCACCTGGATCATCCAGGTGGTCATAGGTGAACTTCAAACTGGCCTGGCCATATGCTGGCGTGAGTAGGAGGATCTTGCATGCCCTGCGGAATTTTAATCCATGACAGTGTAGTGTGTTACTAAGTGTAATTTTGACACTGTGGTCGCAGCTCTATTCAGGTCATTAATCAGGTCTTCCCGTGTAGTTCTGGGCTGATTCTTGACCTTTCTCAGAATCATCCTTACTCCACGAGGTGAGATCTTGTATGGAACCCCAGACTGAGTGAGATTGAAATTCATCTTGTGTTTCTTCCATTTTCTAATAATTGTGCTAACAGTTGTTGCCATCTCACTAAGCTGCTTAGCTATAGTCCTGTAGGTCATCTCAGCTTGTTCAGGTCTACAATTTTGTCCCTAGTGTCCTTAAACAGCTCTTTGGTCTTAGCCATGGTGAAGAGGGTGAAGTATGATTGATTGTGTGGACAGGTGTTTTTTATACAGGTAACGAGTTCAAATAGGTGCAACTAATACCGGTAATGAGTGCAAAGTAGGAGGGCTTCTTAAAGAAAAAATAACAAGTCTGTGAGAGTCAGAATTCTTACTTGTTGGTAGTGAATCAAATATTTATTTCCTGCAATAAAACAAAAATTAATAATTTAAAAATCATACAAAATTGATTTTCTGGATTGAAGTGTCACAGTTGCAGTGTACCTACGATAAACATTACAGACCTCTCCACTCTTTGTAGGTGTGAAAACTTGCAAAATCGGCAGCGTATCAAATACTTACCGTATTTTCCGGATTTGAAGACGCATTTTTTTCCCCACAAAACTGGGAGTAAAAAGGGGGTGCATCTTACAAAACGGATATAGCTTATCGGGGTGGCGGTGGAGCGGGCTCATATGGGGCAGGGTCAGCTATACTAAGGCCTCAGAGGAGCAGTGAAGTGGCTCAGTAGGGTCACAGGATGGGTTTGGTGATGTCGCGCCTCGGGTGCCATTGATCGGTCAGTGGGCTGCGGGGGTGACCCTGCAGTGGAACGATTCAGGAGGGTCACAGGATGGGGTGTCTTGGCGGCAGGTGAATTGAGCTGACTGCGGAGCCATTGAATCGCCCGCGGTTAACGAGATAGACTTCAAGAAAATGGCCGTTGAGGCAGCGCGTGTGCAGATTGACACAATGGACTTCAAGAAAATGGCCGCGGAGTCCTATCTGACAACACGTCGCCTCCACAGCCATTTTTTCGAAGTCCATCTTGTCAAATGCGGGCGATTAAATGGAGCTCATAGTCAGATCAATGGCACCCACCGCCGAGACACCCCGTCCTGTGACCCTCCACTGCAGTGACACCACCGGCAAATCAATGGCGCCACCACCGCAACACCCCCGCAGCCCGCTGGCAGATCAATGGCTTTTGCCGCTACAACCCCACCAAGCCTGCAGTATCGCCGACCCTCCTGATCCGCAAGACCCCCTCCTCTGAGCCAGCAGCATTGCTCTGCCTCATGTGACTTTCCTGAGCAGCTCCACCACCACCGTTTACCCCTGGTGAGCATTAGGATTAAGACGCACTAGGATTATAAGACAGACCCTCATTTTAACATTACATTTTTTTTTCCTATTTTCCTCCTCTAAATTTGGGGTGCGTCTTATAATCCGATGCATCTTATAAAATGAAAAATACAGTATTTTCCTCACTGTATGGTTTGATCTAAAACATTCCATTGGAGCCCAAGAGTATTTTAAGGGTCTCTGGCCTACTGGAAGGTGAACCTATGCCCCCAAACTCAAGTCTTTTGCAGCCTGTAAGGTTTTCCTCCCGGACTGCCCTGTATTTAGGTCTATCCTCCCATTAACTCTGACCCGCTTCTCTGTCCCTGGTGAAGAAAAGCATCCTTATAGCATGATGCTGCTATCACCATGTTTGACAGTGGTAATGGTGTTTTTAGGGGGGATGTGCAGTGTTAGTTTTCTGCTACACATAGTGTTTTGTATGTAGCCGAAAAAGTTCTTCTTTGGTCTCATCTGACCAGAGCACTTTCTTCCACATGCTAGCTATGTCTGTACTACCCAGGGATATGGGGTACTCGGTTCCGGGCAGAGTCTCTATTGGGGATGCCACAGTGGTGGCTGTTACCCGGTTCTGTCCCCTGGGCCCTTTATGTAATGGGGATATTTATAGGGGAGAATATGATAATGTTCACTTGTGACGCCAATTGCGGTGTTGCGGCTAAGTGTAGGGAGCTGCCGCTGCAGAATGTCTCTACTGGGGCCAGTGGTATTGGCAGCTGAAATGGTAGACCATCCGCAAGTAGGGCTTGCCCCAGAGGGTGTATGGTGCAGTGGGCGTCGGAAGAAGGTACTCCACACAAGTATTCAGTGCAACTGGTTTACTCACTTTCTGCAGATGTTAGCTGGTCGCCCGAGGCCGGCTGATTTTGCCTCCAGGTCCCGTTCGTCAAAGTGCCAGTCTGGTTCTCTGGTACTTTCTTCCCCTGCACCTGTCTCTGGTAAGTGGGTCCCCGTGGTATAGAACACTGGGAATCCCCGTTTGGTGGTTTGTCCACTTCTGTCCGCCTGGCTGTAGCGTGAACCCTGTGGGGTTGGAGTCTCTGGTCCTGTCCCCAGTTCTGCCTTTGCTACTGAGTCTTCGGATTCATTAGGGTCAGCAAGGTTCTTGATGGTCCCCTTTGCTGTGCAGGTGTTAACAGGTCGGCTTGAAGCGCTTTCCTGTCCTAGGGTCCTGTACCCAGTCGGTGTGTAGTTCCGGGAGTACTCCACCGGTAACCACTTCTTTTGGGTACCAGGTCACCATTAACCCGAGTCAGGATGTCACTTTGCTTCCACCTTCACGCTCCTCGAGTTACTACAGTTTTTTCTACTCTCAACAGTCACTACTACTATTCTTCTGACTACTGACTTCCTGCATTCTCTCTGTCCACTGTCTGTCCCTCCCACCTGGTCAACTAGTGGACTGGATTGGCTCCATCTCTAGGCGGCCACCCATTGGTCCCACCCTAGCTGGGTACCATTGTATGGGGGGATGTCGGGGAAAACTGGGATTACCTCGGTTTTTGGTGTTTACCAGCACTGGGGTTATGGGTCCCTAAGAGGGTAGGCCCTGCATCCTTGTGGGGATGCAGAACCTTGTAGCACCCTGATGGTTTCAGGGGCGCTACATGTCCCTTACCTGGCTTTTTTGCTAACTGAAAATGGGACTCTCATGGCTTCCTTTCAAAAATGCATTTTTTCTTGCCACTCTTCCATAAATGCCATATTTGTGGTGTGTATATCTAATAGCTGTCCTATGAAGAAATTCTCCCACCTGATCTGTGGATTTTTGCAGCTCCTCCAGAGTGACCATGGGCCTTTTGGCTGCATCTCTAATTAGTGCTCTCCTTGTTTGGATGTCAGTTTAGGTGTATGACCACGTTTTGTAGGTTTGAAGTTGTGCCATACTTTTCCAATTTTTTTGATGATGGCTTAAACAGTGCTCCATGACATTTTCATAGTTTGGACTACTTTTTCAGAACTTAACCCTGCTTTACTCTTCTCCACAACTTAATCTCTGACCTGTCTGATATGTTTCTTAGCTTTCATGATGCTGTTTGATTCCTAAAGTTCTCAAACAAACCTCTGAGGCCTTCATAGAACAGCTGTAGTTACACTGAGAATAAATTATACACTTGTGGCCTCAATTTACTAATTAGGTGACTTTGAGTTAATCGGTGACTCTGGATTTTATTTAGGGGTATCATTCTACAGAGAGATGAATACAAATGCACGTCACAATTTTCAGATTTCAATTTTTTAAAATATTTAGAAAATCATGTATAATTTTCATTACACTTTGCAAATAATAGCTACTTTGTGTTGTTGTATAACCTAAAATCCCAATGAAAGCCATTTAAGATTATGAGTTTAATGTGAAAAAAATATGGAAAAGTCCACGGAGTGTGAATACTTTTTTAAAGGTACTGTACATAAAAATGATTTTGGACTTTGAGTTCAAGAGCAAGAGAAAGACCATAATATTAATACGCCAATTCAATAGTCTGTCTAACGGCATCTTTGTTGGGACTATAAAACTGAAACACTGTTTTTTTTCATTTTCTGGTGACCTCTGTAGATAGTTATGGTATTCACTTTTTTTTAGGGGAAGAAGGGTTGTTGGGAAGAAAAATGAATCTAGTCTGAGTATAATAAGTACATCCATGTTCTAAGTGTATACTGCAATACAGGAAAAGGAGAATAACTCACTGATCGAGCTTTACTTTTAGAGCAAAGAAAAAATCCCAAATTTCTTAAATTGGGAAAGCCTACTACTAGCTGTCTTAATAAATCTAATCCAGGGAACTCATAGCTCAAATCTGGACTTTTAAAGTACTATGCAGACACCATTCCGTTTGATGAAGTATGTGAAAGCTCAGGTAGTCGTCTGTAAAGTTGTCTATGCCTCTTAGAAAACTCACAGTCAGAGAAAGAAGGACCGTTTCTATCAGATGGAAGACTGGGGATGTCCTATTCATCAGGGAAGGACTCTTTGTACCTCCGTGTTTGTTCAGATGAGCTATAATCACAATATAGACTGACAGAATTCTTACGTTTCTATTTCTACTGGAAGTACTTCTTGAGTAGCATAAAAGAACTACTAAAAGTTCTTTGAAATCTGACAACCTTTTTTGCACTGAAGATCCCTAAATTCTCTGCAAGGAATAACTGTCAGGATGTGCCCCCAGCTGCTTGGACTCACATCTGTAGTCATTACTGGATGTACCTGCTTCAAGATTTCTAATATTTCTACTGCTCTGGTTAGCTGGGATGTGACACTGCCCTTCAAACTTCCTATGAAAAGAAAATTATAAAAGTTACAAAAAAAATCTTTCTATAGAGAGATCCTGAGCGGTAAGGTATAAAAACTGGTGAATCAGAGGATAGTGCTAATGACATGTGTCTAGAAAAATTTGGGGAAAACTTGCATTAATGGGCTTACAATGAAAAGGATCACCTAGCCTAAGGAGGTCATATATAGTGGTTTTGGAACTACATATTTATTGTGGTTTTTATAGTTTGTGTAACGAGGCGAGCAGCTCTGACTGTTTTGTGATTGAAAAGGACATGGAGACTGACATTACACAGGATGGTGCTGCCACCTTGTGGACAAGTGCTGAAATTGCTCGAAAGGTGGACGCTGTAAAATCTGATCCCTTCCCACAGGCACTTGTTGTACAGGAAGAAAAAGTGCGGGAAAAAGGACACTGAGCTACTGGAGCTGGACCTGAGCAGACCTGCCTCAGACTGCCCTCATCTCTGAAGTGTGAGGAATTGCCAGAACTGCTGCAGACGTGATACTGGACTCAAGGGACCTCCGGACCGTCTCCTTCCTCCATACCAAGAGACTGTAAGCTAGTCCTCTGGTGAGAGGGCTGAATATCTCCCCACCTCTCTCCCTTGGAGTCGCCGTCGTTTACCCGGAGTCCAGGCCTGCTACGTGGGAGCCCTCCCTCCTTGTGTTTTGGACTGGTAATATAACCCATAGGGCAAGTCAGGGACAGAATTCTTGTTTATCATTGCTGTTTTTTTTTGTGTTCTGCGCCGTGTGTCTGAAGTTAAAGACCCGGATAGCAAACCCTGGTTATGTGTGCTGCTAAGCCAGCTGCGTGTCATTGAGATGTTTACCAGTAAAAAAATGTACCCTTGCATAGAATCTGAGCGTGGGGATTTTGTTGGCGCAGATTATGGGAACTCAGCCGCGGTCAATCCCTCGGCCACTTCAGTTTGCATCTAACATTTCTGATATTTTAGATACAGTACATCTTCAGAGTTCAAAGAGTTTGGTCACTTCAAAAAGAACGGTTTGACTTTCTTTTATCTGAGAGAAAAATAAGTAGGATAGCCTTTCTTTATATTTCCAGAGTCTACCAACAAATTATCAAGTTCTGGGAAACAAAAAAAAACCCCTCACATGGGATGGTGAAGAGGGGAGCCAGGTGATGGCCGACAGCGCTCCCCTCGACTTCATCAAATGGGTGTTGTGTATGTGTTTTGCCCCGGCTGGGGGTGCGACACTTAAGGCTCGTCCACCACCCTGTCGCCGGTCACCTTCATAGACATTGTACTTGGGCAACACATCACAGAAAACGGTTTCTTTTGAACTCAAACATCTTTTATCCAGCATTTGTTCTTCTTAACAGACATCTACACAGTAAACTTTCTCAATCTTCATAATAAACAACTTCACCATAACCTTCCAAGGACAGACATGCCACTTTCTCCTGTTACCATTCTGCTGTCGCTTGTTGAACCGACTAACCTTCTGTCTAGCCCTTGCCCTGGGTACTATTCCTCCAGCAGTCAATTCTGACATCTATAGTCCCCGTCTCTTGCAGCCATGCCCATAGGGCACAAAGGAGGTTACCTCATGAGGCCTGGGCAAACCCTGATTCAGAGCTCGTGGTCACAGGACCTCCTGTGCATAACACTACTGCATCTTCACTCAACTAAACTGAACTGACTCATCTGGCCTGTCTGCCTTACCAACACTTACTCCAACCACTGAGCTCTATCTCCTAGGCTACTACTGTATCCATTTCTAGTCTGCTGAACCTGCTTTTCCTATTGCTAACACTCTACAACACATTATCTACCACTTAACCCTTTCCTGCTTACTTGGTCCCTACGTTGCACTAAATCGTAACTTAGACATTCTATACTGTTATTCTTATGACTGTTACTTACTACAGTTTTATTCCATCTTATCGCACTTAACATTCCTATACTTTACATGTCAACAATATATTTCCCGTAATAAAAGACCTTATATAAAATATGTTACACTCTATAAATTATGCTTTCTTATATTATACATTAACGTAAAATACACACTAGCAATAAACTTCGTATTCCATAAAACACTATAACTTATCGGCCACTAGATGGCGCTGGTTGCTGCACTGCTCCAGCTCTGCTACATTGTCAGCAGCCGCACTGATAGTCATTGAAAATTAAGCACATTTACCGTATTTTTCGTTTTATAAGATGCACCGGATTATAAGACGCACCCCAAATTTAGAGAAAAAAAGGTTAAAAAAAAAGAAAAGAAATAGAAAATGGGGTCCGTTTTATAATCCAGTGGTGGCTTACCTGGGAGGAGGGGCGGCAGTGGTGGTGGAGCGGGGGTTACAGGAAGCAGGGACTGTGCTGGAGTACGGCGATGCTGCAAGCAGTGCAGAGGGGGCCCAGATACTCACTGCAGGTGGCAGCGCTGTCCTGGGGCTGTTGGCGCTGCTCTCTTCTGGTGCAGCAGGCGCTGCTCTGTCCTAGGCTGCGGGCACTGCTTTGTGCTGAGGCAGCGAACGCTGCTCTGTGCTGGTCTGGTGCTCGCCGCCTTGGTGAGGCACAGGCCATTCTGAAGATGGCGGTGGCGCGGACTTCAGAGAAATTACAGCCAAAGTCGGTGCATGCGCAGATTGCATTATTGGCTCAATGACAAGTTAAGATCTCATCTGCGCACGTGCTGTCTCCAGGTGCCATTTTCCTTAAGTCCACTGCTGGGACATCGATGGGCCAGATGCGGTGCGTGCACAGATGAGAGCTTGAGCCCAGAGATCCACATGCCGACTCTGGATGCCATTATTTGAAGCCCTCACTGCAGAGATCTTCAGAGTGGCCCGAGCCTCACCGCACAGAGCCAAGCTGCTAGCTGCAAAGAGCAAGGCCACACAGAGCAGCGCTGCCCGACGTGCAGAGCAATGCCCACAGCCCCGCCACAGAGCAGCGCCCACAGCACAACATGGCCCCTTCCCCCTATGACCCTCTCTTCACAACCAGGTACAAAAACAGCAGGCAGGAGGGTAGTCACAGAGCAGGCAGGGGTCAAAACACAGGGATCAATAGTCAGAGCAGAGCGAGAACTGGAGACAAGCAGGAATACAAACCTATATTTGGCAGTGACCAGCAGACAGGAGGGGGAATTAGAAGGGTGTGGTGTCTTCTCATTGGCTGTAGCTGAAAGGTAGTTACTTTAGCTGGAACACGCGACCTTCAGTCATCCAGTGGTACTGCAGGTCCCAGAGAAACCAGCTTAGTGGATGAGCAGAGCCTATGCTCACCAGAGCCACAGGCACCGACTCCTCTCCTATCACTAGCACAGTCCATGGCGAGAATACAGCGGCGCCTGGTGACTGGCGCAGAAGTCACAGGAGTGGACTCTGGTGAGGACATGACAGAAGCATAAATTATTTGAATATGCAAAGAAAAATTAGCTCTTAGAAGTCAATGTACGATAAAACTCAAAAATACGAATGAACAGAAAAGGGGTAAAATGGTTCGGTCATTACCTGGATAAAGTGTAACTAAGAGGTATTTTGTTTATTTGATTTTTTTTTTAGGCAGAAAATTTACTTTACATAAATGTTATTTACTTTACGGGTAAATTAGCAGTGTACGGATCTCCCAACATGAGTATGTGGGGAAAGTGTGGACAGCTTGAGTGCGCTACGCTTGAGAAGACAAGAACACGCTGCACCTACAGTAAGTATGCTGTGCAGGAGTGGAGTTTGCACAGTGCTCTCATTGTGGCTGCAATGTGTTCTTTTCTATACAAGGTAGAGAGTGTAGAAGCTGTGTAGTATTCCTTCTCCTCTGTTTTCCATTGTGGAAGGCAAAGTACAGTAATTAACCCCCTCATACATTCTCTGCCTAAAAATAATAATTATGTAGAGGAAGAAAGCCTGATTCCAGCAATGCAATGTATCACTTATTTGGCCTGCTTGATGTAGTTTTGATAAAATTCCTGTTTTACCTTATTCAGATGTAGCAGTGGTCAGAATGCTGAGCTGTGTATAACCCCAGTCACACTACATTGTCAACTTCCACCTATCAGTGGTGGGCGCTGGGTTACACTGATTAACTGGTCTTCCTTGCATGGACACCTTGTCCTACGGTGATAATCTTCTGCTGATAAAACACTGATTTTATTGAAACTACAACAAACCGCTGAGCAAATTACTCATCACTGGAATCCTGCTCTCTGCCCCTACATTACCCTGCCTGGAAATTAAATTGTAAAAACCTGCTGATATATTCCCTTTAATGGGCTCTTTGCAACGACATGACTTCAAAGGGATTAATTTTTGCTATTGGGACATCTATTTCAGATCTTTTTCTATGTTCTGTAAGTTCTTCATCAAAAGGATATTTCCTTTTAACCAATTTACAATCTTTTATCTGGCTTTTACTATGCCCTGGGTATCCAAGATCTCAAACATTAAAATCTTGGAGACTTATTTTTTAGGCTCCTCAACTTTCAGTATGGACCTAATCAGCTTCAAATGTTGCTGAATATCATCAAGAGGAAGACTGGCCTTCAGTGGTGTACTGTTAATAGTGGCAAACCATTCGGTCACTGTGCACTATTCGGCCTATGAGTCAGGTGGAGCCCAGTGCCAGAGCGCCCCCCCCTGCCTGCCATCGCATTTTCCACTGAATTGATAGTCAGCTCCCTCCTCCATCATTCTCCCTGTGCATCTGAGCTCTTAAGTCTCAGCGCAGCAGGTATGATGATGTCACTACATTGCGCTTGATCTGCTGAGCAGTGCAGAGCTTCAGGACACACATTGGGAAGAGCGGAGAAGCAGTGAACAAGGAGAAGTATCAGTTTTAATTTCTTAATTCAATGAGGCCATTATATAGTTTGTAGGGCTATGTTATGGCCATTATACAGTTTGCAGTGGTTTGCAAGGCTATATGTTGTCCATTACACAGTTTGCAGTGCTATGTGGGGGTCATTATAATATTTGGAGGGCTATGTGTGGCCATTATACTGTTTGGAGGGTTATGTGGGGGCCATTATACTGTTTCAAGAGCTGTGTGGGTGGGCATTGTACTATTTGGAGTGATATGTGATATGCCAATATACTGTTTGCAGGGCTATATGGGTGCCATTAGAAGGCTGTGTGGGGGCCTTTATACAGATTGCAGGGACATTTTACTATTTGGAGGGCTATGTGGGGGCCATTATACAGTTTACAGGGCTCTGTGGGGGGGCATTATACAATCTGCAGGGCTATGTAAGAGCCATTATACAATTTGGAGGGCTATATGGGGGCCATTGGAGGGCTGCGTGGGGGCCAATGATACTGTTTGGAGCACTAGGTTAGAGGCATTATACTGTTTGGAGGGCTATATGTGGGTCATTTTACTGCTTGTAGAGCTACGTATAGGTAATTGTACTGCTGTGAGGGCTGTGTAGGGGCTATTATACTGTGTATGGGCAATTATATACAGTCATATGAAAATGTTTGGGCACCCCTATTAATGTTAACCTTTTTTATTTCTAACAATTTGGGTTTTTGCAACAGCTATTTCAGTTTCATATATCTAATAACTGATGGACTGAGTAATATTTCTGGATTGAAATGAGGTTTATTGTACTAACAGAAAATGTGCAATCCACATTTAAACAAAATTTGACCAGTGCAAAAGTATGGGCACCCTTATCAATTTCTTGATTTGAACACTCCTAACTACTTTTTACTGACTTACTAAAGCACTAAATTGGTTTTGTAACCTCATTGAGCTTTGAACTTCATAGGCAGGTGTATCCAATCATGAGAAAAGGTATTTAAGAAGGCCACTTGCAAGTTGTTCTATTTGATTCTCCTATGAAGAGTGGCATCATGGGATCCTCAAAACAACTCTCAAATGATCTGAAAACAAATATTATTCAACATAGTTGTTCAGGGAAAGGATACAAAAAGTTGTCTCAGAGATTTAAACTGTCAGATTCCACTATGAGGAACATAGTAGGAAATGGAATAACACAGGTACAGTTCTTGTTAAGCCCAGAAGTGGCAGGCCAAGAAAAATATCAGAAAGGCAGAGAAGAAGAATGGTGAGAACAGTCAAGGACAATCCACAGACCACCTCCAAAGACATGCAGCATCATCTTGCTGCAGATGGTGTCAATATGCATCGGTCAACAATACAGCGCACGTTGCACAAGGAGAGTGATGCAAAAGAAGCAGTTTCTGCAAGCACGCCACAAACAGAATCGCCTGAGGTATGCAAAGGCACATTTGGACAAGCCAGTTACATTTTGGAAGAAGGTCCTGTGGACTGATGAAGCAAAGATTGAGTTGTTTGGTCATACAAAAAGGCGTTATGCATGGAGGCGAAAAATCACGGCATTTCAAGAAAAGCACTTGCTACCCACAGTAAAATTTGGTGGAGGTTCCATCATGCTTTGGGGCTGTGTGGCCAATGCCGGCACCGAGAATCTTGTTAAAGTTGAGGGTCGCATGGATTCAACTCAGTATCAGCAGATTCTTGACAATAATGTGCAAGAATCAGTGACGAAGTTGAAGTTACGCAGGGGATGGATATTTCAGCAAGACAATGATCCAAAACCCCACTCCAAATCTACTCAGGCATTCATGCAGAGGAACAATTACAATGTTCTGGAATGGCCATCCCAGTCCCCAGACCTGAATATCATTGAAAATCTGTGGGATCATTTGAAGCGTGCTGTCCATGCTCGGCGATCATCAAACTTAACTGGAATTGTTTTATAAACAGGAATGGTCAAATATACCTTCATCCAGGATCCAGGAACTCATTAAAAGCTACAGGAAGCGACTAGAGGCTGCTATTTTTGCAAAAGGAGGATCTACGAAATATTAACTTCATTTTTATCTTGAGGTGCCCATACTTTTGCTCCGGTCAAATTTTATTTAAATGCGGATTGCACATTTTCTGTTAGTACAAAAAAACTCATTTCAATCCAGAAATATTACTCAGTCCATCAGTTATTAGAAATATGAAACTGAAATAGCTGTTGCAAAAACCCAAATTGTTTTAAAGAAAAAAGGTTAACATTAATAGGGGTGCCCAAACGTTTTATATCACTGTATTGTAGAGGGATGTGTAAGGGTCGTCATACTGTGAGAAGGGGTGTAATGGCCATTATACTGTTATGTAAGGGCCATTATACTGTATGGAGGGCTTAGTTGGGACCATCATACTGTGCTGGGGTCACTGTGGGGATTTCATACTTTGTGGGGTGGGAGATACTGTAGGGTTATCATACTGTGCATTGGAGGGTACTGAGTAGGAAATTACTGCTAGGGTATCATACGGTGTTCAGGGAAGCTTTTGTTGATATCATACTTTATGGGGGCCATGAAAGTGGTATCATAACGCATGGGAACACTAAGGGGCTTCAATAGGAGGAAAATTACCTTGTAAGTAGAGTTGAGCGGATCGGCTAGAATCCGGGTCCGACGGATCCGGATCGTGTTGCCGCCGAAGTCCGGATCCGGGACGAGAGAGACAGAGACAGAGAGAGAGAAAAAAAAAACAAAAAACGATCCGGATCGTGCACCCCGGATCCCGGGTACTGGTCGGACTCGGATTGGAACCTCGAACCGTGCGGATCCGGATTTTTAAGATCTGGGTCCGCTCAACACTACTTGTAAGGGCTGCAAATATATGCTATATTATGACCCTGCTGGTTTTCCAGAGCTTTTACACTCATCAAATGAAGAAAATTCTGAATCTGATTGTAGCTCTACGCTGTCTACTACAATGTCTTCATCAGAGCTGAAATCTGGGAAGCATATAATTAGCAGAATAGGTGCAAGGATGGTCAGACCTTCTGGAGATAGTTGCAAGGGAATTATGGACTTTATCAATTATAGACCTCTTAACAATTTAACAGTGAAGGAGAAATCTCAGTCACAATGTTTTCTATATAAGTAGAACATGACGTTCTCTCATAAGCAGGGGACAGTATTTTCTTTTAGAATATACACAGCTCTCCTGTGAAATTTTTCACCGTAAAACATAACTATGTAGAACATAAGTATAGGTTGAGAAACTCAAGAGCCAAGGCTGTAGTTGTTCCCCTGGAACCATGCTTGGAGTGTGTGAATGGCCATCAGAAGGGTCTCATCTGCTGCTATCTCCAGGGGCCCCCATGGCTTAAAGTAGTAACATAGTCAAAGATGCCTTGCTATTGCTGGCATGGAACTGTAGAAGCTGACTCCAATATGCACAAACAACCCAGAAACAGAATGAGCTGACAGATCTTTAGGACACAGCATCCAACATAGGTTTCAGAAGTCTTGACGGCATTACTTCCTGTCTGACATTAACCCAAGAAATGTGAGCAAGGATGGTTGACCTTAGGGAGATCAACATCCACCACTGCGGAGACACCATCACGTGTTTCTCAACGCAGTGATTCTAGAGCAATGCCCCCCTTGCTTTGAATATTAACCCAAGAAAGAGGGACAAGTAATAGAGTGGCAAGACTTAAAGGGGTAGTCAATGATAAGACAAATATGGGCACAGTGCCTTACAAAATAATGGACAGCTAACGCTTTTGCATCAAGCAACATTCTTTTACTTTTTAAAGGGAATCATGCTATAGTATGAAATGACAATGTATACAGTGTGTCCACCCATATCCTGTCCACCGCCATTAACTTGAGAACGGTGGCAGCTATAGGCATAGAAGTGATGTCTAGGTATAGTAAAGTAGCCATGCGCTACGCAATGAAACCACCTATAGGGCCACTTGGTGGAATACAACGGAGATAGCATTTTTATCTCGAAAATGGAACGAGATAGAGAAAAAAAGTGAATTAAAAAACTGTAGGGCATCATCAATTCAATACAAATCGACACCTCCCATACAAAAATGCTATGATATGAAACCCATGACCCCCCAAAACATTGAATGCTGGTCACGCATATGGCGCTCATTTAACTTTCATGCTCAAAGTGACCACCGTCAACTGCAATGCACATCTGGATTCTGGACAGCATACTGTATGGTGCTGCATGTTGTGCAATATGGTGGGTGACACGTTTGCACAAGCATCTGTGATACGTCGTCGTAGGTCCTGCAATGTTGGTGGAGGGGTCGCATACACCTGCTGTTTGATGTGACCTCATAGAAAGAAGTCCAATGAGGTCAGGTCAGGTGAGCGTGGAGGCCACTTCACACAGCCACCATACCCAATTCCCAATACCCGTTCTAATCATAGCATTTCTGTATGTAAGGTGTCGATTCGTATTGAATTGATGATGCCCTACAACTTTGTAATTCACTTTTTTTCTCTATCTCGTTCTGTTTTCGAGATAAAAATGCTAACTCCGTTGTTTTCCACCAGGTGTCGCTATAGGTGGTTTCATTGCGTAGCGCATGGATACTTTACTATACCTAGACACCACTTCTATGCCTATAGCTGCCGCCATTCTCAAGTTAATCTCAAAAAAATTTACTTCTTGAAGATATTCTTATTTCAGTAATTCAATACAAAAAGAGTAACACATATATTGTATAGAGTCATTACACACAGAGTGATCTATTTCACGTGTTTATTTCTGTTAATGTTGATGATTATGGCTAACAGCCAATGAAAATCCAAAAGTCATTATCTCAGAAAATTAGAATATTATAGAAGACCAACGGAAAAAAAATATTTTAAACTCTGAATGTTGGCCTACTGAAAAGTCTGTACAGTAAATGCACTCAATACTTGGTCAGGGCTCCTGTTGCATGAATTACTGCATCAATTCGGCGTGGCATGGAGGTGACCTGCCTTTGGCACTGCTGAGGTGTTATGGAAGCCCAGGCTGCTTTGATAGCAACCTTCAGCTCATCTGCATTGTTGGGTCTGGTGTCTCTCATCTTCCACTTGACAATACCCCATAGATTCTGTATGCTGTTTAGGTCAGGCGTGTTTGCTGGCCAATCAAGCACAATGATACTGTGGTTATTAAACCAGGTGTTGGTACTTTTGGCAGTGTGGACAGGTGCCAAGTTCTGCTGGAAAATGAAATTTCCATCTCCAAAAAGCTTGTCGGCAGAGGAAAGCATGAAGTGCTGTACAATTTCCTGGTAGAAAGCTGCGCAGACTTTGGTCTTGATAAAACACAGTGGACCTACACCAGCAGATGACATGGCTCCCCAAACCATCATTGATTGTGGAAACATCACACTAGACCTCAAGCAGCTTGGATTGTGGCCTCTTGACTCTTCCTCCAGACTCTGGGACTGCGATTTCTAAATGAAATGCAAAATTTACTTTCATCTGAGAACACCATCTTGGACCACTGAGCAATTAACGGGGAAGAAATTAAACATAGACCTTTTGGCCTCCATGACTCTCGTATCAATTAATGTACCTAGCTGTATAGGAAAACATGCATTTTTTTTATGAAGTGGGCTTTCTTTTTAACATTGTTAACACTTGTAGAGGTATACAACTTTATATCTATGAAGTCGATAAACGGTCATGAGTTATAGCTCCAACAATATGGACAAGCAGGGTGCACAAAGCCTAATACCATTACTTATCTGTCAATGCAAATAAATATGTCCCCATTGGGTTCCCTCAAATGACCATCACAAGCTAAAAGAGAAAATACAAAAATATTGTGTGGGTGTTAAGTGTTCTCCTGAAGAAATATTCGGTCTGATTATATGGCTGGAAGTTAGATTGTGTCCTCTATCATCTGCACAATATAGTACATGGGAGACTGTCATCTCATTATATGGATCTCTGACTTTGATGATCAGCCAAAAAAATGTACATATACATGGCTATAAAATTATGGGCTACAATATGACATTTGTAAATGAGATAAGAAAAGTAATTGACAATTTCACAATCCATGGAATGAAGAAATGGAGCATTTCTCCTGCCGCAAGCAACTTTCAATAGCCCCAGATGATTTTTTTTTTCCTTCCTCACAAATGAAGTGGCATAGTGGTTAAGCTGATGACATATACTTTACCTGTTTGGTTAAGGAATTATATGGGTTATTAAGGATGTTGCATTTTTAAGAGGACCCGAGGGAGTTGCAGACAAAATGAGCCTTGATGCAGACAGACATGAGCTAAACACTTCCCCGACATTGCATTGCGCTGATTTGATATGAATATTTCAAACATCATTGCACATTTCAGTGGCTGTCATTTCACAGATGTCCCTGTAAACAGAGGCTGCAGACAAATGCTTAGTAATATCCACTAAGCACATTCACTTTAGGAAAGGAGCAGCAAAACGCCGTACGAGTTAAAGGGAAAATGTCACTGAAAGCTAATTGTCTCATACATTTTATTATTCTATACTCTGGCCCATACCGGGGGGTGTACACATTTCTGGGATAGACTCTTCCTCAGTGAAAAGTATAGAAAGTTATGAATGTTGTACCTAATCGTGGCACTTACATAACTGAACAAATATGAAGTCAGGAGTGAAAATCTGTGATTACGGTAATCAATTGCAGCTCACAAATGTCTTAAAAAGGGAACCTGTCACCAGTTTTTTCACTATTAAAAAAAAAGAATCACCTTCTGCAGCTCCTGGGCTGCATTGTATGAAGGTGCACCTTGTTCCCTGACTCCCCTTCCAGACCCCAAAAATAACTTTATAAAACATGACCCCCACGTATGATAATCACCTGATCTAGTCGGATGGGCGAACTCTTTTTCAGCTCCTGTTCCCCCTCCTGCCGCTGTTCGCCATCCTCCTTTCTTGAATGACGCCTCCGTCATCATCCACATTGCTTTCAAATCTCACGCCTGTGCAGAGTCATGTCCGCTAGTGCAGGCGCAGTTCGATCTGCCATATCGCAGGCAGAGCAGAAAACATAGTTGCCCTCGTTAGTGCGCTGGTGAGCTAATTGCGCAGGCACGAGGAATAGATTGGGTACAAGGATGACGCAGTGAAGCCGTGCGCAGCGCAGACCATAATCTCGCGCCTGCCCAAATAGCTCACCGGCGCGCGTGAGGGCAACTATGTTTTCTGCTCTGCCCGCAATATGGCAGAGCAAACAGCGCCTGCGCAAGCGGACATGACTGTACAGGCGCGAGATTTGAAAAAGCAACGTGGATGATGATGGAGGCGTCTTCCACGTCAATCAAGAAAGGAGAACGGCGAACAGTGGCAGGATGGGGGACAGGAACCGAAAAAGAGGATGCTCATCTGATTAGATCAGGTAATTAGCATACGTGGCGGTCAGATTTTATAAAGTTATTTTTGGGGTCTGCAAGGGGAATCAGGGCCAAGGTGCACCTTCATAGAATGCAGCCCAGGAGCTTCAGAAGGTTTAATAGTGAAAAAACTGGTGACAGGTTCCCTTTAACTGTTACTCATCACACACTCTGCTATTTACAAGATGGACTTAAAAGGAAAAATTGCATTCAAGTGTTAAAACAGTTGTACTGCAGAACTGGGAAGTAAAGATGTATCGAAGCCTGCACCAAAATCCTGCCCATTGGATTATGTGCCAAGCTGGGCAATGGTATTTTGCTCTGCATAGTCTCTCCCATACCTGTCCACTATGCATAAAAACCAGTAAACCTTTACACAGACTGTAACATAAGGATTTTATCAGTTTTCGAATTTGCAGAGTAACCATTTAGCATATCGGAGAGTGCCATATCATCCCGTTGAGAATTTCAGGAATATCATTACTACGATTTTCTGCACGGATTCTCCCATCGATAAACGTGGTCTCTATTTGTTAAGACTAGTGTTTTTCACACCAGCCTTGATGAGGAGGCATGCTTGGGTCAGACACACAAAATTTCTTAATACTGTGTTTCCTCAAAAATAAGACCTACCCTAAAAATAAGCCCTAGCAGGAATTTTCAGCCCTTTCGGGGTATGCTTAAAATATAAGCCCTACTCTAAAAATAAGTGTCAGGGCAGGTAACAAAAAGTTAAAGGATACAGCAGGACACTTCATTAAAAAAGAAGACTCCCCCAAAAGAGAGAAGACAGCCTCCCCAAAAAACATTGCACTCAACAGAACCCAAACAACTATAGCTGATAAGTGTTGACAGTGAATGGGCTCTCCCACAGTGATCTGCATCGCTGTTAGGTCTCTCAAAGCTCCACCTACACAGATCGGGTCCAGTTTCCCTCTGTTCACACACACACACACACACACAAATTCTGCATGCGCACACAGACACACAGTTCTGATTGCAGTATAACTCGGCTCTCTCACATCCACACACACACACACATTGGGTCTCCGCATCACTCCACTCTCACTGACTGTACGAAAGTAGTACTACAGCGGGAGCGACAGCTGTGGAAAGCAGAGACCTGACAGCAGCGCAGAAGTTCAGGGTCTAGGAAATGCGATTCTCCTGGGTAGTGTCTGCCTTCTTTCGGGGGTAAATTTAGCTGTGCTTCCCCCCCCCAAAAAAAACCTGCTCAGAAAATAAGCCTTAGAGCATTTTTAGAGGCAAAAAATAATATAAAAACAGTGTCTTATTTTAGGGGGAATAAGGTAGTTAATGAATCAGGAGCATCTAACAAGTAGAACGCACCTACAGTCATGGCCAAAAGTTTTGAGAATGCTATAAATATTAATTTTTACAAAGTCTACTGCTTAAGTTTTTCTAATGGCAATTTGCATATACTCCAGAATGTCATAAAGAGTGATCAGCTTAACAGCAATTACTTGCAAAGTCAATATTGGCTAAGAAAATGAACTTTAACCCCCAAAACACATTTCAACATCATTGCATTCCTGCCTTAAAAAGGAGCAGCTAACATTGTTTTAGTGATTGTTCCATTAACACAGGTGTGGGTGTTGATGAGTACATGGCTGGCGATCAATCAGTCATGATTAAGTAAGAATGACACCACTGGACACTTTAAAAGGAGGCTGGTGCTTGGTATCATTGTTTCTCTTCAGTTAACCATGGTTATCTCTAAAGAAACACGTGCAGCCATCATTGCGCTGCACAAAAATGGCCTAACAAGGAAGAGTATCGCAGCTACAAAGATTGCACCTCAGTCAAAAATCTACCGCATCATCAAGAACTTCAAGGAGAGAGCTTCCATTGTTGCCAAAAAGGCTCCAGGGCGCCCAAGAAGGGCCAGCAAACGCCAGGACCGTATCTTAAAACTGTTTCAGCTGCGTGATTAGACTACCAGCAGTGCCGAGCTAGCTCAGCAATGGCAGCAGGCTGGTGTGAGTGCTTCTGCACGCACTGTGAGGCGGAGACTGCTTGAGCAAGGCCTGGTTTCAAGGAGGGCAGCAAAGAAGCCACTTCTCTCCAGAAAAAACATCAGGGACCGACTGATATTCTGCAAAAGGTACAGGGAGTGGACTGCTGAGGACTGGGGTAAAGTCATTTTCCCAGATGAATCCCCTTTTCGATTGTTTGGGACATCTGGAAAACAGCTTATTAGAAGAAGAAGAGGTGAGCGCTACCACCAGTCTTGTCTCATGCCAACTGTTAAGCATCCTGAAACGATTCATGTGTGGGGTTGCTTCTCAGCCAAGGGAACTCACAGTCTTGCCTAAAAACACAGCCATGAATAAAGAATGGTACCAGAATGTCCTCCAAGAGCAACTTCTCCCAACTGTCCAAGAGCAGTTTGGCGCCGAACAATGCCTTTTCCAGCATGATGGAGCACCTTGCCATAAAGCAAAGGTGATCACTAAATGGCTCATGGAACAAAACATAGAGCTTTTGGGTTCATGGCCTGGAAACTCCCCAGATCTCATAATCCCATTGAGAACTTGTGGGCAATCATCAAGAGACGGGTGGACAAACAAAAACCAACAAATTCTGGCAAAATGCAAGCATTGCTTATGCAAGAATGGACAGCTATCAGTCATGATTTGATCCAGAAGTTGATTGAGAGCATGCCAGGGAGAATCGCAGAGGTCCTTTAGAAGAAGGGTCAACACTGCAAATATTGACTTGCTGCATTAACTCATTCTAACTGTCAATATAACCTTTTGGTACTCATAATATGATTGCAATTATATTTCTGTATGTGATGTAAACATCAGACAAACAATTAAAAACCAGAGGGCAACAGATCATGTGAAAATATAATTTTGGTGTCATTCTCAAAACTTTTGGCCATGACTGTACATGAGCATCGCTACAAATCTTTCTCTAGTCAGGACTGGAATAAGATCTGTAGCATAATAAATGCCTCTGCCAGTCAATGATGAGCGGGCGTTCCCATGCCCTGTCCCAGTTCCACCCACTTTGAGGTATGAACACCAAAAGTTTTAACCCAGCCTTTAGTTGCAAAAAGATATTGTGACATTTTAAAGCTTTTTACGCCAGAATTCTGGGGTAAAAGCTTTGATGAATAGGACCCTATATACGAAAATACATCTGATTTACCTATATTTGATAATTTTTACATTTAAAGTATAAGTTCTCATGAAAATGAGCCAATATCATAGTTTAGAAGTAGCTACTTTAAGGGATATAAGAATTGGTAAAACTACCATAAAAGTCCAGCACGGTGGCTCAGTGGTTAGCACTACAGCCTTGCAGCATTGAGTTCCTGGATTCAAATCCCACCAAGGACAACATGTGCAAGGAGGTTGTATGTTCTACCCGTATTTGCGTGCGTTTCCTCTGGGATCTCGGTTTTCACCCACACTCAAAAGACATACTGATAGAGAATTTGGATTGTGAGCCCCAATGGGGACAGTGATGATAATAGAAGAAGAAAAAGGCACACAATGGTGAATAGAACTCACTGATATTTTATTGTTTGATTGAGAAGGTTTTCTAGAGTGGTATGATTTCAGCAGAAAATATAAACTTTCATTGTGAAGCATAGGGAAATAAAATATTACATAAATTATATCTTAACAATTGCAGGCACTTTACCAGGCAGTGTATTGCTTTATATTATAATACGCATGACACTTCACAAACATAGGTAGCTGCATTTGATGATGAAGACATATCCTTTTTGATGAAAATTCATATGTTCTTGTGTATTACAAGAGTCATGTGTTACAGATTGTGCTGACAGTCAATATTTGGTCCACAATTGTAGCATGTAGAGTAGTAGTCACATCCTGCGCCTCTTCCCTCGGCGGCCAGCTCTTCTGCTGCTTGGCGGACGCCTGAACTGTTTTTTGAAGTCAACAAGGCAATCTGTGGCTTCTGAGATTGATACAAAAGATCTGATCGGGGAGTCATCAAGGTTCACATGTTCGGAGCTAAAACGGTCACCATGTTTATCATTGGGAGGGCTGTACACAATAAACAGTAATATAGAAAAAATATTATTATGTTATCAAGGGAACTACTGTGTCCAAATCTGACAACGTATAGAGAGAACTAATCCATACACTTTGAGTTGTCCAGTGGAATGCCATTGGAAAACATTTGGATGGCATGGGTGAGTAGGACAATTTTCTCAAAGTGCCGAAAGCTATGCTTAATTATATTTTTTTAATAGGAGAAATAAAAAACAGCTTGGGCTTAGCCGAACTGGCGAGATGTTGTGTTTGCACCACGCCACAATAATGACATCGATCCAGCTCTGACTAATCAAAAGAGGAGCTGGGAATGGCGAGACTCTCAGGGCTCCTGCTCCGATAGAACGGAGGTCCTGAAAATCGATCCCAATAAGTATTATATGTATGAGTGATGAGTTCTGATAGGACTTACCTCATATTGGAGGAATCTGCCTTATTACAACTGGATTCTGCATAGGAAAACAAAAGCATTAGATACATTTCACACATTGAAATACTCTGCCAAATCTGTGAAAATTGCCCCTTTCCTATAGATTTGTAAATCGCACAATATTCAGGCAATATGAAGTATGTCATGGATAGAAGGTTACTAACATTATGAACACTATAGAGTATAGATCACACACATGGTAAAATCCTTTGTATGAGAATAACAGGACGTGATAGGAGCCAGTTTATCAAACATCCTCAATTATGTATCAGAATAATAGGAAATGCACACTAGGGAAGACTCAAATTGCTAAAAACCAACACTATTTTAAGCGAGAAATAAGATTATCTGAATTTTAGGAAAATTAGATGTTGTATTAAAAAGAATTTTACTGTATATATGTAATCTAGTAAAACGCCCCTTTTATGAAGTGTGGGCGATTTCCGATCATTGGCAGTGAGTGTCTTTAAAGGTGGATACGCATACACCCTGTGTCAGAGAAGCTCAATGCTGATGGGTACAAAGCCGTGCGCATGCACGGCTTTATATCGCACCGCCATAACACTGAGCATTGTAAAGCAGGTTAGCCCGCCCACAGGGGCGTGATAACGTGGCAAGTAGACCGGTTAGCCAGGGAACGCCTCTGTGACTAGTCACAGCCCTCATTAGCATTTCATAAATAATCTTCAGAAATACGTTTTCTAAGATCTATTTATGTATACTACTATATGCTGGAACAGATAGGCAGGGATTCTAGATCTGCATGGTTCTGGGTGCACAGGTGACCTGACAGGTTCCCCTTAATTTCTATACCGTGTGCAAATCACTCTGCAAGAGTCCATTGGGTGATTCACCTGCAGGAAAAAGTCCTGCAATCTGGGCGACAGCCCCAACCAAAAACAAATCCTTAGTCAAATCATATCATAATATATACTGGTTAAAATATATATATATATATATATATATATATATATATACACACATACATACACACACACACACACACACACACACACATATATATATACACAATAACTATATACACAATAACTATATATATATACATATATATATATACACACATACAGTACAGACCAAAAGTTTGGACACACCTCATTCACAGAGTTTTCTTTATTTTCAAGACTCTGAAACTATGTCTTATATTAGGTTCTTCAAAGTGGCCATCTTTTGCTTTCATTACTACTTTGCACACTCTTGGCATTCTCTTGATGAGGTTCAAGAGGTAGTCACCGGAAATGGTTTTCCAACAGTCTTGAAGGAATTCCCAGAGATGCTTAGCACTTGTTGGCCCTTTTGCCTTTACTATGCGGTTCAGCTCACCCCAAACCATCTCAATTGGGTTTAGGTCTGGTGACTGTGGAGACCAGGTCATCTGGCGTAGCAGCCCATCACACTCCTTCTTAGTCAAATAGCCCTTACGCAGCATGGAGGTGTGTTTGGGGTCATTGTCCTGTTAAAAAATAAATGATGGTCCAACTAAACGCAAACCGGATGGAATAGCACGCTGCTGCAAGATGCTGTGGTAGGCATGCTAGTTCTGTATGCCTTCAATTTTGAATAAATCCCCAACAGTGTCACCAGCAAAGCACCCCCACACCATCACACCTCCTACTCCATGCTTCACGGTGGGAACCAGCCATGTAGAGTCCATCCGTTCACCTTTTCTACAAAGACACGGTGGTTGGATCCAAAGATCTCAAATTTGGACTCATTAGACCAAAGCACAGATTTCTACTGGTCTAATGTCCATTCCCTGTGCTCTTTAGCCCAGACAAGTCTCTTCTGCTTGTTGCCTGTCCTTAGCAGTGGTTTCCTAGCAGCTATTTTACCATGAAGGCCTGCTGCACAAAGTCTCCTCATAACAGTTGTTCTAGAGATGAGAAGGTGTGTCCAAGCTTTTGGTCTGTTCTGTATACACCCACTATATATATATATATATATATATATATATGTTCTTCACTTTAGCCTCTCCATTGCTATTGTAAAATACACAGAGTAGCATGGTGTCCCAACAGATTAATTTCGGCACCCGCTTCATGAAAAATACATACATTTCTATCATCAAGGGTAGAGTTAACCAGAAAAGTTCATGAGATGGTTATTTAATAAAAACTGCCAAGAAACTAGAAGAAAGTCCACAGATTTTTCCATCAGAGACCGTCTTTGTTTGCCCTCAGCAAAAGTCTCTTAAAATGATTTTCATTAAGAATGTGCTCACATGGGAAAAAGCTAGTAATGAGCGAATCTCTACTACAAGCTCGTGGTCAAGGGTCTACAAAAGAACACAAGACAAGCAGTACACAGTGGCAATGCGTGGTTTTCTGTAAAATGAGCAACAAAACGAAACGTCTCATAGGGAGTCTCATAAATATCCTTAACTATTCTCCACATGCCCAGTTATGCTTTGATTGTGATGTAGAACATTTCCCTGGTGGATTTCTTGTCTGTTTTTCATTACTGTTTGAACAATTTAGAAGTAAAACTGCAATTTAACACTATTTATGTGGTATTGTACAGGTCTTGCTTCTTGGGCTTTCATCTTGAATTCTAAATACCTAAATATGGCTTTGACATTGGTGTGTACATTTAAAATCTGTCACAAACAGAAATAGTAAGCGCTAAATAAGCCGTCGGCTGCTCATTCCCGTTGGATTGTAGATGTCAGACTACACAGTTTGCATCGAAATGCTCGGGGTGCAAAACACGCGACTTGAAAAAGTGTTCAAAGATTGCTTTATCTGTGTAGGATATGGGGCAAATAAGAAAATCCACACCAAGCTCTAAAATGTTTCCATTATCCCATTCACTTACAATGTACTGTACCTCGCTGTGTATTTTAGATGCAAAATCTTCAAAAAAGATCTGTCACATCTAAATGTTAAAGTGTTTTGACCAGGAAACCCTTCAGCTTTTGTGACAAAACTGCACGGAGAAAACTATGATAAAAAAAAGAGTAACATGACCGCACTGTGTGCACAGGCCTTTATAATGCCATAGATATGACTAATTATTCAAGGATACTCTCTACCTGATCGACATTCATTAAGTATTACACACAGGTCCCATTAATCAATGTAGGACTTACTGGGCAGTGGACTGATAACAGTTGACATGAGAACCAGACCATACAGGCTCTATACAAGCAATGCCAGATGGAGAGGGAGAGTACGCCTGGACAGCCCCTTTAAGTAATTGAATACTTATTATATTATTACAGGGGTTGTCCAGGTAAATAAAACGTTACTTCAGGTCTGGATGTGTATTCTGGATGTATATTCAGTAAAATTTACATGTTGGATTCAGCACAGACCTCTTTATGATCTTCCAGGACCGCAAGGGGAGAGATCACCATTCGAACTGATGAGGCTTGTGATTGGTCAGCACATCATCAGACAACAGCTTATAATGAGACGCTCAGTCACATGACAGCTGCAACCAAAGTCACCTTTGACACTTACAGGCCACCATGGGCCAGTAACTGGTTGAATGGTGACATCTCCACTTCCTTTGCTAGGGCAGAATGAAAAAGGCTGTACGTTGGATCCAGGTGGGTGATGATAAGTAAGTATGGGGCAATACATGGTTAGCACTGCAGTCTGTAAGGAATTTGTATGTTCTCCCCGTGTTTGAGTGGGGTTCCTCCCATACTGATAGAGAATTTAGACTGTGAGCCCCAATGGGGACAGTGATGATCACATCTATAAAGCGCTGTGGAATTAATAGTGCTATACAAGTGAGTAAAATAAATATTATGGCGTTTGTTAATTTTTACACATATGGTCTGCTGGGCAAGAGTTCATTTTACCTAGACAATCCCTTCCGTTTGTACAACTATGGCCATCTTAAAAATTCAAGACGAGGGATTAACTGTGGAATAAAACTAAGCTCAGAAAACCTTTGGCATCAGCAAAGTAAAAAAAACTGTGCAATATAAAGAAAATAAAGCTCCATGAATAAATATATCAGTTTTTAGCCCTATGATTACTAGAGTGACTGACACCAGTTCAGAGCCGGTGAGACCCAGAAGAACACAATAGGGTAAGAAAACTTTGCTTCTGTCTGAAATCTGTATCTGTAGGACCACTATACAGAAATGGAAGAAACTAAGACAAAATTAAAGGATAAGTACAACTCTGCAAATCATTTCTTTTAGTGCCTCAAATAAAACTAAAATTAAAAATTAGTCAACCTTACATTAGGTCTACATCTACAATGCAGTCCATGCATCTCCATGGCAACAGCTAAAAATTCTGTAACATAATCCTACTGTCTTGCGCCAAATTCCATCTTCCGATGATCAGACAACAGCCGTTAAAAAGTACAACTGCAGGATTAGACTCTGTCATGCGGTGTTCTGCTCTAATCTCATCAGTTATCTTCAGATCCTGTTCACACTGCAGAGTCATATACGACACCTGGAGATGATGAGTTAGTCTGTCAGAGCAGGGTGTCGACCAGTTTTGTGCTCACTGGTGATTGGTCTTGCAGGAGTTAATTCCTGCTGGCTTATGCCGCCTCCACCCTTGAAACGATGGTGGAATCTGGTCCCTCATGCAGATAGCTCTAGCTTTGCTCCAGCGATACCGGTCTTTGTGCGTAGTCATACAGTAGTTGGTGAACTGTGTTTATGCCATTTGGTGTGTGGTGTAAATATTATTTTTTTTTGTTTGTGTATTTCCTCCCTGTACTTTATCCCTGAGCACATATTGTCTTTTCCCCTGTGTGTGCTTACAGTGCGTTTGAGTCTTGGTTTTCCCCTATCTGTTGGTATTTGTGGAATTTATGACTCCTGTCCCAGCCCTCCCCCAGGGGCATTAGACCAGGGCAATTCAGTAGTCAGGGCTATGCTGGTGGTCCAGACCTCACTGCCATCTGGCGTACCTCTGAAATAAAGGACAGTTTCGGGTCCCTGGTCTGAGGGCCAGTCTAGGATCCCTACTCCTAGTTACTGTGTCATACCCCATGACAGACTCCATATATTATTTGTTTTCTGTTACTATGAAGATGCAAAATATGCATCAAAGCTGGGGAAACAAAATTAAAGGAAACTTCTAATTAGGAATTAATGAAACGATATAATAAAAGTTGAGACAGTGTACATAAATCGTAGATATTCTCCCTCCTGTTATGAAAAATAATATCAAATGACACCAAAGTATTCAATGACCATATATAAAAAAAAGTCAGCTGGTAATACCTTAGTATAGACAAGTCATACCTGCCAAGGAGGATTCTGACTGCTCCAGCATGCTTAGGAGCCTTCCATTGCGTTCTGGATATTCCTGACGAAGACCAGGGATAGACAGTTGTTAGAATCTAGTAAATAACATTTCACCTAACACTATTTGAACATACAGTTCGAGCCAGACATTTTTGGACAGTGACAAGTTTTTGTATTTTAGCTGTTCACCAAAGCACAGAAATCCATCAGAGATAGCAGAAATTTTCAGAGTGGCCAAATCAATAGTTTGGCGCATTCTTCAAAAACAAATTACCGCACTGGAGTGCCTGGGAATCAAAAAGGCTTGCATGTCCATATAAGACAACAGTGGTGGAGGATTACAGAATTCTTTCCATGGTGGAAAAAAAAAACCCCTTCACTACATCCACCCAAGTGAAGAACACTCTCTGGGAAGTAGGTGTTACAGTATCTAAGTCTACCATAAAGAGAAGACTTCATGAGAGCAAATACAGTGGGTTCACCGCAAGGTGAAAACCATTAATCAGCCTTAAAAATAGAAAGGACAGATTAGTCTTTTCCCAAAAAACATTTAAAGAGATTAGCAGAGTTCAGGAAAACCATTATTTGGACAGATGAATCTAATATCAATCTGTATCAGAATGATGGGAAAAAGACCGTATGGAGAAGGCTTGGAATGGCTCATCATCCAAAGCACAATATATCCTCTGTAAAACATGGTGGACGCAGTGTGATGGCATGGACATATATGGCTTTTAATGGCACTGCATTAGTAGTGATTATTGATTATGTGACTGAAGACAGAAGCAGCCGGATGAATTCTGAAGTGTACAGGGTTACATTTTCTGTTCACATACTGTGAAAGTAATGTAGGAGTTTTTTTAAGGTGAAGTACTGGAATATTCTGCAATGGCGGAATCAAGCACTAGATCTCAACCCCATAGAATATGTATTTCACATACTTAACACAATGCAAGGTAATATTGTGGTACCATGTTAGCCAGAAAAATCAATTGAAATACTATGTCCCAAGAATGACCAAAGTATTTTAGAAGTGATACCTTTATAGGCTAACCAGAAAAAATGTAATTTTTCTGGTTACGCCTATAAAGGTATCACTCCTAAATACTTTTGTCATTCTTGGGGCATAGTATTTCAAGTGAACATAGTTAACACAAAATTTAAGGCAGAAAGAGCCACTAACAAGCAACAACTAAAGTCAGCCGAAGTAAAGGCCAGCAAAGCATCTCAAAGGAGGAAACCCAGGAGGTGACATCCATAGGTTCCATACTTCAGTTAGCCATCACCTGCAAACAATTCTCCACAAAGTAATAAAAATTAACATTTTATTTATGGTAAATTTATCCAATTCCTTTTGAGTTCTTGAAATGAGGAGCATTGTAGGATAATGGTTGCAATTCCTAAATGTTTCAAAGGATATTTTTACCCCTTTAATTACCCTGAAAGTTGACACTTCAATTACATCTCAGTTGTTTCATTTTAAATAAAAAAATAGCAGCATGCAGAGCCCAAATCATGGAGGTTCAGTCACGGTCCAAATATTTCTGGGCCTGACTGTAAAGTTCTTTTAATAAGTCAGCGCTCTTTAAAGTCCTGTTAATAGGTGAAGGTCCAGGTCTTGAATACAATGTCAATCGCTCAAACCACAGGAATTTTAAAAGGCTAGAACACTTTAAATCTCATTAACGTTTGGTTGCACAAAATCTACAGAACAAAATTACTGCTGATGCAAATGTTTACAATAAATGTAACGGTCTGAATCACAGTATGTGGCAGGTAACCTTTTACCCAATGCTCACCACCATCCAAAGCATTGTGGATATTAGCTGAAAAGTATACTGCTTTGGTGGTGTACTTTTTCAGAAAAATATATGCAAAATCTGATCTCCTGCAAGCTTAAATTAAAATAGATTTATAGATTAAAAACTTTTTTTTCTCACTTTTATCCAAAGACTGGCCAAATATTCCAATACATAGAGCAGGATTAAGGCTATGTGCGCACTTACCGGATTTTGCCGCGGATTTTTTGAGGTTTTGCTGCATGTTTCGCTGCAGAAAATGTTCATAACATCTCTGCAGTGAATCATCAGCAAAACCTATGGGCAAAAAAAATCCTGTGCGCACTAGGCGGAATTTGACAGCTGCATGTTTTGCTGCGGGATTCCCGCAGCAAAAACAATTGCATGTCACTGCTTTTCCGCACATCGCTGCGGGATTTCACTACATTGACTCCAATGTTAATCGTGAAATCCCGCAGGGAATAACGCAGGCAGCAAATTCTGTGCGGTTCACTGCGTTTTCCTGCGTTATTCCCTGCGGTATTTCGCGGTTTACCTCCGGTAATGTACATCGCTTGTCTGCGGTTTTGCAGGGAAGTGATGTCATTACAGGAAGAGGAAGCGGAGCAGAGAGTAAACAAACACAGATCACACACACACACACACACATCACAGACATAGAACACAGACACATAGAACACACAGAAAGAAAACGGAAATTTAGAAAACAAAGAACGTGGGCTCCGCTGCCTATTTACCGTCCAGCCGAGGTAAGCACACAGCGGCGGCCCGGTATTCTCAGGCTGGGGAGGGAGAGGGGCAGGGTTAATGCCCCCCGCCTCACTCCCACCTCCCGCAGCCGAGAATACCAGCCGCAGCTGCCCCGGCACTGTCGCATGCATTATGCGGCACTACCGGAGTGTCCCCGGCTCTTCCTGCCGCCGTGTAGCAGTGGCAGCAGGGTAATACAAGGGGTTAATGGTGGCGGATCGCCGCCATTAACTCCAGGCTTGATCATGGCAGCGTCTATGTGACAGCTGACATGATCAACCCCTAAGTAAAGTGAATAAAACACACACACACCAAAAAATCCTTTATTTTAAATAAAACAAACAAGCCTCGTTCACCATTTTATTAACCCCTCCCGAAACAAAGCTCCGGCGTAATCCACAGCTCCGGCGTAATCCACAGGTCCTGCGCTGCTTACATCCAGCCGCGACTGACACACAGCGCTGAATTACCTCTGCTGTCTCGCAGAGAGACAGCAGAGGTAATTACCGGTCATTTCCCACGGCCGGTAATGTGAACTCACTGCCGACCGTGGGAAATGCAGCGATCTGTCCTCTATCTCTCTATCTATCCCTCTATCTGTCTGTCTATCTATCCCTCTATCTATTCTTCTGTCTCTTTATCTATCTACTATCTCAGAATGAAATGACTTTTTTTTTTTCTCAATGTGCTTTATTGCATTGAATGCAATAAAGCACATCCCAACCCGCACACGGCAAAACCGCGAACAATACTGCGGTAAAACCGCGGCAAACTGCATGCGGTTTTCGGGTGCGGTTTCCCGCGTTTTTTTACCGCGGGTGCGGTAATCTTTGAATACCTGCGGAATTTTCTTGAGAAAATTCCATTTTCCAGTGCGCACATAGCCTTAGACAGCATTTTACAGATGAGTGGAAATTTGCATGTTCTATCAGCAGTATTTTTTATGCTTTTCATGTTTTTTTTTAATGGGATATTCTTATGCTCAATCTCAACTACCTATAAATGAGCTCATCCTTTCTTTCACTAATCGCCTTTAAACATCCGAGTGTTCTGCGTTGTACTATGCAGTGATGTTCTAAAATGTCACAGCATAGTAAGTCAGCTGCACATGATCGTGCAGTCACAGGAGAGGGTAGTCGGTTGTCAGACATAGCCAAACTCCTTATAGAGAATGCAGAGACTATCTATTACGGTCTTTACCTTCTTTATTTGTGCTCAAAAGTTTACACACCCCAGCAGCTTTGTTGCTTTCTTGGCCTTTCTTCAGAGAATACGAATGATAACGCAAAATCTTTTTTTCCACTCATGGTTAATGGTTGGGTGAAGCCATTCATTGTCAAACTACTGTGTTTTCTCTTTTTAAATCATAATAACAATCAAAAGTATCCAAATGACCCTGATCAAAAGTTCACATACCCCAGTTCTTAATACTGTGTATTGCCCTCTCTAACATCAATGATAGCTTGAAGTCTTTTGTAGTAGTTCTGGATGAGGCTCTTTATTTTCTCAGATGGTAAAGCTGTTCATTCTTTTTGGCAAAAAAAGCCTCCAGTTCCTGTAAATTCCTGGCTTTCTTGCATGAACTGTGCGCTTCAGTTCTCCCCAGGGTGGCTCAATGAGGTCAGGAGACTGAGATGGCCACTCCAGATCCTTCACTTTATTCTGCTGTAGCCAATGACAGGTTGACTTGACCTTGTGTTTTGGATTGTTGTCATGTTGGAACGTCTTCCCATGCGCAGCTTCTGGGCTGATGAGTGTAAATTTGACTCCAGTATTTGCTGATAACATCCTGCATTCATCTTTCCTTCAACTTTGACAAAGTTTCCTGTGCCTTTGTAGCTCACACATCTTCACATCATCAGCGTTCCACCTCATCGCTTTACAATAGGAAAAGTGTTCCTTTCATCATGGGCCTTGTTGACACCTCTCCAAATGTAACCTTTATGGTTGTGGCCTAAATGTTTGATTTTCGTCTCATTCAAACTCATTTGTGTCAACTTCTGTGCAGCATGTTATCAGGCCAAAATCACCAGGTTATGTAAACTTTTGATCAGGGTCATTTGGATGTTTTTGGTTGTCATTATGATTTAAAAAAAGGAAACACAGTAGTCTGACAATAAATGGCTTCACCAAACCACTAACCTTTAGTGGGGGAAAAAGTTTTTGTGTTATCATTCATATTTTCCGAAAAGAGGTCAAGAAAGCAAAAAATCTATGTATGTAAACTGTTGAGCGCAACTGTACACAGTGCTGAACAAGCTCTAAGTGTACAGTAATAGGAAGAACTAATAGTGCTTCCTCCTCTGGCCCACTGGTCATGCAATTGCTGGGAATAAGGAGGGAGCAGAACACCTGGGTCCTAGGAGGCTCAGACAACTCTATAGCTATACATTTCCACTGTAACTAGGGGCTTATATACTAGCCCCAGTTAAAGGTAATACCTGATTAAACAAAAAATAAATAAAAAGTATTTCAATGCTGAAATTCTCCCCCAAAAGTCTTTTATGACCTTATTGGTGGTACAATATGTGGAAGAAATGAAAAAATAAAATAAAATAAAAAAGTAGTTAAAAAATAAGTAAATAATATAAAAAAAAGAAAATGTCAATCCAAATCACTTTTACAAGCTTTGCCTCCATCTAAAAAAACCAAAACTGTCTGATATATCAAAATTATTTTTACATAAAGGTGAACAAATGTTTTAAATGTATTTTCGTTGTCCGTTGTGGTCATTATAATAGAAAAAAACAACAAACCCTGTGAAAATCACACATACGTATTTCCTTTACTTTCCCAGCAATATTGCCTGATAGACAAAAGAAAGGAAAAAAAATAGTATGAAATGAAAATAGCATAAAAATTAAGCCCAAAGTATCATGAAAAAAAAAAATGATTCAAGAACTATTTGAGTGTCTGAGCAAGAAATATTTTTTTAGCACTTTAACCCCTTCACGACATTTAACGTACCTATACGTCATGGTTGGCTAAGGGTTCCAAACCAAAGACATGTTGTTATCTCATTGTGATCGTCCAGGGCACAGAAGCTGTCACCGCACGATCACCGCCGGAAGATCAGCTTACATGACAGCCAAGACCCAGCACTTACAGCCAGGAGCTGTGCCTGCTGTTTAACCCCCTAAATGCCGTCACCAATATAATCACAAAATTTAGTAGACTATGAGAGGGCATGCTTTTTCTAATGTGACTGCGCACTGTGACCTCAGGATGTAGCAGAGTCTGGATAGTCGTGGGGCGTCGTGGTGTTTTCGGGGTAATAAATTGTGGATAATATTTGTTTTTTTAAATAAAGATTTTTTCTCTGTGCTTTCTGTTTATTTCTTTTTACTTACACAATTAGTAATGGGGGGGAGGAGGGAGTGTTATAGATTTTGACAAATCACAGACACAAATAAGTTTGTATTTTGATACACAGCCATGATAAAGCTTTATCTGCATTGGTACCAAAGTGCAGGGTACTGCATGTCATTTTTTCCAATTATTTATTTTTACACTCCACTTCGTGGACACAGACAGCCAGTGTGAGCACAACCAATTATAGACGCCTGCACAGAAAGTGGGCGGGGGAAGCTGGAAATATTCATAAGGTTTAATGAGTGAACTCGGAAGCAGTGTGACAGGCACACGTAAACTCTAAGTAAATTTTTGTCCTGCTTAAATCCCGATTTTGCTTGCAGCTCCCTAGCCCTTTCTATGGGCAGCAGAGCTCGAACAGCAACACGGACATGTCTGAGAAGTCTGTGTTTGGGATCCATGCATGGACCCTGAACTTTAAAGTTTGTGTTTGCCCATAACTAATTAACACAGTGATACCTTGATACTTACATACCTTGATACTTCGGTGTTTCTGCCTTCCCTGGCTTTCTAGCATTGCAGTCTGTAAGCAGTTGTCCACATGGTCCTGATAGTCTTTCAGTAGGACTACTGATTGACATAGGTAACACTTCTCACATCTGTGTAACAAAAAGGAATAAAGAAAATTGTATAATTAAAAGGGTCCACGGTAAATATCTCCATCTAGCACGGTTTAAATTTTCAGCAAATAGATGGACTAATACGATAAAACAAAAACCATAATTATGAACAAGATGCAATTATAAAGATCAATGAGTTCTTTTACATTTTGAGCCACAAACTTCCCGACCTACTCATCTTCATCCCTAATGCCACAACTACAGTGTAAGTAACCGCATCAGTCAATCACTGGGCTCAAAGATTTGTGCCCTCTACATCAGAGACATTGAGCACACTGAATGGCTGTTAGGGGTCATATGAAATGTCATCGTGACATCACTGCTGCAGTGGTGAAAGTCTGGAACAGCGGTGAAGAAGCAGTGTTGAAGCAGGGGAGGGTGAGTAACTGCTGAGTTTTGTATTTTCAAGAATCTAACGTTGATGGACTATGTTCTATTCCTGATTTTCACAGACACAACACATACCCATTATAAACTATGGAGCTGTTCATATACCTCTTGGAAAAGGAGTGTGGTTTCAACTTTTATATATCTTTTAGTTTTTGGGGTTTTTTTTAATTTTTGATATTTTTAAAAACATTTTGCCTTTTGTTTTTTTTCCCACAATATGTCTTAGTGTCTTTAGAGGTCTTTAACCTATAAACATTTGTTGCTCATACTATATACTGCAGAATATAGTGGATCTTGGTCTCTGGTTGAGCTTGTCAGGTAGACCAAAATGGCAGTAGGTGCTATGAGTAGGAGAGACTGGGAAAAAGAAGAACTGCCTTCAGTCTACGGAGTCTCCTGGATATTTTCCCGTGGAGTACTCTATTAGCAGTGCAGGGGAACCACATTTGGGGGTGACGTGAGCCCCATGGACCAAACACTGATGACACGCAGACTGTTCTTTGTGTGCAGGGAAAATAACTAATGTCTGAATGAGGCCCTATTCTGGTGAAAGGGAGTGCTGATTATTGAATTTTTTTCTCTCTCTAAACGCAAATTCTTTTTTGCTGTAATTTTCTGTGTCCTTGCACTGAGCAGTTTGTGACAGATTTAGTATTATTCAAAATTGTCCTGGTTTACGCGTGTGGCTGATCCACAGTACTAAAAAGGCATTTAAATCATGCATATAACAAACGTAAGCCTACATTTAGACGATTAACTCCACAACAACATACAAAACCAAACCAGTGCATAGGATTTACAAGACTTAGGGGCACTTTGCACACTACGACATCGCAAGCCGATGCTTGCGATGCCGAGCGCGATAGTCCCCGCCCCTGTCGCAGCTGTGATATCATGGTGATAGCTGGCCAGCTTCACATGCACTCACCTGCCCTGCGACGTCGCTCTGGCCGGCGATCCGCCTCCTTATTAAGGGGGCGGGTCGTGCGGCATCATAGCGACGTCACGCGACAGGCGGCCAATAGAAGCGGAGGGGCGGAGATGAGCGGGACGAAAACATCCCCCCCACCTCCTTCCTTCCGCATAGCTGGCGTGAGCCGCAGGACGCAGGTAGGAGATGTTCCTCGCTCCTGCGGCTTCACACACAGCAATGTGTGATGCCGCTGGAATGAGGAACAACATCGTAACATCGGTCATTTCCAAATTATGGAAATGACCGACGCAACACCGATGATACGATTACGACGTTTTTGCGCTCGTTAATCGTATCAAAAAGGTTTTACACACTACGATATCGCCTGCGACGCCGGATGTGCGTCACTTTCAATTTGACCCCACCAACATCGCACCTGCGATGTCATAGTGTGCAAAGTGCTCCTTACTTCCATGTGCTGCAGATATTATCCTTTGGAATATTCCATGTCTTAGATGACCTGCATGTTACTAGTAGCATGTATCAATGTGAGAAAACATATTCTGCAGTATTAAAGTGTTGATTTTAATCACGGAAATCTACACCAGGTGGTTCTGGCTCTTAAACATACATCTATGTAATTTTATAGTACGGGTTCAACTTAGAAATTGGGCAATGTTGGGTGCCCAGCAGACAGACAGAAATTGTGAAAGAAAAGGTGTCCATACTACTCTTTTCTCCCATACACAATACTCTTAGGGTATGTGCGCACGTTGCTTTTTACCTGCTTTTTACCTGCTTTTTTGCTGCTTTTTCTTCTGCGCTGTTTAATGCCAAAATGGTTGTGTTCTTCTATTCAAGCAAAGTCTATGGGAATTTGGGTTTCTTGTTCACACTATGTTGTTCAAAATGCTGCCTTTTTGAGACAGAACTTTGGTCAAAAACTCAGCTTTTCAAAGAAGCAACATGTCAATTGTTTTTGCCATTTGGGTTTTGCACTGCAAAGCTGAGTTTTTGACCAAAGTTCTGCCACAAAATGGCAGCATTTTGAACAACATAGTGTGAACAAGAAACCCAAATTCCCATAGACTTTGCTTGAATAGAAGAACACAACCATTTTGGCATTAAACAGCGCAGAAGAAAAAGCAGCAAAAAAGCAGGTAAAAAGCAGGTAAAAAGTAACGTGCGCACATACCCTTAGAGGTTGTCGGAGACCTAAAATAAAATAAATATCAGTCCCCAATCGTCTTTGAGGGGAAAAGCAATACATATAAAATTTAAATAATGACACAAATGTAAAAAAAGTATATTTTGCAAATACTGCACTAAAATATTCTAAAAAATACCCCTGAACCCCCCCCACTAAAAATAATAATAAAAATAATAATAATAATACATTTTTATTTAAACAAATGTGCCTTGTATTGAAACTAATTTGACTGAAACATCCTGACCTGCACTGATAATATAGGCCATGGTCAGGCAGGGAGAGACATAACAATGAGACCCATGTATCGCTGCAGAATGCTCCAATGATCTGGCAGAATGCTTTATGAGTGTTCTGGCCATTCATGGAGAAAGCGGTCAGCCTGAGTGTCTAGGACAGTGATGGCGAACCTATGGCACGCGCGCCACCAGGGGCAAGCAGAGCCCATTCTGCTGGCACGCGCGCTGTGTCCTCATCATGCGGCTTTGATCTGCTGGTGTGTTGGCGCCGGCAGATCAAAGCTGTGTTGGAGCGGAGGAGACATTTCTCCTCGCTCTGACACTCCTCTCCTCCCCCAGGCTGTAGGTGTGTTGCCTAGGAGACAGAGGAGCGTCAGTGAGCGGCGCCAGCGTAATGAGGTCTTCGGGCCGCGTGGAAACTGAGGACTCAGCGGCGCGCAGCGGTGGAGCGTGTGCTGGGAGGTGAGTTGTATGTTGTGGTTTTTTGTTTTTTTTTTTTTATATATAACTCGTGTGCGGCTGTGCCAAGGTGGGGATGGGGGGGGCCAGTGCCAGCGCCAGCATGGGGTGGGGGAGAACACACATGCCAGCATGGGAGGGGGGGAGGACACATATGCCAGCATGGGGTGGGGTAGAACGCACATGCCAGCATGGGGGGGGGGAGAACACATGCAAGCATGGGGTGGGGGAAGAACACACATGCCAGCATGCGGGGGGGGGGGGAGAACACATATGCCAGCATGGGGTGGGAGGGGGGGGGGGGGGGAGAGAAACCATATGCCAGCATGGGGTGGGGGAGAACACACATGCCAGCATGGGGGGGGGACGGGGGACACATATGCCAGCATGGGGTTGGGGAACACATATGCCAGCATGGGGTGGGGGAGAATGCACATGCCAGCATGGGGAAGGGAGAACACATGCCAGCATGAGGTGGGGGAGAACACACATGCCAGCATTGGGGGGGGGGGGGGAGAACACATATGCCAGCATGGGGTGGGAGGGGGGGGGGGGGGGAGAGAAACCATATGCCAGCATGGGGTGGGGGAGAACACACATGCCAGCATGGGGGGGGACGGGGGACACATGTGATGCCCCCTGCTAAAGAGAAGACTGCAAAGGTAAGATTAAAATCAATTATTTACATAATAGGATTGGTTGGCACTTCGGGAAAAAAAAAATTGGGTTTAGGGCTACAGTTTGGGCACTCGGCCTGTAAAAGGTTCGGCATGACTGGTCTAGGAGAACTATGCACTGTGGCTCTCAGAAGTAAGATCGTTGGGTGCCTGTAACACCTGCCTGGAACCACAGACTCAGACTGGCTGTAATGGACAGGCTAGAGGGAAGCCACTCACCAAGCAGGACCCCTAGAACCTTGAAACACTTTAACCTCTATACAGGGATTTGGAATTACACAGGGCCCCGGTGATCACTACCTGTGGAAGGCTGCAGTCCGATGAGAGTAGTAGTCAGGCAGGGTCAAACCAGGAATTACATAACACGAACAGAATCAGGCAGGCAAGGACGTAATCAGGAAACCAAGCAGAGGTAAAATCTGGGACTGGCGGCGAGGTACATAAACAGCAGGCAGAAGGGTAGTCAAAAAACAAGCAGAAGTCCAAACACAGGGGGTCATTAAGCAAAACAGAGAGGGAGCCAGGTAACAGTAAAACAGAACTATCTCTGGCAGTAGCCAGCAGACAGGAGGGGGAATTAAAAGGGTGCGGTGTCTTCCCAGGTTGAGACTGAAGGTGAGGCTGAATGATGGTAATTTCAGCTGGAAGACACACGCCACCTACCGTCATCCAGTGGTACTGCAGGCACCAGGAAAACCCAGCCTATTGGATGAGCGGAGCCTGTGTCCACCAGAGTCACTTGCACCGACTCATCTCTCATCACCAGCACTATCCACGAAGGGAACACGGTGTCGCCTGGTGATTGAAGCAGAAGTCGCAGGAGTGGACTGTGGAGGGGACGTGACAGTGCCGCTCCATCAGAATGTTTATAGCACCACCTGATCTCATTGCAGGGGCTCTGGCGATGTTGGATAAGTGTGTTAGGAGAAGGAGGACATTGAACATCACAGCTAGGAGTCACACTGCTCCTTCAGAGAACATTCAGACTGATGCCGGAGGTAAGATGCCCATGAGACTTCATGGCGGATATGGCCTGTCAGGAAGTCTCTATCATTTTAATTGGAAAGAACAACACACGCCAAATCTATGGTGTGAGAACACCCTCCAATAGGTAATAGGTTCCAGTTAACGATTGGACTCAAAGAGACTTTTTACTTTGTATGGCTAACTTTACTCTTAAAATAAAGTCAGTTTTCAAAAAGACAGATGTTCTTGACCTCAGGACAATAACTGTGCTGCTGGACCACTGCTTAGACTAGGGGTTCTAGGGTACATTCCCATGATATGTGTTGAGTTTTTCACACAGCTGAATTTCCTCATCAATCCCGCATCCAAGCTCAATTGGGTTTTTGCCGTGTTTTTTGTCTCCGTTTGGTGTGTCAACCTTTTCTTTTTTTTTAAAAAACAAAACGTCCTGGTATTGAAATTATTAGGAGCAGATTACGTGTGTTTTTGGTGCATTTCTGCAGTGAATACGCACCAAAAATGCATGTGTGTATTTTACCTGCACATTTTTCGCATCTAATGCAAGTTTATGGGTAAAATCTGCACAATGTAGTACGTTGCATCCAGAACGAGAGTAACATGGATCATGGGAACGTACCCTTAAACTCTTCTACTGAGGCATCACCAGACATACCAAGATGTTGCCTAGGCCTCCTCTCCTCTATGGGAAGTCCGGGCTAAATTTTTCTTTTTAATCTAACATTAAAATACAAAAGGACAATAATTCAAAGCATACAAAATGCAAATAATAATAATAATGAGTCAATTATGTTGCAAACATTGATATTAGTGTAGCCATACTAGGAATAACAATTTTTATTTCTATAGCGCCAACACATTTTGCAGCACATTACAAATCAGAGGGTACATATACAGACAAAAACATTACAGAGTAAACACATTATTCAACAGATACCAAGAGTGAGGGCCATGCTCACAAGCTTATAATCTACGAGTAAATAAATAGGGTACTCAAATAATGACGCATGAAATGGTCACCAGCCAGTATATGTACAAAGCAGGTACAGTGTGCTATTAAGTGCATAGAACATGTCTAAACAGATGCTACAAGGGACCAATTCTGGGAGAAAATTTTGTAAGGGGAAAACTTTCATAGTTACATAAGTGAGGTGCAGTATTAGGCCAGTCTAAAGAAATGCATATTTATTTCATGCTTAAAACTATGGGTATTGGGAATTAATCAAATGATCCTGGGTAGTGATTTCCAGAGAATTGGTGCAGCTCGCAAGATGTCTTGGACACAGGAATGTGAGTTTCAGAATATTGAGGATGTTGGACTTTAGTCATTAGCGGAACGGTTGGCATGGCTAGTGTGATAGCCAGAGATGAGGGAAGAGATACAGGGCAGTGCAAAACTGTAGAGAGCTTTATTTGTGATAGTTAAAAGTTTACATTAGCTTGTGTAGCGGATGGGCAACCAGTGCAATGACTGGCACAGAGCAGAGGCCTTGGTGTAGCGGTTAGAGAGGAATATGATCTTGGCTGCTGTATTCAGGCTGGACTGGAGATGTGAGAGTTTAGTAACAGGGAGAGTGATTAGTAGACAGTTGCAATAGAAGAGAATGAATAAGAAAACCAGTAAGAGTTTTAAGGCTCTGTGCGCACTGGGAAATTAAATTTCCTTGCGTAAATTCCGCATGCTCTCAAAGATTACCGCACCCGCGGTAAAAAAACGCGGGAAACCGCACCCGAAAACCGCATGCGGTTTGCTGCGGTTTTACCGCGGCATTGTTCGCGGTATTGCCGCGGTTTTGCCGCGTGCGGGTTGGGATGTGCTTTATTGCATTCAATGCAATAAAGCACATTGAAGAAAAAAAAAAAAAAAATACATTTAATTCTGATAGTGGATAGACAGAAGAATAGATAGAGGGATAGATAGACAGACAGATAGAGGGATAGATAGAGAGATAGAGGACAGATCGCTGCATTTCCCACGGTCGGCAGTGAGTTCACATTACCGGCCGTGGGAAATGACCGGTAATTACCTCTGCTGTCTGCTGCATTCAGCCTGTGTCTGACAGTCGCGGCTGGATGGAAGCAGTGCAGGACGCCGGAGCCGGAGCTGTGGACTACGCCGGAGCTTTGTTTGGGAGGGGTTAATAAAATGGTGAACGAGGCTTGTTGGTTTTATTTAAAATAAAGGATTTTTCTGTGTGTGTGTTTTATTCACTTTACTTACGGGTTGAATATGTCAGCTGTCACATAGACGCAGCCATGATCAAGCCTGGGGTTAATGGCGGTTGTCCCCCATCACCATTAACCCCTTGTATTACCTTGCCACCACTGCTACACGGTGGCAAGAAGAGCCGAGGACAGCGCCGGTATTGTCGCATAATGCATGCGACAATGCCGGGGCAGCTGCGGCTGATATTCTCGGCTGCCGGAGGGGGAGTGAGGCAGGAGACATTAACCCTGCCACTCTCCCTCCCCAGCCTGAGAATACCGGGCCGCCGCTGTGTGCTTACCTCGGCTGGAAGGTAAATATGCAGCGGAGCCCACGTTCTTTTTTTCCTATATTTCCGTTTTCTTTCTATGTGTGTTCTATGTGTCTGTGTCTATGTGTTCTATGTCTGTGATGTCTGTGTCTGTGATGTGTGTGTGTTTACTCTCTGCACGGCTTCCTCTTCCTGTAATGACATCACTTCCCTGCAAACCGCAGACAAGCGATGCACATTACCGGAGGTAAACCGCGAAATACCGCAGGGAATAACACAGGAAAACGCAGTGAACCGCACAGAATTTGCTGCCTGCGTTATTCCCTGCGGGATTTCATGATTAACATTGAGTCAATGGAGTGAAATCCCGCAGCGATGTGCGGAAAAGAAGTGACATGCACTTGTTTTTGCTGCGGGATTCCCGCAGCAAAACATGCAGCTGTCAAATTCCGCCTAGTGCGCACAGGATTTTTTTTCTCCATAGGATTTGCTGGTGATTCACTGCAGAGATGTTATGAACATTTTCTGCAGCGAAACATGCAGCAAATCCATGGAAAATCCGCGGCAAAATCTGGTAAGTGCGCACATAGCCTAACAGTGTCAAAGGTAAGAAAAGGGCAAATTCTAGAGATATATTTGAGGTGTAGGTGATATGAGCGAGCACATGATTAGATGTAGAGAGTGAAGGAAAAAAACAACCCCAAGACAGAAGGCAGGCTGCAAAGGACTAATGGTAAAACCACACTTGGAAATAGCAATATTGGGTATAGGAAGGTTATTAGTTGAGGAAACACAAAGAGTACAGCTTTTGACAGTTTCAGATAGAGGGAGGACATAATGTTAGAGAAAGCTGAGAGAAAATTAGTGTTATTTTGCAGTAATGCAGGTGTGATGTCTGGAGATAATGTAATCAGCATAGAGATGATACTGAAAACCAAATCAACTGGTGGTTTTTCTAATAGGGGCAGTGTATAGGGAGACGAAAACTGAACCCTGATGAACCCCAACAGTAAGGGGAAGAGGAGGTAGGAAAAGATACAGTGAAGGAGCAGTGAGAAAACTTGGGAGGAGAACCAAAAGAGAGCGGTCTTCTTAAACCCGATAGAGCCATAGAAAGAACTATGCATCGGTTGGTCAGTTCTATAAAAGGTGCCTTCCCAGCTGTGCATCTCCAACAACTGATGGGTGCCTCGCAGCTTCAGAAGCTAGAGTCTAGACAATATTCTGATTCGTTCCCGTGCACTCAATATGGGAAAAATAAACTTTCCAACATGAGTGCTTCTGATGAAATCTGAGTTAACTAATGTATGCTTCTCATGGGGAAGACCAAAAGCATGTTAGCCTGTTTATATGAATTTTCCACTCTAGTTTACCTTAATCCTAAACTTTTGCAATACGCTTTTCCATTTTGTTTTATTATATAAAATCTTAAGAAGTGAATCTTAAGTTTAGATATTGTATATTAATAACTTCCTATGTTGCATTTATTAGCAACCAAGACAATTGATCAGCATTTTGTTCACACAGAATAACTAAGTCAACATTTCCATGCCATGATAAATCATTGTAATGTACAGGTCAATGAGCATTTTTTTTTCTTACACCACATACTATATATCATTGAAAAAGTAACAAAAATGAGCATACCTACTTACTTGCCAGAGTCTTTGGGAGTTAAGCTGATGGCGGCTGATCTATCATGGCTTCTCCTCATCAATTTATTTCTTGATCGCAAGACTAAGAAAAAAAAAAAGAAGAAGACATGTTGACATTACATGCAGTGCTTTGAAAAAGTATTCATACCCTGTGAACATTTCCAATTTTTTCCCATTATAACCACAAATGTAATTTATTAGGATTTTATATGATATACCAACACAAAGTACAGTGTGTACTTGCGTATAAGCCGACCTGAGTATAAGCCGAGGCCCCTAATTTTATCACGAAAACCTATTGACTTGAATATAAGACGCACCCCAAATTTAGAGATGGAAAACTGGAAAAAAATCATTTTTAGTGTTAAAATAGCAGTGTGTCTTATAATCCTAGTGTGTCTGCGGCACGGCAGTGGAGCGGGCTCAGGAGGTTGGGTCGGCGATGCTGCGGGCTCGGAGGATGGGGGTGTCTGCAGCTCAGGAAGGTCATAGGACAAAGCGTCGGCAATACTGTGGCTCAGGAGTGTTGTAGCTCAGGAAGGTTGGCAATACTGGGGGCTCAGGTCGTGGCGGAACCCTACTAAGCCTGCCAGCAGGCTGCTAGCTCCAATGAACCCGCTGGCGGTTGATGCAATAGACTTCAAGAAAATGGCCGGTGCTTTGCCGGCCACCGGCAGGCTCAATTTCACCCGTCGCGACACCCCTGGGACCCCAGTATCACAGAACCTCCAGAGCTGCGACACCCCCGAGCCAGAGTATCGCTGATCCTCCGTCCTGTGACACTGTCCCGCTAACCAGGTAAGCTTTATCCAGAGACACAGCCCCCCCCGGAATCCAGAAGTGGGGCCCTCACTTGAGTAGAAGCCGAGGGAAGCTTTTTCAGCACAAAAATTGTGCTGAAAAAGTCGGCTTAGACATGAGTGTATATATAGTAGCAAGTATTTATGAAGTGGAAAGGAAATGATACATGGCTTTCTAAATATGTGAAAAACATTAAACTGAAAATTGGGAAGTGCTTTTGTAATCAGGCCCCTGTAGTCCGATACTACTAAATAAAATCTTGAGTGACCAATTACCTCCAGAAATCGACTAATAAGTAAATTGAGTCTACCTATGTGTAATTTATTCTCAGTATACAGTATAACACAAAAGTGAGCACACCCCTCATATTTTGGAAATATTTTATTAGGATTTTCTTTGGGACAGCACTGAAAATGACACTTTTATACAATGTAAAGTAGTCAGTGTACAGCTTGTATAACAGTGTACATTTGGTGTTCCCTTTAAATAACTCAACACACAGCCATTTATGTCAAAACCACTTGCAACAAAAGTGAGTACACCCCTTAGGTGTTAAACAGCTAAATTGTGCCCAAAGTGTCAATATTTTGTGTGGCCACCATTATTGGTCAAGCACTGCCTTAATTCTCTTGGGCATGGACTTCACTACAGCTTCACAGGAACCAATGGAACCTTTTTTCCACTCCTCCATGATGACATCATGGAACTGGTGGATGTTAGGGGTACTTTACACGCTGTGACATCGCTACCGATATATCGTCGGGGTCACATAGCTAGTGACGCACATCCAGCGCCGGTAGCGACATTGCAGCGTGTAACACTAATGAGCAACAATCACAAAATCGTTCCAAAACAGTGATCGTTGACACATCGTTCATTTCCTTAATGTCGCTGCTGCTGCAGATACGATGTTGTTCGTCGTTCCTGCGGCATCACACATCGAGATGTGTGACACCGCGGGAGCGACGAACATCTCCTTACCTGCGTCCACCGGCAATGCAGAAGGAAGGAGGTGGGCGTGATGTTACGTCCCGCTCATCTCCGCCCCTCCGCTTCTATTTGCCGGCCGCTTAGTGACGCAGCAGTGACGTTGCTATGACACCGAATGCCCCTCCCCCTTGAAGAAGGGATTGTTCGACGGTCATAGCGAAGTCGCTGTCAAGGTATGTGCGTGTAACGCTGCCGTAGCGATAATGTTCGCTACGGCAGCGATCACACAATATCGCACACACGACAGGGGCGGGTGCTATCGCGCGCAACATCGCTACCAATTGCTAGCGATGTCGCAGTGTGTAAAGTACCCCTTAGAGACTTTGCGCTCTCCCACCTTCCATTTGCCCCACAGATGTTTAATGGCGTTTAGGTCTAGCACCTTTACCCTCCATTTTTTTCAGCAAGGCAGTGGTCATCTTGGAGGTGTGTTTGGGGTCATTATCATGTTGGAATATTGCCCTGTGGCCCAGTTTCTGAAGGGAGGGTGATTATGCTCTATTCTCAATAGTCTTGGAGGTGTGTTTGGGTTTATGTTGTAATACTGCCCTGAGGCCCAGTTCTCGAAGGAAGGAGATCACGCTCTGCTTCAGTATTTCAAAGTACATGTTGGTATTCATGATTCCCTCAATGAACTGTAGAAGAGGCTTCTATCTGGGATGACAGCCATGCAAACCAGTGTGATTCAGTGTGTGGCATATGGTCTGAGCACTGACAGGCTGATTCCCCCCACCTTTAACCTTTCCAGCAATGCTGGCAGCACTAATATGTCTATTTTGAAAAGACTCTGGATATAATGCTCAACGTCTTTGGTCGACCATGGCGAGACTTGTTCTGAGTGGAACCTGTCTTGTTAAACTGCTGTATGGACTTGGACATCATGCTACAGCTCAATTTAAGGATGTTGCCAATATTCTTATGGACTAGGGCATCTTTATGTAGACTAACAATTCTTTTTTTCACATCCTTTGAGAATTATTTGCCATGAGATGCCATGTTGAACTTCCAGTGACCAGTATGAGAGTGTGTGTGAGCTATAACACCAAATTTACCACACCTGCTCCCAATTCACACCTGAGACCTTGTAACACTAATAAGTCACATGTCACCGGGGAGAAAATGGCTAATTGGGCACAATTTAGCCATTTTCACTTAGGGGTGTATCACTTTTACAACAAGTGGTTTTGACATTAATGGCTGCGTGTTGAGTTATTTAGAGGGCACCAACTTTACTGTTATACAAGCTGTACACTGACTACTTTACATTGTATCAAAGTGTCATGTCTTTAGTGTTGTCCCATGAAAAGATAAAACATTTCCAAAAATGTTAAGGGGTGTATTCACTTTTGTGATATACTGTAACTACAGATGTTCTCTGAATTCCTCAGCAGTTTGTTTGAGAACATCAGTGATTAAACAGCAACACGAAAACCAAAGTACCCACCAGACAGATCAGGGTTACAATTGTGGAAATAAAGAATGGTTGTGTTATAAAAAAAAAAAAAAACAAGTTAAAACTTTGACACATCTCAAAGCATTGTTAAAGCGATCATCTAAAAATGGAAGGAGTACGGAACAACTGCAAACCTACCAAGACATGGCCATCCACCTAAACTGACATCCCAACCAAAGAGAGCAATAAATTAGAAAAGCAGCCAAGAGGCCCATGGTCACTCTGGAGAAGCTGCAGAGATCCACAGCTCAGGTGGAAGAATTTGTCCAGGACAACTTTAAAGCCCAGTTCACACGTTCACTATTTGGTGAGTTTTTTTACCTCAGTATTTTTTAAGGCCAAAACCAGAAGTGGAACAATGAGAAAAATATAATAGAAACATGAACACCAATTTTGCATTTTTAATCCACTCCTGGTTTTGGCTTACTATTATTGGCCTAATACTGAACATGTGAACAAGACCTTAGTTGTATACCCCACAAATCTGGTCTTGATGGAAGTGTGGCAAAGAAAGCCATAAGAAGTCCTATTTGCAGTTTGCAAAAAGCCAAGTAGGAGACACAGGTAGCATGTGGAAAAAGATGCACTGGTCAGATAAGACCAAAGGAGAACTTTTTAGGCTAAATACAAAATGCTATGTATGGTAGAAAACATAATTGCATATCACCCAGAAAACACCATCACCATAGTCAAACAAGGTGGTGGCAGTATCATGGTGTGGGGATGCTTTTCTTCAGGAGGGACTGGGAAGCTAGTTGGAGTTGATGGGAAGATGGATCTAAATACATGGCAATCAAGGAGGAAAAGCTGTTCGAGGTTGCAAAAGACTTGAGATTGGGGCATAGATTCACCTTCCACATGGACATTGACCCTAAACACACTGCCAAAGCTACAATGGAATGGCTTAGATCAGAGCATATTCATGTGTCGGAATAGTCCAGGCCTAAATCCCATTGACAATTTGTAGCAAGACTTGAAAATTGATGTTCTCAGATACTCTTCGTCCAATCTCACTGAGCTAGAGATAGTTTGCAGAGAAGAATGGACAAAAATGTCAGCCTCTAGATGTGCAAAGCTGGTATAGACATCCCCCAAAAGACTTGCAGCAGTAATTGCAGTGAAAGGTGGCCTTACAAAGTCTTGACTCGAGTGCTGAATACAAATTGCACATCACAATTTTCAAATTTATATTTTTCGAATATTTAGAAAAACGTGTCATTTCCTTTACATTTCACATAGTCTTAGGGGTACTTTACACGCTGCGACATCGCTAGCGATTGCTAGTGATGTCAAGCGCGATAGCTCCCACCCCCGTCGCTCGTTTGACATTTGGTGCTCGCTGCCGTAGCAAACATTATCGCTACGGGAGCATCACACGCACATACCTGGCCAGCGACGTCGATGTGACTGCCGAACAATCCCTCCCTCATGGGGGAGACGAGTTCAGCGTCATAGCAACGTCACTGCTGCGTCACTAAGTGGCCGGCCAATAGAAGCGGAGGGGCAGAGATGAGCGGGAAGTAACATCCTGCCCACCTCCTTCGTTCCGCATTGCCGGTGGATGCCGGTAAGGAGTTGTTCGTCGCTCCCACGGTGTCACATATAGCGATGTGTGATGCCGCAGGAACGATGAACAACATCGTACCGGTGGCAGCAGTGATAATAAGGAAATGAACGACGTGTCAACGATCACCATTTTGGAATGATTTTGCGATCGTTGATCGTTGCTCATTAGTGTTATACGCTGCGATTTCGCTACCGGCGCCGGATGTGCGTCACTAACGACCCCTTAGTGTTGGTAGATCACATAAAAACCAAATTATAAAATACAAATTAAGTTTGTGTGTTTAACGTGAAAAAATGTGGAAAGTTTCACAAGGTATGAATACTTTTTCAAACCACTGTAAGTAACATACACATAATTCTGTGTGTCAGAATGTTACCATATAAACTGCTAACATTATAGATGAGAACCATCAGAGATCTAGTACAAATAAATAAGACATATAATATTATAATTCTACAGATAATTTTCCCTTAGTGTTGTATTATATTAAATTACTAACCAGCCATTTCTTGCTGACTATTCGTCCCATCACAGTTTGCCGCATGCCTTTCAATTAGGCTCCGAGGGAATGTACACTCACACATTGGACAGGCTACATTCTTGGTAAACATTTTATCCAGGCAAATAATGTCTTCGTCAGAAGGTTCTGAGGAAATACAGGCCTATAAAACACAATGCAACATACAAAAGAAGTGCATGTCAAATATGTGTAGCAATGCGGCTGCTCTGACTGGCAATCATTTCAGGCACATGCAAATGTCATCAAGGACAAAATCTGCAAGGAGTTTGTAAATTTTCCCAATATTTGAGTGGGTTTCCACTACCCACAAAGACAGTGATATGGGAAAATATGGGGAGAGTGATGATTGTATCTGTTAAGCACTGTGGAAATTAGTAGTCCCAAATACCATCAGTGAGATAAATAAATGTGTATGGGGGACTTTTAAATGAAAAAAACTAAAAGTGAACCACACTTAAAATCTTAAAGGGAAGGTGTCGCGGTTTTTTAATTTTTGTATTAGTAATAGTGATTATGGAATCAAGTATTTTTAATAAAAATTAAATTCACTGTTTTTTAGTTTTTATTTAATTGTAGTTTTACTGAAATACCGGGTGCTGCCATCTTGGATTTGCTGCATGTAACGACAGTTACTCACCTCAAATACGGCAGCCCCTGTGCATAAGAGACTGGTCAGGCTGCAACCCTATACTTAACAAAGAGACCGCTTCTGCTGTGAGCTGGACACGGCCCCCCCCCTGGGCTGTCCAGCTCACATCAGTGGGAGGAGATCAGCGCCATCTTTACGGCACTTTCCTCGTCACCCACTCGGGATGTGAGTACCGGCGCCAGGCTAACGCCGCTACCCCCTCTCCCCCACTGTTGCTCTCCCTGCCACCGCCACCCCCGCCCCCCCGGCCGCTCCCCCTGCTCTTGTGTGCTCACCTTGGGCCTCCGCTACTAGCAGCTCAGTTGGGCACAATATACTGAGGAGCGCGGTATACAGCAGAGTGCGGCATACTGAGGAGCAAGGACTACGACGGAGCACAGTATACTGAGAAGCACGGTATACAGCAGAGCACGGAATACTGAGAAGCGCGGAATACTGAGGAGCGCGGAATACGGCGGGGCGCAGAATACAGTGGTGCACTATGCCAGCAGTCCTCTCTGCGGTCACCAACAAAATGGCTCCGCACTATAATCCTATACTACTTCTTCCCTAAGGGTGGCTTTACATGCTGCGACATCGCTAGCCGATGCTAGCGATGGCGAGCGTGATAGCACCCGCCCCTATCGTTTTGTCGATATGTGGAGATCGCTGCCGTAGCAAACATTATTGCTACGGCAGCGTCACACATACTTACCTGCTCGGCGACGTCGCTGTGACCGGCGATCCGCCTCGTTTCTAAGGGTGCGGTTCGCTCGGCGTCACAGCGACGTCACTAAGCGGCCGCCCAATCAAAGCGGAGGGGGGGAGATGAGCGGGACTAACATCCCGCCCACCTCCTTCCTTCCTCATTGCTGGCGTGTGGCAGGTAAGGAGAGGTTCCTCGTTCCTGCGGCGTCACACGTAGCGATGTGTGCTGCCGAAGGGACGAGGATCAACTTAGCCCCAGCGACAGCAGCGATAATTCGGAATGGACCCACATTTCAACGAGGAGCGATTTTGGATGTTTTTGCAACGATCCAAAACCGCTCATAGGAGTTACACACAACGAGATCGCTACAGCGGCCGGATGTGCGTCACAAAATCCGTGACCCCAACGAGATCGCTATTGTGATCTCGTAGCGTGTAAAGCCCGTTTTATCCTTTTGGAAAAAATCAGATGGGAAGGGGGAGGCTAACATCACACAGACGAGATCAGATTCTGCCCACTTTTACTGCAGTTGTAATGTGAGCTAGTTCTGCTGCAAGACTTCAGCAGCTGCTCTCCCTAGTGTTTAAGAGTGGAAAATATCAAACTTTTAAAATATTATTTTTTATATTTTGCTCAAGAAAAAATAAATAATATTTAAACATAACATTAAAACTTTACATTTTTTCAGTTATTGAATTTTTTTTTTTTTGGCGACACCTTCCCTTTAAATCTGGTCTATAAGACCAATAAAAAGCAGCTGCACATCTTTTCACGTCATAGCACCCAGGACAAAAAAGTCAACAGTTGAACGCAGGAACACATGATGCTCCTAACTAGAACCATCACCTTTATTCATTTTGTACGTTACCGTACATTCTTTGAACAATTTTTTTCACTATTGATATTCATTTGTTACTTGAGTTGTGCGATTAATAACATTTTGAAAACCAGCAAGTAAGGTAAGGTAATATTCGTCCAGTGCCCAGGAGTGTTTGGGAAAGCCAACACAACTCTTCACGACTGCAATGTGAGAAACATTTGCTCACCACTTCACGCAGCGTAGCTTCTCGGTTCTCAGCCTTTCAAGGCGCCTGGAAAATTGCTTTACGTACTGTAATTTGATTTGTGAATGTGTCTTTCAGTTTGGAAACTGGCACAATTAGAGGGAAGGTGCCAAAACACTGAATGAAAGTTGATCTGCCTGCTCAAATGGAGTGCAGGAGGGAATGCCCCAAGCCTGTAATGTATAGTCCCTGGAGATCACCACTGATAATGGTGGAGCATGTCTAACTGCTACACAAACAGCATGACTGCGAATATCTCCTGTGTGACACGGTGTACATTCGATTTATGAAATAAAAATTAAAAAGGACAGTTACACTTTAACCCCGGTCCCCCGGCCCCAGCTGGATGTGCGTCTGAGGCTGCACATCTAGCAGAAATGCATTGCGGTGCACATACCTGTTGGGTCTTTGTAGTGCGACACATGCCAGCCAGACAGATGCTGGCAGCTTTAATCTGTCCCAGTGACTGAGGGCGGCACATGGCAATGACATCATGCGTTGCAATATCACAGACACCGATAAAAGCTGCCGGCCACCGTGCGCTGGCTACACAGCACGATGCTGCGTCGCGTGGGAGCCAGGCTGTAAGTACAATGTCGTTTTTTACATCAGACATAACGGAGACATTTTTACCAGGATGGGGACATACAGTATATATACCAGGAGGGGGAAAGTAGATAAGTATATAAGTAGACAGTATATAAGTATTTAAGTAACTTTGCTTTTAAACACTTTATAACATAAGCTTTAATAGTTCACAAATAAAAAAAATAAATGTGTAGACCCCAAAACTAAAAGTAGGTGAGAACTCCTGTACTCATTCCTTGCAAAAATATAATCTTGGAAAAAAACAGGAGGAACTGCAAACCTCTAACCTCAGTCTTTTTAAGGAATTAACTCTGCTTTATTTCAAAGACTTCAAAGTAAGTGATCACCATGGAAACGGAGGGTGGTAAAAAATAATAAGAAGTAACTATATGAACTTACATTTCTTACATTTTAAAGAGAAAACCACAGTTCCTTCACTTGCATGATCTTGGAAGAAACATTTTTACAAAATAAAACTTGTGCTTTTAAAGTTGTTTTTTTTATATCGAAAAAATCTGAAATTTGCTTTTGTGTAATTTTTCTTTTTTCCTTTTAAACCCTTCCCGACATATGACATAACTGTCAAAAAAAATAAATAATCTTCTCCCACATAAAACAAGCCCTTATTTCACTCCATCAGCAGAAAAATAAAAAATGTCATAGCTGTCAGGAAAAGGCCATGCAAAAACAATTCCCACTACACCTGTACATGAATTTCCAGAGAGGTGTATTCCAAGAAGTGGGTCACTTAAAGGGGGTTTCTTCTGTTCTAGCACTTGGGGGCTCTGCGACTGGAATCCTCGAACTGTTCTAGGAATGTCTGTGACCCAAAAGTCAAACTAGCGCTCCTTTGTCCTAAGCACTGCCATATTGTCAAATAGTACTACAGAGCCGGGTATTGCCACATTTAGGAAATATTGTGCAACAAAGTGAGGGGTTATTTTTACCTTTTTATTCTTGTGAAAATTAACATTTTGGGGCTAAAACAGTATTTTAGTGATAAAAATGCAATTATTATTTCTTCAACGCCCAATACTATAACATTTTGTCACACACCTGTAGTGTGAGACCACCCATGTGCCCAAACAGTAGTTTTCCACCACAGATGGGGCATCGCCATACTCAGGAGAAAAAGCACCACCCAAATTTTGAGGCAATTTCTCAAGTTACCATTGTGAAAATGAAAAATTAGGAGGAAAAGCAACATTTTTAAAGAAAAAAAATTAAATCATTTTCTTTTGTTTCACTAATTTCTTTGAAGCACCTGAAGCTTTATAAAACCTCTTGACTATGGTTTACAAACCAAACCGTGATGGGTGCTATTTTTACATTGGCTGTTTGTTTGGAGGTTTTCTGATGCTTGGTATGATCAAACTCACTTCCAAATTGAAGTGGTTGTTAATAAAAAATGGATTTGTAAATTTATTTGGAAAAATTGAAAAATTACTGTTATACTTTTAAACCTCTAACAACAAGAAAAATCTGTTTAAAAAATGATGCGGACAAAGTTGACATGAAGTGAATGTTAATTATTATTGAAGTGAATGTTAATTATTATGTGTGATATAACAATTTGGGCATAAAAATGTAAAATTCAAAAATTACACATTTTCCAAAATACAACAAATTTTAGATATTTTCATAAATTAACGCAAACCATATTGACTTAAATTTACTATTATGAACGTGTCAAGAAAAAAAAAAACCTAAAAGCTGAGAATCGTTGGGATATGTTGTAGCAATCCAGAGTTATTAACCCATAAAGTGACGTTGGTCAGAATTAAAAAATTTGCCCTGGTTAGAAAGAAGAAAACAAGCTTTGATGGGAAGGGGGTAAAAGGAAACCAGTCATGTTCCTCGCTATACTATACAGTGGGTAAGGAAACAATTCTGTCTCTGAGCTCCTCAGGCAGTTCCTTTGACCTCATGATTCTCATTTGGTCTGACATGCACTGTGAGCTGTGAGGTCTTATATAGACAGGTGTGCGCCTTTCCAAGTCAAGTCCTATCAGTTTAATTTAACTTAGCTCGACTCCAATGAAGGAGTAGAACCATCTCAAGAAGGATCACAAGGAAATGGACAGCATGTGACTTAAACATGAGTGTCTGAGCAAAGGGTCTGAATACTTATGACCATGTGATATTTCAGTTTTTCTTGTTTAATAAACTTGCACAAATTTCTACATTTCTGTTTTTTTCTGTTAAGATGGGGTGCATAATGTACTTTAATGAGAAAAAAAAATGAACTTTTTTTTTTAAAGTTTACCAAATGGCTGCAATGAAACAAAGCGTGAAAAATGTAAAAGGGGTCTGAATACTTTCCGTACCCAGTGTAACTACTCATATGTCGCTGTCACTAATGACAGCGGCATCTCAGGGGTTAAAGTGCTGTGATCAGTGCTATATCTAGTTTCAGCATATACAGCAGGAGCTTAGCTGTGCATTAGAGAACACCCCTGCTGTGGATGACAACTCCTGTGCCATCAGATATAACTGTATGCCCATTTGCAGTGAATCACTTGCAATTTGGAGGTACATTTACATCCATTTGCCAGAAAGGGTCAAAGGGGTTTTCTACTTTTAGAAATGTAAACCCGAAATGATTCTTGTAATGTAAAATAAAGACAGATAGTACTCCCCTTCCACCACACCATTCCTCTGCTGCTGCTTCGACCTTTTTACTTTACCTGCAACGGTAGGGGTCATATTGACAGCTCGCATAATTGCTGCATTCAATCACCAAAATCAGTGGCTTTTCGATGTAGAATACCGGTAGCCGCGATGATACGAGCTGTCGACATGACATCGCCACTACAGCCGGCGCAGGGAAGGGCGAGTACTATCTGGCTGTGTTATTTTACATTACAAGAATCGTTTAGAGTCCACTTTTGAGGGCAACAATAAAAAGTGTTCTTTTAGTTTTTATGTCTGAACTTCATTACAATATGGTCTGTTGGTAAGACTAAAAGCCTACCCCCTTACTTAGCATGCCACTGCCTTCTATGCTAATTGACAGAACTTGTTGTCCCAGAGCCAGCGCTGTCTAATGATAAACCTCTGTTGTGTGCACTCCGTACCTGTGCAGGTGCGAGTGTCATCATATTGCTGTCTTCACTTTTCTCCTCCTTGCTGATACTACTCCAATTTAAGGAGCCAGTACACACATCTTTCTCCTGTTTATGTACATTACTTGCTACATCTTTACAGCCGAGCAATGACAGCAGAGAGGTGACAGTGACACACTCTCCTGCACATGGATAGTACATGCTTGCCGGAGATTCATCTTCAGACAGTGTTGACTATGAGCAAGTCATAGCATGCCAAATAAATGGCGCTTAGCCATGCCAAGGGTGCACTGAGCACTCTAAATTTGCCAATGGCAATAAATGCATTTTTGGCTGAGGCAGGGAAACAGATTTGAAAACTAAACAAATGATCTTTATTGTTGCACCATTCCTTACAACTTTATTTGATTGGTTTGAAATGTACGTTTGGGCTGATGGACTCCCTTAAATGTCTTGAATACTGGTTTTCCACTTGTGTGTGCAGATAGAAAGGATAGTAGAGTAAGCTTTTCTCCCCATTAGAAACATGAAATGCTCATCCCTATAGGTTCAGCGTATGCCAAAAGGTCTGTATAGGCCGTAAATATCCGCAGGATATGGTCTTACATGCCTGATACAAGGGGGACTCCCACTTATTGAGAAAATAGAAATCTCTGGTCAAAATGGCATGAAGTAGCCGCAATGTAACCAGAAAGTTTGGACACTTAAAAGGATGGTTTGTTACCTGGAATGTCCTTTATAAATTTCTACAGTTTACACCCTAAGTCTTCTGCTTTAGAATAAAATACTCCCTATACAGTTTATCCCTAAATGTGAAGTTTTGTTTGAAAGGATTCTCAAACGTGGAATCAGAGAACAAGGACTCACTCACCCTGCAGGATTTATCACCCATCTTGTAACAGGTTGTCATCAGGGAGCGATGACAGAAGCAGGGTATGTGACACCAGCACTGGTGTCACTCACCCTGCTTCTATCACAACCCCCTGAAGACATCTTTTACAGTAAGAAGCTGTGATGGCAGTAAAAGAAGCAGAGTGCGGATGCCTCAGTCACTTATCCCACAGCTTCTATCAGTGCTATGAATTCAAGACATATTCAGAGGGCGGTGATGAAAGAAACTGTGGTAAGTGACTGTAGTGCCAACCCCTGATGATGTCCTATTCAAGTTGGGATGATAGACGCTGCAGGGAATCGAGTGCAGCTCCAGCCTCCTGATGACATCCCGTTTAAGACTCCTCTCAAACAAAAGTCACTGGAAGTGAAGTAAAAATAAAAATATCATTATGGATTAGCTGTATACGGAGAAGTGTAGAAGATTTTAAGAAATAAAAAAGTGTTTATTGTGTAAATATAGATATTTATAAAAGGACATTTTAGGTATCGGACCATCTTTTTAAGCAGTATCTTTTTAACCTATGACAACAGAAAAAGTTAAACAAGCTGATGGGCGAGGCCCTTTGAATATATGTTTATAAGACTGATATAATTATTATCTACTTTCTATTGTTCCAAACAATGTTACCTGAGTATCTGGGGCAATCTCCATTACTTCAGTTTGATTATCTTGATCAGATTCATCCTGCTTAGCTGGACTAGGCTGGGTTTCTGTGGAGAAAGTAATTAAAATTATTCCATGCTAATTTTTTAAGTTCTCTATCAATGCAAAGAAATCATATAGTCTCCTGTTATTTATAAGTGAGAACAGAAAATGTTATATTTTATGAAAGCACCACATAAACAATAGATGCTCAGAAGGCGCAGGTCGAGAGGGTTGCCACCCTTGAAAATGTTCCAAAATGTTAAGCATTTTTCCCTCAAAATAATTGCAATTACATTTCCTTTGTGTGTATTAGAACAACACACCCAAAAAACAAAAACAAAAAAAACGAGGGGAAAAAAAAAAGGCAATTTGGACAGCATTTCATACAAAACCCCCAAAATGGTCCAGACCAAATTGTTGGCACCTTTCTAAAATTGTGCGTAAGCAACTTTGCTTCAAGCATGTGATGATCGTTCAAACGCGCCTGTGGCAGGTAACATATGTGGGCAATATAAAAATCACACCGAAACCATATAAAAGGGGGCTTTCTCTTCTCTTTCTGTCATACTAAGCATGAAGAACAGAAAGAGAAAAGATCTGCCTGAAGACTTGAGAACCAAAATTGTTGAAAAATATAAACAATCTAAAGATTACAAATCCATCTCAAGAGATCTTTATGTTCCTTTCTTTCTCAACATAATCAAAAAGTTTACAACCCAAAGCACTGTAAGTAATCTCCCTGGACGTGAACGTCAGAGAAAAATTGATGAAAGGTTGAAACACAGGATAGTCTGAATGGTGTATAAACAGCCTTGATCAAGTGCCAAATAAATTCAAGCTGTCCTACTGGCTCAGGGTGCATCAGTGTCAGCACGAACAATCCATCAACATTTGAATGAAATGAAATGCTATGGCAGGACCCCAGGAGGACCCCACTGCTGACACAGAGACGTAAAAAAATCGAAACTGCAGTTTGCCAAAATGTGAGTAAGCCAAAAGCCTTCTGAGGAAGCATTTTGCAGGCAGATGAGACCAATATAGAACTTTTTAGTAAAGCAAATCAATCTACTGTTTATCAAAAATGAAATGAGGCCTACCAAAAAAAGTAATTAAATTCAAATTTGGTGGAGATTCAAAGATGTTTTGGGGTTCTTTTGCTAGCCTTAAGCCCCTGTCACACACGGAGATAAATGTGTGGCAGATCTGTGGTTGCAGTGAAATTGTGGATAATCAGTGCAAGGTTTGTGGCTGTGTACAACTGGAACAATATGTCCATGATTTCACTGCAACCACAGATCTGCCAAAGATTTATCTGTGTGTGTGACGGGGCTTTTAGTGTCAGAAAGCGGAGTTTACGTCCTAGGTCATAGGTCTTCCAGCAGGACAATGACCCCAAACATACTTCAAGAAGCACCCAGAAATGGATGTAAACAAAGAGCTGGAGAGTTCTGAAGAGGCCAGTAGTTAATCCGGTTCAAAATCCCATTGAACACCTATGGAGAGATTGTAAAATTCCTGTAGGGAGATGGCACCCTTCAAATATGAGTGACCTGGAGCAGTTTGCAAAAGAAGAGTGGAACAAAATTCCAGTTCAGAGCAGTAAGAAATATGTTGCTGGTTATGGGAAGTGATTTGTTGCAGTTATTTAGTGAAAATGGTGTGCAACCAAATATTAATTTGAGGGTACCAACAATTTTGTTCAGCCCATTTTTGGAATTTTGTCTGAAATGTCTAATTTGCCTTTTTTCCCTCTGTTTTATTGTGTTGTTCTAATGAGTCACTGCCAGCTTGTGAAAATCTTGTGCATGCAAGCGGATCATGTCGGCCATGTCAGTATGCCTTAGAAGCCTGGTGTATGCTCTTCGACTTCATTAGGCACAAAAAGTGAGCCATCTTCTGAACTTCCGGTCATGCGCTGTGGATGTTGCAGAGTGAAAATGGAAATCAGCACACGGTAAACTCAGCGGAATCTCCTCACTACAGAAATGCCAAAAACGTGAATAATTGCGGTTTACGCACACTGTGGAGCTCTGGAGGGAGGGGGGCATTTTTTAATTTTGGAGAGCAAATTTTGCTAGATATCTTTTTTTTATGGTGGGGGCGTGATAGTGTGTTTCTGGGCCTTTGTGCTACCCAGTAGATTTCTGTCAACAGATGAAGAATCTGAGTGGAGATTTGTTTTTTTGTGGGTTTAGTACAAGCTTTGATTGGTGGTATTTTGGGGTACAGAACATTTTGGATCAATTCACATTTACCTGTGCTCTATGCTGAGCACTCGCATCTAGGTTTCTCTCTAAATCTACAAAATACGTGATACAGATGAAGCCCCAGATCCAGATGGACAGCATGAAATTAACAAAACAACCTTGTGGCATTTACATTGAATGCTGGGACCCACATCCTCTCCTCCAGTCCGTAACCCCTCCAGTGCACCAAGTATTGAAGGGAGCGATGTAGAAAACTTCAGATGGAATGCTACTGGGTTAATCACAGTGATTACTTAAACTGCAGCTTCCAGGAAGGAACCTTCAACTTGAAATTCTTGGTAGACAACCAAATATAGTAACACACAAGCAATTGTTTGTCAGCCATACATTTGTATCTGTCTCCCATCAACGTCAACTCACTCTGAACCCCTAGCTATACAGAAGAGAGCGATGAGGCAAAACGTTCCTCCTCAGGAACTCCAGAAGCTCCTCTTCCATTAAAAGGTACTAAATTGCGGACGAAAACCGTTTGCACCAAACAAAGGTGACTTGCCAGTAGACTCCTGATGACTATTGTTTATAGCAAATTCATCCAACGGTAAGTAAGATGCCCAATTGTCCTGGTTCTCGGAGATAAAACCCCCTGAGATAGGTTTACGAATTCTGATTTGTGCGCTCAGTCTGACCATTCGACTGAGGGTGGAAGGAAGAAGAAAAATTCAACTTCACCTCCACTCAAACACAAAAAGCTTTCCAAAACTTGTAAACAAACTGGGTTCCCTGATCTGAGACATTAGAAGGAACCCCGTGAAGCTTCACAATTAGGGATGGGCGAACCCGATCTGTAAAGTTCGGGGTCCGAACCGAACACATAGTGTTCGTGCACACGATCCCGATCACGAGCTTTCCTGTGAAGCTAGTGTTACAGTTCGTGTTACAGTTCGGGTCCAGGGGCTGTAAAAAAAAAAAAAAAGCACGTTATTAAAAAAACATTATGATCATACTTACAGGTCCGCGACGCGTCCTGCAGATTCTGTCTCCCAGCGCTTCTGCGTCTGTCCGATCATTGCTGTGCCGCCAGGTAAGCACCTTGGCTAAAAGGACCTTCGTGACATTATACCCATGTGATCAGTCACATGTGAATGTTGTATTACCTCATTGGCTACAGACTGGTCACGTGAGTATGTCATGGGCGTGAGCAGCTGGGCTGGTGGGCGTGGCCGGCTTGCATCGCATCACGGCGCACAATCTCACGGCAGCAGCAGGTCAGCTGCATTTATTTTCATGCACCTGGGTCTCTCCTGTCCGAAGAGTGGGGTGATGCAATGCGAGACGTAAGTGCAATCATCCACTCACTGTCAGGCTACTTCATCGCTCTGTGCAGAGCGATGTAGCAGAGCGGACATGGGTTTTTTTGCTTCTCACTCTGTTTAGACACTGTCTGTGCATAGTTATTAATCAGAGTTGACTTTCCTGTCCCTGTGGATTACGTCGGACTAAGGATCTTTTTATAAGATGGATTCTCTAAATGTTTTTTTTTTGTTTTATTTCTAATAAAATTTTCACTGTGTTGTTTTTTTTTCTGTTTCCATGGTGGCCATGACTGATTTGACGCGACACAATGAATTTGGGGCTTTGTACCATCTGAGAATACAAAGCTGATAATAACCCCTTTATTACCCAAAGTGCCACCCGGCACCAGGGCCGCTGGATGAGTTAGGTAACGCACCTGGAAATGGCGCTAAGAAACAATGCGCCATTTCCAGGGGTGGCTGCGGGCTTCCGAGAATCCCAGCCCCCAGCTGCCTGGCTTTACCTGACTGGTGACCAAAATACGGGGAAGCCCTTTTTTTTTTGTTAGTTATTTAAAAAAAAAATGTGTTCTCCCGCTGCATTTTATATTGCTAGCTAAGGGTAATCCAAGCAGCTAATGGCTGCTAACCCCCACTGCTTGGTGTTACCTTCACTGGCAATAGAAAAGGGATCCAAATGCTCAGCAGCAAAGACCGGAGACCAGGGAGACTCCAGGTCTCCTGGCCACAGCAGCACCTGAAGGCAAAGCTGCTTCCCAGAGCTTAGGGACCACGCAGTGAATACAGCGGTGCCCCTCAGTGAAGCTTCCGCCGCCTGCCATACAGGTGAAGACAGTAAGAGAGGGTCAGGGTGTAGCTCAGGCAGCCTAGGACCAAAAAGGAGACACAGCGCAACAGTGAGGCTCCATAATTCGCTAAGTGTTGAGATCCTGATCTGATTCCAGATCACCCGGAATAGTTATATCAGAGACTGTACCCTGGACTATACCCGCAAGTAAAACAAGGTCAGAGTTAATGGATTGGTGTGACGTACCTTATTTCTCTCGTTTGAGGAGCCATAGACTGCTGCACTAAAGTGACAGTTGAAAAGGCTGTGAAGGCTGTCATTTTCTGTGAGAAGACGACACAAACTGCCCGGGGAATCCCGCTTCACGTACGGGGAACATAATCAACTGGCCGCCCAACCATTGCCTCAGAGGTCTGACCCGCAGCCCAGTAACCATACCGGAACTGTAGGTGGCGTCACAAAACACTTTTGTTCTTATTTACTGACTTTCAGTGACCACCAGGGCCACGGGACCGGGCACGAGCCCCCGTGACATAATCCCGTCAATCAACACCCAGAACCAGTTACCCCATGGTCTTGGGCGGGTCATAATCTACAAGCATTAATGAACACCAAAAAATTGTCTCTATCCCCAGCAAACCTGTTTGGGAGATCAATCTTGGGCGCTGGCTGAACCTGCTTACCCGCAGAATCTCCAAAATCAGAAGTCTGCGACCATTGCTGCTGCTCTACAGCTAACTTAAGGTCTGCTACTTCCAGGGACAGACCCTGAAGCCTCTCTGCTCGAACAGTGACGGGATCCATGAAAAAGAAACAAAAAACCTGAAACAAAAAACCCAAAACACAACAACCCCCCTAAAAAAACCCGGGTGTCAGTTTTTATTTTTTTTATTGAGCAGCTGGTGATAATGTCACGCTAGGTACAGGGAAGTACCCAGCGAACGGCAAAAGAGAAGACAAGGGAAACCCTGTGTCTAGTGAAAGTGGAGATGGTGACCCCGACCAAGCCTATCGATGAGCCCTGGCTTCCCTCACTGCCCTAGATACAGTCAGGGCCAGAAATATTTGGACAGTGACACAAGTTTTGTTATTTTAGCTGTTTACAAAAACATGTTCAGAAATACAATTATATATATATAATATGGGCTGAAAGTGCACACTCCCAGCTGCAATATGAGAGTTTTCACATCCAAATCGGAGAAAGGGTTTAGGAATCATAGCTCTGTAATGCATAGCCTCCTCTTTTTCAAGGGACCAAAAGTAATTGGACAAGGGACTCTAAGGGCTGCAATTAACTCTGAAGGCGTCTCCCTCGTTAACCTGTAATCAATGAAGTAGTTAAAAGGTCTGGGGTTGATTACAGGTGTGTGGTTTTGCATTTGAAAGCTGTTGCTGTGACCAGACAACATGCGGTCTAAGGAACTCTCAATTGAGGTGAAGCAGAACATCCTGAGGCTGAAAAAAAAGAAAAAATCCATCAGAGAGATAGCAGACATGCTTGGAGTAGCAAAATCAACAGTCGGGTACATTCTGAGAAAAAAGGAATTGACTGGTGAGCTTGGGAACTCAAAAAGGCCTGGGCGTCCACGGATGACAACAGTGGTGGATGATCGCCGCATACTTTCTTTGGTGAAGAAGAACCCGTTCACAACATCAACTGAAGTCCAGAACACTCTCAGTGAAGTAGGTGTATCTGTCTCTAAGTCAACAGTAAAGAGAAGACTCCATGAAAATAAATACAAAGGGTTCACATCTAGATGCAAACCATTCATCAATTCCAAAAATAGACAGGCCAGAGTTAAATTTACTGAAAAACACCTCATGAAGCCAGCTCAGTTCTGGAAAAGTATTCTATGGACAGATGAGACAAAGATCAACCTGTACCAGAATGATGGGAAGAAAAAAGTTTGAAGAAGAAAGGGAACGGCACATGATCCAAGACACACCACATCCTCTGTAAAACATGGTGGAGGCAACGTGATGGCATGGGCATGCATGGCTTTCAATGGCACTGGGTCACTTGTGTTTATTGATGACATAACAGCAGACAAGAGTAGCCGGATGAATTCTGAAGTGTACCGGGATATACTTTCAGCCCAGATTCAGCCAAATGCCGCAAAGTTGATCGGACGGCGCTTCATAGTACAGATGGACAATGACCCCAAGCATACAGCCAAAGCTACCCAGGAGTTCATGAGTGCAAAAAAGTGGAACATTCTGCAATGGCCAAGTCAATCACCAGATCTTAACCCAATTGAGCATGCATTTCACTTGCTCAAATCCAGACTTAAGACGGAAAGACCCACAAACAAGCAAGACCTGAAGGCTGCGGCTGTAAAGACCTGGCAAAGCATTAAGAAGGAGGAAACCCAGCGTTTGGTGATGTCCATGGGTTCCAGACTTAAGGCAGTGATTGCCTCCAAAGGATTCGCAACAAAATATTGAAAATAAAAATATTTTGTTTGGGTTTGGTTTATTTGTCCAATTACTTTTGACCTCCTAAAATGTGGAGTGTTTGTAAAGAAATGTGTACAATTCCTACAATTTCTATCAGATATTTTTGTTCAAACCTTCAAATTAAACGTTACAATCTGCACTTGAATTCTGTTGTAGAGGTTTCATTTCAAATCCAATGTGGTGGCATGCAGAGCCCAACTCGCGAAAATTGTGTCACTGTCCAAATATTTCTGGACCTAACTGTAGGTGTGGAACCTATGCACCAATCAGGTTATCTGGCCCTAGGCTGACCCTGCTCAGGGCCCTTGGTAGGGAACAGATGGAATGAGCTCTTCGCCAACCCGACTAAGAGCTAGACGACACACAGGGATAAGAAACAAGGAAAAATAACAAACAACTTATCTACAAGAAGATTCAGGGAGAGGGACTGCAACACACAATTAAGTTGCTCCAAATGAATGCAAGCTGACTACTTGCACTCAGGATCTGTAGGTAGTTAGAGCTATCACCAGCATAGAGAAGGGAATTAGTGTATTTAAGGACACAAAGGGAAGTGCTGATGAAAATAGCTCAGAGAGTGAGAGGCTCCGCAGGGTCCTAAAGGGAAGGGATGAAAACCAAGCAGAGGAGATACATAAGATACCATATACACCAAACAGGAATAACAGAATGTCAGGGAGCAGTTTGCGCAGCCAAACACTAGGACTTTCTATAGCCAGACACCACAGGAGTGTTTGTCACCATTGCATCACTCTACCCATTACAGTGGAACCTCGGTTAACGAGTAACCCAGTTAGCGAGTATTTCGCTTAACGAGCAAAGCTTGCTGTAAATTTGTAACTCAGTTTACGAGCAAGCTTTGCCATACGAGCAAAATGCTAATCGCACATACTTCTGGTTCCGTACATCCACCGCGCTCTAACCCGCTCTTGCAGTCCGCACAAACAGGCGCACACACACACATATTATACTCATCTTACTTTCCGTTCCATCGCCGGCCTCCCAGTTCTTGTAGTTTGCCGCTACAGGATGTGTATTGCTAACCATCACGACGTGGGAGAAACTTCCGCTGTCAGCCGCTACTCAAAGGCAGTGCGCTGACCAATCAGAGGCAAGCAGCTCCTGCTTTTGACATCAGCACTCTGGCAGCGGAACTTCAAACATCGGTCGCGATGGTTACCGGATACACATCCTGTATCAGTGAACTGCCAGAACCAGGAGGCCGGCAATGGAACGAAAGGTAAGGTGAGCATAATATGTGTGTGTGTTTGTGCATGTGTTTGATTGCTCTCAGTGAGAGAAACAAAATTAAAATTTTGTAGTTGTGATACCTTTTAATGGCTAACTAAAATAAAAATAAAATATGATGTTATAAAGCAAGCTTTCGAGACATCTCAGGTCTCCTCCTCAGGCATGGTATGACAAAATATCTGAAGAAAAACAAATATATACACAAAACAGGGCAGAGCGATGCATAGTAAAAGGACATTTAAATAAAACACTGAGCTTGGAAAATGAATTCTTAATTAGCTTTGATTAGTGGTGTGAGTTTTATTGTCCAAATATCCATGTAAGATCAGAGGCCTGGTGCCCCCCCCCCCCTTCCCCCGTAGTCTCTGGAGCTGACCTCTCAGATTTTGTAATGAGACATAAAACCTTCTGAGAGGTTGAGTCCTGTGTCCGCAGAGTTAAACATTGTGATGAATTTGTATTCCCAGACCCTGCGATGGCTCTGTCTGTGATCTGAAGTTGCCTTTTAATATGACAACTTTCATGTGGTTTATGTTGTATCCTGGAGCACAGAAATGTTTGGCACAGAAGAAGACCTGAGATGTCTCTAAAGCTTGCTTTATAACATATTTTTATTTTAGTTAGCCATTAAAAGGTATCACAACTACAAAATTTTAATTTTGTTTCTCTCACTGAGAGCAATCAATCATTTTTCTACTGGCTAACACGGTACCAAAACCTTTTTCTTTTAACTTTGTGCATGTGTGGAATGGCACAATAGGGGACCAGGATGGGACATTTAACAAGTTGTGGAAGGAATGGTCTGCATTGCAATGATTTCCTATGGGATATCTTGCTTTGCCAGACGAGTAACTTGGTTAACAAGCACAGTCCCAGATCGGATTGTTCTCGTTAACCAAGGTTCCACGGTATCTCAATTCTGCTAATAAAATTGTAACATGTTCCTCTATATCAGCGTTCTCCAACTCCAGTCTTCAAGAGCCACTAACATCATGTTTTCAGTATTTCCTCAGTAGCGCAGAGGTGATATTTCCATCACTTGTGCAATACTAAAGAAATCCGCAAAACATTAATTTTACATATCTTTTTTGTTATTCATTATCCTAATAAAAATAAATTATTAATACTTCTACTTTACTTTCCACGCCTGCCTAAAACTTTTGCTCAATACTGTACATATGAAGAAGTATTGATACATAGTTGGCCTTGAATATTTTAGCAGACAAAAATAAATCTTGTTGCTATGGAAACAAGTATTAACTTTGACAAGTGCACATGCTAAATTTTAGCAGAAAAGGTGAAGTGATTTTGAAATTGAGATTAACCCCTTTATGATATGACAAACGTTTACGCCTTGGTTGGGAAGGGGTTCCCACAAAATGACATAAAGGTATGTCATGGCGATAATGTGAGCACAGCAACGGTGATAGCCGAGCTCTGGTCGTCACAGTCAGCGGCAATCCCCGCACCGCCCTGGGCCGTTTAACCCTTAAATGCCACGATCAATAACAAATGAAGCATTTAGAAGCATGGAAGAAAGGAGGAGCTCCCTCACCCACCGAATTGGAACCCTCGCAATGATGGTAGTCATAGGAACCCAAGGTTATAAATCTGGTTTAAGAGCATAAACATTTACCTCAAAGAATGATGCGAGTTCATGTGCTGAGCTTGCATCTTTCCCAGCACATGACAGCTAATCTGATGAGCCAACATGTGCAGCTAACAGGCACAGGTGGATCTGAGATTCATCAATACCTGTTAACTAGTTAGATAGCGCTGTCAAACTAACACGCGCCAACAGGGAGTGTACCATTCCCCGCTCCCACTGGCAACCCTGTGACAAGATCACTGGGTGCTGATGGGTTGTTATGACAGCCGGGGGTCAGCTGATGACCCTTCACTGTCATGGCAAAGATCATGTGAATACTGGCCAAGCACCAGCATTCACAGGAGATCAGTATTTCTGATGGTCTGAGCAATGCTGAATCATTGTTCTGACCAACAGAAGTGATGGGACAATGCAGGCTTCAAGTCCCCTACAGGGACTAGAAAAACAATAGAAAGTAATAGAAAAAAAAAAAGTTTGTAAAATAAAAAAAAAAAAAAAAAAAAAAAAAAAAATCGACAAAAGTTCAAATTACCCCACTTTTGCCTCATTGATAAATAAAACCATTACTTTTGTTTTTACAAATATTTGGTATCGCAGAATTTAGAAATATCCGATCTAAAAAAATATAAAATAAATTAATCCGATTGGCAAGCTGTGTAATGTAAAAAAAAAAGCAAATAAATGCAAAAAATATTGACCTAAATTTACCACAAACATAAAGTACAATATGTCATGAAAAAGCAAACTCAGGATCGCTGGAATCCGTTGAAGAGTTCCAGAGTTATTAACTCAAAGTGACACTGTTCAGAAATGAAAAAAGTTGGCCTGATCAGCAAGGTGAAAACAGGCTCGGGGTGAAGGGTTAAGAAAAATGAACCATTTCTGGTGAAGATTGGAACTTTCCAAAGGCGTCCTGATTTTGCAGGCCTGCTCACAAGTCTGGTATTGCTCTGAAAAAAAAAATAAAATTGGCTTTGAAATTGTCAATTATCTGCCATACTGTATATACCCAAATTTGTCCTCATATGATTATATTCTTAAAAAAAAAAAAAAAAAAAAAAAAATCATTGAATGAACAAAAAAAAAAAAAAAGACAAAAGAGATGGTAAAAGCCAGAAAAACTTGGCATAAATTTTTTTTTGAAAAGTTGGAGTCTTTTCAAATCTCTGCGCCACTATTGCCGAGCTCCAACAAAGTAGGCAGAGCTGACACTTGGTGGGAGTGTGGTGACTCCTGCTCATCAAATTCATTAGGAGTGGTGGCATACCTTACGGTACAAATCTTACTCCATCCCGTGGCCAGAGAAGGATTTGTGGCAAGATGCACACAGAGGTGCGTGTCATTTTGAGCGTTGCCTGATTCATTAAGAAATTAGGCGCCTCGAACTTCAGCTCACCCTCTCATCAAAGATAAATTGGGGTCGTATTTTTCTCTTGGCTAGGCCAACTACAGTATATACCATGTTTCCCTGAAAATAAGACACTGTCTTATATTATTTTTTGCCCCAAAAAATGTGCTAGAGCATATTTTTGAGGTAGGGTTTATTTTTGGGGAAACACAGATTGGGGGTGAATTTACCATAAAAAAAAAGCCAGACACACCCCAAGAGAATCACACTTACAAGACCCCAGACATCTACGTCACTCCCAGGTCCTCTTGCGACCCACAGCGAGCGCATGCAGCAGGTCCTTGTGTGTTGCACAGTGGTCCTCCCCTGCCTCTAGCCACCATTTACACACATAAAATGGCAGGAACGTCATACACAAACACGCACATCTGGTGATACCGTACTGCTTCTGTCCGACAGCGCTGTGGAACACCAGGAACTGTGGTGGAACGCATGGATGTGTTCCACTGCAGGCCCTCGATGTATTCTACCACAAGTCCTTGCGGTGTTACAAGGTGTGTGTGTGGTTGTATGTTTTTCCATTGCATGTCCTCGATGCATTCCACAGCAGGTACCGTATTTTTCGGACTATAAGACGCACCTGACCATAAGACGCACCCTGGTTTTAGAGGAGGAAAATAGGAAAATAAAATTTTAACCAAAAAATATGGTCATGACACACTGTTATGGGGCGAGGATCTGCTGCTGACACTGTTATGGGGGTAATGTCCCCAAATTCTCTACTAAGGTACCCCATTCTGATAAGGATCCTCCTGCCTTGTATATGATCCTGCTCATATACCCCCCATCCTGCTAATAATATACCCCCCATCCATCCTGTTCATGATATACCCCCATCCATCCTGCTCATGATATACCCCCATCCATCCTGCTCATGATATACCCCCATCCATCCTGCTCATGATATACCCCCATCCATCCTGCTCATGATATGCCCCCATCCATCCTGCTCATGATATGCCCCCATCCATCCTGCTCATGATATGCCCCCATCCATCCTGCTCATGATATGCCCCCATCCATCCTGCTCATGATATGCCCCCATCCATCCTGCTCATGATATGCCCCCATCCATCCTGCTCATGAAATGCCCCCATCCATCCTGCTCATGAAATGCCCCCATCCATCCTGCTCATGAAATGCCCCCATCCATCCTGCTCATGAAATGCCCCCATCCATCCTGCTCATGAAATGCCCCCATCCATCCTGCTCATGAAATGCCCCCATCCATCCTGCTCATGAAATGCCCCCATCCATCCTGCTCATGAAATGCCCCCATCCATCCTGCTCATGAAATGCCCCCATCCATCCTGCTCATGAAATGCCCCCATCCATCCTGCTCATGAAATGCCCCCATCCATCCTGCTCATGAAATGCCCCCATCCATCCTGCTCATGAAATGCCCCCATCCATCCTGCTCATGAAATGCCCCCATCCATCCTGCTCATGAAATGCCCCCATCCATCCTGCTCATGAAATGCCCCCATCCATCCTGCTCATGAAATGCCCCCATCCATCCTGCTCATGAAATGCCCCCATCCTGGTAAATGGCGTGTATCCTGTGGCACAGGAAAAAAAAAATAAACGTTTATACTTACCCTTCCTCACTCCCTGAAGCACCGATCTCTGTCTCCGCTGCAGTACCACAAGTCCTTGCGGTGTTTCCAGGTGTGTGTGTGTGTGTATGTTTTTCCATTGCATGTCCTCGATGCATTCCACAGCAGGTACCGTATTTTTCGGACTATAAGACGCACCTGACCATAAGACGCACCCTGGTTTTAGAGGAGGAAAATAGGAAAATAAAATTTTAACCAAAAAATATGGTCATGACACACTGTTATGGGGCGAGGATCTGCTGCTGACACTGTTATGGGGGTAATGTCCCCAAATTCTCTACTAAGGTACCCCATTCTGATAAGGATCCTCCTGCCTTGTATATGATCCTGCTCATATACCCCCCATCCTGCTAATAATATACCCCCCATCCATCCTGTTCATGATATACCCCCATCCATCCTGCTCATGATATACCCCCATCCATCCTGCTCATGATATACCCCCATCCATCCTGCTCATGATATGCCCCCATCCATCCTGCTCATGATATGCCCCCATCCATCCTGCTCATGATATACCCCCATCCATCCTGCTCATGATATGCCCCTATCCATCCTGCTCATGATATGCCCCCATCCATCCTGCTCATGATATGCCCCCATCCATCCTGCTCATGATATACCCCCATCCATCCTGCTCATGATATACCCCCATCCATCCTGCTCATGATATGCCCCCATCCATCCTGCTCATGATATGCCCCCATCCATCCTGCTCATGATATGCCCCCATCCATCCTGCTCATGATATGCCCCCATCCATCCTGCTCATGATATGCCCCCATCCATCCTGCTCAAGATATGCCCCCATCCATCCTGCTCATGAAATGCCCCCATCCATCCTGCTCGTGAAATGCCCCCATCCATCCTGCTCATGAAATGCCCCCATCCATCCTGCTCATGAAATGCCCCCATCCATCCTGCTCATGAAATGCCCCCATCCATCCTGCTCATGAAATGCCCCCATCCATCCTGCTCATGAAATGCCCCCCATCCATCCTGCTCATGAAATGCCCCCATCCATCCTGCTCATGAAATGCCCCCATCCATCCTGCTCATGAAATGCCCCCATCCATCCTGCTCGTGAAATGCCCCCATCCATCCTGCTCATGAAATGCCCCCATCCATCCTGCTCATGAAATGCCCCCCATCCATCCTGCTCATAATATGCCCCCATCCATCCTGCTCATGATATGCCCCCATCCATCCTGCTAATGATATGCCCCCATCCATCCTGCTCAAGATATGCCCCCATCCATCCTGCTCATGAAATGCCCCCATCCATCTTGCTCGTGAAATGCCCCCATCCATCCTGCTCATGAAATGCCCCCATCCATCCTGCTCATGAAATGCCCCCATCCATCCTGCTCATGAAATGCCCCCATCCATCCTGCTCATGAAATGCCCCCATCCATCCTGCTCATGAAATGCCCCCCATCCATCCTGCTCATGAAATGCCCCCATCCATCCTGCTCATGAAATGCCCCCATCCATCCTGCTCATGAAATGCCCCCATCCATCCTGCTCGTGAAATGCCCCCATCCATCCTGCTCATGAAATGCCCCCATCCATCCTGCTCATGAAATGCCCCCCATCCATCCTGCTCATGAAATGCCCCCATCCATCCTGCTCATGAAATGCCCCCATCCATCCTGCTCATGAAATGCCCCCATCCATCCTGCTCATGAAATGCCCCCATCCATCCTGCTCATGAAATGCCCCCATCCATCCTGCTCATGAAATGCCCCCATCCTGGTAAATGGCGTGTATCCTGTGGCACAGGAAAAAAAAAATAAACGTTTATACTTACCCTTCCTCACTCCCTGAAGCACCGATCTCTGTCTCAGCTGCAGCGCCGCTGTGTGGAGCCGTCACCGGTGTCTGCAGCATCGCGTCTTCCTGTCTGTGCCGGCGGTAAGCTGATCGATTCTGGTGGATAATAGCGGCGCGCACAGCGATGACGTCATCGCGGTGCACGCCGCTAGTGTCCAGATCAGCTGACCGCCGGCACAGACAGGAAGACGCGATGCTGCAGGGGGGCGGCTCCACACACGGTGACGGGTGAGTACACTGATTCACTGCACCCCGCGCTGATAATGATGCACGGGAGGCAGTGAATACAGCCGCACATGATCACTCCAGGCTGTAGTTGCCAGGGGTGATCACGGCCGGCTGCTAATTATGCACGCACCCCACCCCGCCTATCACCCCGCCCACCTGTCAGCGCCGGTTTCGCTGAGAGATGATGGGCGGGAGGATGGGCGTGCATATGTAATGAGCGGGCCCACGTGGTCACGGCAGGCTGTTACAGCCTGCTCGTGCCGCCGATGACCCGCTGCACCGCGGCACCCTCATTCCCCGCAGCCTTATAGTCAGACCATAAGACGCACCCCCCACTTTCCCCCAACATTTGGGGGGAAAAAAGTGCGTCTTATGGTCCGAAAAATACGGTAATCACTTTCCACAGCCTTCTGTTCGGGGTATGGTGAGTATGATTGTGGGGTCAGTCAACTCTCTTCTGGAGGGGGTCTGCTTTCTTTCATGAAGTGTCCTGCAATATTCTTTAACTTTTCTAGCTGCATGGACACTTTAATATTGAACCACAACTAGGACTTCTTTTCGGGGTAGGGCTTATACTTAAAGCCTTACTCTGAAAAAGCTGAATATTCCAGCTAGAGCTCATTTTCGGGGAAGGGCTTACTTTTGGAGAAACACTATTAATACCCAACCTACTGTGTGTTTGTATGTACAGTGCCTAGCAAAAGTATTCGCCCCCCCCTTGAATTTTTCTCAACCTTTACCCACATTTCAGGCTTCAAACATAAAGATAAAAAAAATGTAAATTAATGGTGAAGAATCAACAAGTGGGACACAATTGTGAAGTTGAACAAAATTTATTGCTTATTTTAAACATTGTTAAAAAATAAATACTGAAAATTGGGGCGTGCAATATTATTCGTAGCCTTCACTTTCAGTGCAGCAAACTCACTCCAGAAGTTCATTGAGGATCTCGGAATGATCTAATGTTGTCCTAAATGACTGATGATGATAAATATAAGCCACCTGTGTGTAATCAAGTCTCCGTATAAATGCACCTGCTCTGTGATAGTCTCAGTGTTCTGTTAAAAGCACAGAAAGCATCATGAAGACCAAGGAACACAACAGGCAGGTCCGTGATACTGTTGTGGAGAAGTTTAAAACCGAATTTGGTTACAAAAAGATTTCCAAGACTTTAAACATCCCAAGGAGCACCGTGCAAGCGATGATATTGAAATGGAAGGAGTATCATACTACTGCAAATCTACCAAGACCCGGCCGTCCCTCAAAAATTTCATGACAAACAAGGAGAAGACTGATCAGAGATGCAGCCAAGAGGCCCATAATCACTCTGGATGAACTGCATATATCTACAGCTGAGGTGGAAGAGTCTGTCCATAGGACAATAATCAGTCGTACACTGCACACATAAAAAGTGTCATTTATAGTTTGCAACAAGCTACCTGGGAGACACAACAAACATGTGGAAGAAGGTTCTCTGGTCAGATGAAACCAAAATCAAACATTTTGGGAACAATGCCAAACGATATGTTTGGCATAAAAGCAACACAGCTCATCACCCTGAACACACCATCCCCACAGTCGAACATGGTGGTGGCAGCATCATGGTTTGGGCCTGCTTTGCTTCAGCAGTGACAGGGAAGATGGTTAAAATTAATGTGAAGATGCATGGAGCCAAAAGCAGGACCATTCTTGAAGAAAACCTGTTGGAGTCTGCAAAAGACCTGAGACTGGGATGGAGATTTGTCTTTCAACAAGACAATGATCCAAAACATAAAGAAAAATCTACAATGGAATGGTTCACAAATAAACGTATCCAGGTGTTAGAATGGCCATGTCAAAGTCCAGACCTGAATCCAATCGAGAATCTGTGGAAAGAGCTGAAAACTGCTGTTCACAAACGCTCTCCATCCAACCTCACTCAGCTCGAGCTATTTGCAAAGGAAGAATGGTCAAGAATTGCAGTCTCTCGATGTGCAAAACTGATAGACATATACCCCAAGTGACTTGCAGCTGTAATCGCAGCAAAAGGTGGAGCTACAAAGCCCTGAGGCTTCAGTCGCCACAGAGTATTGCACCTTATTTTAGGTGCGCTATTCACCTCGGGTAAAAAGGTAGTTAATCACCGATTGTGAGGTAAATCCGGAGATATGACGATAAATCATGATATTCAAGTATGTCAGGAAGCCCTCTCCTGGTGTCACCCCCCCTTTCCTTCACACAACTGGTTTAGCAACAAATCCCATGGCCATGTCCTGTGATATGGAAATTAGGTGGCTTAGGGACAATGGACACAGGATGACTCTCTGCCGTGACCCTGTAGTGGGGGCTGCTAGCTAGTTAGCAAGGCTATGGAAATAGCCAGACAGAACGACTCCAGTAAAAAATGGTTCATATCTCGCAAGCCATATTTCCGATAAATATGGCAACCATAAAAATGGTGTCTCCGCATGTGGACGATGCCGGCACCCCCTTTTTATGGGAGCAGGACCTTGGGAAATGCCCCAGGCGTGATATCAGCCAATGGGGAACTGGCAGACAGGTCATGAGTCCCCTCGTTCTGTAGCTAAATTCATAACTGTCACAATGAGAGCATTGGCGTCTGCCTACGACGCTCCCAGGCAAAGTTATGGCCAATATCCCCTTTGCTGGATAATTCTGATCCATGCAGGGGGAGTGGCAGTGCTTCCCTGTGAGGTCACTAAGGTAGGAGGGGACCTGGATCTGCCCAGGTTGATAACCCTACTTCGGCCATTTTCCAGTGTTCTTCTGCTCGGGGGCCTGGTTGGGAAAGACCTGTGAGGGAGTTCCTGGAAACCTGGTCTACAGCGCCCCCCTGTGGCCAGACGCAACAAGGTAACTGCTGGAACTGTGTATGCCTGTTTGTAACCCATGCTTTGATTGTAACTGTACTCTGACATATGTATATTCTGTAGATTCCCTATTGTATATATTGTAGTTCTAGTGTGCTTTAGGCTGATTAAATTATATAATTAATCTTGGGCTGTTCTGTTATCTCGATCTTGAATCCCACGTCTGTGTGTTCGGCTAATAGTTACCGTAAATCGGTTGGTGGCAGCGAATGGTGCCAAGGATTATTGTGGGGAGGCCAGTGAGATTCGGGGAGATTTTATATATTCCGCCCGCGGAGGTCGGGGGAATATATACCTTACTCTCACCGGGGACCCTTCAATAATCGGCATAAGTAGTATAGCGGCCTCCTTGCTTATTGTCGGGCAATTCCATAATTGGCCTGACTATAAGAGGGGCGCTAGAGAGCGCGTCACGTGCTCTGTCTGTCGGTCGGGAGGTATAAAGGAGGGGTGACCCCCACTTGTTACCCCCCGATTGTGACGTACTGGTAGCCAGCGCGGGGGATTTCTGAGTGACCCCCCCGGTGGTTTGTGACATATTGGTGGCATAGCGGTGGGATCGAGATAATAGTGTGTGTGAGTGTGAGACCCATACTCCCAGACACTAAAGACTGCCTGCAGCAGCTGTGGCTGCTGGGGTCTTCAGACTAGCTCAACACTAGAGTGTCAGAGTGCAGATACTGTAAGGTGTGTGGAGGCATCAGGTGTCAGTTCTGTGTCAGTGACCAAAAGTCTGCAAGAATGGCTGATGGCACCAGGAGCAGAGCTATGCAACTGGCCAATGCTAAGGCAGGAGCCGAAGAGAGGGAGGACGGTGCTGTGGACAGCAATGAGGAGGTTGCCCACGAGTCCTCCAGGAGCTCGACGCCAGAAAACCGTTCTGCCGAGGACATTGCGCAACCTGGCACTGCTGGACAAGATGAGGAGGAGCTCACCCAAGGTTCCTCAACGAGCCAGATGCCAGCCCTCCGCTCTGAAAGGGACAGTGAATCGCCTAGCTCTGCAGCGTGCCGCAGATCACCACGTGCCATTCCACCGAGCCTGGGAGGCTCGGATAGCCTTCTTCAAATGGCTATGGCCCTTCTCCAGGCTGGAGACCAGAAGGGCTACAAGGAACTCCTGGCAGAGCGCAGGGCAGAGCGGCACGCAGAGCGTGAGGCTGCGGAGCGAGAGCGGCAGTCAGCGCGTGAAGAGCGAGAGCGACAGGCAGACCGTGACTACCAGCTGCAGCTAGCTCAGCTCCGGCCCTCATCAGCCACATGTGACCTTCGAGACACCAAACTTCCAAAGGTCCGTGTTGAGGACTTCCCAGTGCTGGAGAAGGATGGAGACTTGGACTCTTTCTTGACTGCTTTTGAACGGACTTGCTTGCAGCACCATCTGGACAAGGACCAGTGGGCCAAATACCTGACCCCCCGTTTAAGGGGTAAGGCCCTGGATGTCCTTGGGGACTTGCCTGCTGAGGCAGATCAGGGCTACGACACCATCAAGCGGGCCCTGATCCAACAGTACAACCTCACTCCAGAGTCCTACCGCAAGAAGTTCCGGAGCCTACAGAAGGGACCAAAGGACTCCTGGGCTGACCACCGGCGGGCACTTGCCCGAGCTGCCGACCACTGGACCCAAGGCCTGCAGCTTTCCACCGGACCGGAGATCCTGGACTTGTTCATCACGGAGCAACTCTTGTGGAACTGCCCTGAGGATCTCCGCCAGTTCATCCGAGACCAGAAGCCAAAGGGGTCCACGGCTACAGCTGCCCTTGCCGATGACTACACCAACAACCGGGCCCCTGAGGCCAGGAGAGCGGCCACCAGCAGCACCTGGAGAGGGGGTAAGATGAATTCTGCGACTGCCCCACCTGCCCCTAGACTGCAGGGGGTGTCCCCCTCAACTCCCCTCTCCAGGCCCGTGGCGGAACCAAGACGGTGCCACCAGTGCAACCTACCTGGACACTTCAAGGCCATGTGCCCTCAGCGTCCCAAGGCCCCGGCTCCGTCCCCGTCCCAAGGGCCGCCCAAGGTGTATTGTGTGGGTGGGGGTGGTGGTAGGTCCCTGGACAGCTTCCAACCTGTCACCGTCGGCCGGTCTGTGACCATAGGACTGCGAGACAGCGCCTCGGAGGTGACTCTGGTGCGGCCTGAGATGGTGTCCCCCCAAGACTTGATCCCTGGAAAAACCCTCGCTGTCTCCGGGATTGGAGGCACTGACCCGGCGCTGCTTGTTGCTGACATTTATGTGGACTGGGGCGCAGGGCGGGGGGTGAGGGAGGTGGGGGTAACTGATCGGATCCCTGCAAACGTGCTACTTGGGACAGATTTGGGGCAGATAACCTCCCAGTTTGGGCCCCCCCCAAGGGCTGAACCTTCAGCCCGTACTGACATGACTCCTAACAATGTTAATGTGTTATCTATGAATGATGTAAGGGAGGAGGGAGTGAACTCTGATATTTCTGCTTGCATAGACACCATAGACACACACTCAGCTGCAGCTGTGACAGGGGAGGGGGTCAGAGAAAGGTGTGACACCTGGCTACATATCTTGCTGGGCTCGGTCAGCTACCTAAGCTTGTCGCTATCTCCTCTCAGTGGGTGCCCGTGGACACTGGGGATCATCCCCCGATCCGGCGTTCAGCATATCGGGTCTCCCTGGAGGTGCAGCAACACATGCGCCAGGAGATTGACGAGATGCTGAAGCTGGGGGTGATCCAGGCATCCAACAGCGCTTGGGCCTCGCCTGTAGTCCTCGTCCCTAAGAAGGACCGAACCACTCGGTTCTGCGTGGACTACAGGGGGCTCAATGCGGTCACGGTCGCCGATGCGTACCCAATGCCACGCATCGATGACCTGCTCGATCAGTTGGCCGGGGCTCAGTACCTGACCATCATGGACCTGAGCCGGGGATATTGGCAGATCCCCCTGACTCGCAAGGCCAGGGAACGCTCTGCCTTTATTACCCCATTTGGACTGTACGAGTCCACGGTGATGCCATTCGGGATGAGGAATGCCCCTGCCACTTTCCAGCGGATGGTCAACACCCTGCTCAAGGGACTTGAAGGGTACGCGGCCGCGTACCTGGATGACATTGCCGTCTTCAGTCCCACCTGGGAGGACCACCTAGAGCATCTAGCACAGGTGCTCAGGCGGATCCACCGGGCAGGTTTGACCATCAAGCCGGGAAAGTGTCAGCTGGCCATGAGCGAGGTCCAGTACCTCGGTCACCGGGTAGGTGGGAGAACACTGAAGCCCGAGCCTGAGAAAGTGGAAGCCATCGCATCCTGGCCCACCCCCAGGACCAAGAAGCAGGTGATGTCCTTCTTGGGGACCGCTGGGTACTATAGGAGGTTTGTTCCATGCTATAGTAGCCTGGCAAAGCCCTTGACGGACCTCACCAAGAAGAAGCTGCCCTCTGCAGTCGATTGGACAATGGACTGCGAGACAGCCTTCCGGGCCCTAAAGGACGCCCTGTCCAGCCCGCCCGTGCTACAGGCAGCCGACTTCACGCGGCCGTTTGTAGTACAGACCGACGCCAGTGACTTCGGCCTCGGTGCGGTGCTCAGCCAGGTGGACTCTGCGAGCCAAGAGCACCCAGTCTTGTACCTGAGCCGGAAGCTGTTACCGAGGGAAGTGGCCTATTCCACAATGGAGAAAGAGTGCCTGGCCATAGTGTGGGCCCTGCAGCGTCTGCAACCCTATCTATACGGGCGCCACTTCATCGTGGAGACGGACCACAATCCCCTCAGCTGGTTGCACACCGTCTCTGGGACGAATGGGCGATTGTTGCGATGGAGCCTTGCGCTCCAGCAATACAACTTCACCATTCGCCACAAAAGGGGCCGTGACCACGGTAACGCAGACGGGCTGTCCCGACAAGGAGAGGTCGCGGACGGGCGCACGGGGGAACACCGGAGTGTGCTGCCCCCTAGCGCCCTCAAAAGGGGGGAGGTGTGAGGTAAATCCGGAGATATGACGATAAATCATGATATTCAAGTATGTCAGGAAGCCCTCTCCTGGTGTCACCCCCCCTTTCCTTCACACAACTGGTTTAGCAACAAATCCCATGGCCATGTCCTGTGATATGGAAATTAGGTGGCTTAGGGACAATGGACACAGGATGACTCCCTGCCGTGACCCTGTAGTGGGGGCTGCTAGCTAGTTAGCAAGGCTATGGAAATAGCCAGACAGAACGACTCCAGTAAAAAATGGTTCATATCTCGCAAGCCATATTTCCGATAAATATGGCAACCATAAAAATGGTGTCTCCGCATGTGGACGATGCCGGCACCCCCTTTTTATGGGAGCAGGACATTGGGAAATGCCCCAGGCGTGATATCAGCCAATGGGAAACTGGCAGACAGGTCATGAGTCCCCTCGTTCTGTAGCTAAATTCATAACTGTCACAATGAGAGCATTGGCGTCTGCCTACGACGCTCCCAGGCAAAGTTATGGCCAATATCCCCTTTGCTGGATAATTCTGATCCATGCAGGGGGGGTGGCAGTGCTTCCCTGTGAGGTCACTAAGGTAGGAGGGGACCTGGATCTGCCCAGGTTGATAACCCTACTTCGGCCATTTTCCAGTGTTCTTCTGCTCGGGGGCCTGGTTGGGAAAGACCTGTGAGGGAGTTCCTGGAAACCTGGTCTACAGCGCCCCCCTGTGGCCAGACGCAACAAGGTAACTGCTGGAACTGTGTATGCCTGTTTGTAACCCATGCTTTGATTGTAACTGTACTCTGACATATGTATATTCTGTAGATTCCCTATTGTATATATTGTAGTTCTAGTGTGCTTTAGGCTGATTAAATTATATAATTAATCTTGGGCTGTTCTGTTATCTCGATCTTGAATCCCACGTCTGTGTGTTCGGCTAATAGTTACCGTAAATCGGTTGGTGGCAGCGAATGGTGCCAAGGATTATTGTGGGGAGGCCAGTGAGATTCGGGGAGATTTTATATATTCCGCCCGCGGAGGTCGGGGGAATATATACCTTACTCTCACCGGGGACCCTTCAATAATCGGCATAAGTAGTATAGCGGCCTCCTTGCTTATTGTCGGGCAATTCCATAATTGGCCTGACTATAAGAGGGGCGCTAGAGAGCGCGTCACGTGCTCTGTCTGTCGGTCGGGAGGTATAAAGGAGGGGTGACCCCCACTTGTTACCCCCCGATTGTGACGTACTGGTAGCCAGCGCGGGGGATTTCTGAGTGACCCCCCCGGTGGTTTGTGACACCGATGTTCCACATTCGCACATTCCATAAAGCTTAGGAGCCTTCTCCCAGGGAAAAATGGCTTAGGGTAGGCAGGGAGGTGACCATCATGAGTCATGGGACTTCCCCAGTCACTGAAGCCAGCCACCTGTGGGGCGGGTTCCACTTGGGGTAGAAGTAGCAGCACACTCAATCACTAGTCAGTCTACCCGGGACACCAGATCTGGGATACGACACTATCACCTCTTTCTTCTCTTCATGGGGCCTGAGGCTTGGAGCGGAGTGCTCGGCCCAGGTGCCTCACAGCTGGAAGGGCAACTCTGAAAAAGGACTTTCTTCTTCTTTCAAACACCAGTGACTGCTTCTAACTTATCTGAGGTCGATGGGGCACATCAAGGCGAGTGACCAGTACTACCCGGGCGAGCGGCACAAAGTGTGAGTAAAGACACCTGGAACCGCAGCCACTGACTCGGACTTTTATTACCGGCACCACTGCCCCGCGCCTCGGTGCCAAACACCATCACTACTCCCCTCATTATCCTACCCGGGGCTTGCTCCACCTGTGGGGAGCGATACCATCTCTGGCTGCTACTACCATCCGCCCCGGAGGACAGCGACAGCAGCGGCAGCTAATCCCTGGCCCTATACCACATGTGGCGTCATGACATTCATCCTACTACTACCCCATCATCTTCCCTCTTTATTGGTGTAGACCTCGGGGCACAAAGCCGGGCAGGCCACGACAACATCCCAGATCATCGAGTAACGCAGGTACGAGACACCCCATGCCTGAATCCCCCCTGCCCCCAGGTGCTACAATTACAATTAGGCTTTATGTGCACGCTGCATCTTTTTCTGAGTGCATGTTTTTATACTGTGGTCTCAGAAATGCAGCTTGTGGTCCAAAAAACATGACATTTTGACATATTTTTGTCAGTGCGTTTTTTTTTAAAAGAGAAACAAAATATGATTGGATAGGATAATTAATAGTTATTTAGAATAGATACATAGAATATGTAGAAAGAATAGACAGCTAAATAGAAAAAGCATATAAAATAGATAGAAAGAAAGAACATATCTAAGAGATAGAAATAAATAACAGAAGAGCTCGATAAATAGGGCAATAGCTAGCTTGGCCAGCTGTTTAATTATTTTTGGGGTAAAAAATGGCATGGGGTCCCCCTATTTTTCATATGCAGCACAGGAACAGCAGCAGCTGCAATACTCAGCTGTCTGCTGTACCTTGGCTGGTTATGAAAAATAGAGGGATTCCCATTATTTGATTTATTAAAAAAAAAAAAAATAACAATAATAATAATGAAGTACAGCAGGGGGCTGATATTATTAGGGTTATTAGAGAAGTGATATGGTTATTTGGTCGTTTCCAGTCTAACAATAGCAGCCCGCAGCCGCCCTAAAAGTGGCGCATCCATATCATCATATTGTGCTTCTATCGACAGGCACCCTGTAAATTGTTAATTGGGCTATCTCCATTAAAATAATGCCACACATTGGGCTGCTTACTTCGGTTTAGGCACAGCAGGGCTCAAAAGGACTAGGGCATTTGGATTTGAGAAAGCAGCTTTCGCTGGATTTCGAGAAGCTGTGAGTCGTTGCCTTTCCAGAGTTTTTGTTCTACCAGTATTGTGGGAGCCCCTATATTTCCAGTGAGAGATGAGTGGGGGCTTCTTTAGTTCGGGATAAGTTAGGATTGGTAACATTTTTGGGTATACAACATTTTTTGATCGCTTTCAGCCTAAATCACTTTCTTGTGTTCTACACAAAGCACGTAAGTCAAGGTTTCAAGATTCAGATGAAACCACCTATGGAGCCACTCATAAATGAGGCAGAAGGAGACACTTAAGGCTACTTTACACGCTGCGCTATCGGTACCGATATCGCTAGCCAGCGTACCCACCCCCGTCGGTTGTGCGTCACGGGCAAATCGCTGCCCGTGGCGCACAACATCGCTAACACCCGTCACACGTACTTACCTGCCCTGCATCGTCGCTCTGGCCGGCGATCCGCCTCCTTTCTAAGGGGGCGGGTCGTGCGGCATCACAGCAACGTCACACGGCAGCTGGCCAATAGCAGAGGAGGGACGGAGATGAGCGGCCTGAACATGCCGCCCACCTCCTTCCTTCCTCATTACCGGTGGATGGAGGTAAGGAGATGTTCGTCGCTCCTGCGGTGTCACACATAGCGATGTGTGATGCCGCAGGAACGAGGAATAACATCGCTACTTACCAGACAACGATTTTTGGTAAGTGAACGACATCTCATTTACCAACGACTTTTGTCTCTTTTGCGATCGTTTAAGGTCACTCTTGCCTGTCACACGCTGCAATGTCGCTAACGACACCGGATGTGCGTCACAAACACCGTGACCCCGACGATATATCGTTAGCGATGTTGCAGCGTGTAAATGGCCCTTTAGACTTCATTTGGTGTCTGATCTATTAGTCTCCATCTTTTTAGGCGTGGTCGACCACACTTGTATGCTAAAAAAAAAAAAAAAACGCCTAAAATGAGGGAACACCACCGCAAAAGAACCCAGATGAGTCCAAGGTGACGCCATTTGCCTCATTATAGAGTGTGGTGGTTCTGTCGGGGACTCTCTGTGAATCGTAGGTTTTGGGATTTACATGACCAAATAGACAGCAGTACACTATAAGAATAGTTTTGCTTTTTTAACACGCGATTCACAGTGCAGTACTGGTGAGAAGGCAGCTTTATTCTTTGTTTCGGTGCACCTACAGCGATAACAGAAAAATATAAACTATATAAATCTGGTATCACATGGTAAAAATGCTTTTTAATAGTAAATACTGTTTTCCGTCTCCATATTCTGAGAACTAACTTTTTTTTATTTTTTGGCGAACAGAGCTGTATATTGTTTTTATATTCTTTTATTGTGTGGTACAGTGCAGTAAAATTGAGACTGATTTACTTTGGCGGTCAATACAATTATAGCGATAGATTTGTATTTTTTTTAGGCTACTTTTACACACTAAAAGCAATATTTTACAAAAATGTATTTGGCTTTGCATCGCCTTATTCTGAGAGCTGTAACTGTAAAAAAAAAAATTCCAAATGAGCCATTAGGGCTTGTTTTTTGTGGGACGATTCGGTGTTTTCATCCACAACTTAGTTAATTTTTTTTTTTGCATATAAATTTTTAAAAAAATGTTATTACGTTTATTTTGTGTCAGAATGATGAAAAATCTGCGCTCACATCAGGGCCGGATCCGGTACAAATGCGTTTCAGCTCAATTCTCCTCCAATGGAGTCGCGTCAGGGTGCGGTCACATGCACCGCATGTGACCGAATGTTGCCGCGATTCCATAGGAAATGAATGAAGCTGAGACGCATTTGTACCGGATCCAGCCCTGCGGCAAAATAACGCTGATGTTAGCGCGGCCTAACGAGACTGTTTTATAGATTGGGTCGTGCGTACTTGTGTCTAATTTTGCTTTAAGGCAAACACTTCGTTTTTAGTAGCAAAACGGGTTTTCCCTCAGTTGAGTGACTTTTTTTTTTACACTTTTTCACTTTTGTTTTACTTTTTCACAGTGGGACATGAATACTTCTACTTTGATCACTGTTCTCATGTACTACAGGATTCCTGTCCTGCAATGCCGGAGATCTGTCAGTGACTCCCTGACTGCTTGTTAGACCCTGCTCATAGCACGATATAACAAGCCACTGGACCCTGGGGTCTTCAGATTACCCCAGGGTACCATAGCAAATACAATCACGGTTGGCTGATCCAGTCAAAGGCGGTCTTTAAACCACTAAGATGCCAGTGTTGCAACTGACAGTGGTATATAAGTGGTTAATCGGCCCGATTGGTTTCCAGACAGGCCTGGGCCAACGCCTGCAGGTGTCACCTGTCATATACAGCTGTCACTTGCAGCTCAAGGAGGGGAACTATTTACTCATTCCTTACGGTCGTTTTAAAACGGCAGTGAGAAAGGCTATGTTCACACAGGGCGTTTTTGGTGTGTTTTTTTTCTGACCAAAACCTGATATTGAGGCAGACGTTTCTTGGGGGTTAGCTGTGGTTTTGGTGCGGTTTTTCTTACAGGTTTTTGTGGCGTTTTTGCTGCGGTTTCTTCTCATTGCTTTGAATGGGTGACAAATGCTGGGAAATGTAGGCAAAACCGTTGAAGGAGTTGACATGCTCATTTCTTTCAAAACCTGAACAAAAAAACAAGGTCTTTGGCAAAACAGTCAGGAAAAAAACACTGGTAATTTGTGTAGGTGTGCATGAGATTTATGGAATCTCATAGACTTTGCAGGGACTGTTTTGTCAGAGTTTTATTAGCATAGATTTGCAAAAAAACATGCTAAAAAACACACCAAAAACGCTGTGTGAACATAGCCTAAAAAGGCCCCTTAACTGCCACTGTAACCGGGTCAGGGTAGTGGACAACATCTTAAAAGAATAGGCTAGTGGTAATGTTAAGGCTTGGAGATTTCGTGATTTTTGTTTTGTTTTTTCCTTGGCAGGGTGTGTGGTGTAAACCCACATATAATCATCAATTATATATCGGCAATATATTCTGACATATTTTATAGTACAGTGCAGTGCAAAAAAAAATCTTTATAAGTACAACAAAACTACAAAATCGTAAAATTCAGCTGCTGTATTGTGGATACTGCATTACAATTAATGTTTTGTCATGTCACTTTTACATATCACCATCTGCAGTCGTTTAGGCATGGATTCAGCCAGGCTGGTGAAGTACATGGTGACAATGGTTACACATTGTGTTTTCAGTGCCTCCTTTAGATCATTGAATATTTGACATTGTGTCTCTTGAACCTTGTTTTTCATCAAATTCTATGCATTTTCTATGGGGTTAAGGTCAGGGGAATAAGCAGGCCACTCTAATATGCTAATGTTATGGTCATTGACAAACTTTGTCACGTACTTGGCTTGTGGGCAGGGGCTCCATCATGCATAAAGTAATCACACTGATGAATAACCCAAAAATTAAGCAAATGTTCTTCCAAAACATTAATATAACTGCTTGATTTCATACTTAAATTCTTGGGAAGGAAGTACAAACCTGCCCTGGCCATGCTTCCACTGAATGCAGCCCCCACAATCACACTGTCAGGGTGGGTAGGTAGTCGTAGGCCTCCTTCACATGTCAGTGATTCTGGTACATATGTTGCAGTTTTTATACGTACCAGAATCACGGACATACACAGACCTATTAAAATCAATGGGTCTGCACACACAGCAGTGATTTTTCACTGACCGTGTCTCTGTGCAGTGCACATGTGTGTCCGTGATTTCCGCATGGAGAAATGTTCGCTTTTCTACGGCATCACTGATGTCACACTGTCCACATAGTGGTGTGTTTCATGTAACACGTACCAGAAAAACATGAACATTTAAAATAGAAAGCTTTTTAAACTCACCCCTCTCCAACGATGCTGTCTTCAGCTGCTGCTGTCTTCTGGCTCCAGTCTGGCTAATTATGGTCATGAATATGCAGTTATGCACTGCACAGCCGACCCGGAAGTAGCTGCAGAGGGGAGACAGCAGCGGCCAGAAACAGGAGAGCCAGAGATTCAGCACCATGGACAGCAGGAGCGAAGGCAGGTGAGTTTCGAATACCTGATCTCCATGTGCTATCACTGATCACATATAGCACATGGAGAACATGTGTGCCATGAAATCACGGCACACGGAGGGGGACATATGCGTTTTTAACATGTCAGTGAAAAACGTCTGTTCTTCACTGACGGGTGAAAGACGCCTTAACCATATCTTTCGGTCATACGGTGACGCGGTACTTGGATGACACACAATCCTTGCGCCTCCCCCAGGTAGCCTAAAAGTGCTCTAATCACTAAACATCACTTTCTTCTACTTTTCAGATGTCAAAGTTTGATATTTCTTACAGAAGGCAAGCCTTTTCCTTCTCATTGCTGCTATGAGTAGGGGCTTCTTTGCGGTATGGCGACTTTGTAAACCCAGGTCCTTCTGCAGGTGGTGATGAATTATCTTAGTTGTGACATTCTGGAGGAGTGCAAGGTACTTGTTTTTGAGTTCAATAGTGGTTATAGAAGGATTTAATGTCACTTCACACTTCATAAGCTTATGAGTCCTTCATGAAGTCTTCTTAGGGGCGCCAGAGCCTGACTTCCTCTGCGATAACACCCCAGGAGGCAATGACGCTGTAGATCACTTCAGTTCATAAATTGCCTGCCTTAACAAGCCCAACCCCCTTTACTAGCAGAGTAAAAGCACGGGATAGATCTTCCATTTTCATCTTCTGTTTCCCATATTGGGGGAGATAATCAAACATTCTAGTAACAAAACTGGCTTAGTTTACCATAGCAACCAATCAGAATGCAGCTTTCATTTTACCAGAGCAGTGTGCGAAGTGAAAGCTGAGCTTTAATTGGTTGCTATGAGCAACTAAGCCAGTTTTGCTATTAGCCAGTTTTTGATTATCCTCCCATTGTGTATACTTTTAAGAAGTGACATCATGAGGCAGAATTTACATGTAAAGTTTCTTTGCTGTACAAGCGTTAATATTTTCTTTGCCGCCACAGTTAAGTGTACTAATAAAATCAGACATTACATGGTAACAAATTTATTAAAGCAGATCCACATTGTTTCAGTGATCTGCAAAGCAGAAACATCTAGAGAACAGAAAATAATTATTTGTTATTTCCCCGTACCTGGGCAGATTGTAATGTCTTCTTCCAGAGTAATTTCTGTATGCTCCATAAGGTGTCTGTCATTTCTCACAGCAGTTGGTGAAACAGCACTGCAAGAGGCAAATAAATTGCAGCTTTTCAATAGAATCATCTAAAATATAGCAAACACTAAAAAAAATCATAAAGAGATCATATCACAAAATAGGGATTAAAATGAGACAAGTGTAGACTCACAATCTTATTTCATAATGAAAGTAGAGCTTCCGGTTGGCGCCCTGGGTCATGTTTCAAGTGTAACGCCGCCACTAATGTTGTCAGTGGTTTTGTTTTTATCAATTATGGTAGAAATAAAGGTCTAGATATGTTTGTTGTATTATTACCTCCTGTTATTTATCATGGACTAAGGAATGCTTTAGCATATTCCCACTTTCATTCTTCTTTTCTTCTGCATTTTCATTTTTTTTCCTTTTGATGGAGTTTTTGTAAAATGTCTGCACCCATTATGTAAATTAAGTTACTTGCTTTTTTATGGTGTGTTTGATGCTGCATTTCTTGTCTCTTTTTCAAAGTGTCATGTATTATATACCGTAAATATGCTTTGTTTTTGACACTTACTGTTATTTGGCTTTTACAAAACTGTATTGATATACCATATTTTTCGGATTATAAGATGCACTTTGCTTCCTAAAAATTTGGGGGGAAAATGAGGGGTGAGTCTTATAATACGAATGTTGCTTACTTGGAGTGGTGGATAAGGGTTACAGAAGCAATGCTGCGGGCGCTGTGCTGGGGCTGCGAACGTCTTCCTCAAACTGTCGGTGGTGCGGACTTCAAATGGCACCCGGAGTCGGCGCGTGCACAGATAGAGCTTTCGGCTCAGGATCTCATCTCCGGCCCATTGATCTCCAAGCAGCGGACTTAAGGAAAATGGTGTCCGGAGGTGGCGCGTACAAAATGAGCATCTGCGCATGTGCCAACTCTGGGTGCCATTTCTTTGAAGCCTAGTTTCTGGAAGTTGCCTGCCTCACTGCGCCCACAGCAAGCATCTGGGACACCCGCTACTCCACTCGCAGCATCGCCCTACTCCGCCACTGCCCCTGCCTCCTGTGACTCTGCTCCACCACCACTCTCACCTGCTCCCATTAAGACACCACCGAATTTTAAGACGGCTTTTTTTTTTTTTTTTTTACCTTTTTTTCCCCTAAATTTGCCGTGCATCTCATAAGCTGAAAAATATGGTACTTATGTGTGGATTAAAGACCATCAGAAATTTAGCAAAAGAGCTAACCTCTAAAAAGAAGGGAATTTTGTTTACTTACCGTAAATTCCTTTTCTTCTAGCTCTAATTGGGAGACCCAGACAATTGGGTGTATAGGCTATGCCTCCGGAGGCCGCACAAAGTACTACACTTAAAAGTGTTAGGCCCCTCCCCTTCTGCCTATACACCCCCCGTGTTCCCACGGGCTCCTCAGTTTTGGTGCAAAAGCAAGAAGGAGGAAAAATAATTATAAACTGGTTTAAAGTAACTTCAATCCGAAGGAAAACTCGGAGAACTGAAACCATTCAACATGAACAACATGTGTACACAAAAAAACAGGGGCGGGTGCTGGGTCTCCCAATTAGAGCTAGAAGAAAAGGAATTTACGGTAAGTAAACAAAATTCCCTTCTTCTTTTTCGCTCTATTGGGAGACCCAGACAATTGGGACGTCCAAAAGCAGTCCCTGGGTGGGTAAAATAATACCTCGTAAGAGAGCCGTAAAACGGCCCTTTCCTACAGGTGGGCAACCGCCGCCTGAAGGACTCGTCTACCTAGGCTGGCATCCGCCGCAGCATAGGTATGCACCTGATAGTGCTTCGTGAAAGTGTGCAGGCTCGACCAGGTAGCCGCCTGACACACCTGCTGAGCCGTAGCCTGGTGCCTCAAAGCCCAGGACGCGCCCACGGCTCTGGTAGAATGGGCCTTCAGCCCTGAGGGAACCGGAAGCCCAGCCGAACGGTAAGCTTCGATAATTGGCTCCTTGATCCACCGAGCCAGGGTTGATTTGGAAGCCTGTGACCCTTTACGCTGGCCAGCGACAAGGACAAAGAGTGCATCCGAGCGGCGCAGGGGCGCCGTACGAGAAATGTAGAGTCTGAGTGCTCTCACCAGATCTAACAAGTGCAAATCCTTTTCACATTGGTGAACTGGATGAGGATAAAAAGAGGGTAAGGAAATATCCTGATTGAGATGAAAGGGGGATACCACCTTAGGGAGAAATTCCGGAACCGGACGTAGAACCACCTTGTCCTGGTGAAAAACCAGAAAAGGGGCTTTGCACGACAACGCTGCTAGCTCAGACACTCTCCGAAGAGAAGTGACTGCTACTAGAAAAACCACTTTCTGCGAAAGTCGTGAGAGAGAGATATCTCTCATTGGCTCGAATGGTGGTTTCTGAAGAACCATCAGCACCCTGTTTAGATCCCAGGGTTCTAACGGCCGCTTGTAAGGTGGAACGATGTGACAAACTCCCTGCAGGAACGTGCGTACCTGTGGAAGTCTAGCTAGGCGCTTCTGGAAAAACACAGAGAGCGCTGAAACTTGTCCCTTAAGGGAACCGAGCGACAAACCCTTTTCCAGTCCAGATTGAAGGAAGGACAGAAAAGTAGGTAATGCAAATGGCCAGGGAGAAAAACCCTGAGCAGAGCACCACGACAGGAAAATTTTCCACGTCTTGTGATAAATCTTGGCGGACGTTGGTTTCCTAGCCTGTCTCATAGTGGCAATGACTTTTTGAGATAACCCTGAAGACGCTAGGATCCAGGACTCAATGGCCACACAGTCAGGTTGAGGGCCGCAGAATTCAGATGGAAAAACGGCCCTTGAGACAGCAAGTCTGGTCGGTCTGGTAGTGCCCACGGTTGGCCGACCGTGAGATGCCACAGATCCGGGTACCACGACCTCCTCGGCCAGTCTGGAGCGACGAGGATGGCGCGGCGGCAGTCGGCCCTGATCTTGCGTAACACTCTGGGCAACAGTGCCAGCGGAGGAATCACATAAGGGAGCTGAAACTGCGACCAATCCTGAACTAAGGCGTCTGCCGCCAGAGCTCTGGGATCTTGAGACCGTGCCATGAACGTTGGTACCTTGTTGTTGTGCCGGGACGCCATGAGGTCGACGTCCGGCACCCCCCAGCGGCAACAGATCTCCTGAAACACGTCCGGGTGAAGGGACCATTCCCCTGCGTCCATGCCCTGGCGACTGAGATAATCTGCTTCCCAGTTTTCCCCGCCTGGGATGTGAACTGCGGATATGGTGGAGGCCGTGGCTTCCACCCACATCAAAATCCGCCGGACTTCCTGGAAGGCTTGTCGACTGCGTGTGCCGCCTTGGTGGTTGATGTATGCCACCGCTGTGGAATTGTCCGACTGAATTCGGATCTGCTTGCCTTCCAGCCACTGCTGGAACGCTTTCAGGGCAAGATACACTGCCCGAATTTCCAGAACATTGATCTGAAGCGAGGACTCTTGCTGGGTCCACGTACCCTGAGCCCTGTGGTGGAGAAAAACCGCTCCCCACCCTGACAGACTCGCGTCCGTCGTGACCACCTCCCAGGATGGGGGTAGGAAGGATTTCCCCTTCGATAATGAAGTGGGAAGAAGCCACCACCGAAGGGAAGCTTTGGTCGCCTGAGAGAGGGAGACGGTCCTGTCGAGGGACGTCGGCTTCCTGTCCCATTTGCGTAGGATGTCCCATTGAAGAGGACGCAGGTGAAACTGCGCGAAAGGGACTGCTTCCATTGCTGCCACCATCTTCCCCAGGAAGTGCATGAGGCGCCTCAAGGGGTGTGACTGGCCTTGAAGGAGAGATTGTACCCCTGTCTGTAGTGACCGCTGCTTGATCAGCGGAAGCTTCACTATCCCTGAGAGGGTATGAAACTCCATGCCAAGGTATGTGAGCGATTGGGCCGGTGTCAGATTTGACTTTGGAAAATTGATGATCCACCCGAAACTCTGGAGAGTCTCCAGGGTAGCGTCGAGGCTGTGTTGGCATGCCTCTTGAGAGGGTGCCTTGATCAACAGATCGTCCAAGTACGGGATCACCGAGTGACCCTGAGAATGGAGGACCGCTACTACAGTAGCCATAACCTTGGTGAAAACCCGTGGGGCTGTTGCCAGGCCGAATGGCAGTGCCACGAACTGCAGGTGTTCGTTTCCTATGGCGAAGCGCAAGAAGCGCTGGTGCTCTGGGGCAATCGGAACGTGGAGATAAGCATCTTTGATATCGATCGATGCAAGGAAATCTCCTTGGGACATTGAGGCGATGACGGAGCGAAGGGATTCCATCCGGAACCGCCTGGTCTTTACGTGTTTGTTGAGAAGTTTCAGGTCTAGGACAGGACGGAAAGACCCGTCCTTCTTTGGGACCACAAACAAGTTGGAGTAAAAACCGTGGCCCTGTTGATGAAGAGGAACAGGGACCACCACTCCTTCTGCCTTCAGAGTGCCCAGCGCCTGCAGAAGAGCCTCGGCTCTCTCGGGAGGCGGAGAAGACCTGAAGAATCGAGTCGGGGGACGAGAGATGAACTCTATCTTGTAACCGTGAGATAGAATGTCTCTCACCCAGCGGTCTTTTATTTGTGGCAGCCAGGCGTCGCAAAAGCGGGAGAGCCTGCCACCGACCGAGGATGCTACTAGAGGAGGTCGAAAGTCATGAGGAAGCCGCCTTGTTAGCGGTGCCTCCAATGTTCTTTTTAGGACGTGACTTAGACCGCCATGCATCAGAGTTCCTTTGTTCTTTCTGAGACCTTTTGGACGAGGAGAATTGGGACCTGCCCGCGCCCCGAAAGGACCGAAACCTCGCCTGCCCTCTCCTCTGTTGGGGAATGTTCTGTTTGGGCTGGGGTAAGGATGTATCCTTTCCCTTGGATTGTTTGATGATTTCATCCAGACGCTCGCCAAACAGCCTGTCGCCAGAAATTGGCAAACTGGTTAAGCGCTTTTTGGAAGCAGAATCTGCCTTCCATTCCCGTAGCCACAAGGCCCTGCGGAGTACCACCGAATTGGCGGTCGCCACCGCCGTACGGCTCACAGAGTCCAGGACAGCATTAATAGCGTAAGACGCAAATGCCGAGGTCTGGGTGGTAATGGATGCCACTTGTGGCGCGGCCGTGCAAGTGGCTGCTTCAATTTGCGCTTGACCTGCTGAGATAGCTTGCAGCGCCCATACAGCTGCGAATGCTGGGGCAAAAGAAGCTCCGATAGCTTCATAGATGGATTTCAACCAGAGCTCCATCTGCCTGTCAGTGGCATCTTTGAGCGAGGCCCCATCTTCCACTGCAAGTATGGATCTAGCCGCCAGTCTGGAGATTGGAGGATCCACTTTGGGACATTGAGTCCAACCTTTAACCACGTCCGGGGGGAAAGGATAACGTGTATCCTTAAGGCGCTTAGAAAAACGCTTATCTGGACAAGCATGGTGATTCTGGATTGCCTCTCTGAAATCAGAGTGGTCTAGAAACATACTCTGTGTCCGCTTGGGAAACCTGAAACGAAATTTCTCCTGCTGAGAAGCTGACTCCTCCGCCGGAGGGGCTGAGGGAGAAATATCCAGCAACTGATGGATGGACGCAATAAGATCGTTCACTATGGCGTCCCCGTCTGGAGTATTAAGATTGAGAGCGCTCTCAGGATCAGAATCCTGATCAGCTGTCTCCGCATCATCAACCAAAGATTCCCCCCGCTGAGACCCTAAACAATATGATGTCAAGGGAAATTCTAAGCGAGCCCGCTTAGTCAATCTGGGGCTGGGGTCTAAGTCAGAACCCTCAGACTGGGATGTAGGAGATACCCCGGGAGGACATTGTTGGTCCAACTGAGGGGGGCCCGGGAACAACGATTCAACAGGGTCCCGTTGCTGAGATACCGGCCTGGACTGCAAGGCTTCTAGTATCTTAGCCATAGTCTCAGAGAGTTTAGCAAACTCAGTCCCCGTCACCTGGACAGTGTCAACAGGTGTCTCCCCCTGGGCCCCTCTTAGCATAGGCTCCGGCTGAAGAAGTGGCACAGGGGTCGAACACTGCACACAATGAGGGTCAGTGGAACCTGCCGGTAGTGGGGTCTTACAAGCGGCGCAGGCAGCATAATAAGCCTGTGTTTTGGCACCCCTGCCTTTTGTGGGCGCCATGCTATAGTTTTCCTTGAGTTACACAAAAGGGTATATAGCCAGAATGCACTGTGCTCATACAGTGTAAAGTATATATGATACACAAATAATGTACCAACACACTACAGCACCATGGGGCTAGCACCAACAGGTGCTGCTTACCAGCCGCCTAAAGCGGTTGTGAGGCCACCAGAGACCGTGTCTGGGTCTCCCAGGACTTGTCCCTCTTCTGCAGCGTCGATGGAGCTGACAGGAATGGCTGCGGCGTCCTGACGAGATGAGGGAGCTGTGGGCGTGGCCGAGAAAGAGCGCGAACTGGTGCTCACACCGTGCACAGTGAGGGGGGTGGAGTATGTAAATCATACTCCAGCCCTCAGAGCTGCTCGCTCCGTGCAGCGTCCCGCCCTTCCCCCTGCCTGTCAGGGCTGAGGGCGGGAGAAAAGTAAACTAGGCCGCAAGGAAGCCGGGGACTCTAGTAATAAACGCGGCCGCCGTAAAAGCGCGGCCGGCGTGAAAGTCCCCGGCGAACTACAAGTCCCAGCCGCGCCGCAGTGTCCCATGGCAGCGGCGGTTAGTGCGGTAGCCCTTACATATAAACACACTCAGCGACGCTGAGTGTGTAATGGCACATATAGACCCGGTCAGCGCCGCGGTCCCCGGTGCACTAGCACACCCAGCAAAGCTGAGGTGATGCCGTGCGCGGTCCCCACAGGGATACAGAGTACCTCCAAGATGCAGGGCCATGTCCCTGAACGATACTCGGCTCCTATCCATCAGGCTCCACAGGAGTTGTGGATGGAGCACGGTCTCAGTGCCTGGAGACCGGTAAGATCCCACTTCACCCAGAGCCCAGAGGGGGATGGGGAAGGAAAACAGCATGTGGGCTCCAGCCTCCGTACCCGCAATGGATACCTCAACCTTAACAACACCGCCGACAAGAGTGGGGTGAGAAGGGAGCATGCTGGGGGCCCTATATGGGCCCACTTTTCTTCCATCCGACATAGTCAGCAGCTGCTGCTGACTAATCTGTGGAGCTGTGCTGTGTGTGTCTGACCTCCTTCGCACAAAGCAGAAAAACTGAGGAGCCCGTGGGAACACGGGGGGTGTATAGGCAGAAGGGGAGGGGCCTAACACTTTTAAGTGTAGTACTTTGTGCGGCCTCCGGAGGCATATCCTATACACCCAATTGTCTGGGTCTCCCAATAGAGCGAAAAAGAAGAGATATTTATTAGTTCTAGTTAAAAAATTGTCAAGGCCATATAACACCGCTACAACGGCCAGTAAACACACAGCAAATGTCGTGCAGGGGTGGGTACACATAGATAGGGTTATCTATGTAGTGCGGGATAGCCTGGTGTATACAGAATTACTAATCTCTCAGATTGAAGAATTAGCTTATAGGGCTGGTCTAAAATTCCCTAGTCTCATTCCTACCTAACCGCAGAGGTTAATACACCATAATGTTTTGGGCGCCTCCGCTCAACGTTGACTCACCCTATTAAACCTGTACTCAGCGGCGTGCCAGATTGATACCCATCACAGGTGCAGTTAGTGCTGAAGTCAGAATAATTCAATCATACATTGCACAAAGTCAGTATTTGAAAATATTGGTAATAACAGGGAATTTTGTACAAAAGTGGATGAATTGGGTTTATCTGTATTTAGAAATATTCTCAGAAAAATAAAATTAATCAATTGTATATGTATATAAAATGATATCTAATTTGAGAATATTTACTTTTGGTACCAATTTTATAAAATATAATACAAATAGAAACGAAAAATAGAAATGAAGACATGAAAAAATATTAAACAATATATATATTATATTTATTCATTTATATAACCAATATTATTGAATAAACATTTAAACCCGGTCCAGTAAGGCTGCTTTCACACTACGTCTTTTTAACATGCGTCCTGAACGTTTTTTTGCTGCAAAAGCGGATCCTGCTTTTACAGCAAAAAACGCATGCAAACGCATGTGTTACTTTGCAGGATCCTGTCACTGGATGTTTAGGGGCGGGCATTGTAGTCATGTGATCGGGAGTGAGGGGAACTAAACGTGCCAGATTGGGAGCCGGCATCTGACAGCTGCAAGGCTCGTAACCAAGGTAAACATCGGGTATACTTGCTTGGATACCCGATATTTACTTTGGTTACAAGCGTCTGCAGCTGCTAGGAGCCGGGCTCCCTGCACACGTTACCAACGTAAACATCGGGTAACTAAGAGAAGTGGTTACCCGATGTTTACCTTGGTTACGAGTGTCCGCAGCTCTCAGGTGGGGGAGAGGGAGGGGGAGAGACAGAGAGAGAGGGAGGAGAGAGACAGAGGGAGGAGAGAGACAGAGGGAGGAGAGAGACAGAGGGAGGAGAGAGACAGAGGGAGGAGAGAGACAGAGGGAGGAGAGAGACAGAGGGAGGAGAGAGACAGAGGGAGGAGAGAGACAGAGGGAGGAGAGAGACAGAGGGAGGAGAGAGACAGAGGGAGGAGAGAGATAGACTGATCACGGAGGCTGGCTTCTGGGCATGCTCAGTAGAGCAAGCAGGATCCTGCCTATCAGCACGCCAGCGTTCACATGCGTTTGCGTGCTGTTTAGTCAGGATCCAGCAATTTGCAGAAGTTGGACGCAGCTCAAAAACGCTACAAGTAGCGTTTTTGAAAGATGTTAAAAAACTGCAAGTCGCTGGATCCTCACTATAAGGCTGCTTTCACACTACGTCTTTTTAACATGCGTCCTGAACGTTTTTTAACGCAAAAACGGATCCAGTGCAAATGCGTTTTCATTTCAATAGATTTGCAATGGACTCGCGTTAACATGCGTTCACCTGCGTTTGCGTGCGTTATAGTGAGGATCCAGCGACTTGCAGTTTTTTAACATCTTTCAAAAACGCTACATGTAGCGTTTTTGAGCTGCGTCCAAATACTACAAATCGCAGGATCCTGACTAAACAGCACGCAAACGCATGTGAACGCTGGCGTGCTGATAGACAGGATCCTGCTTGCTCTACTGAGCATGCCCAGAACCAGTCTCGCGTGATCAGTCCCTCTCTCTCCTACCTCTCTGTCTCTCCCCCTCCCTCTCCTGTCTCTCCCCTCCCTCTCTCTCTGTCTCTCCCCCTCCCTCTGTCTCTCCCCCTCCCTCTCCTCCACCTGAGAGCTGCGGACACTCGTAACCAACGTAAATATCGGGTAACCACTTATCTTAGTTACCCGATGTTTACGTTGGTAACGTGTGCAGGGAGCCCGGCTCCTAGCAGCTGCAGACGCTTGTAACCAAAGTAAATATCGGGTATCCAAGCAAGTATACCCAATGTTTACCTTGGTTACGAACCTCCGCAGTTGTAAGAAGCCGGCTCCCAGTCTGGCACGTTTAGTTCCCCTCACTCCCGATCACATGACTCCAATGCCCGCCCCTAAACATCCAGTGACAGGATCCTGCAAAGTAAACATGCGTTTGCATGCGTTTTTTGCTGTAAAAGCAGGATCCGCTTTTGCAGCAAAAAAACGTTCAGGACGCATGTTAAAAAGACGTAGTGTGAAAGCAGCCTAACGCACGCAAACGCAGGTGAACGCATGTTAACGCGAGTCCATTGCAAATGCATTGAAATGAAAACGCATTTGCACTGGATCCGTTTCTGCGTTAAAAAAAACGTTCAGGACGCATGTTAAAAAGACGTAGTGTGAAAGCAGCCTAATTTAGAGAAATTGATTTATTTATCTGTATTACAAAAATAATTTTTATGAAAGCAATACCTTAAGGCTGTGTGCACACGTTGCGTTTTTTACCGCGGAAACGCTGCGTTTTGAACCGCAGCGTTTCAGTGGCAAATTGCATGCGTTCAGCTTTCCCAGCAAAGTGTATGGGAAAGCTGAAAAATCAGTGCACACGCTGCGTTTCTTTCCGCAGCGTTTTGGATGCCAAAAATCGGTGCGGAAAGAAAAGCAGCATGTCACTTCTTTTGTGCGTTGTGGCTGCGTTCTCTCCCCCATTGAAATCAATGATGTGGGGTCAGAACGCAGCTACAGCGCATGGACCTGCTTTTTTGTTGCGGTCCGCGGCCTTTGTCGGCACGCCAGAACGCAGGCATTTACCTGGAAGTGAGGTCAAGAGGTTTCCTGTTGACCTCACTTCCTGGCAAAGCCCCCGGTGTCGCCAAAGTGCCCGCCCCGACCCCCGACCCCCCTCCCGAAAATCCAACATGGCCGCGCGCACAGTAGCGCACCGGCCGCCCTGCTCCTATGATTTCTGTCGCATGTGCAATAACACATGCGACAGAAAAATGCCCCCCAGGCCCTGCCCGTTCACCCCAATTCCCCCCGGTGTCATACATACCTGTCCGGTCGCAGCGCTGATCCCCCGCGGCCCCCTCCTCCTTCACAGCAGACGCTGGCCGGTCACATGTGCAGAGCAGCTGACAGCCAGCACAGTGTTCAGTGTGAGCTGTGCTGGCTGCTCGGCAGTCTGCAGCTGTGACCCGGGGAGAGTGGGTGCAGATTTTTGCACCCACTCTCCTCAAATGGAGGGTCTGCCCTCCTAGAAAATGGGGGATACGTTCCCTGAACGTGTCCCCCATATTCTAGAAGGTCCAGAGCCGACGTGGGACATCCAAATGGATTTCTGCGGACCCATTTTTTTTATTAAATTGGAGAACAAGGGAATGAATTGGGGAGTGTTTTTTCTAATAAAAAATTTTTTGTTGTCTTTTTTTGCTTTTGTTTACTGTCAATTAGTTATGTCGGGTGTCTGATAGACGCCGTGACATCACTAATTGCTGGGCTTGATGCCAGGTGACATTACACATCTGGTATCAACCCCATTTATTACCCCGTTAGCCAACGCACCAGGGCGCGGGATGAGTTGGGGCGAAGCGCCAGGATTGGCGCATCTAATGGATGCGCCACTTCTGGGGCGGCTGTGGCCTGCTATTTTTAGGCTGGGAAGAGTCCAATAACCATGGCTCTTCCCACCCTGAGAATACCAGACCCCAGCTGTCAGCTTCACCTTGGCTGGTGATCTAATTTGGGGGGACCCCATGTTATTTTTTTTTTATTATTTTTATTTATAAATAAAAAAAAAAAACCTGGGGAGCCCTCCAAATTGATCACCAGCCAAGATGAAGCTGCCAGCTGTGGTTTGCAGGCTACAGCTGTCTGCTTTACCCTGACTGGCTATCAAAAATAGGGGGACCTCACGCCATTTTTTTTTTTTGTTTTTGTGATAAAAACTAGGCTAGGCACCCTTTAGTGCCACATGAAAGGTACTAAAGGTGCCAGCTTAGAATATGCAGGGGGGGGTGGGACGTTGTATATATATTTGACCTCCATTGACGCTTTTTAGGCTGGATGCCCACAATCGGGGTTTGCAGCGTTTTGGGCGCAGATTGTTTTCCCTGCGTCCATGACGCTGCGTTGTGCAGTAGAAGCACAGTGGAAGGATTTTTAGAAATCTCATGCCCACTGTGCTTCTTTTCTCCGCAGCATAAACCGACCGGTGGCGCAGCTTCCCGAGCCTCAGCATGTCAATTTATGCTGCGGAGACGAGAGTGTTCTCTGCAGGTAGCATAGAGCTCCACAGCAGCCTGAACCCAAATCGTGGGCATGGCCAGCTGCGTTCTCCCGTGGACAACACTCACATCTCTGCAGGAGGCTGACACTGTGTACTGGACGCCGTGTCGCTGGATCATGGCCACATAGCCTTAGGCCTGTTTCACACGTCAGTGATTCTGGTACGTTTGTGCTTTTTTTTAAACGTACCAGAATCACTGACATACGCAGACCCATTATAATGAATGGGTCTGCTCACACATCAGTGATTTTTCACTGCACGTGTCTCCGTGCGGCGTACCCGCGTGTGCGTGATAGCCGCACGGAGACATGTCCATTTTTTTCTGACATCACTGATGTTCCACGGACCACGCAGTGGTGTGGTCCGTGAAACACGTGCCAGAAAAAAAGTGCTTGTAAAATAAAAATCATTTTTACTCACCCGGCGTCCAGCGATGTCCTCTGCAGCCCGTTCTGCCGGCTGCTTCTGAGCCGGCTCATTATTGTCGCGCATATTCATGATGTGCGACACAGCCGACCCGGAAGCAGCTGCTGCGGGGGTCAGCGCCAGCCGGATGCTGCACCGCGTGAGCGATCAGCACCATGGAGAGCGGGAGCGGGCACAGGTGAGTTAATCTCTAAGTGCAATCACGGGCCACGGAGAACGGAGCCCGGATTGCACTTAGACAACCCATGTGTGCCGTGATTCACGGCACACGGAGGGACATGTGCATGTTTTACACGCCAGTGAAAAACGTCACTGTTTTTCACTGACGTGTGAAACGGGCCTAAAAGTGAGAATATTGTTGCTACAGCAACATTTTGGGTGAAGTAGCTGTGGATTCAAAATGCTTAATATACTCCTGAATAAAATCCTTGAGGGGTGCAGATTCCAAAATGGGGTCACTTGTGGGGGTTTTCTGACGTATAGGTACCCAAGGGGCTCTGCTAATGTGACATGGTGCGCGAAGTTTATTTCAACTTTTCCAAAATTCAAATGGTGCTCCTTCCATTCCAAGCCCTCCCATTTATCCAGACAGAATGTGGAGAAGGAAATGACATCACAGGTTTTTTTTTCCAAAGGTCTGTGTTCAACCAACTTTATTAACACTGACAAGTCTTAAAAAACGCACCTAAAAAAACGCTTAAAAAACGCATGAAAAACGCATGAAAAAAGCATGAAAAACGCATGAAAAACGCATGCGTTTTCGATGCCTTTTTCTCAAAAAAGCATTGTTTATAATTCTCCCCTCTGCCAGAGGGTGCGTTTTTTTCCGCGCTGAAAAAAAAGCAACGTGTGAACATACCCTTATAATATGTATGTCTGGTGCTCAAGTAATTTAAGCACCTGTGTTGTCAATCAGTAATTGTATATAAATTTTGTAGTGCCGCCTTCCCAGCATCATGATTAACCCCTTCACGACCGGCCGATTTTTCGCTTTCCGGGTTTTTTTTCGCCATTCTTCTTCTGAGAGACGTAACTTTTTTATTTTTCAGTCAATATGGTCAGGTGAGGGCTCATTTTTTGCGGAACGAGCTGTACTTTTAAAAGAAACTATAAGTTTTACCATACAGTGTACTGGTAAAAAAAATCCAAATGCAGAAAAATTGCAAAAAAGTGCAATAGCACTATTGTTTGAGATATTTTATTCACTGTGTTCACTATATGGTAAACCTGATGTGTGGGTGTGATGCCTCAGGTCAGTGCGAGTTCGTAGACACCAAACATGTATAGGTTTACTTTTATATAAGAAGTTAAAAAAAAAATTGGAAGTTTGTCCGAAAAAAGTGGCACACATTTTACGCCATATTACGTGACCCGTAGCGTTCTCATTTTTCGGGATCTGTGGCTCAGTGACGTCTTATTTTGTGCGTCTCGAGCTGACGTTTTTAACTGTACCAATTTTGCGCAGATGCTACGTTTTGATCGCCTATTACTGCATTTTGCGCAAAAGGTGTGGCGACAAAAAAAGTCATTTTGGCGTTTGGAATTTTTTTGCCGCTACGTCGTTTACTGATCAGATTAATTGATTTTATATTTTGATAGATCGGGCGTTTCTGAATGCGGCGATACCAAATATGTGTATTTTTTTATTTTTTTAACCCTTTAGTTTTCAATGGGGCGAAAGGGGGGGTGATTTGAACTTTTAGGTTTTTTGGGTTTTTTTTTTCATTTTTTCAAATTTTTTTTTTTACTTTTTTATTTTACTAGTCCCCCTAGGGGGCTATAGCGATCAGCAATCCGATCGCTCTGCCCTATCTGCTGATCACAGCTACACAGCTATAAACAGAAGATACGCTCACTTTCTGCTTCACTCGGCATCGGGCCGAGTGAAACTGAAAGTAGTTCATGTCTAGCTATCATGACAACCACCGGAAGTCACGTGACCACGTCACGTGACTTCCGGTATCGGGCGGTAAGTAAAAGTTTACTGCGATCGCAATTATAATGGAGCTGTCACATACTGACAGCGCCATTTAAGGGGTTAAACGGCACAAGCAGATAACGATTCTGCTCGTGCCTAGCAGGCACACATCTCAGCAGTGAAAATCAGCTGAGATGTGTGCCGATCGCGGCATGCTGCCGGCGGCAGACCGCGGGCAGTAACATTATGACCGCTAAGACGTAATATTACTGCCCGCGGTCGTTAAGGGTTATTGTTTCACCTGGAACGCGTAGTGCTGGTAATGCTACACGTTGTTTCTGCATGCTAAAAGACCGTGGCTTTTGTCGCCTGAAGAGCTGGATTTTTCTTCTTTCTTCTATTGATAATAGTAGTACTAATAATACTGTTGGTCATATATACAGTCACGGATGGGACTAACTATACAAATTGTCCTGTTTAAGAACACTCCAATTGTCTAGAGATAATGAAGTTAATAGAACCAGCAAATAGATAGAAAAACAACGGCACATACCGACGAAGATCCAGATATTAACGTTCTTTATTTCGTCCAATGGTGCAGGTAAAAAGCGGGAGGAGAGCTGGGTGCGGGTCCCCTCAGGGCGACAGCCGTTTCGTGCCCAAAAGCACTTCTACGGGTCCATATCTGGATCTTTGTTGGTATGTGCCGTTGTTTTTCTATCTATTTTGCTGGCTTTAGGAAAAAAATCCTCTGTTCAACGAGCACCCACAGCCAGTCTATCTCCTGAAACGTCTTGAACTAACCTACTCCTTGCTGACACCGGTGCGAGACATAGCGCAGTGGTGCAAGACCACTTCTTTCTATTGTTTATGAAGTTAATAGACACATCTATATACAGAAGTCCAATAACCAAAAGAGTATTATGGGCCAATAAATAAATACGTTCCAATAAGGGTTAACTTATCTTGCTGGAAAATTGAATCCCAGAAGAATCCCGACGCGTTTCCCCCACTTTTTCTGGCTTTCATCAGGGGATGTTCACGAGCCGTGAAAAATTCACTATACTTCAGACCACCTTATAGTTTCTAGTGTCCTATTATGGATCCGTATAAATATTCCCAAAAGAACATCCTCCTGGTCAATACAGAGAGGAATTACAGCATAAGCACCCTGTAAATGCGGGGTTCACATTTTCTGTGTGTTTACTGGCTGTTGTAGCTGTGTTACATGGCCTTGACAATTTTTTAACTATAACTAATAAATATCTGTTTTTAGAGGTTTTTTTCGGTCTTTTACTTATGTGTGAATCATGTGTGTTTTTGATGTGTTTTCGCCCCAGAAACACACTAAAAACACGTGTGTTGCTTACCTGCATTTTTTTGTGCATATAATACAAGTCTATGGGGAAAATCCACACATAAAACTCAGTGTACCTGCAAGAGAAATTGACATGTTGCAGATTTGAAACACTACCACAGGTGACTTAGTAAAAAAGAAGGATTTGATGCGGATTTTGGTGCGGATTTTTTTTTTTCCCAATTTTAAAGCCAAAATCCAGATGAAAATCAGCAACAATAATTGACATGTTGCAGATTTTTCCGGATCAAAATCCGCACAAAATCCGCTGCGGAAAAATCCGCAGCGTGGGCACAGCATTTCCAAAATGCCATAGAAATGGCTGGGAAGTGCCTGAGCTGCAGATTTTTGGGAAATCCGCGGCTTTTCCGCGAGAAATCCGCGGCAAAATCCGCGCATTTTCCGCAGCGTGGGCGTGCCTTAGAGACTAATGCAGCGAAAATACGCAGCATCAAGATCTCATCGTGGGAACGTACCCTAACATTTTACTAAACAGTTATATTTGCATGGATACCAAATATATTATTTATATTTTTCAGATTTATTTTAACTTCTTGCAAAAGGAGGTTAATTTGAACTTTTAAAGTTTGGTAGTGGTTTTTAATATTGTTTTTAAGTTTTATACTAAATCTCGTAGGGGACCTGAGATTGCTTATACAATGCTATAGTATTGCAGTTAATGGTAAAATTGTTGTTCTCTTATGAACCCCAGTCACATTGGTGTATAGGCAAACAAAGCCTTCAGAGGCCTCCCATGATAGAACCATTGATACCATACAATCACATTATGGGGGGGGGGGAGGTTGTGGAGAATGCCATTGAAGAGACTTTTATACTAAAAGCATAAATGCCGCTGTCACCTTAGACAGTGGCATACACGTGATTAAACTGCTGTAATCAGACACAGCTCACACTGCATCAGTTAAGACTCAGGTGAGGGCTGTATAATACAGCTGACACCTGCAGTGTATGGAGCAGGTTTAGCGTTACTTAAAGAGAACCTGTCAGCTCGATTTTGTAATGTTTAATAAAGATATGGCTGTAATGTCACTGTAATACTGATTACATGGATACCTTTGGTGAAGAAATCCGCTTTGTGGTTCTTTAATAACTTGAAATTTTCTGACACTTAGATTGGAACGCGCAGGGCCGGACTGTACACTGAGTCTTCGCCCTGCCTATGATTCCCCAGCCCCTCCGCCTGCCTCCACGGTGTGAATGACCTGCCTTCTCTGTTTTAAATCTCAGCAGTAACCTCTCATTTAAAGACTGAAGGCATATGAGGGGAAGGAGGATCACAGACAGGGAGGAGAAGATCCAGTGTATAGTCCAGCCCTCGTGCACCAAAATCAAAGTAGTAGAAAACTTCAAAAAGGAATTAAGTTACAATAAGGCGAATTTCTTCACCACAGTTATCAATTTAATCTGTATTACAGCCATGTCGTTACTTTACACTACAAAATGATGCTGACAGATTCTTTAAAGGTAATGCCAGTGATGTTCTTAGATTAAATATGCAAATCATCCAGGCAGGTCTGGTAAGAAGCTAAAGTGAACCTGTCAGGTGCAATATGCACCCAGAGGCACGAGCAGTTCTAGGTACATATTGCTAATCCCTGCCTAACTGTCCCTGTATACACTAGCATAAATAAACAGATTTTTAGAAAAACTATTTCTAAAGATCGTTTATTATATGCTAATAAGCGAGGAGACTAGTCTTAAGGGTGTTTGTTCCCTGAGCTAGTCGGCCCACATAGCATGGTAGCACGGCCCTGTGGGCATACTAACATGCTAATTAATGCGCAGCAACGCGCACATCCAATTATGGAGGCTGCCGGAGGATGGATGCGTTCTAGGCATGATCTGGACTCCTCAGCACTTCCGGTCACGCGCACTGTACCTCACTGAAGCCGGGAAGCTTACACCCGGCATCAGTTTAGTGCGCATGATCGGAAGTCCCGGGTACTCCGGATCATGCGCAGAGCGCATCCATTCTCTGGCGGCCGCCGTGAAGTGCGAGTTATGTGTGGCATCGCTGCTCATTCATTAGTATGTTAGTACGCCCACAGGGTGTGCTAACATGCTATGTGGGCCGACTAGCTAAGGAGAAAAACGCCCTTGGGTCTAGTCCCCATGCTCATTAGCATAAAAGAAACGATCTTTAGAAATACCGTATTTTTCTGACTATAAGACACACTTTTTTTCCCAAATGTTGTGGGAAAGTGGGGGGTGAGTCTTATAGTCTGAATGTAGGTTGTGGCTGCGGGGAATGAGGGTGCTGCGGTGGAGTGGGTCATCGGCGGCACGAGCAGGCTGTTGCAGGGTCTGCCAAGACCACATGGGCCCGCTCATCTCATATGCATACATCCTCCGGTCCATCATCTCTCAGCACTGAAGCCAGCGCTGACAGGTGGGTGGGATGATGGGCAGGGGATGCGCGCATAATTAGCAGCCGGCCAGCGTGATCACCCCTGGCAACTACAGCCTGGAGTGATCATGTGTGGCTGTATTCACTGCCCCCCGAGCATCATCATCAGTGCGGAGGGCAGTGAATAAGTATGGTATACTTACCGTTCCCTGCAGCATCGCAATGCCCTCCTGTCTGCCGGCCTGCTGATCTGTGTAGAGAACAGTGAGCACAGCGATGATATCATCGCTGTGCGCATGGCTCAACACACATCAACGAGCAGGCAGACAGGAGGACATTGCGATGTTGCAGGTAATGGCAACCGGCTCCACACAGGTCAGCAGCGCTGCTGGCACTGACAGGAAGACGAGCGATGCTGCTGGAGTGAGGAAAGGTGAGTATAAACGTTTATTTTGTGTGCCACAGGATGCAAGCCGTATACCAGGATGGGTGTATATATCAGGATGGGAGTATATAGCAGGATGGGGGTATATACTGTAGCATAATGGAGGTATATATCAGGATGGGGATATATTATGAGCAGGATGGGGGTATATAGCAGGATGGGGGTATATAGCAGGATGGGGGTATTTAGCAGGATGGGGGTATTTAGCAGGATGGAGGTATATAGCAGGATGGAGGTATATAGCAGGATGGAGGTATATAGCAGGATGGAGGTATATAGCAGGGTGGGGGTATATAGCAGGATGGGGGTATATAGCAGGATGGGGGTATTTATCAGGATGGGCACTATACCAAAATGAGGGCCACATATACAAGGATGGGGATCATATACAAGGCAGAAGGATCATTACCAGGATGGGGTACCTAAGTTAGAGATTTTGGGGACACTACCTCCATAATAGTGTCAGCAGTAGATCCTCGCCCCATAACAGTGTGTCATGTCCACAGTTTTTGCTTAAAATTTTATTTTCCTATTTAACTCCTCTAAAACCAGGGTGCGTCTTATGGTTCGGTGCTTGTTATAGTCCGAAAAATACAGTGCTTTTTCTAAAGATCTGTTTATTTATGCTAGTGTATACAGCGACTGCTCGGCAAGGATTACCAACATGCACCCAGAACTGCTCGTGGTTCTGGGTGAATATTGCACCTGACAGGTTCCCTTTAACTTTTTGGGAAAACACTTGCTCTTAACTTGTTTTTTTTTATACGTCTCATAACACCATGCGATGTAGGATATTGGTACAGATTTCAGTCTGTGCTCTAATACTCCCAGGACTACTTTGAAAGAGAGATCGATCAGCAGTCATGGATTATTTCAACATATCCAAACACAGGTTGCCTTTGCACTTGTAATACTGTGTGATCTGCTTAGGGTGTTTTGTGTGCATCTCAGGACAGAAGTAAAACCAACAAGGTGATAGATCTACTGTATATTATTAGCATGCAAGGAGTATTGTTTACTTAAGAAAAATGCGGTGTTTGTATAGAGGATCTGGCTGAGATATACAAGATTTTTGCCAGCGCTCCACGTCTACCTTTTCAGCAAGTCTGCTCGGGTGTACTGGTAGAATTTATTACAGCCAGCCACACAAGAATCACTTAGCAGACAGCTAGAATTTATGATAAATTATCCAGGTGGTGAAAGCCAGTCCACAGAGGATGCCCCCCTCCCCCTACCTCCTACAACCGTTCATGTTAAATAAGGAAATAAACAACATGTATGAGCAGCAGAGACAAAGCGTACCAGGTGATACAAGGCAATGCTCTGTGAGCCGGAACCAAGCTTTCTTGGCAGAACACCGCACGTAGCAGTGACCCTTTCCTGTCTTATGCCATACTGCTGCAGTCTATCGGGTTAGATACAAGGTATGCCGCCTGTAAAAGACCTGTAAAGCTGCTGTACATTATTGTTCAGTTTCTGTGAAGAGGCTTACTTGCTGATTGTGTTCCCATTCTAGAGGGACATCAGAACCATTTTATGTCACGCTACATTCAGCATTTTATCTAGAGTGCTAAAAATCCCAATACCGCTGCAGCTCGTTGGCTGTGCTTATACTAATTTTCAGACGATTACATTAAGAGCTCTAACTACTCACGGAACAAGTCATCTCCCTTGTGAGAAGAATACTGCAAGCTCTTGAAACATGTTTATGCCAAGAAGAAATGCACCCGAAACATGAAAAATGATCACGTAGGTAGGAAGAGCACTCCGGAGGGTTGGATCATGGCCAGGCGCCAGGTGCATACTGGATGCAATGTGGGAGAACAGTCTAATGGGAAGAATCTGAATTCACCATATAAGCAGATCTACAGCTGCATAGTAGTGATCCTCTGCAGTTTTATCAGTGGGAAGTTACATGCATGACCTGGAGTTCATGAGTGTTCTCACCTCTCACCAGGTGCCACCGGAGCTACTCCTGCACATTCACTTGGCAGCATCTCAGGAAAGGGTGCCTGGGAAAAGTAAAGGAAATAGGATTAGGAAAATGGAAACTAATGTGAAATGTTAGCAAAGAAAATAAAATATCTAAAAAGACCCAAAATGTAAAACCAGGGCTCTGTATCATCAGATGTCAAGGGGCGTGAAATGCTCTGCACTGAAACTTCAGGGGGTTTTCTGACTTTATGGCATTGATGACCTATCCGAAGGCCATCAACATCCCAGACAACCCCATTAATAGATTACACGACTAGGACATGGGTAACATGGGATGCCCCCCTTACGTAAAAGCATGATATCTAGGGTGACAGAAAATTTTATGTTAAAACACAAATTTTAGTAAGGAAATCGCACATTTTCAAATCATCAAATTCTGCAATAAAACACCAATATCAGGCAAATTGAACCTTGTTTTTAATGGAAAAATTCACATTACTTTTATTTTTCTGTGGTGGTTTTTGAAAACACGTGGAAAATAAATGGCAGTGACGTCACTTTATGCAGATTCCTCTTGGAATACGCATATAACATACATTGAAGTCAACCGACATCGATAAAATGTATGGATTTACTGTAGGACTTTCATTTTTCTTGAAAACCACATTGGATTTTTCCACCTCAAAATGCATGGGTGAACATACCCTTAGGTTGTGTCATGTCACATGTGATTTTTGGCTAAGGCTGGGTTTCACACAATATTCTGTTCCCCGTGCCACACCCCATCTGGTATGCCCTCAGTCTGGAAAAAGACAGAAACCCCTGGCCGTGTACCGAGATTGGAGGAGAACATGAGGTGAATCCAGTCTTATTATTATTGGTAAAGACAGCATCACAATGTTCATAATCTTTTTTGAGCCATTTCAGTTCTTAAAAGGGAATCTGTCAGCAGGTTTTTGCTATGTAAGCTCCCTCTATGTAGTAGAAACAATATGATAGTTTGGGGGCCACAGATGAGTGACTTGACTTATAGGACTGTGGTCCGGTGCCAGGTCAGGAGTCTGTGGCTGTCAAACGGGTGCCTGGCAAAGCTCCTTCTGCTGGCCCTTTTCTTGATTTGAAGGCTGGAAGTGATAGTCATTATGGTATGACACATTCATGCCATTGCACAGGCCTCAGAAGAGTCTCTGAGGCAAGCCGGCAGGAGAGGCTTGAAGGGATTAAATCTGGACTATAGAGGTGTCCGCTGGACCAGTGTCCTGCTAACTGATTTGCTCATCTCTAGTGTTCTCAAATAAAAGGCAGCACCAAAAGGGGCCTTATTACTTACAGTAGCACAATAATTGTGTGTGAGTCACCTTAAGTGGGCCCTAAAATGGACGCTCAGATGGGCATGACTCGAGCACCCAAGTATAATGTAAGTCAATGGAAAATCTTCTGGCAAAATGCTTGAGTTCCCCATTGACTTCCATTATACTCGGGTATAAGAGTAAGAGTTATACCCATCCAAGCATCCAATTGCTCTTCACGAGTATGGCAGTGCTCACTCTACTCACACTACAGATAACATAAATCTCACATAGATTTTAATGTGTATTCTGCTCCGAAATCAAGAATAAATCTTCACTCTGAATTTGAAATTAACATCAAAGTAAAAAAAGAAGTGTTATTATATAGTAAAACGGATTTCATGTGAAAACCACAGCAGGTAGCCTGATGCGGATTAGCTTGATTGTACGGGCTTAGCCCTCTGCATTTCAGCCTGCAAATTACCAGGAGAAATTAAAGGAACAGCCTTAGATTTCTATGAGGGAATGTTTAGCAAATCAGCATGAGACGAAACTGACCTCCAGAAGAAGCGAGACCGTGCTGCTGCTCTCGGACATCCTCTGGATACCAGTTACATCTGATGGAAGCAAGGGAAACTACTGCTGATTGGCTGCAGGGCTCCCATTACAATGTCACGTGAGCCCCAGGAGAGCAGGCGCCAACAACACTGGAACAGCACCAGCACCAAAGGGGAATATGGCTGCTATTATTTTACATGGCAGAACTATGGTGATTGAAAAAGGGTTGTCAGATTAGTGGAAACATGACCTAAAAATTATGATAAAAATGAATTGTGATAAATGATCCACTACAAGACAAAATTTGGCCATGTCACATTTATTGCATATTAATTGCTTCCATATTAGATGTTTACTATAGTGTTGAATGCCCCCCAAGCATGCACACCCGGTCTCTAGATTTCTAAAGCTACGTTCCCACAATGAGTACTTGGTAAGCTTTTGTTGTTGCAGATTTTCTGCAGCATTTTTGTACATATTGGATAAATTAGGTTACTTGTGTTTTTGAATGAATCTTTGTTACATGCATTTTTATCACGTTTTGACATTTCCATGTTATCTTTTTGGTAAGTAAAGGATTTAAATAAAGCAGCTTTATTTTCGATACTTCATGGTTTTGACTAAGTTTTCTTGGTACAGTCTCGTGCGGACTACATTTTCTCTTTTCTCAAAAAAAAAAAAAAAGCAAGAGTTTTTATAGTGCAAAAATTGTACAAAAAATGTATTATAAAGAAGATGAACATCCATTTAGTCTATAAACATATTAAAACACCAGGACCATGCCCCGAGATAGATAGAAACCACTTAGGGATTCATGAAACAAATTTCAAGTTATGAGGGTACAGATGGCACAATTATCATAATATCAGAATATAGTATCTCCATAGTGGAGTGTAACTACAGACAACATGAAGTCAGAGCCCCTCAAAAAGTCTAAAGCATATCGAGATATAATTTTGGAGTAGGGCATGCAAAAGCGGCAGTGATAAAGCTGAATTCGGTAACAGGTCACTGGAAATGGAACCTCAAAACGCCCAATGCACGTTTTGATACATTGGTTTTCAATTTTTATCAGGGGAATGGCGCCATGCCTGCATCCCTTAACGCGCCATGTTTAAATTGTAGAATATCAAAGGACCCGGAAGTCTCGGAGCGGTGCTCGCACTGATTCACTAAGCAAGTCCCAGACGACGCCCCGCCGTCATGTCACCTCGCGCATGCGCGGGAGCAAGGACAGGTCACCATGGCTCCTGTCCATGCGCGCAACGTATAGAAAGCAGCGGTCGGACAGGCAAGACGAGCAAAGAAATCAGCGTATGCGCACAGAGATAACCGGGTCATACAAAGTAATGTATGTGATACATCATACACACACGCTGCCCAAGTATACAAAAAGGAAAAAATACACAATGTGCTACAGGGTACAGGGTTCATGACATCTCATAAATATGAATTTCCATATATGTTTCTTTCTTTTCTTATTCATGTATATCCCTGTTTAAGAGCACACTATTGTTGCCTAAGAATAGATGGATAAACAAACCCGGCATTATTAAAGGACCAAGGCAAATATAAGATAAGTAAAAAACAAAAAAAGGACAAGGAGTGGAGAAAGAACAGCGCCATAAATTCAGATAACCAAAAAAAATTTTTAAAAATATATATACAAAAAAGTACAAGGGGAAGTCCTAAACAAAGGCTCCAGGGAATTCTCTCACAAAAATGAGACAAAACAATCACTGATCTTGGGGAGACCAGCCAGAGAAAACACTGCTGGCAGCCAACAAATGAGCTCAAAACAGTGAAATCCTAGGTGCATTGCCCCCTGGGCAGTAAGCAAATAATAAAAAGGTCCGTGGAGCCACCTCTTGGCTAGGTCCTTCCCGGAGGGATATCTGGCTATTTCTGTCGAGACTCCTAACAGAAGTTCCACGGACCTTTTTTGATTTGCATACTTCCCAAGGGGCAATGCACCTAGGATTTCACTGTTTTGAGCGCCTTTGTTGGCTGCCGGCAGGGTTTTCTCTGGCTGGTCTCCCTGAGATCAGTGATTGTTTTGTCTTGTTGGTCTACTAGGCATTGCTCCCACCCAGCCAGAATCCTACTCCACACTTATGAGGGGCAATACCCGAAACAGCTGTCTGTGGATGGATACCTGGCCTTGGTATTTCCCTTGTCATAGCTTTAAACTCGTCAAAGAGTTGGATATTAACTAAAAGGGCCACTTAATATGGTGGTTATATTGGTCTCCTAAAAAGAGCCACTCCATGGCTGGGTCCTTCCCGGAGGGATATCTGCCTATTTCTGTGTCGAGACTCCTAACGGAGGCTCCACGAACCTTTTTTGATTTGCTCACAAAAATGAGGCATAACTTACAGATTCATTAAGTCCCCTTTAACTTTTCTTATATTTGCCTTGGTCCTTTAATAATGCTGGGTTTGTTTATCCATCTATTTTTAGGCAACAATAGTGTGCTCTGAAACCGGGAAATACATGACTAAGAAAAGAAAGAAACATATGGAAATTCATATTTATGAGAAGATGTCATGAACCCTGTAGCACATTGTTTACTTTGTCCTTTTTGTACACTTGTGCAGCGTGTGTGTATCGTATCGCATACATTACTTTGTATGACCCGGTTGTCTCTGTGCGCAAGCGCTGATTCCTTTGCTCGTCTTGCCTGTCCGGCCGCTGCTGTCTATACGTTGCGCGCATACGGGGAGCTATGGTGACGCATTCTTGCTCCTGCACATGCGAGGTGACGTGACAGCGAGTACGGCGTTGCGCGGGAATTGTGCAGCAAATCTGTGCGATTACCTCTCCGAGACTTCCAAGTCCTTTGACATTCACTGCTGCCATTTAAACCCGGCGCGTTAAGGGATACAAAGCATGCCGCCTCTCCCCTGTTTAAGATTGAAAACCGATGTATCGAAACATGCGTTGGGCGTTTTGAGGTTCAATTTCCAGTGACCTGTTACTGAATTCAGCTTCATCACCGCCGCTTTTGCATGCCCTACTCCAGAATTACATCTTGATATGCTTTAGACTTTTTGAGGGGATCTGACTTCATTTTGTATGTAGTTACACTCCACTAAGGAGATACTATATTCTGATATTATGATGATTGTGCCATCTGTACCCTCATAACATGTACATTTGTTTCATGAATCCCTAAGTGTTGTCTATCTATCTCGGGGCATGGTCCTGGTGTTTTAATATGTTTTTAGACTAAATGGATGTTCACCTTCTTTATAATACATTTTTTGTACAATTTGTGCACTATAAAAACTTTTGTTTTCTTTTCTCTTAATAACATGATTTTGAGTTTGTGCTGTATGTGGGGATTTGGCAGAATCCATACCGACATCCAAATTTTTATAGTGTTATAGAGTTTTTTGCTCTTACATTTGTTTTTTACCTGCAGATTTTCTATTGGGAAAATCTGCAAATAAAGCTAAGTGTACCGTTTACTTCCATTTTAACCCAGAATGTGTCCAAGTAGCGGCAGTCATAACTGCAATGTCTCCCGTGAGAGACAAGTCTTCTTAGGACTATGTTGCAAAAAAAAAAAAAGAAATCTTGTAAGATGGGGATGAAAAAAACATGTTAAAAAAAAAAAAAAAATGGCAAATGGCAATGAAGTGAACAGATAAGGTATTATCTGAACACGGTGTATGGATGCCAGGGAATAAAGAGCAGTATTTCAAAGGAAGTGTGGAAAAGAAAGAACATTTTGGAAAAACACGTGTAAGGGTATGTGCGCACGTTGCTTTTTACCTGCTTTTTACCTGCTTTTTTGCTGCTTTTTCTTCTGCGCTGTTTAATGCCAAAATGGATGTGTTCTTCTATTCAAGCAAAGTCTATGGGAATTTGGGTTTCTTGTTCACACTATGTTGTTCAAAATGCTGCCTTTTTGTGGCAGAACTTTGGTCAAAAACTCAGCTTTTCAAAGAAGCAACATGTCAATTGTTTTTGCCATTTCTTGTATATAACTGTGAAGGTGTGAGATGTGTGAAAGCAAGCACCCTGCAGCTGTAAATCCCTGGAGACCACAACCATGTCAGTCTGTGCTAAATACTTATTACCAAGCTTCACATTTACGGTATATATGTGAAATATAACAAAATACCTGCATTTGTCACTTACCCTGTCAATTAACAACTGCTGTGGGGCAACAAGGAAAGCTAATCAACCACTCACCTACCAGATGTAGTAATCGGATCTGGCTGGACTAAGTAATCCGAGAGACATGTTTTACTAAAGGTTGCTTTAAAAGTATGAACAATTTAAGGAGCAATTTATTTTATTTTTTTAACTGAAATGCATTTTTTTTTTTAATACGCACTTTTGCAATATGGTTTCATTAAAGAGGTTGTCTGGTCTAAAGCCACAAGTCAGCAGTCACTCTGTGTGTCACTATGTGACTGCAGACTTGTGAATCCTCACAATGTGCAGACTGCGCGCTGTGAGGATTCACCAGTGTCATAGTCGGGAACAGAGGTATGTATAGTCCAGGCCACAATCCGATACACTCTCTCTATACACTTGCAGCGAGTGAGGCCCGATAAGTAGAGCCAGCAACATAGAGCAGCACACTCTAAAGCAGACCTGGGCAAGGGGCGTCCCACGGGCCACATCCGTCCCGCCTACTGTCTGTGATCGGCCCGCCCATTAGATCAGAGTTTGAGACGTGGTGCTGCTTTCCCTTCCGGGCGGGAACTTTTCAAATGAAAAAAGCCAAAAATTTACCAGGGAAAATATGGCACTGCATTACTGCAAAAGAGAGATATTTAGTTTATGTATTGGCCAATGCATGTAAGCCCGGAGACCAACGGCAAGGTATATCTCTGTAATCCGGGAACCTAACTTAAATGCCACTATCTAGGTTAAAAACATCCTTATCTGGGCAAAATACCACTATTTGGACTACAAGCCTCCATGTATGGGCTGCTAGGCTCCTGCTACAATGGTTATGAACACAGCCAGGTCTTAGGGGTGCTTCACACACAGCGAGATCGCTACTGAGATCGCTGCTGAGTCACGGTTTTTGTGACCTCATTAGCGATCTCGCTGTGTGTGACACTGAGCAGCGATCTGGCCCATTCTGTGAGATCGCTGCTCGTTACACACAGCCCTGGTTCTGCCCTGGCTCCTGCTCCCTGCACACACTAAGCTAGCGGTGTGCACTGGTAATGTAAACATCGGGTAACCAGTGTCCGCAGCTTCCAGACGCCGGCTCCGTGCAAGCGCAGCATCGCTTGCACGTCACTGCTGGCTGGGGGCTGGTCACTAGTCGCTGGTGAGATCTGCCTATTTGACAGCTCACCAGCGACCATGTAGCGATGCAGCAGCGATCCTGACCAGGTCAGATCGCTGGTCGGATCGCTGCTGCATCGCTAAAGTGTGAAGGTACCCTTAGAGCAAAGTGCTCAGTCAGAAAAAGACTCACTTGCCCAGATAAGGATGTTTTTAACCTAGATAGTGGCATTTAAGTTAGGTTCCTGGATTACAGAGATATACCTTGCCGTTGGTCTCCGGGCTTACATGCATTGGCCAATACATAAACTAAATATCTCTCTTTTGCAGTAATGCAGTGCCATATTTTCCCTGGTAAATTTTTGGCTTTTTTCAGTGTGCAACTGTTTGCATTTATAGTTACTATGTTTTTTCAGTTAGCACCTGTTCACATTTGTTGGATGTGCGGGTCAGTTTTTTGATATTTCTAACTTTTCAACTGACACACGCGTGCTGTACTGACGACATCAGGGCGCGCGTGTGTCACAGAGAACGCTGCCGGACAGGGAACAGAGGACAGATTCCTGCGTTCCGCTGCTACACTGTGCGGAGCTTCAGGATCGGTCCTCTGTTCCCTGCAGCAGCTTTCTCTGTGACACACGCGCA